>NC_031974.2:11132439-11737179 GCF_001858045.2 Oreochromis niloticus
TCACAGTGTTTTATCAATGTAATACAAACACAGCTAGGCTAGAATCCTCAATGATATGGCAGATATGAAGCTGCTGATTTAAATGATTATAATTGTACACCATGTGCAATAAGTATTATAAGGATTATTGTAATCTGTATAAGGTTATGTATTCTAACTGCATACACAATGATTAAGCATATGTAACTATAAAATCATGAGAATACCATAAACAAAGTCTATATGAAGTAATTAGTCGTAGTTGTAGCTGCTGAAGAGAGTGAAAACAAATTCTGACGTGTTATTTTATAATGACGTTATGTGTACTTCTGTTAATTAACATCAATTCTGTCTTCTGCAACAAGAAGCAGGCAGCACAACTGGTGTTTTTCAAGCACATTTGCTCATTATTATCATGCAGCAATGTGGTGCTGAGGGACTAGACTGTTAAAAGTATTTTTTAAAATTAAGAACGGCTGTAAAAACAAGAAGAAACAGCATGTGAAAGCAGCTTAACTGAGTCAGACAGCTGGAAACATCAAAAAGGCAAAAAGACTAAATGTGATGCAGCTAGCTGAATCAGGTAACTAGCTGATTAAGCTATCTTCAGAAGCCTGTTAATTCATAACTAGATATATATATATATATAAAAAAAAAAAAATTCCCCACTCGCCCCTGCGGGCGGTTTATCCTTCAAGCTCGGGTCCTCTACCAGAGGCCTGGGAGCTTGAGGCTCCTGCGCAGTATCTTAGCTGTTCCCAGGACTGCGCTCTTCTGGACAGAGATCTCCGATGTTGTTCCCGGGATCTGCTGGAGCCACTCGCCTAGCTTGGGAGTCACTGCACCTAGTGCTCCGATTACCACGGGGACCACCGTTACCTTCACCCTCCACATCTTCTCGAGCTCTTCTCTGAGCCCTTGGTATTTCTCCAGCTTCTCGTGTTCCTTCTTTCTGATGTTGCTGACATTCGGAACTGCTAGATCGATCACTACGGCCGTCTTCTTCTGTTTGTCTACCACCACTATGTCCGGTTGGTTAGCGACCACCATTTTGTCCGTCTGTATCTGGAATCATCAGAGATGATAAGATCCACAGGATCTTAGCTCGGTCATTCTCCATCACCCTTGGGGGCATCTCCCATTTTGACCTCGGGACTTCCAGGTTATACTCGGCACAGATGTTCCTGTACACTATGCCGGCCACTTGGTTATGGCGTTCCATGTATGCCTTGCCTGCTAGCATCTTGCACCCTGCTGTTATGTGCTGGATTGTCTCTGGGGCATCTTTACACAGCCTGCACCTGGGGTCTTGCCTGGTGTGATAGACCCCAGCCTCTATGGATCTTGTGCTCAGAGCTTGTTCTTGTGCTGCCATGATTAGTGCCTCTGTGCTGTCTTTCAGTCCAGCTTTGTCCAGCCACTGGTAGGATTTCTGGATATCAGCCACCTCCTCTATCTGCCGGTGGTACATACCGTGCAGGGGCCTGTCCTTCCATGATGGTTCCTCGCCTTCCTCCTCTTTCTTGGGTTTCTGCTGCCTGAGGTATTCACTGAGCACGCTGTCAGTTGGGGCCATCTTCGTGATGTATTCGTGGATGTTTCTTGTCTCATCCTGGACTGTGGTGCTGACACTCACCAGTCCCCGGCCTCCTTCCTTCCGCTTATCATACAGCCTCAGGATGCTGGACTTCGGGTGAAACCCTCCATGCATGGTAAGGAGTTTTCTTGTCTTTATGTCAGTGGCTTCTATCTCCTCCTTTGGCCAGCCTATTACCCCAGCAGGGTACCTGATCACGGGCAGGGCGTAGGTGTTGATGGCCCGGATCTTGTTCTTACCGTTCAGCTGACTCCTCAGGACTTGCCTGACCCTCTGCAGGTACTTGGTGGTTTCAGCTTTCCTAGCGGCCTCTACATGGTTACCTACCTTCCCTCTCTTTGTTACCATCCGACTACACTTCTCCAATCCGAACGACATCCCGATGTCATTGCTGTATATCCTGGTGGTGTGGATCAGTGAATCGATGTCTCGTTCACTCTTGGCATACAGCTTGATGTCATCCATGTACAGGAGGTGGCTGACAACTGCTCCATTCCGTAGTCGGTATCTGTAGCCAGTCTTGTCAATGATCGCACTGAGGGGGTTCAGGCCTATGCAGAGCAGCAGTGGGGACAGGGCATCTCCTTGGTAGATCCCGCACTTGATGGTGACTTGTGCTATGGGCTTTGAGTTGGCCTCTAGTGTTGTACACCACATACCCATTGAGTTCCCGATGAAGGCTCTCAGGGTCCTGTTGATCTTGTACAATTCTAGGCATTCCAGGATCCAGGCAGTGCACAGGTTGGTCAGTCTGGTCTTGCAGTCTCGGCTGCTCAGTTTACCAGTAGCTGGTGTTTTGCGCCTCTGGTATTCTTGCCCATACCTTTCTGTGCCCCGCTCATGTATTGACCCATGTGCCTGTACATCTTAGCCACTATGATGGCTCCTGACAGGAGCTTCCACGTGGTGCTGAGGCAGGTTATTGGTCGGTCTGGGGGTCCTTGAGGATCAGGACTGTCCGGCCTTCGGTTAGCCATTCTGGGTGTCTCTCGTCAACTAGAAGCTGGTTCATTTGTGCTGCAGGCGCTCGTGGAGTGCAGTCAGCTTCTTCAGCCAGTAGGCGTGAACCATATCAGGGCCTGGTGCTGTCCAACTCTTCATACTATCATATCTGCATACATATCTGCCACTGTGATGATTACTGGACCCTGTTCAGGGAGGTCGCTGTGGTCTGCCCTCAAATCCACTAGCCACTGAGCATTGCTGTTATGGGTTGCGTCCTTCTCCCATATCCTCTTCCAGTATTGTTCTGTCTCCTGTTCTCATATTGTTCCCCTGCCACTGAGAGTACACCTTGACTGGTTCCGTGGAGAACAGCTGGTTTATTCTCCTGCCTTCTATCTCTCTGGTGTACCTCTTCAAGCGGCTGGCCAAGGTTGTGTTGTTGCTTGGCAGTTTCCAAGGCCTCAGATATGGACAGCTACCTGTACTTCTTAGGCACCTTCTTCATTGTGCCTTTCTGCAACTCCGATAATCGGCTACCTACGGGGCAGGGATAGCTCAGTAGGTAAAGCGGTTGCACCTTGATCGGAAGGTCAGGGGTTCGAATCCCCTGAATGGCTACCCTGAGGTACCCCTGAGCAAAATACCATCCCCACACACTGCTCCCCAGGCGCTGCACTGGTGGCTGCCCACTGCTTCACTGAGTGCTATATATATATATATACATATACACACACATACACATATACATATACACACACACACACATATACACATATACACACACACACACATATATATACACACACACACACACACACACACACACACATATATATATATATATATATATACATATATACACACACATATATATACACACACACACTTTTAAACATGTACTGAAAGATATTTTTTAAAATAAAAAATAAAAATCTAAAAATTAATCAAGTTGTTTTCATAATGATTCTATTAAATTAATATTGTAACATAAAACTTGACTTTTGTGAAAGAAAACAATTACTATTTCTTCATGTACAAAAGAACTTTGGTTAAATGTGGTGGTTCAAAACCCAGTTCAATTTGAGGGTTACAGTAGTAGCACTGTAACTACAGGGTCTTATTGATTAGATTTTGTCTGTCTTAGGCCTCAGTTGTATAGTACTAGCAACTGGCTGCTGACTCTCTGGCAAATACCGTTTGCTAGGGAAAAATGTGTATTCCCTGACTGGTTGCTAGAGGTTGCTGGTAGTTGTTAAGTGAAACTCATTCTAAGAAAGTGAATAGTGCTGCAGTGACAAACTTCCTTGTGCTTTAGTCTCCTATAGATCAAAGTGGGTTTCCATAGACTGTGCAAACACTTGCCAGCTATTTACTGAGCAATAGTGAAAGAGTGAAAAGTGCAACTCAAAATGGAAAGAAAAGCATTTACTGTTAAAGCATAATGAATGCCTTTTGATATATGTTGGGTGCAGCGGTAAGGCACAACTTCTAATCTTGGATTTTGAAGTTTGTCAAGTTTGTCTACCCCTTAGGGAGTAGTTGGCAAATGTTTGCTTACAGGTGGCTTCTTCCAAAAAAAATAATGGGGAATGGCAACCAAAGCAATCACAAGGAGGTTTCTGGAGCAGTGCCCTCTTAGTGACCAATTTCACCTAATGACTGCCAGCACTCTCTAAAACCAGCACTTGCCAACTGGTTGGAGAATGAAAATTTTTTTGCTACCGCCCAGAGCTTGTCATAGTGTCACCAATCCACAAGGTTCCACAACCACGTAGAAAGTTTAAACCTGCAGACAGAGCATTTCAAAACACTGTAGTCCTTGTCAGTTTAAGACCTTGCCTCTTCCCCTGAGGCTGGGCTCTGGCTGATAAAAATTGCAGTACTAAGATTTGACCTCAGTAAAACAGAATTTTAAAACTAAAGTCAAGGGCTGTTGAGTGCAAATGAATCCCTTTTTTAAAGATTTGATCACTGGTTTATGTGAGAATTTTTATATCACAGGCTCTTTTCTCTGCTTTATTTTTAAAACAAGAAATACAAAACTGTATTCAAAGGAGAATCATAGAAACATGTATCTGTGCAACTTATTTTTAGGATGATTCCAAAGTTGCACAAACCAAGAGTGGAAGATCTGCCTTTCAGTTTTTTTGTTGCTTGAAAGTTGGATCAAAGATGACATCCAACTGTTCAGAAGTTGCCTTGACGTTAGGCAGCTACGGTGTTAAGAGACTGATGAATCTGTCATGAGACACACAGAAGCAACTATATAAATTCCAAAGTCTGTTTCTGTATCAGATGCTTTCTTTTTACTTGCATGTTTTTTTTGTTTTGTTTTTCCCTAGAAATTAAAAACACATCAGTATATTTTACAGCTTGTTTCTGTCAAGCAACTAGTTGTTGTACCACCCTTCACTGCTGTCTCAAGGTTGAAAAGCATGAAAGATTGAACTTCAGTCTGTGCAAACACATCCTTTCCAATTACGCATCAAACATATGGTAAAATTAGAGAAGCTCAAAGGGAGAAACGTACACCTGCTCGTTCTCGTATTGGTAGCATTCTAAAAAAAGCTGATTTTCTGTGACATTGAATAACAACTGGATACGTACACTGACTATATGGGCTAATTTTATATATCTCAGTTGTAGGAAAGAGGCCCATTGCAGAACTCCATTCCTCACGTTGTGTCATGGGAGCACACTAATGAAAGATCATAAAGGGACTGAAGCAACTGTCTACTCTTTTTCCCAATGTGAACCCTTTACATAAATACTGTGCATCACTTGAAACAAGGCTGTTGTGCATGCATTAAAAGCCCACACAGTGACGAAACAAACACCAGTACGCGTCACCCATATCGAAATCACAGTCACGAGCCCCTCTCAAAGTCACGGCGATATCCCTTTTGTGAAGCCCTGACTGGTTGGCCTCTTTACAAATGGCTCCCCTTTAACCATATTTAACAAACATCAGTGAGACAAGAGGTATCCTGGAGCGGCAAACAAGAGGAACGTGGCCATTAAAATGGCAAACAGCTGCTGTGAGCGCTTGCGTCGCATCCCACAGGGCTGGCTTCACCTTGATGGTGCGAGAATGATGTTGATGCCATGCCTGTTTGATTCAGATGGAGTGGTAAAAAAAGAGGCATATGTGAGAGATCAGTGCTAACTGTGCAATTACCTAACCAGGGAGACAGTGATGGCCTTATGGCATGATTAGAATATTGATGAAGAGGGCAGGGTAAAGGAGTTTATAGTGTTTAAATGAGATATATCACAAAACTTGAGGATAATTTAAGTTGATTATAACTTGGCCACTGTTCCTGTTGATAAGATGTAGAAAGATAACTACAGTAAAGGTATATGTTGAAGAGATCAGCGGACAGCACGTAAATGAGCCCAGTCAGCAAGCTTATAAAGCCAATTTATTTTGCAATAAAACTGAAAGTGAGGAAACTTATTCATAATAAAACCAGATAGTTTGCCGGGGGAACAAAATGGATGTTTACCATTCACATAGTTCAAAAGATAAATTTTCTATTTGCCTTTGTTTTTATTTCTGAATATGTTTAGTTAGAGCCATGTTCTGACAAGTAACAGCATGACGGCACTCCCACTGTGCTGGCACAGCAGAGCTGACAGCACAGAGCCCCAGCAAAGACAAAAAAATACCTAAGAAAGTTTAACCTAGCTGCACTGGCAAATGAAAAGCTTTCAGGTGTACATCCCTGACAGATTTCTTTGTAAAGTAGAGCAGGATATTTTTTACTGTTTGAATGATTGCTGCAACAGAAGATAAAATAACTCACGGCAATCTCAATAGATGTAAAAACAGTGCCGGCTGTTTTTGCTAAATAACCATCATGGATTGTATTTCATTTGGATACTTCAACCTGAAGCAACAACACAATGCCCACAGCAATGAGCTTTTAATTATAAAAACATAAAACCTGCTAACTTGGAGGTTTGTTTAAAACCTGTATGACTGTTTAACGGCTTGTCTTTCATGCTGTCTGCCTTCTGTTTTGACAATTTTCCTACATACTCAGATTTCGGCAATCACTTGGTAAGCTAAATAAAATAAAGATGGGAACAATAGCCAAAGGCACTAATGACCCAAATTGTGATAAACTTAAGAAAAAGCATCAAAATGAAGAAAGAATCACAATCTCTGCAACCTTTGTTAGAAGCAGATAAGAGCCCCTAATGAGGCTTAAGTATAGCATATATTTAAGCTAATGCTATTGGACAAGATATGAGGAAGCATTATGGCCTCATAAAAACAGCCTAATATACAATCATTATGGATTCTCAAGGTTATATTTAGTCTATCTCCAGGGAATTGATTGATAGATGGAGACCGGGGGCAAAACATAAAACTGAGCTAAATTAGGTTTTTAAAAAATCCATTTCAGCCTCCAACAAAGGAAGCCATTATTGTAAATTCCTCGAAACAGCCCTGAAAGCATGCAAGTTGGATGAGCACTCCATCTACTAAAATGGCACACTAACAAAGAAAAAATACAGCTTCTGGGTCTGTCTGCCTCCCTCCCTGCTCCTTGTGAGGTGTATCTAATGGTATACTGAATATACCTCGAGATCAAGGATCAAACTGTCAACAGCACAAAAAAAGGGAGAGGATGAAAGAGTGAACTTTTTTCTAATGATAAGCCTAAAGCTTCTTGGTGAATGCTGTGGTGTGTATGGATTCTTGCAAATCTTCTTTTCTGTAAAGCACTACTCTTCTTTGACTTCGTGCTAAAAAAAAGGTTAAGAGAAGCAGAAAATGAGCACTATTAATTTTCATCAATCATACTGGTCTTCATTCAACCACACCTCTTCTGCCACAGTTTGAACCTTTGCTGAAAACATCCAAGAACAGATGTTTGCTTCCAGATGTGTACAGCACTACTGCAGATTGTGATATCCATCATGATTCACTCAAGCATGATCCATTTGTTTACAACTTCTGGGTCACAGCTAGTAACGACAACAAATCAGCCACATGAGAGACGGCTCATCCTTAAGCACATATGGGGAACTGCGGCTAAAACAAACAGACAAATCCAACAGAAATTTATTCAGCTTGTCATCTGAGATCCAGAGGAACGGCATCTTCCTGTCACTAATATAATAAATATGGGTTTTCAGCTTTCTAATTACAGCCAATCACAGAGGAGAAGGCTTTGCAAATTCGGGATTTGAGAGGAGATTTAACAGCTGTGTCCTTTGTAGGAGCCATCTTAGATGTTTTGATTGAGGGAGACAGCTTCGCTGGGCACAAGAGAAGACAAAATCCACCTCATTAATCCTTCAGCTGCACGGATCCCTCACATCTTCGAGCTGTGATCGCTCTCTTCAATGCCAAACTAAGACGTGTGGGGCTGCATCAAGTCGCCGTTTTACCTTGATGCAAAATAAAGTATATAATTTTCTCTCATTGCCTCCCCGAGGTGCTGTCAGTGTTTATGCTGTCACAGCGTCGCTATTAAAAAACAAGCGTCAGAAATTGGTGGTGATGAATTGTAACAAAGGCAACATCAGCACACTGTCACTGATCAAAGAAAAATGAGGGTTGAGGTTTCAGGTAATTGGTTCGCTGTTGGTGCATATGGAATAAATTCTTTGGAGGAATTTCAAGCAGTGAGCACACACGCACAACAGTGCACGTGCAAATGCAAAAGCCTACAAACAAACAATGCTGATCACTTTGATTGCACATCTAATATTTACTAAAATGCAGCGTGATGCTCTTGCACAGTCTTTTGTAATAACAATAAAAAGAAAAAGCATTACACATATTATTCTTTGTATAATTAATTATGTCAGACTAATTAGGCTGTATGAAATGGTTAACAGTCTCATGAGGGGTTATTTATTACACATATATTTTATACCCCAGATTTTGTTTCTGATTTTTGAGGATAATATGCTCTTGCTGGGTTCATCCAGCAGTGACCTCCAGGTCGGACTGAGGGGATTTGGAACCAAAGTGAGAGGTGGCATGGATGTGAATTAGCTTCTACATGTCTGACACCATGGTTCTGACCAAGAAAAGGGTGGACTGCTACAGCTACAAGTTGAGGATGAGTTATTGTGTCCAGCGGAGGAGTTCAAGAGTGGAACAGAAATAGAGCGTGGGATTGACAGGCAGACTGGTGAAGCATCTGCAGCATTGCAGATTCTGTACCAATCTGTTTTAGTGAAGAGACAGTTGTGCGTGAAGGCGAATTTGTCGATTCACCAGTCCATCTGCGTTCCTGCCCTCCCTTATAGCCATGAACTCCGGGCAGTGACCAAAATAATAAGAATGTGGATACAAGCAGCAGTAATGAGATTCCTCAGAGG
This sequence comes from Oreochromis niloticus, assembly GCF_001858045.2. Taxonomy (NCBI): domain Eukaryota; kingdom Metazoa; phylum Chordata; class Actinopteri; order Cichliformes; family Cichlidae; genus Oreochromis; species Oreochromis niloticus. The sequence goes on from NC_031974.2 coordinate 11,141,306, forward strand.
GGTGTCTGGGCTCAGGCTCAGAGATAAAGGGGGAGAAGCTCAGCAGTAGCTTTGCTTCAAAATGAGCCAATTGAAAAGCTGTTTGATTTGACTGTTTCGGTCTCACTGATGCTCTGATTTGTTTCCTACAGTGTGGATCAGAGCTGGAGCTTAAAGGAAGATCTTCATTTTAGAGTTTATCCACATTTGTGGGACTGCAATTCTTTCTTTGTGCATCGGCAGAGACTCCACTCCATACTTGTTTCTTCTGCAGTTTCTACGGAGAAGAAGTTTTTTCCACATTTTAATCCAACCAGTCAAAGGTGTAGAAATGTGACTGAAGCTGTGGCCTGTTTAACTCTTCATCTCCAAAGATCTGATAGAGAAAATCCAGCTGTTCAGTTATCAAGGATAAATGTAATAACTTCAGTGAACCAACTCAGGTTTTCAATGATTTATTCTCTCCCATGTTACAGAACTGATCAACGTAAATAAACAGATGAATAAAGCAGAAACATGGATAAAATCTACAGTTTGTTGTGTGAGAAACAGAAAGTTGAACCCAAACTTACATATTCATCCACACCTGCACATCAATCGAAGACTGAGATTGAACTCAAACATTACAATAAACCTGCTGAGCTAATGAAGCAGATGGAAGGGAGCAACGTCATTCACTGTAATGTTATGAGGAAAAATGTATAGCTCACCTCAAGAGAAGCAGCTGAAGTGCAACAGCACTGTTCCCCAAAGTGAAACTTAACCCAAACTCTTCAGTTTTCTAACACATCGTTTGACCTACTGAGCTGTGCAGCAGCTTGCTCGAACACTACATCATTTTGAACGTACAATTGTCAGCTACTGTGAAAGTAATAAAAGCACAATTTCCTTCTTCAAGCTGGATTTGAACCCAGAACCTCTGAGATAAAAGTCTCTTTAACCAGCTGAGCTCTCTGATTGCTTTGCCTTTGCAAAAAATAATTCCTGCTCATCCAGAATTCATTCCGATGTTCACAGCCGGTGAACTTCACTCACTGTCCCCCTCGAAAAGAAAATTATGCAAAAACCCTCAAAAATGTACCAAATGTAAAGAAAAGAGATAAGTATGTTGGTTAAGCTGTGAACCAGAGACTTTCACATTTCTAATTATTCATCGGACCTACTGAGATATACAGCAGTTCATGCAGTCACCACATCAGTGTGGAGGTAAAACTGTCAGGAACAATTAAAAGCAGAATTTGGATTCAAACCCTTAAGTTCTGTATTAAGAACCACAAACGGACAATACTTCAGCAAGCTTCTGGCTGAATATTTAACCCCTTTTCCAGGTGGGTTTGGTGAAGTTAAACGTTTTTTTTCTTTCACACACTTAAATTTTAAGCATGGTCCACAGTAAGTTTGATGGGTTCAAGGTCCAGACTTTAAAAGGTCTGCTCCAAAAGCTTCATGCTTTATTAATTCTACAAGCAGCTTTCATGCGTCTTTGGGCATCACTGTCCTGTGTAACTACTCATTTATTTCCAAGTTTTAGCTTAATCCTCAACGATAGTGGTAGGATGATGCTATCGCTACCATGCTTGACAGCTGGTACTGTTTTCTTAAAGCTGAATGTCTGATCTTTATTCCTCTATTCTAAGTATCTCTCTGGTAACAGTGACCAGTACACAGTTTATCCCACTGCTGCAGGCGTTTGTTTTACTGAGACAGACTGGATGGTGCAATGTTTCAAATCAGTAAACTGAACGGTTGTAGAGCAACACCAGCTTTGAAGTGGGACCAACAAATCTTTCACAATATCATCTCAAGCTGGCAAACTGTTTTTTGCAACAACTACACTATAAACTTTCTCTCTGTGAGGCAAAACTGATAGGACAGAGGAAAAGGACATGGTTTAGTAAGAGGTTCCTTTAAAAATAGGAACAAAAATAATAAGACATCCAGTTTAGAACCAGGGGACTCAGTGCTGTGGTTGTCTCCCTTTCTTCTGTCAGAACCAATCAGAACCTGTTTGAGGTTTGCGCATCTGACTAGGATGCCTTCTGGATGCCTCCTAGGTGAGATTTTTTCGGGCATGTCTAACTGGGAGGAGACCCCGGGGCAGACCCCAGACATGCTGGAGATATTGCATCTCTCAGCTGCGTTAGGAACACCTCTGTATTCCCCGGATGAGGCGAAGGTAGTGGCTGGGGAGATGGAGGTCCACACATATCTGCTTACACAGAGAAGTGGTAGAAAAAGGATGGATGTTTTTATACATCTCTTCCCAGTGTTTCTTAATGTAGTGGGGCTTATTTTTCACTTTATCTGTGCTACATAACATCTGGTCTTTCAAACCCATTAACTAACTATCTAAAAAATAGCCCTAATCCACTTTTGCTTCCTAAAGCTCAAAGTAGAAAAGAAGCAACGTGGATATTGACAATAAATGAACAATCATATTGTGTAAGCCAGTGAGACTCGCTAGTACCCAATCTCAAGGATCAGTGAACCTAAACAATAAGCTCAAAGTTAAAGCTTTCCGGACTACAGTTATGTTTCCACTGACACAATTGTGGTAACAAAAATATCACCAACAGCAGCTTTAGGTAGTGATGTGTGAATAAAAATACAAATTCTAAAAACAACCATGCAACCTTGTCTCATTTTTAATACAGATACTTACTGCTTATCCATTTGGCGTTTGGGTCATGAACCTTGAATTCCTTCCTAAAGAGGTCTCCAACTGACACCTTGCCCTTCAGAGCCAGACGGTCATCCTCACCTGTAGAGAAAACAACCACATCATCAGCTATAAAGGGCTCACATGCATGCCTGTGCTTAGTAATAACAAACACACAGCAATTGCATCAGTAGCCTGCTTTGTCTTGGAACCGACAGAAAATGAAAGTTGACTCAGCTGGCTGCGAGGGAAGTTATTAAAGGTAAATGCATTGAATAAGTCATAACAGCTGTTATAGGTATTTTGTGAGGGCTGTAGTACAAAACATTGACTTATTGTGGAAGTAGTTGATAAAGAAAAAGAAAAAGACGAGCACACATTCTGATTTTTATCCTTCCATGGCGAGTTTTCTTTATATCTTTTACTCCTTCCTCCATATAAGCGAACGCAATGAAATTTGCAATTTCTCCAAACTAAACAACAGCTGTCCTTGAGACCACTGTAGATACATAATAGGACACAGTCAGTCATTATATTCCAAAAAGACCTTATCAGGCCTGATCTTTTAAGGCCAACTCACCATAATAGAGGGGTCAACTCTAACTAAGGAAGGATACCTCACAGACGTGAATGAACAACATAACAAAACACATGTCCAACCATAAGCCTATATATAACAACAAAAAACAATAATGACCTATAATATAACAATATAACAACAATATAACAATGTAACTTCTACTGTTATAACTTGCACATTACTTTTCTCAGTTTATATATACTAACTTATTGGAAGTTACATGTCTACTTTTTAATGCACAGGGTACAACACACAATCTGCACTTTGCAAATTATTCTAAATATTCTTAACTATTTAAACATCGTTCAGTATCCTGCTCTGTTTGCACATTACAACCTGGGTTTGCCACTTATCTGTACTCCAAATTTTAATAACTGTACAGTACTCTGTTTTGGTAACTATTGTCCACGATGTAAATATGTAAAAATTGTGTGTGTTTCTGTTCTGTGTCCTGTTCTGTTTGTATATGTGTTTTCTTGCTGCAGTTACAACCAAATTTCCCCTTGTGGGACAATTAAAGGATTATTCTATTCTATTCTATTCTATTCTAACAATAATTGATTAATATATTAGATCAGATTCAGCAATCAGCTTGAGCTTACCTGACGACATATGGACAAATTAAAGAAAGTCTGACTCTGAATAACTGTTCATAACTGTTCATGCAATCCAGAATAAACTGCAAAAATTCATTAATAACAGCAAACTAGTAAACAAGATTGACTTTTATCATCCATTGCATAATATTGTAAGTGGAAATGTTAAAGTGGAGCTATTGCGCTTGACTTACTTTCTGTCATATATACTGTTACAATGTAAGATGATGATATTAAACTTGGCTAAAGTAATAATGGGGTCAGTGCATGTGAAAGTAGTCCCTGTGAGCCAAAAACTCAAGCTTCAGAGTTGGCTCTGTATAACTTCTGTGGAAGAGGAGAACACTAATTTGGTCACCTCAAGCATTGAGCATTGTTTTGTTTTTTTTGGAAGCCACTAACCTTTAATGTTGAGGGTGTTTCTATATTGTATTTAGACTATATATTTTATGTTGCACTTCTTGGGTTTTTGAGTTTGTACGGCTCCTACCTTGGCCAGGTCTCATTTGTAAAATAGATTCAATCTCAGTGGTACTTCTCGGTTAAATAAAGGTAATAATAATAATCCATATAGCTCTGGCTGAGCCAAGAAACTCCACCCACCTGCTGTTCAAAGTGAGGGGCAGGCAATCGTAAAAGCAAGCTGAAACTGATCTTGTTTTAGAGGATGATCTGTGGAGTTACTTTACAGCAGAATATGAAGTTTCAGAGGCCAGTGACCGCTAACAATGTGTTACTAACTAGTCTGTCACTTTGGACATGTGACTGTGTAGGGTCAAGTGAATAGGGGCCTAGTCACCAAGGTCTAAAGTTCAGTCAGTGACAGCCTGGCAATCACCAGCCACTAACCACAGAGAATAATCTGTATTCCCCAACCAGTTGGTGAGCGGTTGTCCCCCTCAAAAAAGGTCTGTAGGCAAGCTGGTTGGCGAAAACCTGCTTGCAACTGCTGTAGTTGCTAAAAGATTGCTGCGGTTGCCCGTAGTTTGCACAGAACAAGCCACCTTATCCGCAAACTCTTGCCTGCTTCTCTTCGAGTGGTTGTGAAAATACGATATTGAGAATGGTGACTGTGTGACATTCATCTTCAAATGACAAGTTTTACTTTTTAAAATGTGTTAGCTGTAGTGTCTAGGCACACATTTTATTTTGAAGGTGAATATTTTCCATTTCTGGTTTGCGTTGCACTTTTTTAAGTTTTACTACACCTCAACTAGTACTTAGCAAATGTGTGCGGACAAGCTAATGTCTTCCAAAGAAAACTAAAGGTGACCATGGTAATCTGCTAGCGACCAAAGCTAGCAAAAAGCTAGGATATTTTTTGTGCAGCGTCCTTTTTGCATCCGATTTCACCTAGTGACAACCAGCAATCTCCGGCAACGACTCACCAACTGACAGGGGAATACACACATAATTCTCTCGTGACCTGTGGTTGAATCACATCCAATATGTCAGACAACTCACAAGCAATGTGCACATGATGTCATGCAAGAAACTTCTATTAGAAACTTAAGGATTATTTTGAACTGTTAATCATGCAAAGCTACTCTAGTGGAGTCCCAAAATTAAAATACAAAGTAGTACACAGTGCTAACAGTGTAAGAACTTCACACAAAAACATTTTAGCACCAGCAATGATAGTTGGGCTTGTTTTTTATGACACAGTTTAAACACATGAAGGGTTGAAAGCTAATTTCCTCCCATCCTTTGCTTCTGGTGGCACTGTTTCAAGAACTGACCACTACACAATGCCACGCTGCCCTGAGTGACAGTGTCTTATCTGTCAGTAGATTAAATGAAAATTAGAACTATATCACAGGAGATAATAGAAGGTATAGAAGTAAGATAACAGAAGAACAGCTAAGGAGGCCAGAAGGAAGAAAATGGGAAGGAAAAAAATGGGAAGGCTAACAAAACAATTTTTGATTAAAGTATGATAATAGTGAATGGGTTATTCAACAATCAGAGAGGCCAGGCATCAATATGAATGATATTCAAATCAAAACAAACCATCATTTTATGAGACTTCGGTTATAGGAGCATTAACAATGTTTGAATTGCTGTGTAGAGGGGGAAGAAATGCATTTTAAATACAATTTAGAAAAAAAATAACAGTTGAAATACAAACAGGAACATAAGTCTGAAATAGATAAAAATGATTTTCTTTGTACTTCTGACAACAAAAACTGAAGGAATACATAATGTCTTTTTGACACATTCTGATCTCAAACTGAATCTTAACAAGATTTTCCTGGCGGCTGCAAGTGTTCACCTTTCAAAGAATAAAGAGCTTATTGGAGATGGAGGAAAAAAAACAAGCATAATAATAAACCAAAGCATCATCTAAGCTCCCTCAGGCCTTTGATTAGGACTAGTGTGGCTTCTGATCATCAGACCAGACGTGCATATTTACAGCAGATGCCTCCTGCAATTCTCAGTTGATGCTCATCATATCATCTTCTGTCCCATTATATGACTCATTTCACATCCATGCGCATGGTGGGAGGATAGAAAAAAAGAATGTGGAAAAAGCAATATGTGTTGAGCTTCTTTGTTTCTAGCCAGAGTGCTCTCACTCTGAAGTTTTGTTTCGGTGAATTTCAGTCAACAATAGTTCGAGAGATTCAGACTTCAGCACGAGGACCCTTCACCGAGACACGGCACTTGATGGACATATTGGTTTCTATGGGGATCAAAGCAGTGATATTTTAGCTGCAGGACAGTCTTTCGTAAGTGATGTTTAATCCCACTGCTAAGCCTGTCTATGCTCATGTTGTGGCTGTCATTTTCTATGAGGTAACATTTTTGGCTGCAAGTATTTTTTTAAGGTCATCACACCTCTTCTTCGGCTGTCTTCAGCAGAAACACACACACACACACACACACACACACACACACACACACACACACACACACACACACACACTTCATTATGTTCAGCTGTGCGCCTAGCTGTGCTAAAAGGTGTATAAGGAGGCTATAAACAGTGACTGCAGAGAGGATAGGAAAAGCCATGAAGACAAAAGACAAGTAAGGATGTTTTTCACCTCAGACAGCTGTTAAATATGGGACCTTTAAATGTCAAAAAGATAACCAGCAACAGGGGTTTCTTCTGGCACTTTCCTTTGTTGCAGGTTCAAATATCCTGCGCATCAAGTAGGAGGCCATTACTGTATGTGACACTATATCTTTCTAGTTAAACCCAAAATAACAAAAAATGCTTTTAAGTTTAAAGATTCATAAAATAGAATTACCTACTGCTCACAGGTAAAAGAAACTAAAAGAAAATCAATCTACAGAGTCAAACAGGTTCTTGATTCCAGTTTTCACTGCAGCTCGTGGTTTTACTTCACTTGTATTTATGATTGGCATGTTCAACTTTCAGAGATCAGTGCTGAAATGCAACTACCTCACTGCTTTGTAATATGTCTGAAATGTGGCCTCTTACACAGTGTGTTTAAACATCTGATTTAAGTTCAGTTTAAGATAAATTGAGGAACATAAAGATAGCCTCACATAAACATTTAATTTCCATCATGATACCAAAATCAAAAACAGGTTTGCTTGTTGCACACCTGGTAATGCAGTAGTGTGATAAATAATAATGATAATAATGATAATAAAAATAATAAAACACCCTTACAAGCTATGTTCGGTTTATTTGAAAATCTCTGTGAGGTCTTACTTCTGTAGTGGAGTACAATGAGCTAAATTGCAAAACATCATCCTAAAATATCTTTTGTGAAATATCCACAAAAAACATCATAGATTGATAGAAATGTGGTACCTTTTAATATAAGATGATGAATAATTATGTGAATACGTAACAGAAACACATGGTCCGTGGAAAGTGTTTGTGTGAGAATCCATGTCCACTTCCTCCAGAGACTCAGTTTTGGTGTCTTCAACTTTTTATGGCACAACTACAGAGTCAATCTTACGTTGCTGGCAGCTGCTTTAAAAATCTATCATATCTTCTTCTTCTTTATCTTTTGGTTAGTCCCCTTAGGCCTTGCCACAGTGGATAATCTTGTGACATCTCACCCTACCTCCAGCATCCTCTTCAGCCACAACAATGTTCTCCTTCGCTACATCCCTGAACCTTCTCTTTCATTTTCCTCTTTTCCTCCTGCCTGGCAGCTGCATATTCAATGTGCTTTGTCCAGTATATCTACTATCTTCTGCACCTTTACTTCAGCCTTGCCTTTCTAACTTTGTTTCCAAACTAAACCTAAACCTGAGCTGTCCCTCTGATATACTCATTTCAAATCCGATCTATTTTGGTCACTCCCAGTGAAAATCTTAGCATTGCTAGCTCTGCCACCTCCAGCTCTCCCTCATGTCTTTTTCTTAGTTCCACAAATTTCAAAGCATACATTACAGAAGGTCTGTTGGTGTTTTGTAAACCTAGGAAACCTGTCAAACCTGAAGCTAACATTTTTAATCTGGGCAAAACAGCAAGAAAGATCATGGAAATGACAACACCTCTTACTCCCAATACATTTTTAAACAGTCCACTGAAGGGAAAGTATTTTAGATCACTGGGTAGACCAGACAACCCATATGGTGTAAGGGTAATGCAGAGACCTGGATTTGACTCTGCCACAAGACCATTTTAAGTGTTTTTTCCCCTGATCTTTCTCACAGCTTTCATGTCTGTTTTCTACTGTCCTATTGCAATAAAAGCTAAAGATTCCACAAAAAAATAGATAAAAGAAAAACAGTCCACCATTGGGGAGGCTAGTAGGACTAAGGTGAACTGCAGGAGGTGGTACAGGGGTCCTCCTTCTACAATTAACCATGTGCCCTCTGTTAGTTAAACTGATAAATGAACAGCTCATAACAGACAGAAATGTGAGGAGCAAGTCTGTACTTACTACTTACTAAAGTGTTTTACACTTTGAGCTGTGGTGTTAAAAACAAATACCCGTATTTTTACGCACATGCCCTAGATTCAAAATGATGGGAACATAAGTTATTAACAGGGAAGTCCAGACAGGCTGGTGAAAAAACAGACACAAAAAACAACCTCCCCAAAAAACCATATGGTCATCACACTGCACATTGCTGAAAAAAGGGCAGTTATAGACCTCTTGCGTGGAGAAGGACATGAGGTCTATAACTGCATGTGATCACAAGGATTATATGTCAGAGAGAAAACTCCAAAGTGCAAAATCCACACTTCAATGACAGCCAAACATCGAAAGAGTATCTAAATTATTTACAACAGCATAGAGAATATGTGGTGATCCACATATGATTCTCTTGAAACCACAGCTTTCAATCTTATGCATTAGAGTCTAACATTTTCACAGCAAGTAGAGCTTTAATTAGTATGCTCCTACCCTCAGCTACAGCCAGAAGCTGTGGGTAGTGACGAAAAGAATAAGATCATGGATATAAGCAGTGGAAATGAGTTTCCTCTGAAAGGCTCTCTGTTAGAGATTGAGCTCGGCCATTTGGGAGGTACTCAGAGTTGAGCCGCTACTCCTCCACATCAAAGGGAGCCAACTGAGGTGGTTCAGGCATCTGATTAGGATGCCTCTTGGACACCTGGAGGTGAGATGTTTCGGGCACGTCCCACTGGGAGGAGGCCCTGGGGCAGAATCAGGACACGCTAGAGAGATTATGTCTCTCGGTGTCACCACAGAAGAGTTGGAGGAGGTGGACTGAGAGAGGGAAGTCTGGCTGTATCTGCTTTTAGTGCTGCCATTCTGATCTTGAGCCAGATAAGACGGAGAAAATAGACAGACAGAGCAGAATAAGAAAAGAAAAAGCAGAAAAGAGCCAACTGTAATGTCCTGAAATAAAACCTTAAAAAGTAGTAAATCCACAAATTTTACAAGTTAGAAAATAATGAATGATGTATCCAGGTAATTTTAGTTTCCAGTGGAACCTCTGCTGTACCTCATCACGGTGTGTTCATTTCTGAGTTTTGAGCAGTTTGTTCTTAAATTGATTTTTACCTTTTCAGGTAAGTTCATTTTGCAGTTGCATGCAGTTACAAATATGAAAATGTTTTGAAAAAAAGATTTTTTTATTAGTTAGCGATTATAGATGTATTTTCACAAATGAAAATGAAAGTCTTTTTTAATACTTTCAACAAACTTTGAGTTCATGTGCAGTTGAATGACCTGGAAGTCTACTGTTTTACACTGAATATTTTACAGAGCAACACATGCCCAATCGACATTTAAGCCTTTCAGCAGAGATGGTGTGACAGCACTACATGGTAAATAATCTGAGTAGGTAGGTATTGTGTGTAGCAGTTGGCTTGCAATCAGTTTCATGGTCTCATTATTCGATTACAAATTAACCAGATAAAAATCTTTTTTTTTAAGTGTTGAACTTGCTTTTGGTATTACACTACAATTCTAAATATGAGGTCCAAAGAGATACTGATGGAAGTGAAGGAGGGGACTGCTAGACTTAAATAAAAACCCCCAAAATAAAGCAATCAGTGGGACAACAAGAACATCAGAAGTGGCTAAAAAAAACAAACAGTCGGATACATTTAGAAATAAAAAAAAAAAAAAATGCAGGTCAGCAACACCAGAAGCCCCAAAAGACCACAAAAGACAACTAAGCTGAATGAGCGCAGAATTGTTTCCTTGGTTAAAAAAAGACTCCTGACAACATTTAACCATGTCAAGAACACTCTTGAGAAGGTAGACATATCATTGTCAAATGCCTAAAAGGTGCAAACCCAAAAGAGTCCCAAAGCACACTGCATCATCTGTAATGCCTGCCAGTTGAGGCAGATCACTTTAGTGTTTATGTATGGTGTGATTACTGATAGAAGTAGCAGGATGAATTCTAAAGTGTACAGGGCTACATTTTGCTCACATTTAAACAAATGCTGCAAGACAAACTGGAAAGTGGGTCAGAGCGCAAATAGATAATGATCCAAAGCCTAGTTAATTCAAGTTAACTACGTTAATGCAATAATAAAATTAAAGATTTGCACTTGAATCACATTTTGACTGCTTGGTTTAATATCTACTGTGGTTTACAGAGGCAAAACTATAGTACAGTGTTATTTTCTAAAAATGTATGAACTATATATATTTCTGATTTTTTTTTAAACTCAGAAGAAAGTCAAGTCTTTGTCCTGGTTTTGCTTGAATAGAACATATAACAGTCCAAGGTTCTCTGCAGTGTACCTAGAATTGTCTCTATGCAGCTATTTTCCCTTTTAGAGTCTAATCTCAGTGGTAATTGTGAACTGTCACCTTACTTTATGGCATAACTCTTAAGGCCTGCATTGCACTGCAAACCAATATTTAATCAGCAGGGTATGAGACTCAGGGGTGTGCAAAGAGAGTTTCCATGTGTTGTTAGCAAATTCCAGCAAGTAAACAAAACCTGACTTCCCAGTTTTCACCAGTCAGAGGTTTTATATTGCAAGAACACCACAATGACTTGCATCATCCACCAAACTTGTACATCAGCTGTGTGTACGTGTGTGGCATATTGTGCTGAACAGATGGACAGACTGCGACTGATCCTCAGTTCCGCCCTGATTTCATCATGGGGGACAACAACACCTTTGAAGGCATCTGCTTGATGCTTCAGTCGAGTTTTATATTTTATCATCAGAGTCACCAGACTGTGAATATGCAGCAGGAAAACATAATAATGCACATAAGTTGAAGCCTCCTGTCAGATGGTTAAGTTAAGAGGGGATAAATATGGAATTTATAATGAGGTCTGACTGCTAGATTTACGGCATGAGCACACAGGCAGTCACTGCAAAGATGGAGGCGTACATGTGAAAGTTTACATTTAAATTTACATTTTTATATAAATGACAGTCCCTTAGAGGCAAATCCATTTTCTCTAGTAAGTATGTCTTTATCTCACTCTCACAGTGCGCTGTGATTGTTGGTGGAAATTAGTTGAAAAAAGCAGCCACATCAGGGTCAGCTTAAATGAACAGTTTATATGCTAATGTTACACAACCTCTTCTCGGTACAATAGAGTGTCAGAGGGAGCTAAAATTTAAGTGGCACATTTGATTGAGTTGACTGAAACAAGTCTTTAATGTAGACAACAAAGTTAGAACGCATAAACATCACACCCTCATTTCATAAACATGGATAAAAGGTTTTAATGATTATTCTTAATCATCCAAATTAGTACATGCAGAACACAATGAATACAATGAACATTATCAGCCAAATACAGGTATGCAGCATTACAAAGTATTGTTCAGCTCACCGTTTTGGTTGTACAGCCTGAAATCTCACTAGTTTCATTAAGGTGTATTGCTTCCACAGTGTATTTTTCAGCTGCACTGAGTAGATGTTCATGGTAAAATAAATAATCGAATCATTTGTTGAACGTTTAACTTGATTTTGAGAAGTTTAAACATGAACTTGTTTACTCTCTAATGACCTTACCTGTCGTATTAATCTATGACACTGGAGCCAACCATGCAGGTCACAAGTCTTTTACTTTTACAGTGTTTACACACCACCATTGCACCATTGTCAGACAGGTTAGTTTTACCTTAACTGATGATGTGTTGCTACAATGGTAATCTTGTTCGTACAAGATACCAGAGTACATCAGGCTCAGACATTTGGTGGATGTGCTTGGCTGAGGAGCCAATGGTGCAAAGCTACCATCTGCAGGATCAGGATTGATCACTTTTATGTCAGTCCTGAATTCATAGCATGATAGCTTGCCAGTGAAGAGGAGCTGTTCATGACTGGGCTTGAGGGCAGCCGGTTGATGATTGCCCGTATCCAAACTTGGATTAACTGCATGCTTATGTAGAACCTGTTGCTAATTACCTTGTAAAACACAGCTATTAACATGTGCTAAAAGGAGATGGCAGATGGATTTGAGCCAGAATAACAATCACCACAAAGTGATCCATTTTTCCTTTTCATTTTATTGAACTGTGGGAAAAAGTTGTACATAAATACAAATTAGAAACAGCATTGGTTTTTTTTTTTTAAGACTGGGCATTGTTTGGTTGATGAAGGCAAAAGACCTACATGGATGCCTGTTTTGTCATGTCAACACTTTCAGAGCCATCTATCATGGATCCCACACTAGGTTAGCCATTTGATTTTTCCACCACCTTCTTTTTTAAATCCTTCATTAAGGTGCTTTCTATTGCTGATTTGGCAGGTGTAACAGGCAAACTAATAAAGTCTCTCACCAACAATTTTTTAGAAGCTGTCTGGTTCTGAGATAAAATGTACTTTTTCTCATGGATTTTAGTGTATGATATAACAAGTTCATATCTAAATGTCTACAATTTACAAGATATTTATTCATAGTACACCCATCTTCGCATCTGTTTAACTTATGGTATAATAATATTGCACCCTTTTTCATTATCTAGCAATTTAGAATTCAGAAGAAGGTCTATATAGAGAAGGATTACATTCGAATCACAGCAGTGTTATTTCACCTTGATTCACAAAAATCTATACTGACTCTATTAAGAGCACAACAAGCAAGACCAGCACCAGATGTTGTATCATGTTGTGAAATAACACAGAAACAATAACTAAGCTAAATTAAACTAAAAAATAAATTTTTATACGAATCTGAGTCATTTTTCCAAAATTCCGGGGTCAAGATTTACCTTAGTCATTTCTGGTTTTAACTTTTTTGGTCTTACAGTAGTAGCAGAGTTTAACAAATTTAAGTATCATTCTCAGTTTGGTTAGTTGATACAGCAGTCTTAATACAATTGCTGAGATTTTTAGACATCTATATTATGTTAGAATAATGTATAAATGACAGAAACAGTAACAATAGACATCACATAAAATCATCAGCAAATACAGTATGTGAGGAAAATATTACTGAATGCCACTGAAGCATCAGCCCTTGTTGTTGCCTGTTAGGGTATAATTTGAGACTTGGTTTCATGCAATAATCTGTGTGACTGCTCGCTTTCAGCTGCACTAAATTAACGTTGCATGTGATCCTCCCACAGTTTCAGCTAGCTGTCACAGCTGTCAGTCAGCCAGACATCCCTCAGTCTGTAGAATACCCAGATGCCAATAGTGAACATCTGACCTAGTTGTACTGACGTAGGAAACAGAGCAGCCTCTTAGTAATACGAAGCCATCAGTTAAAGCAGATGCAGCTTGTCAGAAGAGGAAACAGAAGAATTCCAAAACTCTGTGTGTGTGCTGAATGTTTGTGCAAGTGTGTGTTTGTGTGACTCAAGTGGTTGTCAGGTGCAGTTAGAAACTGGTTGCCCTGTCTGAAAGGGAAACATCCATCAACCGACCCTCCTAAGTGAGAGGAAACAAAATGCTATCTCATAACTCCAGACCTGCCGTGCTACAGTTTACAACTCAGCGGGGTATGTTTGCTCCCAAAATCCAAAATAAATTGTTCTGAATGAAGACTGGATTTAGTATTTTCACAGGACAATCGTCCCTAAAGCATTTTAAGAGTGCTAAAAGAATGTCAGTGATGAATCTTCCACCCGTGGGCTTATTTAAACCACATCAAAACATCTTTTTACTAAATGTTTTAATCTTTAATTAATCCGTTAAAGTCTTATTTTCTTACTTTCTTCTTAAAAGAATTTGCAAAATTCATTGTTTGATACGCTGTTGCTTAGTCCGGATTCTGGTAATGCAATCTGTCTTTATTTTCAACATCTATCATAGTCTATGTGGTGCTATTTTTTCCCCCTTCGCGAGTGTGGTAAGTTTCTTTTTCATTTACAAAAAGGGAGCTTTTTATGTTTAAATGACAGACAACTGCCTTGATAGGATTTCATTTTTCCAGTGTAAATTCTTCCTATTCAAACAGATGGAGCAGGATTTAAACTGGTAGTTTTTTATCTTTGTAACTGAGAATCAAGGATTTCTTACAATGCCAACAATTTTGTTTTCAGTCATGGAGGAAGGGATTTATCTTAAGATGGAGAGAACAAGTTCTCTACAGACAGAAGCCTGAATAGACCACAGTGGCATCTATAATGGAATACCAGTGCACCTTTGGAGATCATCATCAGCAGTGAATGAAATACAATACCATTTTTGGTCGTTGTATGTAATGTGAATATCAAACTAAGGCAAACCACAACATTGTTGTCCTTCCACAAACACTACTTCTTAGGTAAAAAAAATGTTAGTGTAGCTTCTTGCTTGTTCAGATTTTAAGTACATTAAATGAAATCCAGCATTGATTATGAGTTAAATTATTAAGTTTGCACAATCACAACTGGGATCTGGATAGTATGAAGATGCTACACGTCATAAAAAGAAGACTTCCGAAATACATTAACAGAATAGAATAGAATAGACCTTTATTGACATTGTACATGTACAACAAGATTATGGGTGCTCAATGCCAACTGTGCAGGAGTAAAATATAAATAGTATGACAGCAGGAATAAATAACAAACAGGAGAAATATATATACACAATTAAGAGGTAGCACAACTGAGGTCTGGTATATAGTGAAAGTGTATGTGAGTGACCTGAGTGATGAGGGTTACTCAGATCATGGCTCAGAATGGTGAGGTGAGTGGGCAGGGTTGGGTTGTGTGGGGGGCAGTGTTTGTTGACAGTCTGAATGGCCCAGGGGAGAAAAGCTATTTGTGAGTCTGGAGGTTTGGGACCTGATTAACCTGAGTCATCGACCAGTGGGCAGCAGGTCAAACAGGTGGCGGGTGGGGTGCAAGGGGTCACCTGTGATGGCCCTGGTTTTTCCTGAGACAGGAGGATCTGGCGATGGCCTCCAGGGGTAGCAGAGGGCAGCTAATGATTTTATGGGGGCATTGTTAATTACCCTCTGCGTACCAAACACCCAGGCAGTAGGAGAGCACGCTCTCCACTGAGAATTGGTAGAAGTTCAGCAGCAGATTCTGGTCCAGGTTATTGTTCCTGAGGACACAGAGGAAGTACAACTACTGATGGGCCTTCTTAACCATGGCATTTGTGTTGTGGGTCCATGTAAGATCAGCAAAGATGTGGGTGCCCAGAAACCTGAAGGTGGAGATGGATTCCACCTGTTCTCTGATTATAATGAGTACATGTAGTTCTTTTCTTTTAAGTACGTTCAGCTTCAGGTTGTTTTCTCAGCACCAACGGGACAAAATCGCTACCTCTGCTCCGTATGCTGCGTCATCTCCATCAGAGATGAGCCCAACCACTGTGGTGTCATCGGCATACTTGGTTGAGTGGGTTGGTGTACAGTCATGTGTGTACAGGGGGGTACGGTAGGGCGCTGAGTCGGACTGATTGAGGGGGGTTGGTTAGCAAGCTTGACATTTTGTGCAAAGCTGTACAGAAATAAAAAAAAATATAAAAAAAACAGCTTGAAAAGTTCAATGTTGATGTTTCAGCATTATTTAATTTATATTGTAAGGTAGACCCTACAATAACACATTGAGAGAAAAAAACCCTACAAGCAAGCACTTTGGCAACAGTGGGAAGGAAAAACTCCCTTTTAACAGGAAGAAACCTCCGACAGGACCAGGCTCATGGAGGGGCAGTTATCTGCCACGACTGGTTGGGGTGAGAACCCGATAATAATTAGGAATAATATTCCTGATTATTAACAGATATCTTGGCAATCGTGATGATTCACAACCAGCAGAAGCACTTATATATGCTTGGATGGTGGTATATTATGGTATATAGGGGTATTTAGAAATAGTCAAAGTATGATTTTCATCTGATCTTTGCTCTTGTCGGTTTGTTGGTGGGGTCAAGATCAACCAACCGATTCACAGGGGTTGAACCATCATTGCCAGAGTCTGGAGGCGTTTGAGTCCATGAGGGACATGGGGTCACTGAACAACATGCTCTCCATCATGGATAACCCCTGTTACCCACTCCATTCTAAACTAGTGAGGCAGCAGAGTTCATTCTCCCTCAGACTTACTCAACCCTGCTGCCATAAAAAATGCTTCAGAAAGTCATTCCTATCATTCTCTTTGTAAGTGTACAATTACTCTTCCTTCTCTGACAGATGAACACATCTGACAGGTATAAGATTTCACACGCAGAAATGTGTGTGTATTACCCTCTTACAGCTGTTTCTTAGATTTATAGCGTACACATTATTTGTTAATGCATTTGCACCACTCTGTCTCAGTCTCTCTCCATTTCAGTTTCAGTCTTATTTTTATTTTCATCTTTAACTTAACCTCATTTTGATTTTCTTTGTTGTTTATGTATATTTAAAATTTTACAGTATAAGGCCATCACTATACACCTGTGGTACTTTTACTAGTTTGTTTAATTACTGGAAATTGTACTGTTTTTATCCTTTTATCCTGCTGCTATAACAAAATAATTTCCCTTGTGGGATCAATCTACCTACCTATCTATGATTTTCGATTATTCAAATAGTCATTCTTTTAAAAAAGAAAACTATCAAACTATTTTGTACAGTACATTTTCTCTTGTTTTTAACCTTTTTTATATGACCTATAGGGTCATGTGTGGAGAGTGGGATGTGGTGACCTTTAAAAATATAAAGGAAAATGATGGTGCATTAGTAAAGCAGTTGGTTAAAGTTAGTGACAAAATGAGTTGTTTCTTGGAGAGGCTAAATCTAAAAATGTTGGTAGAGCTTCACCTGTTCAACTTGCCTGTTTTTTTAAACTAGAGATGACAGGAGTTCATAGCCACTCTTCATCATCAAGGTTTTCTTTTCGTATGTGATGAATCTTTTTAACACCGCAACGCAACTCCTCCACATCTTAAGGTTATATGTTAAAAGTGATAAATCACTTGTTTACTTGCTAATGCTAGCTGTTTCTACAAATGCACAGATCCTAACAGCAAGGTTTATCTTAGCCACAATCTGCATGTGCAAAAAAAACCAAAACTAGTCTCACAGCTTGATAAGGTCCATCCATTTTAAATGGGACACAGACAAACCCATAAAATTAATAGATTCACAGTTTACATGTATCCTTTAATTAATTACCAAAAAAGTGAGAAGCTTTATAACAGAATGCTATTTGACATGAAAGGAGAGTGATTTCTTTACTACTTTAACTTGGGTTGGGATTAAACGATATTTAGAATTTATTTGACAAGCACCGCTGTGTGAGGAGAACTGCTAAAGAGTAGTAAAATAGTGATTACCAAACAGTATCTTTGCTTTTAAATGCCCACTGCTAGTGGAGATGCAGTACGCCACAACAAGAATGTAAAGGCTGCTCCCCTAATCAGAGTGGCAGTTCCTATGAAACTGGAAAAATGCCTGTAAAATGACAAATAAGACATTGATCCTGAGCACAATTTGTACGAAGACCATTAGGGGATCAATGTGTGCACGTTTGTACTGATTCTTGTGAATTGTGGACAGACGGACAATGGATGCCTCACCATGGTCCTTGGTCCTTTCCCCAAATGAGGTCAAAACAGCACCAGAGGACAGTGTATACTGGGAAACAGCGGAGCACATTGAGTTATGAAGATGGTGAGTGAAAGTTGGAAATGACGTTTAAATAGTTAACACATACACACACAGCATTAGTACAAGGTTAAAATTTTACAGACTATTTGTTGGCTAAATACAATCTCCATAGGTCCTTTGGCAGACTGCCTGGCTTTTTCCAAAAGCAAAACTTACTCTTTTGACATTTCTGATTTTGTAAACATAATTCACAGAGACCTTTAGAAGTCCTTATACTCTGAGTCAGTCTAGCCATTTACTCAGCTTTTGGGCTTTAAGCTAAGCATACATAAGCTTTTCAGAATTTACAGGCATACAAATGGTATCAAAAGTATCCAACACAACTAAGGTACCTAACACAAACTTTAAACAGCTATAGATTAAAATACAGAATCTGCAGTACCAAGAGTTAGGTTAGAAAATTCTTAGGCGGCAACTGTGCTTACTCTTTGAAAGACTAATCACTCAAACCTCACAAAAAAATATTTTCACGGAATTTGCTGCTTATTTTTTTGACAAACATCCCAGTTCAAAGAACTACTTGTACAGTTAGAACTTTTTTCTAACTCTCCAAGCAGATAAAATATTTGACTTTGCAGAATCCAGCGATTCAATTAATTGCGCATAGTAAATACTAGTATCTCAAAGAGTAAAATAAAGTAAAATAAAATGTCTTTGAAGCTCAACTCAGTTGCTCATGACATCTAATTAGATCGCACAAACTTGCAGAATTGGATTTCATGAGGTCAAAACATATTTTAATATCCAAAGGTTTCTAAAATCTGCTTACCTAAGTAGTTTAATGTCTGTTTGAGACCAAAACGAAGGGTAAACGATTGCATGTGTCAAGCCTCGGAGCAGAGCAGTAGTTCTGCTTGAACACACAGAAATCAACACAGGGAGGGGACAGATTAGAACAAAGTACAAGCTGGAGACACCACCTGCCTGGTGTCCACTTTCTGCCTGACTCCTGTTGGCCTGACGTGTTTTGTACTGCCACGTAAAGCAGCTCAATTTAATCCAAATCCACAACAAATGCCCCAGGACAGGAAGAGACTGCAGCCAGGAGGTGACGAGGAGGTTTAGGTCATGCTGATTTGACACCTGCCGTCGTGCCGCAGTCTACCCCGGTGATATTTTTGCTCTTACATCGGTATACATCTCTAGAAACACTACAGAAAAAAAAAGCAACACTGAATTTCTTTAATAAAAGTTGACCCCACTCTGGGCTGTGGACATTACCTACAATTCCCTGTGACAGAAAAATCACAAACAAGTGCACAGTGATTACTGTCTTTGGAGCTGAATTATAGTTCACACACACTACCAGTTGTATTGACTGATTTGACTCTGGCAGTGCATAAAAGCACGTCAAGCAGCTTTATGAGCCTGACTATAAACAGATGGTCTATTGATTTAACTTTAATCAAAATTTCCAAACAGAAATCCTGAAGGTCACCCAGAAATTGAAACTGCCTTAAAATAACTAAGGGGAAAAAACGGCATTCAAAGTGTGTGTGTGTGTGTGTGTGTGTGTGTGTGTGTGTGTGCAACATTATAAAGACATATGGCAACTATGTTTAGGAAGAAACCAATGTTGCGTAAACTGACTTCAATTAGGTTTCCTGACCTTCACTAAATGTAGCCTTTTCAGCAAGAGTGCCCATGTGGATGCTAAGGGCGAGTGACACTGCAAACTCGGCATGAAAGCCTGGAGCACACAAGGACCGAGATACTGACACTCACACTTTATTCTTTGCATTGTTTGTGGTGAGATTGATTGTGAAAGCTTAATGAGCATGTTGGTGCATAATAATAGCCTTGTAAACACAGGGATATGTAGTGTATGGTGTCCCTCCCCCTTCCATCCTGCGCCGTGTACCTGGTGTCAACAGGATGACGGAGGTGACGATCAGCGAACAGATGACCAGAATGACAAGAAGGGCGATCGCTATTCCCTTCCAGTTCCTCTGCGGAGGGTTACTGCCCACCAGCTCCTACAGAGACAGACAGAGAGAATAAATGGTCAGGATAAAGACTATTCTAGGAGGGATTCAGAGCACAGTTTATGAACACAGGTTGGGAACATAACAAAAGTAAAATCAAAAAGAACAATATGAGAAAGAAGGAAACACTAGATAAGAAGCACCTAGGAAAAGAAAAGAATCAGAGAAGTATAAAAGGCAAACTCGCGGAAATAAAGGATGGGGGTGTTAGTCAAGGACGAACGTGAGTCAGAGTCGCAGCCTCTCGGATCTCAAGGAGAGCCGCAGCAGCAACAGCAGCAGTAGGAAGAGGAGGGGGGGAGAATTCTTAATGAGCCGAGCATCAGCGGCCATCACGCGCAAACGAATGTGACAGATAAAAATGGAGCCCATGACACGTTGGCGAATTGCATGCTCGACAATTGCACAGAGAGAGGCTTTGGGGTTGGGAAAAGGAGTCTGAGTTACGAGCAACCTTGAGGTAATTTTTCCCCTTTTTCACCTTCTCAGTTTTGTTTGACCTACAAATCCAGAAACAAAGATATTTTTAATGCTACTGAACTGAGTGAAAGCCAAATTCTAAGGAATTACTATGGCTCCATATAAAGTATCACTGCAGGATATAAAAAGAAAATAACACAGGCAAAGCTGCTCTAGGCTTTGTGTCCTTTCCCAGATGCAATAATGAGCAAACAATGTGAAATTCATTTGACACATAGTCATGTGCAGCAGGTAGCCACATATAGCAAAAAAATAATAATAGCAGAAACAGAAGAGGACCAGCCAGAAAGTAAGAAATCAAAATAAGAAAGATCAACCCTAGCCTGACCATCACTCGCTGTCTGAACGTAGAACTTTCGATCTGTGATGCTGTTAAACACGGCAGTTATTTTCAGATATTTATTGACTCTTTCCACACATTTTTCTCTTGAAGTCCAAGAGTCTGCTGTCCATCTCAATAAATGGACCAAGGGTCGCCTCTTTTCCCATCTGAAGATTTGCAGAGATGTGGGTAAAAGAGGGGCAGTGGACTGCAGACGAACCCTCCACAGAAAGGCAGAAAATGAAGCTCAGAAGTCTATCATCAAAGCACACTGCTTTTTTGGTCTGACCAGTAGGAATATACTGCATCTGACTATTCATTTATTTATTTAGTTGGCTGGCAGAAAATTGTGCTGTTGCATTTTGAGATTATTTCTTGTTAAATATTGAAGTTGGCAGGCCTGGCAGAATGACGCTGTGTGAAAGAGGGATTTATTTCTGGCATGTTAAAAATAGCAGTTATCACTTTGTATTGCTACCTTTGATTGCATCCCATGTGTCTACAAAAGAAAGCATGAGACTGAGAATACTGCCCAACTTTATTTATTCAATTTTAATAAAGAGGTTAACGTATTCTTGTACAGTGCTTCAAGGTCAATTTTTTTTTGTAAACTCATTCTTACGCTATAAAAGCCCACTGTGGGGAAAATGCAACCATTTTAACCACCAATACTCCATCACATCCCAGGAATCCGGATTCAGGAATGTGTTTCAGGAAGCACATACTTGGTATGATTGGTATATCATGAGTGGATCACTAACTAAAAATAAACTACATTGTTCTGATACATTCCCAGAGCAATCTTTGAACAGTACAGCTTTTCCCAGACTAGCATCCTTGAATTAAGTGCCACATGGCATAAACTACATAAATCCATGCCTAATTAGCATAACATACTTCTCAACCTCCTGTTTTTTAAATTTTGTATTTTTCCCCCTTCCCCATTAATTTTTTTTTTTTTTCGAAAGCTGAGGTCAGTTTCCCGAGCCTGATAACTGCCAGACGTGTAAAATAAAGAACGAATAAATCGAATCTGTCTGGCAAAGTGAAGCAGGCTAAAGGATCTGAAAAGCAACACTTCATGCTACAATCTAAAGAAACAAAGTCATTGACATCTACGAGGTTGCAAACCGATTTCTAAGGCTTTGGGACAAATGGAGAAAACTTGAAACAGTGATGATCCTTCCCAAGATTGACTGACCCATCCACAAGGTGACAAAAGAATCTAGAGGAGCATCTAAAGAACGTAAGGCTTCATTTCCTTCATTTAAACTGAGTGTTCCTGATTTAACAATGAAAAAGACAAAAACCACTGCTGACCAATAAGACTTCTGAAAAAAAAAATTAAAATCTGTGGACTGACAAAACAGGAGTTAAACATTTTTGGAAGGTTTACATCTGGCATAATGCTAACACAGCATTATGCTATCAACAGTCAATCATGGTAGTGGTATGGTGAAATGGACTGCTGAGCGGCCTCATAACCTGATTATAGTCCCGTCAGTTACCTTGTGGTAACTGATCAAACTATGAATTCTGCTCACAAGTAAACCCTGAAAAAGAATGTCTGGCCATCATCTTGTGCCCTGAAGCTCAAGTTATGCAGCAGGACAATGTCCCAAAACACACCAGAAAGTCCAACTCTGAGTGGCTCATTGGCTTAGTCAAAGTAAGAACTTAAATCTGATTTAGATGGTTTGACATGGCCTTAAACAGACCAATTATGCTCAAAAATCATTCAGTTTGGTCAAATTAAAATAATTCTTTAAGGAAGATTTGGGGAAAGAAAATCCTACATAGTAATGTGAAAGACTCACTGCCAGTTAACATTAATTGTAGATTGTGTCACCCTTGGCAGCAAGAACTGCAATCAGTTGTTAAGTTTTGACAAGAATTTTTCACACTGGACCAGGTAGGTTTAGATCATGTTTTTTCCCTTAATTGAAATAAATGAAATGATCATTTAAAAAAAGTAAATTAAAAAATTTCCTTGGGTTATCTTTGCCTGGTATAAAAATCTCTTTAATAATCTGAACTATTTAAGTGTGACACATTTTGTCTGTTACATTTTGTGTGAACTCAAACATGTTGGAGAAAGAAACTAAGGCAATTTAGAAATTAAAGCATCTGGAAAGAAAAAAAAAACATATGGGTGAATGACTTTTAAGCCCAAGTTTCACACATCAGCACTGAATGGTCTGGCTAGCACATAGATAGACCAGTGCCAAAACCACAGCCAAGAGGGACTCTGCAGGAAGGGTCCAAAGCCCAAAACTACTGATGGAGGATTAATAAGTTCTTAATTAGTTTATAGAGGATAAAAGAGGGAAGCAGAGCATGTGCTTTGGGCACCTGTGGCTGCAGCCTTAATGAATACATGCGAAAGGGCTTTAATGAAGCTGAATGGCTGAGCTATGAAAAAAACCTTTTAGTGACCTCGTTCCCACCTTAATTGAAAAGAGCCCAAGACATCATTAGCCTGCAGATAAGAGCAATCAGAGCTATTTACCACACTTCCCATTACCCACATTCATTAAAACAAGGAACCAGTTAGTTAGCTGCATGGCCATTTGATGGCCACAAGGAAGAAGACCTGAAACAGATTCAAGTAAAAAAGTTCTTAAAGCTTTAAATCTCCCACACATTGCTCTGCTAATGTTATGTCTATCAGGACTTTTAGTTTGTATTCATTTAGTGAGATTAAACATAGAGGATATAGATTTAAGAAACTGAAAATGACCAACTTTTGGTTGCTGGATTGACTACCAGTCATGGTAGAAGTAAATTGGTAATGGTAATTGAAGTTCTGGATCTGCCTACTCTGCAGGAACTACCACAAAGGTGGTTTAAGATACTTTAAAGGTCTGTAGTTGACAATAAAATGAATGCTGAGATTGAAGAATAATAACTAACACAATAAAGAGTTAACCCTTATAGCTTACATGTATGCATATAAGACATGTCTTGAAATCAAGAAAGAATAAATGACACTTCAAGCTCCAGTCACCTATGCCAAAGTCTTCACTATTTACAGTAGAAATTCACAGACATTTGGAGTGCTTAGAATCTGAGCAGCAACAGAGCTTCTGCATTAGAGAAGCAGCAGCGAAACGGTAGGGTGACAGATGAAAGCTGATCGTCTAATGTAGACACAACTTCAGTGAATCTGTGGAGCGACAAAGGTGACTGGAAGCATTTTTTCTTTCAACAAACAGAACCAACAAACATGCCCAGTCATGAGCTCAGTTGGTTTTGTTGTGGAGAGATTATTTCAGATATCCAGCGATGAGCATAATGCTGTGGGCTGCGAGCTGACAGTTTACAGTCTGATTTATTTTGTCTAATTCAGCACTGAGCCACCTCTCTCAAACAATCTATTTTTTCAGCAGAAATGAAAATCCTATTGGAGATTTTACAAGAGTGGCACAAAGCCCACTGCTGATTTTTGTGGTCGATACAGCATGTGACTGAGTACGATTTACAATATGGTGACAAAATTGAAGGAAAATTGCTCTATAGAGAGCAACCACTCACATGCAATAATGGAATGTAAAGCGAACACAGCAGAGCCCTCAATCTGTGTAATGCACATTAAAGGAAAAGACAAATCCTCATGCATTGCTAAGCAATAACTGTTTATTATGTGTTATATGCAAATGGTTCGGCAGTGTAGATAAAGCAATCTAAAGCTGGGAATGATTCCATCACAGCATTAACAGCTTTATCTATGTGCGTGACTGTAAGCATTTACAGAAATCCAGCCTGGAGGGCAACCTAACCTGAAGTGGATCGCTTGCTGAAAGGGCTACGGCGTGACTCACTCTCTGTAGCTCTGTAGCCAAAGCGATTTGGAAAAGGTAAAGGGCTCATCTAAATGTCCATGCAGTTCTGTTATCTCTTCTACAAGGATCAGTACAGCTGCTGCTCAGAGAAGCATCAAATGTCACAGTGTATCTTTGACCAATAACTCATTTTCAGGTGTAAAGTTTATATTCAAACTCACTCAGCCTTTCCAAGTGTGGTGGTAGGAAAAGTTTTATCAAGTTTTATCACTATGTCAACTTTAGTTCCAAGTCCAAGATTGACAGTCGGTGTTTGTATCTTCACCACTGTCAAGATTAAGCAAGTTCAGCAAGCTGTCCAGTAACAGCAAATGTTCACTTCTAGTACGACAGCACAAGCTAAGAGCCAAAACAGGAATCTTGAAGCATGCAGCAGCCGAAATAACTGTTACAATGACTAATGACTCAACCAGTATTTCCATATAGATCGACATACCTATGGGAATGACATTGAAAACAATGCAAGCATCAACGAGAGCAAAATCTTGCTAACAAAGCTAACTGTGAGAAAGCAGTATTCTTGTATTGAACTGGACTGGAACTTGCTTGGGGTGAAGCAGAGTAATAATCAAAGAACACATGATTAAGCCAAAAAGAGCAAGGACAGAAACCTCACTGGGAATTTGTGTCAATTTTTTTTTGCTCTTTCCGTGCTCAGAGGGAATAATGGTAATCACTTATTCAGGGTGCAGACACAGGACAAAACCTTGTCTAACCTTCCCGATCAGGCCTCTGTGATCTGTAATTATCATAATGATTGGACTAATTACCTAGGCCTTATGTGCTGAAGTAATAGCGAGAAGAGTGGGGGAGAGAGAGATGAGGTATGAAATGCACAGCTAGGAGACAGGCATCAGAGCTTGCAGGAAAAGTAAATAAATAAAATGCTGGGAGGCTACGGGAGAGAGTTCACTGACAGAAAAGCTTGAAGCGTGACCAAAACATGACAGAGAGATGCTGTGGAGGGATCCAGGTCCAAACTCGAATAAAAACAGAATCCTGATGTGTTCTAGTCCTCTGTAACTGTCATGTTTGAATTGGCAGAGCATGCACAGACATTATCAGTGTTGAGTCAACCCCGAGAGTGCATAACACAACACTATGTCAATGTTCCTTGAAGTAAACAAACGGAAAAATCTACATAGCTTTTGAGCAGTCACAAAATGAACAACTATTCGATTTGAAGTATGCTTGAAAAGGCAAAATAAGATACATTTAGCTGCTTTTCCTTTTCTCACTATTGAAAGTAGTGGCATGCGGTATGAAGTCCTAAACCTTCAGGACCACTGACGAGGCAGGATGCTAAGATTTACAGTATTACCGATAATTTTGAACTTTATGTAAATCCAGATATCAGTCTCCAAACAAGCCTCCAAGGAACTATGCCTTCTATTTCAGTCAAATGTACCAACTGGCTATATAACTGCAACTCCATTTTCACTGGTTAAAATACATTTATTGCTTGTTTCTAATTCAAACTCTACCCAGTTTGAATTAGGGTAAAAACTTTATTCATTTCACTCCAACACGGTAAAAATATGCTCAAATAAATAATAATAAATCAATAAATATATATCTCTTTGTCAGGTATACCTCCACCTTATATCTAATCACCAAATTGCAGCAACTCAGTGCATTTAAGTACGTAGACATGGTCAACACAACATTCTGACGTTCAAACTAAGCATCAGAATGAGGAAGAAAGGTGATTTAAGTAACTTTGAATCTGTAAGAATTTGTGCCACACGGCTGGTCCAAGTAATTCGGAAACTGCTGAGCTACTGGGACTTTTCCACACAATAATCTCTAGGGTTTAAAGAGAAGTCTGAAAAAGACAAAAATATCCATTGAGTAGCAGTTCTCTTTGAAAATCTTTTGTTGATGCACAAGATCAAAACAGAATGACAAGACTGCTTTGAGCTAATAACACAAATAACCACTCATTACAACCAAGACATGCAGAAGTCTCTCTTTCAATGCACAATGCCTCAAATTTTGAAGCAGATGGGCTACAGCAGCAGAAGAGAATACTGTGTACCAATCCTAAAGCTAAAAACAGGAAACAGGGCTACAATTTCCATAGACTCACCAAAATTTGACAATAGACTGGAAAAATGTTGCCTGGGCTGATCAGTCTTGATTTAATCTGCAATATTTGAATTGCAGAATGGTAAACAACATGAAAGTCTGGTTCCAACCGGCGTTGTACCAGTGGTTAAGACTGGTGGTGGTGTAATGGTGCAAGGGGAATATTTTTCTGGCGTGCGTATTGTTGGTGACCGTGTCAAGTGGGGGTATCCTTAATAAGCTCCACCCACCGCCTTTTATCCGAGTAACAGCCAATCACAAAAAAAAGTTGGTTTAATGGGAGGGAAAGAATACTGCTTGCTCTATAAAAAATAAACTGCATAAATGAACTATACAAAGCTAATCTACTGGCTCCTACAATAAAAATTTACTCAGCTGGAAATGAAAATAACTGCTCCTATTGGCAATTTGGATGAAGAGCTCTTTAGTCACAAGACATCAACTTCCGTTGAGCTCATTTGAGTTTTACAACAAACCTGGCTTTTTTTAAGAGCATCTTTCAGGTTAGTTTCCATATTGACTTTTTGTCAACACTTTCAGTGTTTCTAAATTAATAGACATAATGCCCAAACCAGCAATCATCTAAAAAAGAACAGACCATTAAAAATGTTCTAAATAATGAGAAATTGCTCAATTCATTTGATGCTATGCCAGACGATTTGGCTCATCTCCTTTTGCTGCTTTAATAGCTCTAACTATATTGTATTGGGCATCGCTACATGTATTCTCCCTCAGGACAAAATCATAATGCCTCCAGCATTAGTGACAGTATAGTTAATTAATTCTGATTCTGAACAAACACAGTGACGTGCAGGAGAGTATCTGTTAACCAAAGTCCTGTGTACTGCTATTGCTGCATGCACAGTTTCTGTATTTTAATTCAGATGTTTATTGCAACACAATAGTTACAAGAAAATTAATTGGGATACCAGAATACCACATCATCTTTCAGCATGGATCTTGGATCACTTATAACACCATGGGAAAAGAAGTCCTTGAGTCCCTTTGAGCCCATGTACAGATAGTCTTAGAGATGGTTGTGGCTAAAACTTAAAAGTACAGCATGATGCTGTGATAAGTTAATCAGGATTGAGACAGTCAGTACTTAGCTTATATGGAGACTGTATCCAGGTGTCTGTATCCATGTAATGCAATTCACATGAAATTTGAGAATTTCACTCACTAAAGCAGAAGTGCAGACTTCCTGGAAAGACTATCACTCAAATTAAACTCAAGACCCTTGCTCAGATAATTGCACTGAAAATGCTGCAATACCGTCTTCAAGTTTTCTTTTTGCGTTCCCTTAGTGCATTTTGGGGAACATAACATTGGGGGTTTGTCCAGGATTTAACAAAAAAAAAAAAAGAAAAGAAAAACATTGGATAAATGTTCCAGTTTGCTTTGATGCATTTTAAAAAAATAAATAAAACAACACAGTAATAAGGTACCATGAATTAGCTGGGGGGGATGTGTAGCATGCCAACAATCTGTCATTTACATTGCACACAGTCCAAAGAATGCATAATATTGAGCCTTAACACAATATAAGTAAGTGAGCTATTCACATCTCTACAGTTGTCACAGCGGACAAGGTGGGAAATTAGCTGAAAAGACCAAAACATAAACAAAAATAAGAAGTTTCTAGCCATTTATAAGATGATTAGTTCTACAGTAAAGTTAGTCAGGTGGTGCAGTGACAACAGGGTTGACAGGAAACATTTTGGGCTTTGATTAAATAAAACTGCAGCACAGGTTATGTGCCACAGCGTTGACTGCGAGTGATGGAGATTAAGGTCAGAAAGCACAGAAAGAAATGGATTAGATTAGGTCATAATTACATGCGCTAATAAAACCATATAATCGCATAATGCAGCACAAAGTAAAGGACATTAATGTAGATTATTTTGTAATTTTTCCTTGCTTTATGATTATCAGATAGTTGTTTCAATTTATTTCATAAACCAAATTTTTTTCATGCAAACAAAGACTAAAAGGTGTCATTTCAGTGCGTTTCATAGTGCTGAGGCATGATTTAAACTTCAAATAGAGGGATTCTGAATCTCTCCTCCTTTCATCTTCCTCAAACAGACTTCATTTTGGCAGAAATGTGAGCAGATTAGTCTCAAGTTCAAATCCTCTTCCATTGTTTAAGTGGCTTTAAGTACAGATGGATTTTCTCTTAGGCCTTTTTCAATCAGACATTTAATCTTTGAATAAAAGATTCCAAATGGTGCACCTCTTCCAGCTCTGTGCTTCACAGGTCAAAGAGCAGCCATGCAACTGCACCCAAACACATTTGGACAATCTTCTTGTTGTCATAAAGTGAGGTGCAGCGATAGGGCTGTAAATAAACAAGCTGTCTTTTTTGTTACTCAGGCCAGGAGAACAAATTTTCAGCTGGCTAGCATGTGTGTGTGTATGTTCTTCTTGAGCTTCTTCCGCCTGGTTTGTTTGATTTGCGAGTGAATCTCTTCCAGTCCATTAAAGAGATGCTGGGAGGGCGCCACTGCCAGCTGACCTCTCTCTGCAGAGTTTGCTTTAAATCACATCTCTGTAGAATAACACAGAAACACACTGCCGCAGGACGAGTCAGTGTATATGACATAGGGCTGCTATAAAAATGTGAAAATACATAGACTGTATATATAAGATCGGTTCGGTCTCCATGACTGTATCTGTGGTTTTGTGAAGGTATATTCTCAAGCTTCAACTTCAGCATTTTGGTCTGACCATATTTGGATAAGAGGTTAAGAATGCTAATTTATCAGCTAATCCACAGATATTTCAATAAAACATGGATACCTGGTACATACGCTCTTAACAGCTGTTAAGAAAAGAGAATTGGCCATATAGACCAAAACCTTTTCTGAACCAAACTGTAAATATGTTGTTCTGCTGTATAGTTGGTTATTTCAGTGATTGATCTGTTTATGAAGTGGCCAAGGGCACCTACGCATTGGCTTCATTTGAAAAGGAACGTGAATACTCCTCATTTGAAATCTCATTCAGTTCGCCAGCCATACCCTGGAACTCATACACGTGTTTTAAAATATGATTTCTGCTGCAGCCATAGACAAAATGTCCCTTTAACATGCAAGTGCAGATTCTGAAGAAGCAATTACTTGCATCTATTCCGTAATATTTTCCTCATCGCCATGGAAACAGAGTACAAGTGAATCAGGTTATTATCCCTATAGCTAAAGCTCCTCTGCATAGTAAACACACATCATGACATGGCTAAACAAGTGATGAGCCACACACATGAGGGAATAGCCCTTCTTGCTTGCCTCTCATATATAATGCATGAGGGCAAAAGTCTATTTGTCAGTCTCAATGCACAGTCTTCTTTAGGAAACAAGAACAACAAAGAACACAAGCAGAGTTTCTCCTCATTTCATCACTTTTTCCTGTGGCAGCATGTGTCTACACATCTGTCAGGGGAGGCAAAATGTACCTGCCGAATGAAAAGGTTTACCTTCATCTCTTAACTTCAGCAGTGCCACAAGTACATGCCAAAGATAAATGAATTTCAGTGGAGGAAAAAAAAAATCTGTCCTGACTATTCTAATAGTAGAAAATTGGGCATTGTGGTCATTTTTCCAAAATCCTATGTTACTGCTGCTTTAATGACTGTTGCCTATTCAAAGCTACTCCTGGGAAATGTTCCAGCATATCATTAGCCAAGTATGTGAAGGAAGCTGCACCCTTGTGTGCAAATGTGTGATGTGCTGACTCCCAGACTTCTGAGGTAAATTGGATCTGTATGGATTATCAGTGACAAACTCCGAAATAAGCCGTGCAGCTGACTTCCTTCTATTATCTTTATTTTGTTAGCCTCATTACATTTGAGACAGCAAGCCTCATGTGTTAAATAAAAGCGAATCCCAGTTAATGTGTATTTAAAACATGTTACTGCTATAAAGAGTTTATTTTAAAAAGGCCCATGTGTCACAGATCGAATAAAAGCCTATATATGCCACACACACACACACACACACACACACACACACGAACACTGGGTAGACTAGTTCTTTGTCTTTTTAGTTATCCTGTAGGGAAGACACACATTCTTCAAAAGGTTACAGCACATGGAATAAATGTCTAAATGAAAGCATGTATCCTAATGGCTAGGGACACAGAGCAGAACTCCTTTTCTACTATATACACTATTTACAGCATTTTTCCTGTCATCTGGAGCTGATTACAAGATGGTGGTAATGTAAATGATGGATGAAAGCAAAACAGAATCTTTCATGTGACAAAACTATAACTGTGATGAACTTTTGTAGGTTTTAAATGATGTCTCTTGTTAGACTTCACTGGACTCTACACTGACTGTCCACTTGGCACTGCCTGTCTTGCTTGCCCAGATGGACTGTGTGGGGATGGTCTTTGAAGAGTATTTAAGTAGTGAATACCTTACATTTCAAGGTTTGATAAGATTTTTGGCAACTATAACTACTTGGTTACGGTCAAGATCTGTGCACAAAGGTCATTCACTTGTTGAGCTTTGCATGGTAACTGATGGTCAGCTGACAGAAAACATTCTAGGTTCTTGTTGCCTTTGTAACATTTACCACCTTGTCACATGTCAATCAGCAATGTCCTTCACTTTTATTGGTAGTCACCTCAATCACTTGCTCCAAAGTTACCTGATACCTGAAACTTCATTCCTTTGTCTCTTGAAGTTGGTGAATAACATCGGTTTTCTATGACTTCTGGTAGCTGCGTTCCTGATGGTCACTTTTATGGCCCGCAGTCCACAAGAAGTGGCTTGTTGTCGTTCTACAGAGAAAGCACCATATTTCAAAGGAACCAGTGACGGTACAAGCTTTCTAATGTTACACTGTGTTCTTCTTTTCATCAATAATATGCTATTCTACAGGAAAACAAGCAACTCCATACAGAGGTCTGCCACACTCTGTGCCTGTTCAGCAGCAACTCGAGTTTTATGAGATGCAGTTTTGTTGCTCAGGCTCGCTTAAGTGTTTTGCATGGAATGCTCCCAGCTGCAAAGTAACTACAAAATCATCTGAGCTGCTGTGCGGAAGGAGGTTAGTGCAGAATACAGAAAAACAGAGGAAGGGAAGAAAAAAGAAAGCTGGATGGGAAGGTTTCACTGCAGAACACTGCTTGTCCCCTCAGCCCACACCCAGAAAGATTAGTATTCAGTGCAACCAGGCAGCACAGCCAGTGCATCTCTCAACAACATTAAGAATTGAAAAGTATCTTTTCTATTGTTCTTATCTATCAGCCTTCATTCTATAATGCACACTTGTCCTGCTACTCTGGCAAAATAAATTGCCATCATGGAAACAATATGCACCGACAGACGCGCTCGCTTCCTCGAAATGAAATGCCCCTCAACCCACTGCTTCCAGGCGTAGGGGTCTAATAAAAAGAGGCTGCTGCTTTGTTGATGTTTACCCAGGCTAATGTATTCTGGCCTGCTGTTTTTTTTTTTTTTATTATCAGTTTGCAAAGTAAAATATGAACATTCATGTAGAAAGAATAGACTTCCTTCCTCCTTTATTGGCATAATGTTTGGCTGAAGTGTTCTCATGATGAAGAATGTCTCATGCTCAAGTGTGGTCGTCTTTTTTGGAAGAAAAAATAAAATAACCTGCATTCACCTCTCTTCTTGCTAAAATATCTGATTGGGAGAGCTTCTTCACTTGCAAACACAGACAGTGTTTCTCTGGGTGAGAGAGGGCAACAATGATGGGTATGATCATGTACCAGCAACCAGCATGTTCAAGCGCACACAGTGAGTTCTACATATAGGCCTCAATAAAACAGCAAAAAATAAATAAATCTCATTCAAAATAATATATTTTAACAGGTTTGTGAGGCTGTCATGAATCCCACACAACCACATAGTGCATTTGAATCTGTCTAGTTTGTTTGCGTTCCCTTGTGTTGTGTTTCCGTGGTGACTCTGTCAAAGTTTAAAAATAATTCATTGCTTACCCTCCATCTGGCCACCTGTTGTTATTACCGCAACCCAGTTGTTCATGCTACTCAGCTGAGAATGGAAGAGCATGCTTTGCATGTAAGCGTGGCCACTGAATGATTTAACAGGGTTATGAGACCATTTGTTTCATAATTACTGGTCAGTGTATGTGCACTCAACATTCATCATATAGCTAAATATTACATAAGTCCTTATTCAATACAATGGAGCATGTCTGTGCTGCAAGTGTAATGAACTGTAAGGCTTAAACTTCTTGTTTGATTTTGTTGGCACACTTGAGTCATAGGTTTTGACAGCAGGGATTTTTATCACTAACTTAATCAGGAATTACTGCCAACATCCAAAAAATATGTGTTTTGTAAACAATATGTTTTGTTTTGTTTTTGAAGATATAAGTGTTGCACAAATCAGACTCGAATAATACAAACAACACCTCTGCAAAAACCTTTAGAATATGGAAAGGAGTAAAAATGAAATTTTGGTGTACATAACTGATACTGACGTGAGGATATCTGGCTGACAGGGAAAACTCATTATTTGAAAAAGATTTCACAAAAACACTTTCCCATTAATACATTAAGAAGATGAAGTGTCCTGAAATTTCTAGATATGCAAAAGAGGTGACTAAATATGCACTAATTTGCATAAATGTCTAACAGGCAGAGTGGAGTCAAATACAGACAAATGTGTATTTTAAACATTTCATTTTTAACTTGTCTGATGATCCACAGGTTCACCCTAGTCAGATACATCAATAATTCACAGCCAATATCAGCTGTCCTCAGAAAATGCTTATTGTAGTTTTCAATTTAGTGACAATTTTGTCATAAACGGTTAACAGAATACAGCTGGCGTGTGTGCTACTAAGGTATCACATGATATTCAGAATGGAGGTTTTACAATTAAGTTAACAGTCTTATTACGCTTTCAACTAAAGCACAGAATTATCATATGTGTGAAACAACTGTTATGTAGCTCATACATCTTTGTAAGCAGAGTGAGGAACTAAACTAAAGTGCCAACGTAAATATGCTTCTTTTGACAAAAAAAGATCTGATTATTAGGACCACTACACCAACTGTTTATGGACAAACCCCATGGACAATCCAATTAAAGTAAATTTTTCAGCATTCTGCCTTGTTCATCATCAACACACTAAATATATGACATCTTATAATGTTTTATTAATTTTCTGTTATTCAGCATTCAATAACTTGAGTGTGAACAGCAGTTTTCAAGTATTACATTATTACTTCTTTAGGAAAGTATATATTAGTATATAGCATATATAGTATAGTATATAGCATATTAGTAGAACAGTATATATTAAAAAACATATTTGTACTTCCAATTATATGTATAGCATGGCCTCGGATTTAAAGTTTAAAAGTTATTAAGTTATGGGAATTAAAATCTGCTAACAGTAAGTGGTGGAAACGGCAAGACAACCTAAATCTGTTTACTTACCGCCTGTCACTGTCAGTGATGCAACAGAGGGCACCCATGAAAAACAAAATGAGAGTCAGCAAATGAAAGCCTTCCAGGACATACTATCCATTACATTAACCACTGCTGGCACCAATGGTCCTATCCAAGAGATGCTGACTGTTACAAAATGTGAGAAAAAAGGATTGGCTAATAACAACATGGCTGGTGGCTAAACTGGGCTAATGGCACTTTTGGTGTGTGAGATTCCATATCTGTATCTTTTTAGGCAGCATGTCTTTAATTATTA
The DNA here is from genome assembly GCF_001858045.2 of Oreochromis niloticus. Classification (NCBI taxonomy): domain Eukaryota; kingdom Metazoa; phylum Chordata; class Actinopteri; order Cichliformes; family Cichlidae; genus Oreochromis; species Oreochromis niloticus. The sequence continues at coordinate 11,175,970 of NC_031974.2, forward strand.
AGCGAAAGGCAGAGTACAACATCCAATTCAAGACATTATTATTTTGTCTGGAAAAGTGGGAGAGAGAATGCACATATAGAAAATGTTTAATTTAAATATTTACAAAGACAAAGTCAGATTAACGAGCCATGCTGAATTTTTTGTGTACACACTAAAACTACAGTTTTCTTCAGATGTAATCAAGGGGGGGAAAAAAATCACCACCCAGCAATCCTCAGTGCCTGCAGAGTTTTTATAGATGCAGGCTCACTCCATGTCAGGATGCATGCTGTTTGAAGGTAGCAAGCTCATCGAGCTGTCAGGGCATGAACTTGACCATAGTCATGGGAGAGCAGGACTATCAGTACTCTTAATCCTGCCACAGGGTAAAAAGTTGCGTAGTCTATTGTTGTTTTCACACATAAAAAAAGAACGTGCAAATAAAATTATTTGGCTTTTTAAGAATATTTTTATCACAAGCAACTTGGTACATTAAATAAAGTTTCAAACTAGGTGTAGACCAATTTATTTATAATGGCTAATGACTGAATGAAAAGGTCTTAAAAAAGGTAAAGAAATGGGAGAAACACCCTTCAAACCATATTAGTAAAAATGTTACACAGTTTGTCCACCAGAGGGCACTTTGCAACTTCACTATTGACAATGTAAGTGTTTGGAACACAAACACAACAAGTAGCTAATCCAAGGAGAGTAAATAATTACACATAAAAAAAATGCTAGGCAGATCTCTTTGTTTTGTATGTCTAAAAACAAAATTTTTTAAAAAAAAGGGATAATAATCAAGCAATGCATTACAATATCAGATTTTTAAATCACCAAATATAAGTTATGAAAACCTATATCGATCAGGAGCTACTTAGGTATGAATAATTAGCTTCTTATTAGGGAGTGACAGCGCCTATCATTCAAATAAATAAGACCTCTCAAAGATCGCCAAGTCTGGAAGGTCTCAAAATGATCTGAAATAAACCATTTGGCTCTAAAGAAAGCCAATGACATGTAGCACTAAAAAAATAAAAGAAAATAAAGAAAGAAAAAGAAAAATGCCCACCAGGTGTCAGGAACGCATGCACTTATTTTTCAAATCCAAAAAATAGCCATTTGGTGCAAACCAAAGAGCTTTTCAGGAGAAGAATACCAAATTCAGCAAAAGTGCTTGAACTAGCCCAAAGAATCTGTCCAAAACTTGAGGTGTAACAGGACCTTTTACCAGGATAATAAGCTTAAGCACATCAGCAAGTCAACTAAACACAAAGCTAGAAAGAAAAATGGCAAAGTCAAAACCCAAATTTACAACTTACCAAAATAGTGTGGATAACTTAAAAGGCCAGTAAATTCATGGAAAGTCTCAAAAAGCCTTCGATGAAGGACTTTTGCATTGAAGATTGGATTGCTGCAGTTTTTGACCAATGCAGAACAGCTCTGGAAAATCCTACAAGAAGAGACTGCTAAAGCCAAGGCTGTACTATTCCCCAGAATATTACTTCTACTGATGTTTCTGTTGAATAAATCTATAGAATATAGATGTAGTATTTTATATGGTCAGCAGTTCTTTACTACAAGATTAGAAAAAAGCTTCTTTGATCGCTCTGGAATCAAAAATGTAAAAAAAAAAAAAAAACCCAACAAAAACCCAACAAAAAAAAGGGCTTTCTTGTACTGGAAAGACATTCCCATTGTGAGAATAAAATATTTACTTGTAGCAGACTCAAAATGAGTCAGTGCGAATTCTATAATTTGCCTCTACACAGAGAACAAAGTGTGCAGTCAGTGTGGATTTACAACCGCGGAAAGAAGGAAAATGGTAAAAAAAATTAAATAAATAAAAACTGAACAGACTAACAACAAACCACTCCAATGGCATAATCCAATGCTCTGTCTTTGTGATCGGTATGGTGCAAGCCACTGCACTTTTCCTTCCAAAAAAATAAATACACACTGCCTCTGTCTCAGACCAACATATTCATCTAACAGCAGAGAGAGATTGCTGCACCAACCAGCCATGCTGACATTGTACGTTCTGTTAAGAAAATGTACCCTTGCTTTGTCAAGGTCTGAAAAAGGTTGATATTGAATCTAGTAGTAGTAGTAATCCGCTGTTTTGTGCTGGGTGGTTTGTTTACAGGAGATATATAAAGGCGGGTACTTAGAAGCCAATCAGTAAGCTGTGAACGAGCAGAGCACATATACTCAGGAGACCAAGTAAAGAAAATCTGAGCAGTGCCACAGCATGATGTGTATGCACTAATATGAAATTGTAATTAATTTTAAGACCACCATTAGTTTCAGGTTAAAGACTGAAAAAAAAAACATTGAGAAATTTTGACATATGTTAATAAAATGTAAAAATGTATAGCTTGAGGCACATTTTTGCAGCCACGTTACCCATAATACCTTGAAGGCAAATAAAAGCAGATAACTAACATGCCAATTATACCGCAATGCCTTTTGGGTGGTGCAGTGCAAGAGTTCATACACAGTACCATGATGTGGAGATTCATTTCAAAGCAACTTTCAAAAAATACTTTTCTACAACAAAACAAAACAAAGAACACTCCCAAAAGAAACATCAATTTCAAAACCACACCAAAAAACCATGTCTGGAAATAATTTGAATCACTTCTTATGAGCTTCATGCTCAGAAGAAACTCATCTGGAATGTGTGGGTGTGTTTTGATCTTGGTCTTCTTGACAATGCCTGGGCAATATGAGCAAACTACTCCTCAGTATCAAACCGACAATTTGCTGCCTCAAACCTAGATTGCCAAAAAAAAAAAGACCGGGTACAGACAGTACACTGAAAATGACCTCATGACCTTAAACAATACTACCAACAACGAAGGGAGTAAGGCATTTAACCCCGCTGTATTCAGCTTACTGCTCGGTGCAGTCAGTAGAAATGAAAGCTGCACTGGGCAACTCCCAAAATGTTTTCAGCTGCGGGAACCTGAATAACATCCTGATTAAACAGCAGAAGGACTGCTCCCTGTGTCAATCCTTTGTGATTAAACACGCAACAGGCAACTATTTTCCTTCACTCTATTATTATTATTAAAGGAATGTTGATTGTGCAATGTGGTGGCAACACAGTGATTACCACTCATGTCAAGATTGTTTTGGTTTGAGTCTTGCTTTCACTATGCAAGTATTTAACCCACTGGGTGGCAATCTCAAAGGAAAATTATTGTGCAAATATGCAGTCAGAACAACATCACTTCCATCACCCTATAGCATTCCCTGATTAACTGCGAGGCCACATGATAGAATAACCAAAAATAGCCAAGGAAACTACCTGGGAAAGGAAGAAGAAGAACAACATAAAAGTTAGTAATAGTTGAAGGGAGAATAGAAGGTGATAAAGGAGAGCGATAGAAATATTAAGTAAATGAAGCACAACCCTCCACAATGTAATGTAGTGCTTTGATTGGGTGACAACACTAGAAAAGCCTCGCATAAATAAAGTCCATTTATCAATATTTCTACTAAATTGGTAGGTATAAGAGAACATGACAAATTAAAACTTTATTTAAAATTTTTTTTTTAAATCACAGCAGAAGGGAACCGCTAACTACATACCACTACATAAACTGTACTTTGGTGCTCATTTTTCTACAGTGATTAAAAAAACAAAACAAAAAAAACAACAACAACACGGGTGGCAAACTAAAAGAGAAACCTGAAGCCTTGAGGGGATGCAGAGGCTCCGTTATTCTGTGAAAACTTGCAAAGTGAACACCAAGGAGCTTTGAAGCTCTTCTGGCAGCACGCGGCGGCTAACACCTTACTAAGACTCTTTATGTTGGTTTTGCCTTTGATTTGCAAGCTTATGAATAATTTATGGTCAGCAGGAATTTATGAAACACAACAATTAAAAAGGCTCATTTCAAATGAGTCCACTGAAAGGAAACACTTTCCTCTCTGTCATCCATATGCAAACAAATAGCCAGGGTTTAAACAGACAACGCTGACTAACACTTTCTGTAAATGAACACATGTCGTTGTGGTTTTTTAAATTTTACAACAGACGTGAACATTGGCTTCCTTGGCGTCAAGTTACAGAACAGAAAATATTTATAAAAACCTGTCTTTTTGATGAAGTGAACCATGGGTAAGGAGCACCACATGCATTAAAGAAAACTGTAAAATCAAAGAATGTATAAATTCTGGAGGAAAGTAAAATTCTGATTTGGACAGCGAGAAAGAAATTAAAAGGTAAAAAACAAAAAGACCTGAAAAACAATCATGAGGCCAATTTCTTTGCCAGTTAACATAATGACAAGCCTTCACTACTTTAGTAGCTGAGCCATCCCCGTCAATACAGCTCAACCCTTCTCCAAAGACTTTATTCACACCGTCTTTTCAGATACACAGCTTGACATTTTAGTTTGAGGCGGGCACTTCAGTTGTCTAGCAGACTATTACTGCAGAGGAGAATGCACTGAAATAAGGATAATTCTCCACCAAGACCCACCACTGAAGCACTCATTGAGAAAAAAAAAAATAGGTATGCCAGAACTGTGGTGGCAATGCAAGACATGGAGGAAGCAGCAGGCTTTAACAGATATGCTTAGTGGGCTGCAGCTAATGAGCCCTGATGCAGAGACTTGAGGATTCGCTGCGAGGCTGTAGACTTGACCAGATGCAGTGAGAGGAAAGTCTGAGTGAAACAACAGCCACATTCAAATATATTTGTGCTTTAAGTTCAGCTTCTTTTCAATTTTCCTTTTCAAGTCCAGGAAAATTATATTTTGAAAGGGTCACATCTACAATTTGGAATTATAAACATGTATTGAAAGATTCTTGGTTGCACAATCTATCATAAACACAAAGCACAAATAAACCACCAGAAATGAAATATTTTATAAGTGCATTTTTTAAATGTACAATATAATGAGTAATCCAATTGAAGCACTATCGCAGATAAATATATTTTTCAATAACGAAGAAAACATTCATTCTCTGCCCTCCTTTTTCTCCCCCCCTCCTCCCTCTACAGTCTACCTTGCTGCTGCCTTTACCTGAAAATAGCCCAGAGAAAGTGCTCTCGTCTCTGAAAAGTGGCGAGCAGCTTGCTCTCCTGTCAAGCTACAGTGGAAAGAAAGGTCGATGAGTGTCTCCAGCGAGAATGTCGGAGAGAAGAGAAATGTGTGCATTAGCGTCCGCGAGTACATCACATCTAAACGGAGAGACAGAAACGGTGGTCAGTCTCTCTACAAAGAAGACAACGTGTCCGTCTGCAAAACGAGCTGTGTTTTTTCCCCACTGTAGAAGACTGATGATGGCAAACAACAAAACAAAAAACAATGAGTTTTACCATAAATAGTTTAGTACTACTCCCACTAATATGCAGCGTTTGCAAAGCTCAAGCTGAGAGGTTGTTTGTTTGGTTTAGGCTCAAGACTGAAAATAGACTTCTATAGGAAGCCATTTGTTCTAACTGTATATTTATTCAGTCAGTACATCTGTGGAGAGTGTCTCTGTCATCAGAGACACTCTCCACATCTTCTTAAGCTAACATCACCTGTAAAAATTAAAGTACTTCAATTGATTTCTTAATTGGGAGGCTTAACCACAGAATTCACCTATATGTTTATCTTCATGCTTACATAATTGCTGCCTAGCCATGCTCTTGCCGTGCTGCAATATTTTGCAGTCCATCAGTCCATTTCCATCAGCTTTAAGCATTGCAATAATGAGGTGTATACTCATTGGCCACTCAGTTAGGTATACCTGTTCAACGGCTTGTTTAAGAGGGGTTTAAAAGATGAGAAGAAGCTTGCCAGTCTGATCTCTGTTCCAAAGAGTGGGTGTCCTGACGAAAAAAGCCCAATCACACCTGGTCCTCATCCGAGATTGTGGGTTTGCGAGCAGAGCCTTGGCTGAGGACCTTTTTAGAAGATTTTTAGATAATCTTAGAATCAATTTTAAAATTAATAATCAAGGGTAACCAATGATGTGTTCTCTTTCTTCACACTATATAGCTATAGTACAAGCAATAGCTTGTGTAAATGAATCACAAGAATCCAACTTAGAGGGCATAAAAACATGTGTCACTTTATCTAGCTTTTCTCTATTTACCTGGATAAAAAAAGATCTTAATAATCTTACTGCTGGGTGGGTAGAGGCCTCAGCATGAGCATGCTGACTTGGTTGAGTCATGCAATAATAAGTGAGACACCCATCCATCATAAGGTTTTTGGCAATTTGTGCTACAGTAGCTCTTCTGTGAGACTGGATGACATGGGCCAGCTTTTGCTCCCGATTCACCTCAGTGAGACTTTGACACCGATTCCCTCGTCTCTGGCTCCACAGAAATCTTCCAGTAGGTATTAACCCTGCAAGGCTCGCTGTTTTCAAGACGTACTCCAATCCAGCCATCTACCAAGCTGAAGATGAGCTGTGTCAAAGTCATTCAGATCTTTGCGCCTACACTTTTCTTGCTTGCAACACATCAACTTCATGAATTGACTTTTTACTAGATGTCTAATAAAGCTCACCAACTGACAAGTGCAGTCGTAGGTAGAAAATCAATATTCTCTTCATCTGTCAGCAGCTTTAATGTTTTAGCTGGTAAGTATAACAATATTTATGTATACTCGTGCAATACTGGTGTAGCATCTTCAGTACATAATCTGCTGTGCTAATTATTTCCTCAAACTATTGGCATAAACATGGAAGAAATGTGGAGAAAAGCTCATGTTGCATATAACCACATCTTACTGTCTGAGATAGGAGGCAAATACTGCACTGCAGCCTCAAGAATGTTTTCGGAAATCTGAGTTGCCTGTCATTGGGTTGGGCTGTATGACTCTCCTCTCTCCCTTCCCTACAATATAGAGTGCAGCAGAAGTAGAGAGGAGAATTGAAAGGTAGGTTAAGAATTAAAGTGCAGGGCAGGAGGGAGGTAAAAGAGAAAAGCAAGTAGCAGAGAGAGCTTGAGATAGCCTTTTTGTGCATGGTGTTCAATTACATTCATTTTGGGAGTTATATGCAGTCATGCATATTGCCGATGTCAATATGCAAAGAAAAAAAAACATAGTTAACAAGATTTTTGTTCATGCATAATGCTTCTTGCACTGGAGTCAATAGTGTATGCCAATTACTTGAGGGTGAAGTCATCGATGCTGCTTAGTCAATTTGTCATCTACTTATGCCTCCACAGCAAATTTTAAACAGAGGAGCTGTAATTAAGTATGTTGACTTGTTAGAATTTACAACTACTTGGGATTCAATTACCTTTTGGTTAACTTACATTCAAGTACAATGATTAGAAACTTTTCTTAATGCAAGCTATTATCTGTTAAAACATGTGCCAAGCCAGCTAGTAAATATGGTTGACAATATAGATTAGCTCTAACAAATGAGCAAATAATACTGTAATAGAAGTATATGGTCAATAATGGGGAAAAATACCATCACATCTTCATTCACAGTAGGTTTCCTTAGGTACAGTCAGATAAAAATCGACATTTACATTTATAGTGCCACCATATTAGCACTACAGTATAAACTGTTATAAAATACGGTGCCTTCTGTTAATCCTGTTGAGGCTGGTGAGCAGGCAGTTATAAAAAAAAACCCTGAAGGACTGCTTGAACAGTGTCTTCAAAAAATGTGGATTATTAAACTGAACTTTTAAATCTGCTCTACTATTCTTTGTGATCACGCAGACTACTTACAGTATTGGAGAGTTGCTAACCAGTTTTCAAATGTGCTGTCCAAATGAAACAAGATAAACACACAAAAGCAACAACCACCTGCAACTAAACAGCATACAGGTCATCTGTTCCTGTCGCCTGAAACCACCCAAGTAAGACTTTCTAAATGTTTTTCTATTTTAAATCCACATTAGAAGGCAGTAGAAATGGCAGTGTCACAAAAATTCAGAAGTTTCAACCAGGAGACTTCTCTTCTGGGATCACTCTCATGCTGACTGAAAAGGATTAAACATTTCTGTTGAAGAAAAATTTTAATCTTTTAAGTGAGCTAAGAAACGGCTGCAGGACTCTGTAGGGATCAGCTTTCAAAAGGAGACCAATTCATAAGGCCCTGAATCATTTATGCATTTTTAAAGGTGGCATGGCAGCGACTCCTAAAATAAATTTTGGTAACTTAATCACAAAGACGTACTGGGGGAATGAGGGTTCCCTGAAATCTGATCTTCTCCAGGATGGCTGGCAGCCGCAGACCAAATATAGGCCCACTGCTTCGGTCGTAATTGCGAGCTTTATTGATTTCCGGGCCTGTCGTCATGCCTGAGGTGACCTTTTGTTTGAGAATAATTGCTCTATTAGAGGGTTTATTCAGGCACCTGCTGGGTATCTCAGGCACTATTATTGTCCAATAAGAATCCCCAGGCAGTAAAATAGTGACCCTGTCCTGATATGTTGGGTGGACGGAGAGATTCTGACTTTCTGCACTGCTGGGGCTTATCATCAAATGGGAATTACAGGGCTGGCTCGGTTCCTTTTCTGGGTTAACATGAGCTGCAATATGGCTGGGAATCTCGATAAGGTTATACTCTATATTGCTTCAACTGCAAAGCTTCAGTCCTTCCTTTTTGAGAAACGGCCATACTTATTCATTGCACTGCCTAGCAGAGAGTACCTCGGACATGGAAAATAACTGATTTGTTGAAAAATATCGATGCACCAGCAGGTTAGAAAGTATTGGCTGCATTGCCATAAACACGGCATATTTTCTACATCAACTACAGACCATTTCTTTACAACTTTGAATTTAAAAGCAGTGAGCACTTCCATTGCTTCTCTAGCAACTTCTGAAGTTCAGCGACATTAAAATGTAGCTCAGGTCGTCTGAAGATTCATGCCAAGTGTGATTTTCACTGAATCAACCAAGAGTTTGAAAGCTTTATCAGGGAGACTTTCTCAAGCTATGGTTGAGCTTCGTGTGGTTTTGCCGAAGCAGACTGGCCCCTTGACCTCAAAGTGGTCTAAAAGATCTCTGAGGCAACAGAAAGTCAATAATTAAAAAATTAAGCCAAAGAATCGTGTTTTTCTTAACATAGAAATTTATTATTTATACTATGTGGCATGGGTCAAAGGGGCAAAACAAAATAAAAAAGTTTTAAAAATGCAAGAATAAGATGTGTGACATGGTGACTGCACAAGTCTGCTTTTAAATAAAACATCAATTGGCAGACCAATAAAGTTTGTCTGCATCACTACTTCAAAAATATTTAATACCAATTCAATCAGAATTTAAAACCTATATGTGGAAAGGGAAGAAAGCTTACACCAGCAGATGTGAGCTGGAATGGCATTTGAGTGGAACCTCTGAGCAAACATCAATAAGTCTTTCAAAATGCCAAATATCCTTTAAAATTACGTCACTTTCCATGTGTAGGTGTGGTGAAAAGTCAGCTGTATGTCTTTCATCCTATTGATCTCCGTTTCCTAAAGAGACTGAATTTTTGGTATTTGATAATCGTGTTTAAATCAAACTTGGGACCTGGCTGTCACAGGCAGCTTTGTAGCTGTGTCAGCAGGGCCGAGGGAAACAGGCTGATGAACATAAAGGTAAGTGTTTATCACCGTGGACCAAACACCAAGTTTTTCCACAGTTGGTGTTGGGAAATTGTCATGCTCCATGTTGCCTCCAGCACCCTAACCGAATGATATCATTAAATCTTGGCATAAACAGTTATGACTCATGCTCTGCTGTTTGTTGTGATTGCCATTACTCTGGCTTGCTCTTCTTTAGGCAAAAGCTAGAGACTTTCCCAACATAAATCTACACAATTCTCCTTCTTAGATCTTCACTGAATTGCTTGGACTTTCCAGTTGTTGTGTGTATTGGTCAATCCAGTGAGTGTTGCCATACAATCCTTTTTAGGATGGCAAAGAAGAACTACCAATTGTATTCAGTCATGATTAGGGATGGGTATCGTTTAGGTTTTATCCGATACCAGTACCAAACCGGTACTTTTGAAACGGTGCCGGTGCTTAAACGGTGCTTGAACCGGTGCTTAAAGAATGAAGAACACACACTTTGTCCAAAAACCTCTCATGTTTAGCTGTTTTTTTGTAAAAAGATAACAATGTTAGCCTTTTTTGCAGCTATAGGGCATATATGGTCTCACTCTTGGCTGGAAGCAGTGCTTAAACAATGGGAAAACACAAACTTTGTCCAAAAACCTCTCATGTTTAGCTGTTTCCCCACTTTTTCTTTGGTCATTTTAGCCTTTTTGGCCAGGGTGAAGGGAGTATCTGCCATCAAACAAGAAGACAGCCGCATGTAACTACGACGGTGTTTGCTAGTTCACCTTACATGCATTAATGTAATAACGTGGTTAGCGTACTCAACGTTAATTACACACGAACAACATTAAGCTACTGACCCAGAGAAGAACGGCTGCTGCTGCCATCATCATCCGCCATCATTTCTGCTACGCTGACAGGGCTAGGGGCCAGGACTCTACTCTTCAGGTTCTTGGGGGATGTTGTTAACTCAGGGTCCGATAACAGGCAACCCACCCGCAGTAGATGTGCACGGTGTGAGGTCTCGCAGCAAGCTATCAAATACGGTGCATTTCTCGGCTTTTAAAAAAAACGCTATGCGTCGCCAGGTGTTTCATCAGATTTGAGGAGTTACCTCCTTTGCACAGTATCAGCTTAAAGCACCTGTTGCAGGCTGCTGAGTTTGCATCTTTTGCTGTGAAGTACAGCCAGACTTTTGACTGCTTCGCCTTGAGCATTTTCAATCTGTAGCTCTGCTCTAAAAGAACGTATGTACCTGGGCCCGCCTACTACGCTTGCAAAGGTAAAATGATTGGCTAGAATCCAAAGTGTATGACATCTCAGTAAAAAAAAGCACCGAAATGTGCGCTGCTTTTCGGTCTGGTTACTACCGTTTATGTCAGAACCGGTGCCGGTACCCATCCCTAGTCATGATTGCTAATGAGAAGTTAATAAATAGTTTATAAAAGACACCGTAGAGCATCACTTATTAAAAGATTTGAGTGTATGTATATATGTGAGTGTGGATGTAAACCTTTGACCCTATGTGGATTAGAAAAACACCCAAGATAAATTCAAACTTGTGCACCTGATTCTTGTTTTTTAAAGTCATTAAAGACATATGCTGTATAATCGTTCCACCCTGGCAAAAGAACATTTCAAAGAAATCATTTAAAACCCCCAATTAACATGACATTCACAGCCATGATGAGTGTAAACTTCTGACCTCAACTGTAAGTCGTTCTGACTGACTGTTCATAATATTAATTTTTTTCAGCTAGATTAGCTAAGCACCTCAATTTTCTAGGAAAGTCCAAACTGGAGGCAGCCATTTCTTTTGTGGTTTCGATCACATTTGACCCAGTGACACATTTTGAATGACAACCCCCTCATTTGCCTAACGAAGCAGTAATGGAAAAGAAATGGGAGTTTGGGGAAAATGGAAGGGGGAAAATAACACATACATAATTAAATAAATCATTTGCACCACCTCATTACCATCCTGCTTTGGTCAGAATAGAAACACTCGCTCATACCGCAAGAAAAATGTTTTTATAAGCTCCTTTAAAAGATTGCTGGCATGACCTCTTTGTGCGTCCAGTCATGTTGAAAGCTTCTGTTCAGTGGTTTTGATACACCCATGCTTCTCTAATGGACTGTGTGGACTGCCACAAAGCAGACATCAGCATAAAGGTTCTCGGTGTGATGAAATTGATTTTCAATGTGTTCTTTTGTTCCCCGTTGGCAAAAAACACATTTCATGTCATTTATTAAAACCAATTGTGACTGCACAAGAGCAAGGTCTTAATCCAAACCTAACAACATAAGAACACATGTTTCTATGTTACCTCCACTACATCCAAATTAAAGGAGTTCCACCACTGTGTAGTAAGTTTCCCCTTAGTGCTTCAAAATATTTAATGTATAGTAAATCAATCATTTCACTAGTTTAATCTAAATTTGACCTTAAACAAATTTTTACTGAACCTTGACCTTAAATTTACACAAATGTAAATTCAAGTTAACAAATACTCAAATATTAAAACCACCTCTGATATATATCACATAAATCACTGATTGAAATTTTAAGTTTAGCATTACTTAAGATATATTTATAATTGCATACGCTTTTTTTCTTTTATCTGTAATACACTAAGGAATCAGGTTAAAGCGTGTCCCCATGACACATTTTGAATGACAGACGTAATGATAGCAGTAATGCAAAAGAAATTAGAATTTGAGAAAAATTGAGGGGACAAATAATCCATAATGGAATAAATCCTTTTCACCACCTTGTCACAATCCTACTTTGGTCAAAATAAAACCATGTAAACACTCATTAAAACCACAAGAAACATGTTTTTAAGCTTCTTTGAAAATTGTTGGCATGGCCTCTTTGTGTGTCCAGTCATGTTGAAAGCTCCCGTTCAGTGGTCTTGATAGACTCATGCTTCTCTAATGGACTGTGTTGCCACAAAGCAGACATCAGCATAAAGGTTCTTGGTGTGATGAAATTGATTTCCAACATGTTTTTATCCCCCATCGGTGAAAAACACATTTCATGTCATTTACTGAAGCCGATTGTGCTCTCATAAGAGTGAAGCCTTAATCCAAATCTAACAACAACAACATAAGAACACATGTTGTTATGTTACCCCCAGTACATCCAAACAGAAAAGTTCCACCACCGCCAAGCTTTCTGTGTAGCAAGTTTCCCCCTTACAGCTTAAAAAATAAAAAATAAAAAACTTAATCTGTAGTACACAAGGGGATCAGGTAAAAATGCACAGATCAGAGTGCAACACATTTTTAAGTCACTGTAACAGGATTAAAAAATCCTAAAAAAAAAAAAAAAAAAAAAAAAAAAAAAAAAAATCTAACCTAACCCAGGATATTTCTCAGTCACAGAGACCAAGAGAGTGGTTGGTGACCCAACTGGCAACCTGGTTCCCTGACGACGCAATAGGTTTCTGGCTGTTGCCAGGTGAAACGTATTGCAAAGAGGGAGGAGCTCCACAAACCTCATGACTGCTTTAGTCACTAGCACACTGCCACAGTTCCCAGTAATTTGTGTCTGTGTCTGCAGACACTTAGAGCTGCTGTGAAACTGGAAAAGGTGCGGCACAAACTGTATATGGAGAATGACAACTTTGACAGTAAATGTTGTGCATGATCACTGCAAAAAAACATATTTTAAAAGTTCCAACTTGTACTATGAAGTAGAGATGGACCGATCCGATATTACGTATCGGTATTGGTCCGATACTGACATAAATTACTGGATCGGATATCGGAGAGAAATAAAAAATGTAATCCGATCCATTAAATATCAAAAAAGTACCTCACAAAACTTGCGACACGGCGTAACTCGGCTCATAACTGTAGCATGTCGGAGCAGTGTGCGTCACGTGATAGAGCGGCTGTGTGTATTTGTAGCCTCGCTAGCAATCCGGCATTTCATCTCCGAGGAAGTTATCCCAGAGAGAAGTAAAGCAAGTGTGTAAGTTCATCTCTGAATGTTTGTAAAGCATTCCCGCGTTAAGCTTAACAACCGATAGTCAAAGGAGTTTGCAAAGAAAAGCGTCTGGACTTCTTTAAGTTGCTTGAAGACGTTTCACCTCTCATCCGAGAAGCTTCTTCAGTTCTAAGGTCAAATGGTCGAGAGTCCCAGATTTAAACCCAGTGGGAGAATCCCCCCAAGGAGGGACAAAGGACCCCCTGGTGATCCTCTAATCTTAGAACTTAGAACCTTAGAACTGAAGAAGCTTCTCGGATGAGAGGTGAAACATCTTCAAGCAACTTAAAGAAGTCCAGACGCTTTTCTTTGCAAACTCCTTTGACTACGATGACCTGGATGACTGAGAACCTTCACAGACTTAACAACCGATATATGGAGCGACTGCCTCTCTCCCTCTCCTGCTGCTACTTCAATCATGAAACTGATCAATGATCAGCGTCTCTCTTCTTTGTTTTTGGTCCACTTTGCACCAGAAAGAGGAAACCAGCGGCTGAACAACAGCAGCACGTTTAAGCTTGATAAGCTGTCGTTAGAATTTATTTAATATTACTTTCTACACCAGGATCCTTTTCTACGTAGCTGACGGCTGGTAACTGTGCAGGGGCGGATGTAGCAAAGTTTAGCCAGGGGGGCCGATAGGGCATTAACAGGGAAAAGGGGGCACAAAGACATACTTTTCTTTCTTATTCTCATTTAAAATGTCTAGTTTTTAATAAATAATTATCTGAATCTTACACCCAAAGTTTTAATCTGATGTAAAATGCATAGAAGTCCATTACTGTATATAGTAACTGTTAAGTCTAATATACCCTAGTAAGCTATAGTACTTTTTCCTTTGGGAAGATACCATCTGTGCAGTCTGCAATTCTGTAGAAGAAAGATGTTGAATCTATTTAATTATTCTTGAAAAATAATTTATTTCTGTGCATTTTTTTTTTTTTTTCACCCTGCATCAAATTAAAGTTGATTACGTTGATTAAGCATGATGAGGTGGAGGGTGGGGGGTGGTTCCCTATTTTTTTTGCTGGGAGTTTGCAACCCTATTAGTTAGGTTGCTTAATATTTCTGCTAAGTACTCTTTAAAATACCAGAATAGGAAGGATGGAGTAGGTTTAAGTTTATTAGATTGATCAGTGTTGCTGAACTATGAAATATTTTGGGTGCAGTGTATTTTTTACATACAGGTATAACAGAATAGCTTTAGTGTTGTTGTTTATTTAAACTGAGTATGAACTTATACAAAATGCAGCAAGATATTTTAAAAAAAAAAACAGTTTTATTGATTAAAAAACACACTATATCGGATTCATATCGGTATCGGCAGATATCCAAATTTATGATATCGGTATCGGACATAAAAAAGTGGTATCGTGCCATCTCTACTATGAAGTGTGCATGGTACAAGTTGTAACTATTCAAATGTTTGAAGATAATTTGGCATCTTCCGTGGAAGACCACAGAACCTACTACCAACTAAAGCAACTGCAAGAAGGTTTTTGGTGCAGTACTCTGTTAAGGTTTCTCACGTGATGTCATGTGCACATGACATCACGTTATGTGCACATGTCTGCCATATTGGATTATGTGGTTAGTGGTCATGGGTCTATAAAAATCCTTGATACCTCTTTGTGACAAATGTCATGCCAATACCCCCAGTGGTCACAGATTGCACACTTTTCCCATGTGACCAGAGCTCATCAGGAGGGTTTCTAGGCCCGTGTGAATGGGTGTTTTGCAGTTAATTTCACTTGCATATAGTTAGGCCTGGATCAGGTGACTCTGAATTCTCCCTTAGGTATGCTGCAATAGGTGTAGGCTGATGGGGGATCCCCATGATGCATTGAGAATATCTTCTTCAGTCACCTTTCTCACTCACTATGTGTTAATAGACCTCTCTGACTCTCTTCCACGGTGTCTTTTGTCCTATCTTCCTTCTCCTTTCACCCCAACCAGAGTTTTCTTCCTGTAAAAGGGAGTTTTTCCTTCCCACTGTCGCCAAAGTGGGTCATATGATTGTTGGGTTTTTCTCTCTATGTATTATTGTAGGGTCTACCTTACAAATATAAAGCACCTTGAGGCGAGTGTTATTGTGATTTGACACTGTATGAATAAAATAGAACTGAACTGAACTTAAGCCTCCCACATAAGCCTTCAGCAACAACTTGCTGGCTTTAAGGTGTGGCTACCCTATGACAGGTCTCCTTATGATTGCTTTGGTCACTAACACTTTGCCACAGTAGCCCATAGTTTACATGGAAGACACCAATTTGTCCACAAACACAAACACTAACTAATTGCCAAGTGCAGTGAAGCTGTGAAAGGTCTATTTAGACACATCCCACATTCTGAACCTCAGCTGATGCAACTTACTATTCAAAGTCTCTGGGCCTGTGTGACTCAGGCACTAAGGGGAAAAGACTCCACACAAGTTTCAAAATCTACTAACTAGTAATCTTTTTCAATTTTGGTTTGCTGTGTTTGAAGTTGGCTCCCTTGTGTTTTATGTACATTATTTGCCTGCTAATGATTGATGTTCTTTTTCCAATTTAAGTTGTTAAAGATAACCCTCCGTTTCAAAAGTTTCACATGATAATTATGTACTGAAGGCGATAACAAGTAAAAGGTATTACATTTGGGACCCTAAGGTCTGAAAGGCCAGAAAACTTCAAAAAGAAAGTGTTCTCTACTCATAGTGCAATCAGATAAGTATAACAATAACTGTTAATTTTGATATCTTACTGTCCTGAAGCAAATTCAAGGGTCAGTGACAGCTGATATAAAATTGGTGATAAAAACTCACTGGAGAGCTTTCTAAGCTTCATACAGACCCAGAGAATACCCAGGAGTGTAGTTTTTTTTCTCCTCTAAAAAGATAACAAATGACTGAGTGTGGGAGAACCTGTATTTCACTGATATAAGCAGGGATAAAGCTTATAATTCAGAGGCAATTGACAGCACCCTGAGGATCACTGAAATGAGATAATAAACTCCACAGTGAAAACCCTGTGTGGAACTATGTGGACTTCTAATCTCGAAAATGGTAAAGATGGAAGATTCAATCAGACTGTGTAAGTGCCACTTAAAGTATTTTAGTATCTCTTCTTGGTCATATAAAGCAGATGAACGATAAATCGTGCCAGGGGCGATTAAGTAAGTAGGCCACTAAAACATTTCAGTAACAAACAAGCAAAATGTAGCAACACAAAAAATTCTCATCTGCATACACGTTCTACCAAACTATAAGCTGAATTCACAGGGATTGAAAAGCCTATGAAAACACTGACTCTGTGGTAATTAGCACCCTGTGTGCAATGCCAATTCAAGCCAAGTGCCGCTGTACCACATTTTCATATCAGGAGAACAATAACCAAATCAAAAGCGCCAATCACGCATCCTGTCGTGTTTGATGTTCGAACAAAGTTGGGTGCTCATTTGCAGTAACACTGAAATCAGGGCCGCATGCTCATTTGCCGGAATGAGATGCATATTAGCCGAGCGTTTGTTTAACTAGCGACGGAAACTAAATCAAAGGAATAGCATAAAACAAGACAGCAATGCAATTAATGACCAATATTCATTTCCCCTACTCACTTTGTCTGTTTTTATCTGTGTGTGTGTGTGTGTTTTCTTTGTGCAAAGCTGCATATTGAGCAACCGCATCTCCATAGAAACCAGGCTGCTGCTGGGCATTTGGAGCGTGCCCAGAAAATGTCATGATGAAAGTCAGTAATTCAGCAATGGGCACTAAACGCCACTGAGGAGACATGTAATGGCTGCCAATATTTTGAGCATGGGAAAACAGCAGGGGGTTGACACTGTCGCCTCTGACCACCTCCCTTCTACTCAGACTTATGTTTTTATAGCTGGCGGAAGCAAGAGTGGGATGCATGCCAGCCGATAGGCAGTCCAGGATGGAGCTGACAACATGACCGTCAGACAGATGACACAGGCGCATGCTTCTCAAGTAGAGAAAGATGATATTGCATTGGGCCGCCTACTTTCACACTATAATGTGATGAGCTGTCACATTAAAATCCTCAAGTTGGTCAATTTGGAGCGCTGTGAGTATTCCCCTACGGCAAGAATTATTGCACTCATAACAATAACGCTAAAGGTTTGAGGCGATAAATGTCAGCAGGAACACTGGTTGGAAGGCTGGCCTGGGCTTTGAAAAGAAAGCCCATTCTTAAAGGTCTGTGCCTGGCTGAGCACCCAGATGCCAAATTATGGGCCTTCAGCCCCCTGCAGGCTACTGAGTGGGCTCTGTGTGCTGCCTCATCAGGCAATTTGCAGGGAAGTGGAGAGAAATTTGTTATTCATTAGTGTCTAAGTGAGGATTTTTTTTAACAAACTATACCATGACATTAAGGGTAAACTCAGAAACTAGAGCCTAAATAAGACAAGCCTTCCGACTTGATAAGCTCACCTCATCTCTGTGTATCATTTTGAGGTGTCACACACACACACACACACACAACAGTGGCACAAACAACCCCTGGCAGCATGTCCAATGAAGCTGGAGCACGAGCGTCTCCTAATTCGCATCTGAGCCTACAGGCAATTACCTGCTTATCATTCGTGACTAGCACTCTCTCTTCTGAATGTTTGTCACAGGCGTGGAGGTGGCGCCGAGATGACAGCGGGGACCCGAGGGGGGCCGACGGTGAACCTGGAAACGCTCAACGTTTCAATTAGAGGCTCGGCGGAACACGGTGGCTCCTGATCGCCTTCCTGCTCTGCAGCTCTAGGCCCCTAATTACAGCAGGTCGATAAGCCCAGGAAACACAGCTCCAATGGACTGAGGCAAGGCACAGATAAACACAAACGAAGACGAGAATACAAAGACATATCAACTTGCCCGCCGAAACACACATGCTTTATATGGTACAGACACACAAGGCACATGGAGATAAACTGCTGACAGTCTGATGGATGATTAATCTGACTTCATGGTGCATACAAAATGCAGACACAATCACTGGCTGCACTTCTGTGCACATATTTTCTTTCATTTTGATCTAAATTATTCTGGTTTAAGCTTTTGGGTCGAGGTCTTTTCTCCAAATCTGATTTAATACTGTCTGGTTTTACATGCACGGATGAACAGCACAAAAGCGATGAGTATTTCCTGCGTTTACCTTCCTCAGTATCTATCTCATTTCTTCATGTCTTCATCAGCTCCCTAAAGGCGTGCACATATCGTGTTCAGCACAATAGCTGTTATTGTGTTACTCTAAAACTGATGGTGTTAAAAATAAACTCGCCATAGATGAATGGCTGCCTTTTTTTAAGTTGCTTCAACACAGCAGACATGTTCAGAAAGAGCACACAGCAGAGGAAAGCAAATGCTTAAACAGTGAAAGTGGTAGAATTTTTCTTATGAGCAGAAGGTTTATTTCACTGCTCTGACAACCAATGAAATTTCCTCCAGTTTGACATGGTTTAGGTATGTCACAAGAACCGATACTTTATATACCTTTCAATGTGAAAATTATAAAAACGTGATATTATTTAGGTGTTTTTTGTCATACTGTAGGTACTGTAGGCAGTGGATGTACTAAGGATGCAATTTTTCCAGACATACAGCACACCTCTACCAGGTCTAGTCTACCCTAGTGCATGCTGAAGAAGAAGTACTGCCACAAGCACAGGAAAAACTAAATCTGGAAGACAACTAAATGTTGTAATAGCTCTGCCACAAGGCATTCGCAAAAGTCGCAAAATTCAGTATGCAAACTATGTTCTCGTGCTTCCTTTTTTATGTAACACCTAAAACACCAGCATCTATTTAAAGAATGCAAGCTGAATGAGTTTAAGCTCAGCATCCAACAACATCCTGAGTATTTTCCTTCTTATGGAACTATTTTGTTTTTGACAGCAGGCAATGCCACTGTAAAACTAAAACACTGCTCAAAGTTTGCAATGGCTAACATTATATAAATCCTTTAACTAACACAATACCTCATAGTAATGTTAGTAGACTAATCAGCAACCATCTTAACATTTCATTATTCTGTGTTCTGTTGACGTATTGTTAAGATTTTAAATAAAAAGTAGAGCGGGACTGAAATATTGGATGGTAAATTCTTGCAGCTACATCGTGATTGACATTCATAGTGGCTGATAAAGAAAATTGAAAAAAAACAAAGAAGTGATGGGAGAAACACTCTTCAATTATGTTATGAACATTGATGTTACCCCTACAAAGATGATCAGCTGATCCAAGCAGAGTCAGAGTAATGTAAGACCTGTTGTAACAATAAAATAGGATTATTATTTTTTTTACTGTGCTTTCATGCTATAAAGAATAAAAAATAACTACACATAACAAATTTTAGGGAAATCTGTTTATATCCCATGTGTCTGAAAGAAAATAAATAATGGCTAATATCAGATTTTTAAGTCGCCAAACTTCAGTGTGAGTAATGGTCTTAAAAATCCGACATTAGTCTTCTACCACCATACCAGTGATGTACAACTGCTTTTGAATTAACAAGTTCAAGTTTACGTACATCATATAATCATTTTGCTTTGGTATCAAGAATTGTGAAATTCTACTTGTATTGGGTCCCACAACTACATTTTTTATATATTTTTTTTTCCTTTTTCCCCCGCTGATTAAGGTGTTTTACATTTCTCATTTTTATTCCCATTGGGCTTTTAAAAATGACTAACCAGAAGATTAGGCTCCATGTAGGCCATTAAATCTGAAAAGTTCTAATTCAAAACGCGTTTGCAGTTCATTTATAAAACATACATTAGATTAGATATAATAATATTCTAAATACCTTTACCTTATTTATCTCAATTTGAAAGAGGGCGAGGAGAAAAAGGCATGACTTAGACTTCTGGGCCAGTTGGTTCATTTATGGAAATATGACCGCTCAGGTTCATAAAGGAAAAAGCGGAACATTGTTTAATAGCATCTCTATGCATATTCTGTGCTGACTCGCGTAGCTTAGAGACACAATTAGAATGCAACAAAGGAGCAAAAACATATTTTTTCCTCAACACCTGACAGAAAGAATTGCTGAACTTTTCCTAAATGAGGCAGTTTTACACACTATTTGGAAACTCCTCCTGAGGTGTTTTCATAAAGCCACAGACACAGACACACACACACACACACACACACACGTTGTCTACACTGACTATTAGTGAGATGGAGGATTGTCATGACATTTAGTTTGACCGTTGCTCCAAACACTGAATATTTATTGCTGTATTAAAGCCCCCCTCCCATCCCCCACTCCCATGCTTTATAAGCCATTTCGGCAAAGAACATTTAAATCATGACAACAATCATGATGAATTGCCATGCTAGCTGCCTGGCAATCTCGCCTCTAATCTCCACTTCAGACCCCAACATTACAGCTCAATTGTTCATAATTGCCCTTTAGATGAACTATGGCACAAACATTAGGGACATCCAATTCTCCTCTAAATCCATCTTCCATTCCTTCTTATCAGTCAAGGGCACTCAGTAAACAGGAGGAACTGGCCTATCATCTATTAGCATTCCAAAACTGAATAATCTTGTCACTCTTACTTTTCCCGAATCTATTTCAGCTATTCTGCTTATCTCTCTTATTAAAAAGTGGCTACCCTAAAAAGATTCAACAAAGTGAGAAGAAAGAAAAAGGGGGGAAAAGTGTATGTGATAAAACTGACTATGACAGCATGTTTGCTAGTTGGTTTATCACTACAGGAGAAATCTATGTGGAAGTGAGCAAAGTCCCATGCCAAATTTGCAGTTGTGTGGTTTTAAAAGAAGTCTGTGCATTTCCTGAAGGAAATGTACTCTAGTATGTCAATCCTAGTTGGAAGCAAAGTCACTCAAAGCTGGAAAGTCTATCATATAGAAAATGTAGAGTAGGGACTTCAGAAGAACCTCATAAATATCTGTTTAAATAGCCTGCCAGAAGGTGGATAAAAGTTCTGTTTTCAGCACTTTGCATTTTTCCTATACAGAACTTCTCACTGTATCACACTGAGGAAGCAAGGTGGTGGTCAGATCTCTTCCCTGAAGCTTGGTAACTCCATCTGTCCAACTACTGAAGCAGCAGACACTGAAGTGCTCCAAAGCCAGCTGAGACTAATCTCTCCAGCATGTCCTGGGTCTGCCCTAAGGCCTCTTCCTGATATGACATTCACGAAATACCTACCCTAGGAGATGCCTAGAAAGCATCTTAGTTAGATGCCCGAATCAACTCAGCTAGCCTCTTTCAGCGTGAAGGGGTGCATCTCTGAGCCCCTCCTGAATGTCCAAGCTCCTCACCTTACCCCTCGAAAGAAGATCATTTCCAATGTTTATATCCACAGTCTCAATCTTTCTGTCACTGCCCAGAGCTCCTGCCCATAGTTGAGGGTATGAGCTACATGTAAATTGACATTAAACTGACAACAACCTGTCTGTCAGTCTCACAGTCCACTCTCCAACATACATTGGATGAGCCTCGTAACTACTTTCAGAAAATAACCTATGACTGTAGCTAAGATATCACCAGTTAGTCACATAGTTCCACTGATCTTCTCTTCTATTTTCTCTGTAGCAAGCCGATTAGCTGAGCCACTTGTAGGAAAACACATTCTCTGTGGTTGCCTCTGTGTTGTAATTAGATGACAAAGACATATCAGCAGGATTAGGTGACTCCCATGGCAGAGAAACAGAAGGATGCTACAGAAATAATCTAGAGGTCCGTTCAATTTCCTATTAATCCCAGTGTACAGGTGTTGACTGCAAATCAGCTGGGGCATAGCAGCTTCATATCTTGCCAGGGAGTACTTGTGAGATATTCTTCAAATAACCAGAATTAATGGGGCCTAATTGCTAAAATGGCCATTTACACTTGGTTTAAGACAAAAAAAATAAAACAAACTGTCCACATTATCATTTTAGTTTTCACAAACACAGTATTGATAATGCAGCTGAGCTGAAATAAAAACAATGCTTCTGACAGGGAACATGACTTTACACAAAAAACAAGCATTCTGCAAATGCAGGTTGACTGTCTGGCTAAGGATTTACAACAGGATGCGCTCCCTTGATGATTTACTAGACATTAGCAGCTGTTGCAAAGGTTGAAAGTCACTGATATGATGTGGCTGCTTCTAGAAATTCTTTACTTTTTTGCCTAAAACAGCATGGCAGATCCCTTAACTTGCCGTCCATAATACTTACTGAAAGTCGTTAAAAAATGTAATTAAAAGTAAGTAAATTGCATTTATTATCTCAGTGCCTTCTATCAAAACTGTGATGAAAATTGACACCTTACGAGACCCCCATATGCATCGAGAAGCCAGAAATAGCAGCGTAAATATATGAGAAATGTAATAAAAGCTTTTAAAAATGTGAATAAGCCATAAAGTGTTGTGCCTACATTGCTTTTGCTAGTGATCACTGTAGGGCTGTCAGTGATGGTAAAAGCGTGCTCATCTGCGGAAAGCTGTAATGTTTAAAAATCTTCCAGCTAAAGAGTGAGCTGCAACTCATCAGAATGATGGAGTTTATTTTTAGCACACGTTCCACTCATCATTCAAGTGATGATGCACGTGATACAGTCTTTTTTCCCCACAATCCTGCTAAATAAAAACTTGGATTGAATGAACTGAACTGTGGCCCAAAAATCAAGGTATAATGAATTTGGAGACTGGTTACACCTGTAACATTGAGACAGTTTTTTTTTTTTTTTTTAAGACATACTACTGAGATTTAGCTCAGTCTCATAACCGCCTGGAAACTTTTTAAAAAGTATTTTCTTCTCCATAATAGAAGCTTGCATAAAATTTGACTGAAAAACAAAAACAAAACAGAGCTAATAAGCTACATTAGCATTCTCCATCCAATCCCCCACACTGAGCCTCACTGCCAGCTCCCAAGCAAGCTAATCCACTGATAACCGCATTGAAATTAATTTATTTTGCCGTGTAATTGTGCTGTTTTAAACACATGTCAGGGTCTACATTCACTGTTAGCTAATCTGGCACATTTTAGTCATGCTGACAAATGAATACTTAACCTGTGACAGTTGTTAAAAAGTAGAAAAATCAACATAATACGCATTACAATGACAATGTTCAAATCACATTCTGCAGGAAAGTTCATGCAAAAGCACAAATGTCAATACAGGTGCAGTGCAGATGATCCCACTCTAGCCCCACTGTGTCTTGTGTGCAAGTTGCTACTTGAATCAACATCTGTTTGAGCACTTGTCACGCGTGCTCTTCATCGGCAGGCTACCGAGGCAGCAGCTCCACCACAGCGAGGTGAATAAAACAAAAAGCATGGGCTGATTAAAGCCACGCTTATCTTTGCAATATAACAGGAAGCATGCTAAAATGAAATATCACCCATTTCACAATTTCTGAACCTTTCACCATCCTAAAAAGAGCCTGTTCCCGTCTGACTTCGTCACATCAATATTTCGGTTTGACTTTCAAGTGAGCATCTTCAGGTTTTATGTTTGAATTTATCAGCTCGTGGCAGACAGGCTCCATTTCAAGTGAACAACAGCTTATCAATATTTGAGAACAGCACCCCTTCAGAAACCTCACTTAAGATCGACATGACGCTGAATACTATCACGATACTAAGTAAGCAGCCTCTCTTAGAAGAAACACATGCTATTCGACGGCCAGTCCTTTTTATAACTAATTCAGAACACCAAAATGATATTTTCTATGTGTGTGTGTGTGTATACATGTATATATATATATATATATATATATATATATATATATATATATATATATATATACACACATACATACATACATACATACACACACACACACACACACACACACACATACACACACGGGTACATATATATATCTATATATAAAAAAGACAGAGAGAGCGCTCCAAAAAGAAAAAGCTGCAAAGTGAGTAAGATCATAGCCCTTGCATCCTACCCATGCGATGGCTTGATTCTTTCTTTGGCCCTTAGATGTCTATCCTCTTCAACACCCACAGCCTGCTCCACTCAGCTGTTGCTCAAGCTGCCGCAATGGCATGATCTGAGTTTTTGGCATTGAATCCCCCACCCCCCACCACCAAAAAAAAAAAAAAAAAAAGCCCTTTTCTGTTCTGCAAGTACGAGACTGCACAAATTCAAGTCTAAGTGGGAAGACTTTGCTTTTCAACTCATCTCTCACCACATCTAAGTCTCTCTCTTTAGGCTGTGTTACCTACTATGGTTTCCAAAGAGTGTGGAAAAAAAAGGCCTGATTATTAGAATGAAGGGTGGAGGTGAATCCGCAGAAGTCTCACCCATTAAAAGCTGGGTGCTGTGATCTCTGCTTTAAAGCCGCACTGAGCTTCGAATGGCTGCGAGAAAAATAACTGAAATCTGTATAATGCAATCGTTCACAGCGCAGGCGTGTTTACCAAGCCAGCAGGGTTTGTTCTTCCCTTTAAACACAACTATCTCGCCCCTGTTGTCCATATCAAGCAGCAGATTTTAATTTCAACAACTGCCGTGTGTCAAATCTACAGGTTCCCAATCACAGCCCTCTGGTCATTAACCAGACAGCGATGAAACACCAAAGATATGCGTATTTTGACAACAGCTTTCAATTAATCCAGTGTCTCACACCTCTGCAAATGCATTGCCTCCCCTGCCTCATCTCGACCTCTCACACCTTCAGAACCTCTACCTTGTTTCAGTAATGAGGGTTAGCAATGTGACTCTGTGCTGCTGCAGCTAGGTGATTACTGAAGAGCTGCTGCTGTTATCTCTAGTGAGCTGCCCTCTATCTCCATCCTCTGTCCCTGGACCACAAGCCCTGCTAGCAGACCATCAATCAGCGGATCACTGCAGGAGCACATGTAATCACAGTGGCCATGTCTCCTCATGTAAAGTGTTTGCCAAAACACACATCTTTGTTAGACTGGAGGTTTAAAAAAATAATATGATTGAGACCATTGTTTGATTACCCTGTTTAAGCCTCAGGAAAGTCCACTGAAAGTCACAAACTGCCATCTGCTGATATTTGAGAAGGACCAAGTCACTTGTCTTTTTGGTAATTATCACAAAGGGCACTGGAACCAACACCACCACCCAGGTCTCAGCTGATCTTGTGAGCAGATGGACCATCTATCTGAAAGAGCCAGCTGATAAGTAAAAAACACTTTTGAGTTGGGAAAAAAAAACCCCAAACAAACAAAAGAATAAAACTTGATTATTTGATAAGCCAGAAGATGTATCAACTCAATCCTTTATTAAGCAAAAACATCCATTCCAAGTTTTTGAATGATGAGCTGTTTCTCAGCTCTTTGTTGTACTGCTGAAAATGAAATGGCTTTGTATTCAGCGCTGTTGTTCAGACCAAACTAATATTCTGAGGTTGTCACCATGGGATCTTGAAACTTGTGAGACGGGGCTTTTGCCATTTTCTGGAAACTCAACTCATCGATTTGTTGGGGGGAAAAAATAATTATGAAAATAAGTGTTGCAGCTCTATTTCATCCTTTCAAAAGACAGAAATCCACACATCTAATTAGTGCCTGAGGGGATGTCTTTACATTTCTTCTTTTGTCTTACCTACACTCCAGAACAACCTAACATATTTAAATTGCCATGGCACAAGACACGAGAAAACAAAAATCCTCACCGTTTCTCCAGAACCATTTTCCATCGATTTGCACAGTTAATTTCAGGACAGTCTAATCTACTGCTTGGTTATGTTGATGTTTCTGCCTGCACAGTCTGTAATGCACGTGCACAGTGCACAGGGTGCTACATGGAGACCTTTGACTGCCTCCAAGGGTGTGAGCGACAGTCTGCTGCTAAATCACAGCATGGGGGAGATTGTCTGCTTGGCAGGATAAAATCAAGTGTCCCTCTCACCTTTTCTGTCATTATTAGACAGGTGTGGCACACAGGTGGAGGACAACAGTGACAGATGCCATCTAATGTTAAAGTTTAAGTTGACAGACTGGCTGGAGGGGGTGAGATGTGATATATAGGGATTCACCTAAAACAGTCTTGAATGTGGCTGTATGCAACAGACTGAACACAGAACAACAGGATTAGTGGATCTGGATGTCCAAACTAACATCTGTTAGAGCATATTTGTAATGGCACCACGGAATTTAAGAATTTCTTAATTTTATTTTGCTACAAATGCAAAAACTTTCAAAAATGTTAAACGTTTGTAGGTAAGAAGCAATCAATTTGCATCACTACTCAAATTCAAGGGCTCTGTGCTGTAGGTGGAGGCACATTATTTGTTAACCTTGACATTATCATGGCACAATAAAAAGTGCTCTTTGTTATCACAACACGAAACATTCGTGCTTGAAATGATTTTCCCTGTAGTGTCCGCCGGCTGTGGTACCTCAGTGGAGGAGGGTCAGCAGATGCTCCATCATTACTGAGTGATGGAGGTAGCGAATAAAAACAGAACAGAGCCACCCTGCACCACCACATCAAAAAAATGCAACAGTGTTCTCAGCCTGCAGACTGAAGAGAGCACAAAAAAACCCGAGCACGTCTGGGGGGAAAAAGGTCAGAAGATGAGTGAAGATGACGTGATGATTTAAAACTGTTGATATAATCATTAGTCGCACTTTTGCAGGCCTTCCAACGCGATTCAAGTTGGGTTAATTGGGCTCATTTGCGTGCTCTGCTTCTGCAAGGTGAAGCGCACTGGACGCAATGGACAACACAAGCTGCTCCTTGTCTCCCGTGCGTAAAGTCACAATAATTACTGCTGAATAATAAAGACGATTACAACGGAGGCTGTAAAATAAATCCACCGGCCGTGATGATCTGACAGCACCGGCTAGCCTTTCACTTCCACGAATGACTCCCTGTTCAACCGCTTTAAACGAGCTCAGAGTACCAAATTATACACGTTTCTGCCCTCCGCACACCATTTCAGTCTGTGAGAAAAGTCGCTGCAGCGTGTCATGCAAATAAACCCCGTGTTGGCCAAGCAAAGCGGGGGGGCAACACGGGTTAACGGTGTAATTAATATGCGAGGAGGTGACAGGAAAGCTCATCCGTACCTGATCTTGCTGTTGAGCCGCTTTCGACGGTGCATTGCCTTCCTTTGCAGTGGTCATGATTCCCTAAAGCTGGGAGAAACTGTTGTTTCCCCGGCAGGAGGAAGGGAAAAATGCAAATACAGAAACACACGCACACACACACAGACGCACACACACACCGGTGCAGAACCAGTAGGTCAAAAAAAAGAAGAAAAAGGAAAACGGTCTTTTTACGGCGCCCACAAGCTTCGTGTGCACCGACCAAGGTGTGAGATAACAAGTGGTATAAGGACGCGCTGCTCGGGAAGAGAAACGGCAAAGACAAGAAAAAAAGATTTTCAGTGGAAGCCAAAGAGGAGAGGAGGAGGAGACAGCAGAGAGGGAGGGAGAGAGAGAGAGAGAGTCACGCATTTCTTCTTTAAACGCTCCGTGCGGGACTCTGCGTGCGCACAAAACGCTTGACTTGCAAGTGATGCAGACTGAGTGGATTGCAATTAAAGATGCACGTTGAAATCACGCGGCTCAAACTTTAATTCAGAACTCGCGAGGAATACAAGTTTGTAAAATATTCGTTTAGATTCATGGGGACAGTCAAACGCTCCCATTTTAAACACCAACAGTCATTATCATAAAGTCTCGTCGCCTTATTTAGATTTCTTCATTGCAAAAATAAAGCCAGCTCGCCATCTCATTAAGTCCATTCCCACATTTGTTTATTTCTCAGAGGCAGTGCTGTGGTAAAGCTGCCGGGTAAACTTTGCGATGGGAAATCAGTCTTTGATTTTCTTCGGTATGCCTGCAGCATTTTCATACAACAATTTTTGCACTGAATAACTTTCTTGTTGTAATTATGAAAAAAAAGGAAATTCAATGCCTTGCTGCACTGATGCATTAGTAATGGCACTGAAACACTAAGTAGCCTGAATGTAATGTAACAGGATTAAATGTTATTCGGGAGCAGCAGCAGTAATAAAGTAATCACATTCAGTAGTGAGAATGTTTGAAATTATGCTCAAGACATGAGTGGCTGTAAAAAGTTATGACCCAGAGGATGGAGAAGCCTGCAATAAAGTGGGACTTGTTAGTGCGCGGGCAAAAACTGCATTTAAAACAGTTTTGCCAGTCTGAGAGTTAAACTGAATCTTTAAGACTGAAGCAAGAGGAGGGAAAAAAAGTTTACACTGCAGTAAAACAGAAAGGAACCAATTTTGCTGTCTGCATTTCATGATAAGAACTAAGACTTTTTTCATGGGCTTGTTCAGTTAATTACATCTCCAAGAAATCATGTACAATCTCTATTAAACACCGTCAGGAAATGACTTACTTTGATTTGCTCCTAGATGTACTTAATGTTAATTAATACCTTAGTCTCCAGTTTGACTCTTTATATTGCAGGTTTGCAACCGAGTGTGCTGCACTGTTAATTAAAATCAGGTGGCAACTGGGTGAAGTCAATTACCTTTGAAATCCCAAATGAAAATCTGCAGTGTTGCTTTTTGTGACCAGCAGTGCACAGGACACTGAAAAAAAGCCTTGTTGTTCTAAAAGAGATAGCCTCAAATAAAAAAGAAAGAAAGAAAACCTTTAAAATATCCCTGCATGTGATATCACTGCAATGTTTTCTGCAAAATTGCTATTTTCTATTTTCAGTCATGCTGACTTATGTTATCTTATGTTATCATTGACAAATAACAACTTGAGCATTCCCCAAAGAAATGGGTTTCTCTCTGTGGGCCGATCTAAAAGAGAGGAAATAATATAGGAAGTATTTCACCTGGTGTTGATTTCATAATTCGATTCACTCACAAAAATGTGATGTCTATATGTCAATGGTAGGTTTGTTTCGAGAGCTAATGAAATATTTTATCCCCTTGGAACACGTTATTTACTACCTGGTGGAGTAACCATTGTTGGCAAGCACAGCCATTAGACATTTCTTGCTTTTTGCAAAGAGTCCAAAGCTACCGGCGTGATTAACATTCTGAGGTCTAAGTCATCACTGGTGAAAACCCTAACTCTAACCCAATCTGAATATGTATTTTTGATTTGTGAACACAATTTCCCCCAAAACGTCAGTTTGGCCTTGCTCTAAAATACAGGGTTAGGCTTACCACCTGTGATGGGTTAGTTCTCGGATAGTTAAGAGACTGGTTAAGCAGCTCCATGTCCTTAATGTGCTTCATATTGAGGATTCTTTTCTCTACAAAAACAGCAAATGGACTGATGCTAAACAGCTCAATTTTGGTCTCTCCATCTCATGGAAACATTCCTCAGAGATTTTGGTCCATACTGTGTGTGTGTGTACAATCAACTCAGTGCCATGTTCAAGAAACCAGTTTAGAGATGATTTGAGCTTTGCGATATGGGACGTCATCCAACATCAGAAGATGGCTACATGACGAGCAACAATGCGCGGGTAGGCAGGTGTCATGTGTAAATAATGGTCATGAGCCAAAAAATAAATATCCCCCACACCTTTACATCACCACCAGCCTGACCCACTGATACAAGGCAGGATGTTCTTTATGACAAATTTAAAACCTACCATCCAAATGTAGCAGCTAAAATAAAGACTCATGGTAATCTTTTCCCAATCTTCTATTGTCCAATTTTTTTGTAAACCTCCACAAAATGTCTCAGTTTCCTGTTCTTCACTGACAAGAGTGATAATCAATGTGTTCTTCTGCTGCTATAACACATTTGCTCCAAGGTTTTATGTGTTCAGAGATGCCTTTCTGCATAATTTGGTTGCAATGAATCTTTGCTCAAAGCAGTCTGGTCATTTTCCGATGACCTCTGGCATCAATAAGGCACTTTTACCGAGAGAACTCTGTAAACCCTAGAGATGGTTTTGTGGGAAAATTCCAGTAGATCAGCAGTTTCTGAAGGGTGATGTGAGGGTGATGTTTCCCACTCTGTTGCATCACCTTTTCTTTAAAACTCTCAAAGTGTTTGTTAACAGAGGAGATCAATTGCTGTGCTTTGCAAAGCCTATTCTTGCTTCATATAGGATTTTAGCTGCTCAACAGTTTGGTGCCTCTTTTGTCATATCTTTTGTGTCACAATAAGTCAAACACCCAGAGCAATGGATCTGTTTTTATTTCAGCGTTGCCTGAGAGCACAAAGATTTAATATTAGTTTTAAGCCAGGTCCCTTGGATCCCTTTTTGGACTCTCAGAATCTTTTAAATAATCCTGCGTACTGCATGATGAAATCCACAAATTCTTTGCAATCTTATACTGAGAAACATTATTCTAAAACTATTTCACTATTAGCCCATGCAGTCTTTCCCAGTCTTTTTTTGCTGTCCTATCATTTATTAAATGTGTTGCTGGAATGACAATTAAAAAGCTTCTAATTTAAAAAAAGACAAACTTCTAAGTTTAAAATAATATAACGTCGTGAACAATTTTCAATCATTGCATTCTTATTCATTAATATTTTACACAGGGTCATGTATTTTCAAATTCCCCTTGAGGTAAGTCATTTTGTGTGTTTTTACAATGCATGTTTTCCAGCATTTTAGTTGCGATAATAACTGGGATGACATGAGGAAAACTGAATATACATGACGCGAACATACAAAATCTCCTAGAAGTAGCATGCCATCTATATGCAATTTCGAAACATCATTTAGAGTAACTAAAACTTATTAAAAAGAAAATTAACTAATTTAAAAACTACACTTCAGTCTGGATTAGAGTGGTAGACCAAACAAAAAAAGAAAGAGGCCAACATTCCTCTGGCTGTGTAAAGTAGGCCATGAAGGTAGATGTGCAGTGCTAAAAATTTGCACTACACTATGTACTCTCTCATAGCTGGCAGCATTTTGAAAATTTTAAAACATTTCAAATTTGTTGGTTTTAAAGCTACAAAAACCTAATGGTTGTGTGCAGAATTCTGACACATGAACAAGAATGAAAGCCACCCAGTGTTCACAGCTTCATCCACTTGTGGCTTCAAACCACATTAGAAGCCTTCCCCGGCAACTCAGCCTGTGCTTACCATCAACAGGATGATGTATGAAACCAAAACAACTTCTCAACAGCCAATCAATCAGCTCCAGACTAATGACGGCCACTTTTGGCCAAAGCCCCATTGGCCGATGACGGATGCTGTGTCGTTGTACCGCTGTGGCCAAGAACACAATAACTACCTCGCTGTGGCTGTGTTAAGGAGCGAGCGTACAAACCTCATGTCTCCGATGTTGACAAATGGACACCAGACGGCGGTGATGAATGCTCCTGGGGGGGTGGGTGGCTCTGTTTAAATACACATTCCTGAAAAGTTAGGAATTAACTGACTGACAGTGCCAACCTGTCTAAACAAATGGAGCCATCCGCTCACTTCTGCCTCATCATTTCACTGCCAATGGAAAGCCAGCAGCCAACCTGATGAAGTGAAAGTGCTTTGCCTAATTAAAACCTCAGAGTAATCAATACTTGCCACAACCTTTAAATACTATACATTGATGCATTATTTTCACCCTGACTCTAACTTTGTAATATTAGAGAAAAAATGGCTACTGAATGATTATATAGATAATAACTGCTATTATTAGAGAAGCTTTTCCAGTTTACCCTGCAAACTTCTAGTCCGTCATTCTGTAATTGTATGTGCATTTTTTCAGAACAGTCTGCAAGGGCAAGAACAATCGATTGTAATTTTTTAAAAAAGCCTCCAAAAATTGTTGCACAAATTGAATTCAATTTCAGCTTTCTTTTTTCAGTTTAATTTCAGAAACAGAGACCAAGGCAAACTCTGTCCAAAGCCTTTAGTAAAGCAAACAGTTTTTATTTATCTTGTTCTGTTTTTCTTGAGTACTTTGGCTGTACAGCTTTTTAAAGATGGAGATATTTGGAGAATTAAAGCATTAAATCCCTGGTAACACCAGTGGGCATGAGAGGCATCATGCACATTTCATGGAAATCTGCTTTGTTTCCGATTACGTCTTTTGTTGAAAGAAAATAGTTCAATGTGTGCTAAGAAAAGGCTTGAAAGGCTGAAGAGTCCCTATGGCCAAAAAATGATCACATACACCATTATTGTGATGAAACATATGGGTCTATAATGATCCTTCCTCTGCCCTGTCCATGTCAGCAATATAACCCCATGGCGCACTAATGATTAGAGTGTTAGCTGGTTCAGCTCAGGAGGATAAAATGAGAGGTGAGAGAGGTCGTGTGTTACTTTTACTCTCACTTTAACCTTCTGAGTTCATGATCACTCTCCTATTAAATGATCGCATGACCTTATGAGTTCACAAGTGTGTTGCCTGTTTATATCTTCTCTCACATATTATTTGGCTGCTCAGAAAGAAATAGCTTAGTATTTAAATGGTTTCAGCTAATATATATATTGAATTTCTCTCAATCTAGCATAAAGTTATGAAATGATAAGACTTTAATTTTTTTAAATACTAATGTATTTAAATCTAAACAAATATACTAATCATGACATTTTTCTAAATCTAATTCAATAGTTTTTAGTCTCTAAACCAAACAAGTAGTTTCTAAAATTAGACATCAATAACTTTTGAAAAATAGTATAACTGAAGTGAAAAAGTGTGCCACATTTACGGTGAAATGTTTCACTTCACCACCAGCGCTGCCCATCCTCCAAATATGGACTTTCTGGCCCTTTGAGGGTGTAAAACACTCACTTTGTGGTAAATTGTGTGAAACTTTGCAAATTGGGGTCCAAAAACACCAATAAATTGAAAATTATGACTATTTCATGAACTGCCCTGAGACTGTGTTGTCCTGGTTCTACCCAGGAAATGCCCCAAAAAAACATGAAAATAGGTGTCTGGTTAGGCTGTGATCATGTAGGACACATCATTATATAGGCAACTGGAACTTTTTCAATTACCCATACACATAATGGACTGGAACGATCCTGAAACAAGTACTAAATCTGTTAGTTTTGTTCATAATAAAGCTAATAAAGTGGCATCCCACAGTCAACAACACTCCCTCCACTTTTTGACGTGTGCACACGTGGAAAAGCTCGTTATCATGATACTCAGACTACCCTCCGCATCTAGCTAGCACTACAGAAGTAGAGGAAGATGAACTGTGTTGCTTGAAATGGTTTTCATCATGAAACTTTGCCATCTGCCTTGCAAGGTTCTGGTACAGAATTTGGATTTTTGCAGTCAGCACATATATGATAACTACACTAATATCAATGAGAGCATTCACATGGAAAGAGGTGGCAGTACATGAAGGGTGATGCTTAGGAAATGAATTTGAGAAACTGGAAGAAATTAAAAGTTTGTACAATGCCATTCATTTTAGAATTCCCGGCAGGCTAGATTATGTATTGTTGAACTTTCCTGCTTAATTCACAATGTGAATTTAACAATAAATTCATTGGGGATTTTTTGTGTTATTCCAAGGCTGTGTGTGAATAACCCACCAGGGTAAAGAAGAGCAGGCCCTCTGTTATGATAGTTTACTGCTATGGCATAGTATCTACCTTCAATCCTCACTGTTAGGTTAGGTCAAAGATGGCAGTGAGCCATTTGATTTTGTTGATGCTCTTTAGCTTCACTTGTCACAAAAAATAACGCTCAGAGCAGCAGAGGTCAGCTGATCGCACAGGCTTGGCCACAAAGAAAACAGGTTAGTCGCTTGCCCCTGCTACACTGAATCTAAGGATTTCCCCACCTGCTAAATTCCACATAAATCTCACTGAGTGCCTGTGCAGTGATTCAACAGAACCAAGCTCAATTGTCTTAAAAGTCCCTGAACTGAAATCCAAAGACTCATATAAAGTTCATTCATTTCCTTAATTTGCATCCCAATGGTAAGACTGTAATTTCTGAGGGAGTGCTGACATGTTTTTATTAGTCTTATCCTAGCTGATAAAATGATAGTATTAAAAATACACTAAAGAGCCCATAAAAGAAGTTCAGGTAACATTTATGAAAGACACTGCAACTGAGGCTGTCTTGAATAAACGGTCAGACAACATCAACATGTTTGCTGGAATATAACCGATACTGTAGCAAAATAACCATGTGATTAATTAAACCAGGTGTGCTGTGTCCACACTCTCATGCTGAAAATTTAGTTTCCAATTGGTTCGAATTTTACGCGTACCCACATCAGAAATCCACATGCATAAAATGTGTCCCAACACACCAATCTGTGAAGAAAATCAAATCTAAAAAAATAAAATAAACTACTTATAGCCTGTTTCAGTCTTCCAGAACATATTCTGTCAGTGCATATAACCAAAACCATCTGTCAGTGTTATTTTATTTCCTAATAGACCAGCACAATACAAAAGTTGAAAAACAAAGGTTTTCCAGCTTCATAATGCACCATGACCTGTTTTGATTAGGGAGTTATCAGTTTCCTTGTAGACTCCAGTATTCTTTCTTGGAGGTAAATTTTGATCTTGCAAAAATCATGCATAGTATTTCTCACAAAATAAGACCAGCTTCAGTCCAGAAAGAGGTCGAGGATAGTGTGGCAAAGTGATTACTCCGCCACTGACAAAGAGCGAGACCAGAGATCTGGGACTCACACTCAGCCTCCCAGCAGGTGGTGAATGATATGAGTGTGTGCCTCAATTTTTCCACTCTTATTTGGCTGACACATGACAGTGAGCATTGGGATACTGGAAATAAGTAATTGCTTTTCCATCTTTCCCCCTCCTTCTCAGTCTCCCTGTAAAGAGCCTATGTGAGGTCTTACATAAATATAGCTCGGACCCATCATCCTGACGGAGAGGCCCTGCATCAGGATTCAGTTATGCCAGGTGTGACTCATCAGCCTTCACAGCACTCAGGCGTGAAATGTCAACAGAGCCAGATTCCACAACCATGCCTCTGTTTCCAGCATCGGGCTGATGAGCACGTCTGTAGTGGTGAATGAGTTTTTCTAGCCTTTTTCTTATCAGCATACTTGCTGTGTACAGTACATTCTGTCTGCTGCTAAAATAAGGCAAGAAACCATGCGGGTCTTCATGCGGCATCATCTTCACTTTTCATTATCACTTTTTTTTTAACCCCTCAGGTGACAGACCAAGCTATATCAGCAACTAAAATTACAGAGTGGGATCATTTATGATATTCACTGCCTGATTCCAGCTCATCTACTTCAGATGAGCTGCTTATATCATCACTTTGGGCAATAAGTGTATCTACCTCAAGGCTCCTGAAGCAGTAAATCTACTACAGGTCTGCTATTAATAGTTGACTCTGAAACATTGTAGTACTGAGATGTGGAAACTTACAGAATAATCAGAGCCTATAATGTTGTTTTAAAAGATATTTAAAACAACTTCATCCTTTTGACACCAATGGACCACTTCCTGTATAAATAAACTACACACAACCACACTGAGAAACTGCACATGTAAATATGCAGCTAAAGTGAAGAAGTGGCTGGATTGCTTGAGGCAGAGATGAGGTCCAGAACCAAGAAAGAACATATGAGAAAATCAATTGAAACACTGCTGAACACAGAGGTTTCAGCTGTCTTTTATTAGTCTGCTGCTGATGTGGATAAAATAAAATAAGCAGATTAGACTTTAGCTAGACATTTTTAAAAATCCCCTGTCAATCAGCAACCTTATTTAAAGCAATTATTTCAAGTGAGTACATTTGAGCATGTTTCATCCAATCCTTACTTTATTTTTGGAGCCACATAAAACCTTTAAATGATGCCAGGTCTACTGGCTCAACCACCTTGAGAAGGGATCACAAATGTTAGAAGCTGTGGCACTTGTTAACCTGCATCTAACCTTAGCACAAAGCTTACTGAAAATCACTCCAGAGACAGCACAATTAACATTTTTTTATTGCCATAACCAAACCTGCCAAACTATTATGCACTTCTTTTCCAGGTCAGGCCAAAGGTCAGAGGTTCAGGAAAATACTTTTCTGTGCCTGCACTGTAATAATAAAGAGGGCTTTCATTAGTTTCATCCTTGGCCATTCAATGGCATTTTTATGTCCTTGTTAAAGTTACTCTACTTCACTGTCCTGTCTTTTCTACACAGAGCTAATATATGGTAATAGCATATTCTAACAGGTGCAGCATGGACATCATCTTGTTTTTGAAAGCCTGCACTGTCATGAAAGCAGCGGTTTCCTAATGCATTAGAATGGGCTCGCTCAGGATTGCTTTAAATCAGTGCCTTGTGTTTTGCATGATTGGAAAACTAATCTGACTCTGAATAACTTTCTAACATACATACATATGTATCTCTATCTATCTATCTATCTATCTATCTATCTGCTTCTTCAGCAGCACATCGTTTCATTTTTTCAAGAACCAACACTTTCTGCTACACGCAGAGTAACAACACACTACCAGCACCTGCTAACACATTTAGAGCTCTGTTAAAAAAAAGCCACCACACTATAACACATTTCAGCACCAGGCAAAAGGACAGCTCCCAGTACTGATCCAGACGCCATCAAAAGCCTCGATGTGCTGAAATAGATTTCAGCACCACTTAATGGACAGCTCCGACAGCGCATTTCACAGCCACATCCAGGACTCCTTTCTCCAGGAAGTGGGAACCTGGAGAGAAAAATACCAGCACAATAGCTTTCTTCTTTTTTTCCAGAGAAGTTAGAGCTCCAGCCTTTGAGGAAATGATCTTGAACAAGCATCAAATGTCATCAGTGTCCTATCATTATTATAAATTGATTTGACTGGAAAGGATTCATTCTTGCATGACAGTTCCTTTAAAATTACACCTCATTATTTGCAATTGCAGCACTGAACTGTTTCATGGACTACTGGGTGACAGTTTTCAAAAGCAAAGAAGGGAGTAAAGAAACTAAAATTGTGTAAAAGTTTTTGAAGTAAATGGAGACACTTTCGGAAGAAATTGCACTCCTATTTATCAATTGTCAAGTATTAAGTTACTTGACAACATATAACACATATTTTGTGTGCCTTTAAAAATGTATTAGCTTTTCTTCGTATGCACTTTTAAAATTGTTTCAAGCGACACAATCTGATTTCTGCTTTTTGTTTTAGCATGCATGAAAGTATAACTGTTGGGTCTGCGCTGCAGCAGGCCCGCTAGTTCAGAGACTTATCACCCATAAAGAAAGCAAGACAACAACGTAACCGGGTTTTACTTGCTAGCAAGAGAAAGCTGGTCGGAACCAGGCTCCTGGAGCTGAACGCTCCTCACCTGTCTCCTAGCCAACTTCAAAGAAACAGCCTTCCCTGCAGCCTTTTATTCAGTGAATACAAGTACCACCCACTGTAACACCCATATGGTCACAAACGGTTAAAACAGTGTGTGTGTGTGTGTGTGTACATGACTTCCTGCCACACAATATATGCTTACAACTGTTTAACCACATTTCCTAGTTATCCAAAGGTCATCTCCCCACACCCGTATACGGCTTAACTTTAATAGTTCACCATATGCAAGCATAGGCGAGCCCCTAAATGGCCGGGAGTGGACATCTACAATCAATTACCTCCTCCAGCATCATAGATGTGTAGGTGAGGAACAGAAGAATATCTAACCATGCAGTTTAAGGCACGATTTATAAATTTAAGTACTACAATGGCAACATTTAACAATTTCAACCTAACAATAACACTTTCCCCTCACCCCCAACTGGTCGCAGCAGACGGCCATCCCTCCCTGACCTGGTTCTGCTGGAGGTTTCTTTCTGTTAAAAGGGAGTTTTTCCTTCCCACTGTCACCAAAGTGCTTGCTCAAAGGGAATCATATGATTGTTCAGGTTTTCTCTGTTTTCTTGAGTGCCTTGAGCCAGTTGTTGTTGATTTTGCGCTATATAAATAAAACTGAGATTTATTAAATGTGCCAATGGCAGCTTGTGCAGACATCATTGCTTGTGAGCAAAGTATTGTTGGTGTGAATCACAGTTTTAAGAAATGAAGAAAAAGAAATGTCATTTGTTGCAGAATGAAGATGTAGGTTTTTTTTATTCTTCTTATTAATTTTTCTTTTTGGCAAAAACAACCGAAAATACACATGAAAACAATCAATTAACAAAGAACTAAATTAAACAGAAAGAACACAAACTATTGACCGAAAAGCTTGGAAGCTTTAACTTATTACACTTACCCTCAACACAGGCAACATTCTAATTGGCAACACTTTTATAAAAACATTTCACCAAAACAAAGAGAACAAAGTAAATAATAAAAGTCGATAAATGTGCCACTTAGAATACACACAGATTATATTTCACTTGAAGTTATTTAGTTGTATGAAGCAGGATAGGAGTACCTTATCTTAATTGTAAGCGTACTACAGGCTGGCTGATTAACTATTTGCTGTACAGGTATCAGGATTTATAAAGACCAATGAATGAAAATTAAAAGTAAAGATGAAACAGCACAAATGCATTAAACCACATTGTAATTGTTAATGTTGCAGTTTGTCCACAAACGCAACAACCAGCTGAGCTGATCAAAGACTGATGGAACATAAATGAGTGGATAAATAACTCCAATAAACACATTAGGTGAATCGGTTTATAATTCATGCATCTGAAAGACACAAAAGTATCGGCTGATATATGTTGGAATTTCATTTCACTAAATATCAGTATCAAACTTAAAAATCCAACATGCGTTGGGCTCTATCGTATACTACCTTGAGCACTTTTTAGAACAAAATTCAGTTATTTTCTGCACACATTTTTTTTTAAGTCTTATTTAAGTCTTACTAATTAGAATTCATGACTGTGTACAGTTTTCAAGATTATTGGCAGGAACGCTGTTCCAAGCATTGCGAAGAACTCATTCAGGGTCTTCTGTGGATTTAGGCTGTCTCATTATCTTTTGTGTCTCCATGTAATCTCCGACTGATTAAATGACTTATAACTTGGCTGTACGCATGGGGTGGTTGTCATCCTGAAGAAATATTTGATTGTATTTTGTGGAATGCAAACAAGCATAAATTAGATATTCAAGTCAAACACGGGTGGATCTTTGGTTTTTCTTCAGTACAATAACTCACAGAATAAATGCAGTTTTGCTATGAAATGGACATTGTTTTTAGATGGACTAGCTTTTGTGCAAAGTGTGTGGAGGGTAGCAGAGAAATTGGAGTAATCAGCAATGACCTCAGTACACCCTGTAATTTTCCTCAGATGGAACATGTTGTTCTCCATGATAAACTAACTGAACACGAAGAAGAAAGCAAAAGCTAGAGACATAAAAAAGGACATGACTCTCTTGAAAGAGCGAGTCATTCTGACTCATGTATAGGCATATAATAATTACAGTGCCTTTTAATTCATTTGTGCTACAAAAACATTATTCCTACTAAAGCTGGATCTTCTTTTCCTCTAAATGAAATAATATTTCTGAGAATTTTATAGAAAAATACACCCTCAGTGACACCACAAACCAAATTGAAGCCCAATAGGGTCTGATATTTACTGTAAACGTTTCCAACATTTGGATTCGGACTCAAACAAGAAATCATGAAAGGTAAAAAAAAGAAAAAGGAAAAAAAAGAAAAAAATGTTTCTGCTATACCAAATTGATTTTTCTCTTCACATTTTTCAATTACCACTCTTTTCCCTTCTGAATAATAGTAACAGATCTACTCTGAAAAACACTAATAATCAAAGGAAATGCAACACCTTTTTGGTTTAACCATTCTTAAGGAACACAAATATGCTCATAACTGCTTCAGTTTTGGGCCATAAAGCCATTAAGGCTAGAAAAAAATTGGACAAAGTGGCACATTTTTCTGAAAAAAAGCCTTTCTCACACATGCATACGGAGCCTGCCTCTGAAACTTCTGAAGTGCTATGTCAGTGTGCTCTATTAAAGCTTATTCAATAAACAATAAGCTAGCGAACTGTGCGCTTCAGCACTTTCTGCCTGAATGAGAAATAGAGCTGTGACTCCAAAATAATCTAAACAATGCTTTTGTCCCAGAGGGGCATTACGATAATATAAAGTTTCCCCCAAAATAGCTCAAGGCTTTAAGAAAAAGAGTGACCCATGTTAAAATGTGATGATAAAAAACATTTTATATACTCAGATAAATAAATAAATTAGTAAAAAAGAGCAACCAAAAGCAAAAAAAAAAAAAAAATACAGAGAAGTTATTTGTAACTGCAGTGGTTGAGCTGTAGCTGCTGCCTGAGTTGCTCTCTTAGTCTCTAGACCATGATAAATCACAAGTTGGGAGAACATTTGTCACAGTGGGCCACATGTCCTTTCATCACACCAGGTCTCTCTCTTTTTCTCCCTCACTCGCCCCTCATTCCTTCAACCTCCATGCTTGTTTCATTCCTCACAGAAAAGCTTTGTTGTGAATTTGTCACTGCCCGTGCCTCTGTGCTCTGTTAGCCATGCCCTTGGGTTTCTAATAGGACCAGTGGTGCATGGTGGCGCTGAGATAGAAGTGAAGCTTGGTGGGGTGCTCTCTTACCCAGCCAGAAGAAGAATAGATGGTTATGCTAAAAAAAGGATTTTTTGACAGGTAGCGCACTTGTGCCACAGGGGAAATTTAAATACAGAGAGTTTTATGAACATACGCCACATACTGAAGAGGTATTTGACATATGTATAGTGTGCGCCAGTGCTGTAAAGAGACAAATAAAAAGTGAACAACAATGAAAGTTTAAGACCCGGAGGTGGGCTCGCTGATGCCCAGGGAGGGTAACGCTGGAACTGGATCTTCTTTTATAGGTGTTGGCAATCATACTCTACTTGACAAATCCCTCCGAGCAGCAACAACAGCCAGCCTCAAAAAAGAAAAAAAAAGAAAAAAGAAAACATAAGAGAATGGAAAAAGTAAAGTGAGCAAACACATTTCTGTCTGCATCCCAGAAGCAAGAGTCAAAACAGATCTATACCATTAAATTTAAAAGTCAGCCATTTCGCCTGAAGTTTTGAAGATGGGACAGATCAGCCTAGATCACAAGCTGATTTAAGAGGTAATTATAGAAGTAAAGGTAGTCCCGATAAGCTGCTTATACCCACAGAGTATTCTTTTGTGTGAGGGTGAGCTGAGGATGATTTGAAATATTAAAGGTGAGATTGCTAGCAGGGGGATACTTCCTTGAAGCAGGCAATAAAATAACTCATTAAAACTTCTCGTCTCCTAAGACAGAAGATAAGCAACTGGGTGAGAAGGGCGGGTTCCGACAAAGACAAACCAAATAACCTCGACGGCAGAGATTCGTTATCAAAATCACCCTTTTTATCGAGCTTTTCTGATTCAATGTCAAATCCCCCTGCATATCAGTAATGACGGGATTTTAATAACAAGGATTTTGCCTGAATAGAGTTGATTATAAAGTACAGAGTTTGTACGTGCAGGCATATTCAAAATGACTTTTTCCAATAGAGTACTCTGTGCTGTAGTTGTTGATCCTGAACAGAATACCGGTGAAGACCAATGCATACAGACTGCACATAGAATATACGGGAACTAATTTCAGGGTTATGAAATTGAAGAAAGAAAAAAAAAAATAGAAAAAAATAGAGAGAGATAGACGAGTTTACATTTACATAAAAGTGGCATTCATTTAAAACCTCTGAGAATTCTGCTTGGTTTTTTGTCTTTTTCTAACTTTACAACAACTTACAATTTTGCTTGCACATTTGGTAATGTAAGAGGGAGAAAACAAAGTGAAAAGAAAATAAGCCCAAAAATCCAGCTAGATGATAATTTATGTATTTAGCTTGCTATACACTCTTTTTTTTGGCCTGATTAACTGTTTAGTTTTTTATTTAGCAAGCTAGCTGAGGGAGCCCTATCATTCTAATGGCCACTTTGTTAGGTTCAGTTGTACAACTGCACAATAATGCAGCAACTCAATGCTTTGAGGCATGTAGACATGATTAGGCTGAGCTGCTCAAGTTTGAACAAAACATTAGAATAGAGATGAAAGGTCATTAAAGTGGCTTCAAAGTGCAAGATTCAAGATTCAAGGTCTTTATTGTCAGTACAACAATATACACAGGATACAGCATACCGAAATGCCGTTTCACCCCAAGCCACCCATGGTGCATTTAAAGAATATAAAAAAATATCTCTCCAAGAGATATAAGACTAGAAATTACAAATAAATAATAACTCACTAAATTTGGGTAAAATTAAGCGATAAAAAGGTACTATTACTAACTATATCTGTGTACAGTAAAAAAAGACAGGACAGAGACACTTCGAATGTGGCATGGTTTGCCAGATGGGCTGTTCTGTGTATGTCAGAAACTGGTCTACTGGGATTTTCATGCAGAACTATCTCTAGGATTTACAGACAATTGTTGAAAAAACAGAAAACATCCAGTGAGCTAACATCCAGTGAGTTAATGCTAGAGGTGAGGGAAGAATGGCCAAACTAGTTCATGGGAATTGTATTTC
This sequence comes from Oreochromis niloticus, assembly GCF_001858045.2. Classification (NCBI taxonomy): domain Eukaryota; kingdom Metazoa; phylum Chordata; class Actinopteri; order Cichliformes; family Cichlidae; genus Oreochromis; species Oreochromis niloticus. The sequence goes on from NC_031974.2 coordinate 11,218,811, forward strand.
AAATAACCACTCATTACAACCAAGATAAGCACAAGAGCATTTCTGAATGCACAACACATCAAACCTTGAGGCAGATGGGCTACAGCAGCAGAAGACCACACCGGGTACCACTCTACATTTGACAAAGGTTCAGCAAAATTGGGCTGCAGAAGATCAGAAAATGTTGGCTGGTTGGATGAGTTGATTTTTGCTGTCACATTTGAACGGTATGATCTGAATTTGATGTAAATACCTGATAGCAACCAGCCTTGTGTCAAAGGTTCAGGGTGATGGTTCTGGTGGTAAAACTGTGTGGGGGATATTTCCTTAGCACTCTTCGGACCCTGTGGTAGCAGATAACCATCATTTAAATGCCGTTCATCGTTCATCCCACTTTGATCACAGAATACCCCTCATTAGGGCTGCCACAAATGATTATTTTGATAGTCGACTAGTCACCGATTATTTTTGTGATTAGTTGACTAATCAGATCGTGCGTGCATTGGACGTAAAACGCACAGCTTATTGCACCAGCATGCATCTGCTCTTATATAACTATCATTAGCTTACAACTTGAAGTGTTAAACGTATGTGCTAACTAAAAATGAAGACAAGATGATAGTTTATTAAGCTTTTAATGGAATTTACAGATTGTCTCAGTGGAGTTTAATAAACTCAGCTGTCTGCTCTTTGCTATCTAAAATATAACAGGACACTGGAGTAAATTCTCTACCATCTCACACTTCTGTTTAATCAGTTTTCTGTTTGGCGCTTATTCAGCTGTGTGAAAACTATAACTTTAATCTCAGCAAAACTGATTTACTCAGGAACAAATAAAACACTGAAAAAAGCCAAACAATAACATTTGTAAGTTATCTAAGTGACTTATATATCATGTTTAAGATGAGTAGCAAAAGACAGCGGGGATCTGAAAACGATGTGCCGGGGATTTCCGTGTTATCGCCAGCTCTAGTGAGCCTTGAACCCTGGTCAGCTATCGAGCTAGTGGGTCCGAAAAAGTCGGAGCACTTATGGAAATATGTGATGTCTTGATAAACCGAGCAGATATTTGAAGTTTACACAGCAACATTCTTGCCTGAAAATATGTTACGTCGCTGTAACATAATTGGCTTACAAATGCAGCATCCGAAGGATGCGGCCCCTGAAGTACACAGCTACAATACCGGAGACTGCTTCTTCTTCTTTGGGGTTTAACGGCAGCTGGCATCCTTGTACGTGCACTGCTGCCATCTTCTGTTTCAGTCTATTATTACACTCTTAAATCCTACTGCTTATTCCTGCATCTTTCAGGATCTTACAAAGCTTCAAACGACGCGTCAACTATTTAATTAGTCGTCGACGATTTTGATAGTCGACGTAATCGTGACTAGTCAACTAATCGTGGCAGCACTACCCCTCATCCCATTCCTGCTTCTAGTAGAACAATGCAGGATTTTACAAGTCTCAGATTGTTAAAGAAACCAATTTGAGACAATATTTGGAGATATTTAGTTTAATGTAACTTTATTTCCTCAAGTTTATAAAGTTTGGGGAATACAAATGCAAAGCACTGCTAGAAAGCAAGAGAGAACAGTCAGCCACAGGTCTGCCATAACAGCAGCTTTTTAAAGACTTAGGCCAGAAAGTAAAACACCACAGGTCTACATGAAATGTGTTATTAAAGCATCCATTTCAAAGAATGTTAAGGCCATTGAGAAACAAATGAGAGGCAAAAAGGGGAAAAAAAGAAGCACCAATCCCATTGGCTCCAACTGTAGTTGAACTAAATAACAACTTCAGCCAAGCTTTTCATCCCACATGTTTAATTTAATGCTTATACATTTTTTATGTCAGTATTTTCTACTGTGCGTTATCACTCTTAGACAGCGATAAATGGCCTTTGGGTCAAGCCAACATAACATGTTAATGTGAAACTAAAAGTCTTCTTTTGATTTCAAGCTTTTGTGTAGGAGTTATTTATTACCATACGTTTAGCTAGGCGCTACAGACTGCTGGAGAAAAATTGTGTTAAATTATGTTTGCTGTAATGGTTAATTGCTGAGTCATTGCCCAGTATAACTAAACATAATGACCTGCTTTGTTTGCAGCAAGAGAGATCACAGGGGAGGTGCAAGGCAAAAGAGAGTGGATCTCTGACTGCCTGGAGCTGGCTCTTTCTATCTCTCTCTCTCTCTCTAGAAGTAGTTCTACTATCAAGCAACAGGCCAGCTGCTCGATTGCCTGAGGTGGATGACATGACCTTCCACTGTTCCCCAGCAAGGGACATGAGCTGCTGAAGGATTTCCGATCATCCAGGGCCAGACCTGCCTCACTAATTTACTTGAAATGGATACGTGAGCAAATGCATTCTGCGACAAATATCAGGCGCGGCAGGTAGAGCTCCGCGGAGCACAGGACTGGTCTGCTAAGGACAGGAAAGCAAAGGCTGACATCAGGGTGCAGAGGAACGAATGAAAAGCATTTAACAAGACAGGAATAAAAATAGTGAAAGCTCCTTGTAGCCAATACACTGTTATCAAACTTTCTAAAGTAACAGAACATGATTTGAGGGCACGGGCAGACTTTTCAATTAGGACAAAGGCAGTTTATGGTCCCACATAAGGCCCATAAAAATACAATTGATACAGATGAAGCAATGCTTTTGTTTTACAAACTTCTCCTCAATCCAAACTATAGAAGACATTTCAGTCCTTCTGGGCCACTGTAAATTTATGAGTCAAGCATTTAAAAAGACAAAGTACTACAATTAACCCTAAGGAGAAAAATACAACAGGTGTTGAAGGGATATGGACACAGCAATTGGACTCATGTGTTTTGCTAAAAGCTATTGCCATCGATACTCTGCGAGAACAGCCTGCACTCCACAGAAAAGGTTTTTCACAAGACTCTGAGCATGGGTGCAAACACATTGGTAATGTCTGACAACAAGGACTGGTGCAGAATTGGAAGTTATTCCAAGGGAACTGTCACACAGTAGGTCTTCATTAGACTGTTGCCACAAAAGTTTGTGGTTTATAATTGTTAATTATAATTAAATTAAATAGAAATTTAAGGCTTAAGCTGAACCAGGAAGACCAGTATTATTGTAGATAGGTTCTTATGGTATGCTCGTGGCTGTAATAGCTGACACTAGTAGGACTAAAAACATACGTCCATATTTCAGATATAATAGATTTGGAGTGTTTCCTCAGTGGAACAGAGACAAGTGAAAATATTTCTTTAAAAAGCAAAATGTTGTTAATGTAAAGACAAACAGAAAAGTTAATATTCTGCCTTGGTTGAATTAGCACAACAAAACAAGCAATTAGTTTCCAGCACTTTTTCTAACACTTCCTGCTGTGTGTGCCTGGGTTGTTGACAGAAAAACACATCATGGGTCAAATCACAGTTTGGTCGGTTTGAGCTTTGAGGAGGTTAAAAAAACAAACAAACACAAAAAAACCAAATAATGCTCATAATGTTGGTCATAAATCAGCAACTAGTATTTGGAAGTAAAATGACAACTTCAGTCTGATAAGATGGACACTTTGGAAATGCCAATGCATCTTGCGTGTCAGTAAGCATGCTGAGCTTCCACGGGGGGGACGGTGCACCCAGACTGTCAAATCACAAGAAAATAGAAACAAACACATGCTCGGCTGATCAAAGTGTCAATGAGGACCTGTGAGACTTTGCTGGTTCCTGCTGAGTAGAAATACAAGCTGTTTGGAGTGAAGATGCTAGCATCTGGGGAGAATAGCTAGACTTTCAGATAAGGTAAATGCTTCTCATTACTAATATACAACAATTGCAAGAGAGGAGATGGAAAATGGATGAGGCAGTCCTTTGTGTTCTATTTATTGTTTGGAGGATATAGATTTGATGCTGCTGTGCTTATTATTGCCTTCTCTAATCAATTCAAACAATGAGCAAAAATATCAAATATATAAGTATAGTTAGAACAGTTTTAGCATTAGTTTAAAAAAAGAATCTAAATACACAGTGTAAATTTGTCCTTTAACCCTTTCTCCTTGTGCACATGTGAGGCATTTCCAGTACTGCAGATGTGTTTCCTTCCTAGTACCGCTCTGACCAGTTTTCATCTATGATTCACAATGCATCCCTCCAGTATGTAAAACCAGTCACACTTCAGCTTGAATTTTACTTTGGGAGAGATGACAAAGTAGCAGAAAAAGCAAATCTGGTACAGGGTGCAGGGACTGATGAGCAGACGTGGTGGTGGTGTGTTGGTTTGACCAAATAACTCCTGTTTCCTGTAAAACGCAGCGAAATGAAAATGTAGATATTAACAGCAAATGTGCCTGAAGCAGCATGTTGTTTATCACATAAAAAAAGAAAATGCATGTTCTAACACAATAGGACGCCACTCTCCCCAAGCCTAACCGTAAACACTTGACACTTCTTGATTGACAACAACAACTTATAATTTATGTAATTGTGGAAATGCCATCATGCAGCTGTGATCTAGAGCTTATAAAGGGAAAAGAAGCCTTCTGCAACTAAAGGCAAGTGTAGGTTTGAGAGGAAATGATCAGCCAGAGTTTGCAGGTTGATTCAGTTACACCACAGAGACATGAAGTCCACCACCCACTTGCTCTCTCCCCTTTCCATCAAATGGATTCAAAGCTGCAGCGCTGCAGCAATAATTAGTGGCCACTGGTGCCAAAGAAAGAGTGCATAATGGCGTTGTTGGGAGGCTTTGAGCCAGTCATACATATTACACCGTCAATTTTTAGACTGCAGCTGTGCTAAAGGATCAAAGTTGAATGGAGTCAAATGTGTTAGTGGATTTACTGTCATGATAACTGACTGTTCATGTGCACAGTTCTTAGGGTAGGGGTACTATTAAACAAAGGTCTTTTTAAATAAGAAAGAAAACTAAAATATTTCCATTATATTATGCTATATGAGGTTTTTTTTCTTTTTCAAATTTTGAACTTTAACATTTTGTTGCAATTAAATGACTATTTATTAGATTTTAATTTGAACTAATTATAAGGAGAGGCAAAGTGTGATACCATTATTTTTTTTGACCATAAAATAATTTTGGAAAAAGTCATGTTAAAAATGAACAAATTTAAAACAGAAGCACACTCCTGGCATCACATCTAGGATGCTTCAATTCATACCAATTGTTTTTTGACATTAATGACTTTCAATTCTTTCAGTTCAGCCTGTATAATCGCTCAGTCACACTAGAGCAACAATCAGTGGTTACCCAGAGACTGGACTGAATTTTTTTTCGCATTTAGAGATTACAAGAGAGCTGCAGCAGCCAAGAGGTTGAGCCTGCAACACCCTCAACCGCTGGGCAGGCACTTTTGATCACAAAGAGATTGTACAGGATGCCTGCTGGGTGGCAACTTGTCTCCAAACAGTTATCATCTGACTTGGACAGGCAGACAGATTAAACACAGACAGATTGCCAACACATTGCAATCAGTCATAGTCAGTCTGGTTATCTTCCTATATAAAAGCAAAGTGGCTAGCACTTGTGTCATTTTGCAGTTGAAATGTCAACTTGACTCCATTTAATCACAAAATGATAGAGTGAATCAATCCTATTGACCTTTTATTGCCATCTCTCACAACCAAGTCACTTTGAGCCGACCTGGTCCCCAACTTCGAAGCAACTATCTCAAAGACAATGAAATTGCAAGTTCATTCTCAAATGGTCACAATAATCTTATTCGTCCTGTGGTCTTAAAAGTGCAGATATTTGTATTTTACAAGGGAAAAGCAAAATGAAAATGAAAAAATCCCCTACTAGTTATGACTGAGTTATTTTTAATGAAATATTTCTTTAATTCAGTCAAAACATTTGCACACACATTTCCCCCCACATCCCTCAGAGTGAGCTCATATTACTCCAAATCAAACTTCTCCAGAGCTTCGATTTATTCCTACCACCCAGCTGACGCTGACATTAAATGACAGAGCCGTGATGTGGACACGAGGAGCCTGCGGTGTATTATTATGAAAACAGAACCGACTACACCAAATGCTCTGAGGTTTAAAGGCGATCATGACAGGCAGTGCTGTTTCTCACCACTCTCCTAAAACTCCTTTCATAATATTGTCCCCATCAAAGAGCCATGCTGCTATTGTAAACTAGACATTTTGAAGTGTCATGCTATTGCCCACAATATGCTTTGCAACTTTCTACAGCTTGTCTAATTTTCATATAACAGAAGTTGGGGAACAGACAAATATGCCATTAACATTGGAGAAAGAAAGAGGCCTTGTCATCCAGACCATTATAATATAAATATTTGATTACAACATAAAAGGTCTCCCTTGTAAGTTTGCCTGACCGTGCATACAAAGAGGTCTTTAAGTCTTAGTGTGGCTATACACCACAGTGGCTCAAATCATTTTAGATCAGCATAAAACCAATATGTTCTTTGGTCTTCATTAAATATTAACAATGCTTTTGCTAAATCTTCTAATCTGCACTGATTACTGTGGTATAGATCCTTGAAATCTGTGCTCCTGCACAGTGCCTAATGAGGGCCTAACAGCAGAATTGAGAAGGATTCATCAATTTCTGATATCCACATTTTGTGCAGATCTTGCTGAGACTGTGTGTTACATATTCACAAAGAAATCCAGTACACACTGATGAGAACATCATGATCTCAGAAGTGCTCTTGCTCGAGCAAATTTGATTTTTGAAAATGATCAAAGTAGCCAGAAGAAGAATGGAAATCATTAACTGAGGATGCTCATGAAAAAAAAATCTTGTTAGCCCTTTGAAAGAAAAATAATCCATACAGGTATTGAAAACTTCAAGGATAATTTAATCTTTCAAACAACTTGTATCTTTTTGGTGGTGGTCGCTTAAAGCCTACCCACATCATTGCACAGATATGTGCAAACCAGAACTCTGACTTATCCCTCAATCATGCCCTAGTTAAATTTTATTACACCTTAATTGCACCCCATTCACCCTTAATTACACCTATTTGCTCATTGCATATTAGTTACATTTTAATTACATATTAGTGTTAGTTACACCAGATCAAGCCAAGAGAAGCTAGAAGAGGTTCAAATAAAGTAAAAAATGTGTGGTTTAGATCATATTAAACTATGATTTTCTTTAAATTGTGTGAATTTCAAATCAACTGGATATAGCCAGTCTACTGATTAATATAACAACAGCATATTTCTGACCAGCCACTTTGTTAGTACATGAACTAAAATAAAAAAAAAAAATCAGAATTTGCACCTTTATATCAGAGACAAAATATGTGAATGTTAGGTTAAATTAGTTTCAGGTGTAATGACCCTAAATGCTAGTCTGGCTCTGTGTATAATCCCAGCAACAGACTGGCAAACTGTCCAGGATGTACCTCTCTTGCCTCATGACAGCAACTGGATAAGGTGGGGGAAAAACAATGGACAGATTCAAGACTTTAGAATTTGTGATAGACATTGTTCACTTATTCTTTATATCCCCCTTTACGTCCCCTGTTGTGAGATCTTCCTGTTTCTGTCCTAGACAGTGAAAAACAAAAGGCTCTTTTGATTTACCCAAACCTTTTAAAGTTCATAATCAGAGAGATATAAGTTATGATCAAACGCTAATATTAGTTTCGAAGAACTGCCCTTACTATCTGTAGTTAAAAAAAACAAAAACAAAAAAAAACCAAAGCCAGACTTTCATTTTTGCTGAAAGAAATCCAGGCACGATTCACAGCCTGAATGACTGTGGTGCTCTGCTTAAAGGTTGAAAGAGTTGCCCTCTAATAAATTTCTCTGCAGTGGCCAAAGTCTCCTGCTCATGAATAATAAAGGGGATGCACTGATCCTATTTTTCACTCAGACATCCACCTCATCTACCATTTGACACTGCAATATCACTCTCAAAAGAGCACACCAGCAGAAGCTGTGTCTCAGACCTGCACGCTGCACATTAGAGTCACATCTAAATTAGTTTTCATTAAGGTGTCACTTGCAAGGCTAAGTGACTGCAAATTCATTTACTTTAAAGGACCGAGTCTTCTTCTCTGGTGAGTTTATAAAGTCATAGATGCAGGAAGACAAAGCACGGTGATAGAGGTATAAAGCAAGGAAGCTAAACGATTCAATACTGTCGGAGGCTTTACTTGTCCTGCACACACACCCAGGCTTATATTAATGTTTACAGTCCTATAGAACAGTGTTTGAGCAGGCTTTGGTTGCATGCAAATAAAGAGTCCCTTTCAAGTGCATAAGGATCAGATTTGATCAGATGCAATATAGAAATCATCGGCTATTGTTTGACTCTGATTTAGCTTTTTGTAAGCCATGACCGGCACTTGTAACAGGAACGGGGTTTGGCCTAGAACACAACAGTTGATGTGCTTCCAGATTAATTTCAGTGGAACTGACCACATCGTGCACATTAGAAATCATTTGGTTCACTTAAAAGTCATAATTAACGTTTCCCCACTTAGTCGGGTGAAGAATTGGCTACAGTGTTATCTGATGATTCAGCTGAAGATTTTCAGACAGCATTTCACCTGATGCTTTCCTCTTTCACTCTCCATATGGGCCATTTACCTGCAACCAGCCACACCAAGCTCAAATCTGACTAAAACCAGAAAGTTTCTGGTGTCAAAAAATGTGCCCCATGCATGAAGTACATTTATCCCCCCCCCCTCCTTTTTTTAAGGGAGCAGCAATTTTGACACCTTATTTAATTATTAAAAAAAAAAAAAAAAGTTGAAGTGATTTGAATGAGGTGAGCATGACATGATTTGTGTTGGGGTGTTGGGAAGAACAGGTATTCCTAAGTTGATAAATAGCCTAAATACTGGCTAAAATCTTAACTTGATGCAGTGTACTTCACATTGTGCTCAATTTCATCTCCCATTGTACCCTTTAATACCAAAAGAAAAAGTGAACAAATTGGTCTTTGCTTGTCTTCTCTGCGTTCCACCCTTAAAAAAGGTTTTCTACAGAGCAGCCAAAAGTTTTACAAGGTCTGCCATCTCCTTATATCTCCATCAATACTCAAAGACACTGCTGTATAAGGCTTCCTTATCTGACCATATGCTGAGAGTGAGGTTGAATATACAATGTGTATAAATACTGTATGAAGCTGTAAAGCACCAACTCCGTCTAAGTGGGTCATAAATTACATGTACACATTAATTCTCAGACTGATATCAGCTGAGTTATGGGCCTGTGGCTCAAATGGGGGAAAAAGGACAACACCATCCTGCAACCCTTACAGCTAATACATGATGAATGTTTTAGCTGTGAGGAAGCTACAATAGCTCCACAGGGTAAGGTTTGGTAGCTAAACACCAAGGTAATAGAGCATGCACTGACTACACAGTGATGTAAATATGTAAGCACCATTAATGGGCAGGCCCTGGGGGTCCTTACCAATGATCCTGGTAATAACAGAAGCAGATGTAACTACCATGACCCCAGATGATGGAAACTGACATGATTTTGGAGAAGACCGGCACCCCCATGCCTCTTTGAGCTTATGTAGTTAGGGTTAACAGTAGAGCTGTTGGGGGTGGGAGGAAGACTGTACAAGCCTGCAGTAATTATTCATCTTTTATCAAGCTCAAGTCCTGTATATATTTATATATCGATCACATCTACAGTAGCTGGCTTTGGCTCAAGTTATAGCAGCCTTCATGTCAAAATGTGTGTAAATAATATGTGTTGCTAGGCAACATGGGACAATGGTTATTTTAAATTAATTTTTCAAAATGGCTGTAATGACATAAGTGGTCTGTTTTTTTTCTCTTCACCCCCCACACACTTCCAAATTCACTATATGACCAATGATCCAACTTTAGGAAAGTCATGAAATTTGAGATGATGGGGTTTTAATTTATCGGCGTTCCAGTATTCGTAAAATCCAAAGGGGTCAAAATGACCCCCTTGGCAGTTCTAATGTTAAAATATTATCTCTGGAAAATTGCAAATGTGTTGAGAATATTCTGCACACACTTTCTCAGTATGTGTGTGTGTGTGTCTGTGTGTGTCTGTGTGTGTTCTTAGTTAGTTAATGCAGCTGTGCACCTTGAGAAAATGTCTCTCTCGCTTTGCATACTGTGCTATTTAAGACAGCTACTGCTTGCACTTGTTTACATTTCTGTGTAGTGCGAGCACACTACACAATTATGCTTGCAATTATGTACACATGGGTTCGTGATGTGGTTGTTTACCCTTGAATTTCTTGTGTAGCCTGTAATGGTGGCCCAATGTATAGTTCTATAAATAATCTATATGTAAATAATCTTGCACCTACATCTTGCAGTCAAAAAATTACTCCAAAATTATCTTTTCTTTGTGGACAAGCTGTGGTTTGCTGAGTTTAATTTTAAACTAATAACTTGTACCAAACCTAAAAGCAAGTTCTGTCACTCAGCTGTCATTTGCACCTGGGCACTTATTTGGGGCATTAGTTTTAAGCATCATCAAAATTATCTTTCATTTCAGTGGTTAACAGGACAAAACCACATAAATAAACTTAAAGTTTCTCATCTTTGTCCACAAGTAACACTTTAAAAGCTTTTCCCCCTGGAAGTTATACAAATACCACCATTTTCTTCATTTTAAATTCAGAATTCTTTCAGTGCAATCTTTCATATATAAAATGTCTATTCTGCAACCCTGAACCTAACCTAGCAGTGATCATGGACGCCAAAGTTTGCCTGCATCAGTGAAGCATATCTGCAAACTCTACCACAGTACTGAAAATCACTCAGTTAAGACTGGATTTACTAACCTAGCTGCCGAATAACAGTAAATTACCCTTGTTGTGATTTCTCTGTATGAAATAACCAGATAACCTCAGTAGAGCACGATAAACGCAGGAACATTAATAAAAAAAAGAAAAAGAAGCTAAAATGTTTGGTTTATCAAATGTCACCTGTAAATACAACAACTGTACATTTAGCTAGCAGACGCATCGTGTGCCAAACTGGACCGAAACAGTGTTTTTGTTTTGCTAATATTTGTTGTGCTGTAAAGCTAGCTAGATGTTGAAGTATGGCAGTTGCAACTTAACTGACATCTGCATGCATGAGGGCATCACGGGGATGAAAAGGGAAAAAGGATGTGTGCAGGCTGGACCTTGTACTTACTGTCTCCATGGCAGCACAGGAAAAATGATCTTGCTTGACAGTATTTTGTATTAAACTGCCTATCAGATTTAATTACTCACTAACTGAATGTACCCGAACACAGTTCAGGTTGATTCCATCCATCCATCTGCTTGCAGTATTTTTAACAAAGAATGACTACAAATAAATCAAAGTGAGATACTCTAATTTTTTGTGAGAATCAAGCTCTAATCAAAAGACACAAAAGTACACTCCATGATCTGCAAATTATGCTTATTATGTGCAGAATCTCTCAAGTGCCTCATTAAACGACTAATCAATCTCCCAATTAAAAAGCTGCTAATTTTCCGCTGTTTGAATGTTTAATTAATTGACTAATTGTTGCAGGAGTATATTCATTTCAAGTTATTTTTATAAAGGTACAAGTGATGCACATGCTTTCATTTAACCACCATGAGGTTTTTTTGCTTCTGTATAGGAACAGGAGGAAACCAGTGACATAATAAAATGACATTTGCCACAGATTTGCCGCAATCAGACACACAATACCATCCTGTCAGCTCAAACACTCCAACAAAAGAGAAGAAAGAGCAGGAAAAAGAAGGAAGGGGGAGTGGAGGCATTGATAAATGAGGAGAAATGCATTGTTCCTGTTTTATGAGCTGATGAAAAAACACGAGACAAGGTACAAGGCAGACTCTGCCACAGTCAAATTACAGGGAGCAGACACGCATAAAATGCATATGTCTGGGGACAAAAATGGTGAAAAACAAGTTGGAATTGCAAATCAGTATGTCTCAGATCATCTGCTGAATGCTATCTGAGAGAATATTAGTCTGTACACTGTGATAAAAACAGTGCTTGCTTTGCTTTTTTAGAAAGCTGGAAATTCTGAACCCTGTTCAGGCCACAGTTTCAAATTTTCCCATTTTCAATTTTCAGTCCACCACGCTATGACATACACATCACTTAAAGTGAGTTGACCAGTCTCCTGTAACAAGCCGAGAGTGGGTGAGAGATCTGATGCCACATTTAATTGACTTACCGAACAGGCTGACTGAGCACACTCGCTCTGGTTTCTCTACCAGCTTCTCTTGCCCAAACATAGCTTACAGTACACTGTCATTCTACATTGAACTCAGACACACTGTACATCATTTAGAAAGTTTGGACTTTTCAAACTTTGCAGTGTTTTTACTCCTGTAGTTCAGTTCATCAGGGTAGGTAGGAACAATGCCAAGTTTGCAGAAAATCACAACATCCAGACATCATCAGACAGAGCTCCTGTTTCTCTTCCAAGGTAACAATGGTTTCTTGGGGCAGATACAATAATCAGAAATCACATATAAAGTGGGGGAAAGGCTCAAAAAGGAAACGGATGTTGACTATGCAACAAAAGAGCTGACTGAAAGGTGTAGAGGACGAAATACACCAAGGACAAATTGAGATGCAAAATCCACTGCAGCAGAGTTCACAATAATACCACAGTGTTAATGACATGAAACCAAATCTGTTCAATGCATGAGCTACTCAGGAACCCAGTGGATTTTGTAACTTTCTGACTAGACGATGCAAAATGATACATTGGCAGCATCTAAATTTTAATCTTAAAACAAAAAAAGAAAAGGAGAAAGTGTTTTTCAAAAGCTTTAAAACTCTTGATTGACAGAGACCGTCTAGTGAGGACTTAACATGTAACCTCCTGGTTATGGTACATCTACACACACAACCACCCTGCAGCCGTCTATACATACTAGAAAACATTATTTTTTAAGTTGTTAGTTGACACATTCAAGGCTACAGAAGACTCAGAAATCTGATGTATTGTACAGACTGAACTCTTCTGTTTATATTTTCTGCTGGAAGCCTGACGAGAAGCTCTGCAAACTGCACACATAAACGAAACTTCTTCAAACGTTAAGTTCAATAGAAAAGGAAAAGAGAACTCGGATGACCATGGAATGCCTTGCACTTTGCCTTAGAAACTTTCAGTATAACCAAAGGTAATGGAAAATTATCTTTTAGATACTAAACTGTTTTTAGCTGGTGCTGTAGAAAGGAGTGGGTGAAACTGGTATGTGCGGATTACTCAACTGACCCTGACATGACTGGGATTCTATGCACCGACTTTTTTTTCCCTAAGAGGGACAAAGAAGCTTGCTAGAACAGCAATATATGAGAGTTCATGTGTCTAAATTCATGCTGACATGTCAAAAATGAACAAACATACGCCTTCGGATATGGTAGTCACTGTAAAAATCACTGTGGTATTAACCATTGATTATTAATTTGCCTATGACGATACCTAGATACCAGTGGAAGAGAAATGTCTCAAGATAATAAAAGTGTGCTGTGATGAATAGACTGAAAAGACTACATAAGCTGCTGCTTTCCTAAAACCAGAACGTCAGTGACGTAATAACTCATCCGGCTTATGATTCACCACATTTCACACTTTGCTGTAATGTGCGACGGACATTTCACCGTATTGCACAAAGTACCAGGAATCTATTTAGAACTACAAATGGAACTTGAAGACTTTTATTCATCTTTATTGACATGGACTTTCAACTAAATAACTGGCTATTTAAGAAGCTAAGACCCTGAACCAAGTGGAATGATCAATAAAACTGCACCAACCGCATTGAAGGAAAAACAAAATCATAAATTGGATTTTTGGCTTTTGTAGTCAAAGAAACAAACCAAAATCTCTGTAAGGCAGACCACACATACAACTCATGTATCACAGACAAATTGTGGAAATTTGTCTGATCTCGAACTTTAAGATCATCACCTCACAGTGATTTGGCTGCTTCCTTCATTTCTGCTTGTGCATCTGTGATAAGTGCTGGATCTCACCCAAGGAGGATAGCAGGTGGTAAATCTAATGTGTGGGGCTGGTGATCAGAGACAATTTTATTGACTGTGCAAAACGCTCTATTTTCAGTGTATTGTGTTGTAAAACAAAATGCCATGCAACGTGCATACTCCTTAAATAATGCACCGCTTTCTGGTTTTGAAAGTCTTCAACTTGAACTTGTTTTAGTCTCTGGGTCATTGCTTTATCATCTCTCATCACCAGCGATAATCCTCCACATCAAAACTGGGTCAGTCTGGAATGGATAATGATGTTTGTTGTTGGCAGATTTGAAGAAGATGACTTTGTTTGACTGTTTTTTGATGTTTTTGGGTCAAGGCCCTACATTTTTTGCAACTCAGAACACTTCAGGCTGACTTTACCAGCGTTTTGTTGGTCTCCACCAAATATAATCAGAGAATTCAGCACCAAAATGATCAACTAGTGGTCAGCTATCCAGACACGGCAGGCGGCAACAACACACATCATATTGAGAGAATGAAGCCAAATAGCAGAGGTGTTGACCAGAAAACAAAGACAATGAGCTAAAAGACATGAACAAGCACTCTGCAGCTGAGGGTAAGTGCTGAGCAGGGCAATAATTCTCTGTGGCTTTTCTCACTACAAGCAACAAGCATCAGATTTCAGAAAAATATTGATTAGGGCAGCTTTAAAAAAAAGAAAACTGAAGATGGACTTTTTAGGAGTCATGCTGAACTTTACTTGTAAACATGAGAAAGGTGTAACAAAAAAGTATATGGACAATAAATGAAAAGGTAAAGAAAATGCTTAATGTAATACAGAGTTCACCACGTGCTGATAAAAGATTTGTTTCAGACCCCATTTTGTGTTCTATAGACATTGGCAAAGTTTAATTTTGGGAAGGAAAACAGGAATTTTTATGGTTTTGTAAAGAAAGGTGAAATGTGGTACAGGGTGGGAATTTTCAACATAGCATCACAAAATATTGCTCAGCAGGTTGCGAGGGTACCTGTCCCTCTTGCGGGCTGAAAAGCACTCAGTTGAAAATGAAAAGAATTTGCAAGAACGCTAACTGTGCGCATTACAAAAACACTAAAGAGGTCTGAGCTGGAGTGCACAGCCTGTTGTCCATGCAGACCTGTCTTGATTGACACTCAACAGAGTGGAGTCAAGTGGGGTGGAGCACGACATAGTGCAAATCAAATAGTGGAGAGTAAAGGTCGGCAGTGTGTGATGGAGAGAGTTGAGCTTGCGCACACGATGAGTGATAGAGATTAAATTGAAGGGAAAGCCTCTGGGTATTGGAAGAAGGCAAGATTGATGTGGGCTGGAGAGAAACGAAAGCAAAGCAAGGGAGATGATGAGGATAAAGACACACTCCTGATTTAAGTCCATTCTAACGTGGCAGCCAGTTAAGTTTCCTAAACTACATGAATCTGTATTCAGCACTCTACTTTGAGCAGAAAGAGTCTCTCTTTACCCTTTTAAAGCCATCATCCTGAGGGAATGCAATATTGACTGGCTCCAGCGGGTGCTCCAAACACCCTATGTAGCATTTTGATCCAACCTCCAGACGAGATCGAGTTTCATTAGGTTTCCACCTCTCCTGGGATAACCTTTAAAGAAATGGACAAACTTTGAGGCTGGCTGAGCTTGATCTGAGGGATACTTTTCTTTTTCTGAAGGCAGCTTTTCAAAGGGACCAGAAGTTGGTCTTTTACAGGCTCATTAGACTGATTTGCTGGGAGCGATAAAGACAAGTCTTTATCAGGGAGACGGGATGGCTCTCTAGACAACAATAAAGCTTTTTAAGGAGACATAGAGATATTTAAGGAACATGCACAGCAGTGATTTTTCTTTGAAACTCCAGTAACCCGTCCTTCCCCTCTCAAATGATAACGTAGAAAACGGATGATGTACACAAAGAGCAGACATAGATCTCTTTTAATCTCTTCAAAGCAGCAGCATGCATAGTTTCAATATTTCAGTTAGTAGGATGCAGATCTGCTGCTCCAGCTGTTCCAAAGGCTTCTTGCACAACTCTACAATCGATTGCAAAATTCTCTTCAACAGCGATGCACTTTATATCCTCTACCCGGCTGCATTCTTTTACACGGCATACAGACTCACTTCCATACACAAACACTCATTTTCATCACTCACCCTCCAGAATCTCTTGGCCGTTTCCACCCTTGAGGGTTTCCTGTGAAGGCCCAGCGCTGGCCCCATCGGATGTTCGAACATCATTTTTGAGGTAGCCCGTGGCAGCTAGTTAGCTGTTCGGTGGCTGCTGAGCTTGACGTTTTCTCTATCACAGACAGTACAGCTGCTCCACCAGCAAACCACTGTCTGCCTAGACAGCCCACCAGCCTTTTCCATTTATGAAGCAGCTGCCACACCCAGAGCCATTACAATCCGTACTTCCCAGCAACTGCATGTAAACAAAAACAACCTTAAGTCCCTCTGTCTCCAAACACTGCGGAATGGCCCGCACATTAACAGGACCTAATGGAGGCCAGGGAAATTCGCAGGCCAAGTTTAGCTTTCACTGTCTGCTCAGAGGCAACCTACGCCAGGAGAGTCTTTATGAGCAGCAAATTAACTTATTTAAATTTCATGATGCTAACCCTTATCAGTACGATTAGAGAGCTTAAGCTAATGAGTGAGAGGAGTTTGGAGATATAGATGATGCGGGAGTGTAGTGGGGTGATGGAGGGTGAACTGAGGTAATTCGACACCTCTGTACGAGATGCTGCTGAGGGAACAATCAGTGCTAAATTGTTTATTCAACCATTAGTGCTAAAGCATAGTGGGGTGTCCTGATAAGTAAGTACCTGATTTTAGATCTTAAGACTGCAGCTGAGAGTATAGGTGTGTGCATAACGCCAGCACTCAGCTGGGCTGAGTCAGTATGTTTTCTTTTCTTTCTTTTTTTTTTTTTTGTATTTTGCATTTACTGGGAAGAAGTGATAATGAATGTGCAGGCTGATTCTGAAACAGATGTTTATAACAGGCAGCATCCTCTGAGGATGAAAAATGCAAAAAAAACATAAAACAAACAAACAAAAAACCATCAGTACGTTTAGCAGCCATTGAGGCTGACTCCAAAAGTGAGTCAATCCCTTTAGAGTTCAAAGGCAAAATGGCCAACTTTACAACAGAAATAAACATAAAGACACCCTGCTACAAAAATATGGTTTCTATAGCTGTTTTCCCTTTTTGGCAAAATTGTATATACTGGATTTTTTCTTTTTGTTTTATATAAAACAGGACATCTCTGAGACATCAGGTTCAAGGTTGACAGCAGGTTCAAAACAACAGTCCAGAAACCAGTGTGTCTACCTCCAATATTAGATATTATTGCATTTTTTCTGTTTTCTTTTCTTTTCTTTTTTTAGATTTAATGACTGCAAAATTGGTGAACATCAGCCATGATCCCTGGTAAATGTCATCTTAGGGAGACTAATATTGGCATTGTGGATTGGGTTAGCCTTCTTTTATAAGAGTCTAAATTAGAGATGGACCGATCCGATATTACATATCGGTATCGGTCTGATACTGACGTAAATTACTGGATCGGATATCGGAGAGAAATAAAAAATGTAATCCGATCCATTAAATATCAAAAAAGCACCTCACAAAACTTGCGACATGGCGTAACTCAGCTCATAACCATAGCACGTAGGAGCAGTATGCGTCATGTGATAGAGCGGCTGTGTGTATTTGTAGCCTCGCTACCAATCCGGCATTTCATCTCCGAGGAAGTTATCCCAGAGAGAAGTAAAGCAAGTGTGTAAGTTCATCTCTGAATGTTTGTAAAGCATTCCCGCGTTAAGCTTAACAACCGATATATGGAGGGACTGCCTCTCTCTCTCTCTCCCCCTCCCTCTCCTGCTGCTACTTCAATCATGAAACTGATCAATGATCAGCTGATCGGCTTTTCTGTCGCGAGTCCGTCTCTCTTCTTTGTTTTTGGCCCACTTTGCACCAGAAAGAGGAAACCAGCGGCTGAACAACAGCAGCACGTTTAAGCTTGATAAGCTGTTGTTAGAATTTATTTAATATTACTTTCTACACCAGGATCTTTTTCTACGTAGCTGACGGCTGGTAACTGTGCAGGGGCGGATCTAGCAAAGTTTAGCCAGGGGGGCCGATAGGGCATTAACAGGGAAAAGGGGGCACAAAGACATACTTTTCTTTCTTATTCTCATTTAAAATGTCTAGTTTTTAATAAATAATTATCTGAATCTTACACCCAAAGTTTTAATCTTATGTAAAATATACAGAAGTCCATTACTGTATATAGTAACTGTTAAGTCTAATATACCCTAGTAAGCTATAGTACTTTTTCCTTTGGGAAAGTACCATCTGTGCAGTCTGCAATTCTGTTGAAGAAAGATGTTGAATCTATTTAATTATTCTTGAAAAATAATTTATTTCTGTGCATTTTTTTTTCACACTGCATCAAATTAAAGTTGATTACGTTGATTAAGCATCGTGAGGTGGAGGGTGGGGGGTGGTTCCCTATTTTTTTTGCTGGGAGTTTGCAACCCTATTAGTTAGGTTGCTTAATATTTCTGCTAAGAACTCTTTAAAATACCAGAATAGGAAGGATGGAGTAGGTTTAAGTTTATTAGATTGATCAGTTTTGCTGAACTATGAAATATTTTGGGTGCAGTGTATTTTTTGCATACAGGTATAACAGAATAGCTTTAGTGCTGTTGTTTATTTAAACTTGAGTATGAACTTATACAAAATGCAGCAAGATATTTAAAAAAAAACAGTTTTATTGATTAAAAACACACTATATCGGATTCATATCGGTATCGGCAGATATCCAAATTTATGATATCGGTATCGGACATAAAAAAGTGGTATCGTGCCATCTCTAGTCTAAATACAGATACAAGCACTGCAATAGCTTCCCAGTCAGTTTACTCATTGAAAAGTTTACCCTCTGGGGTCCAGGGTATAATTGGCTGTTTTTGACTACTTTTTTATTTTACCTCTACATTTCACCTTTATATACTATTTATCTTGTCTTGTTTGGTATCATTCTTTTCAGCACAGCCTCACATGTATTGAATTTACAGTTATTTTTTCAAATACTGTATTAACACAATTGATCTAAAATCTGACAAAAAAAACATACAATCTGAGTAGAAGTTATATTTTTTACTGTAACAACCACAAACATGTTTAATGAATCATTTTAATAACTTGAAATCCAAATATAAATTGTAAAATGTAAAAACCTGTGCACAAGTTTTACAAACAACAAAGTTAAGTGCGGCTGTTTACCTAAAAATGCAGCCAAGGCAGGGTTTTTTTGTATAAACATTTCAAACTATTTACAGAACAATCTGCATCAAATACGAAGTCACACAAATTATTTGTGCCACTTCAAAAAATAATTTCTGTCCACTATAAGATAAAGGAGAACATCACAAGCCTGATACCTGCAGGTCTGACAGCAGGAGGTGTATCACTCCTGTTTTCCACCTGGAGACGGCATTTCCATTGCAATCTGCCTTTGGTGGCTTTTTGGCAGCAATTGCGACATTCAGCTGTCACCTCATTGTTCTGACAAACAAAACAAAACTATCGACTACACTACACACTAACTACACACTCCAAACACGCTAAAGTCACAAATCTCTCACATCTCAAAACGTGCGAAACGTGTGAAACTAGTACTGAAAAGACCGTGTACTGCAATGGCAACAGTATTTCTAAAGATTTGATTGGTCAGCAGGCAGTAATTGTGCTAATGCTAATCTCTTATCTTAAACATTTCAGGCTCCAGAGCAGATTAGGTCTGCAGGTAAGAAGTGAACCTTCATAACACTGACAACCTGGTCTGTACTTTGTAGAACAGAGCTTGGACTCCAGTTGTTTCATTTTCATGCTTTTTTTTTTTTTTTTTTTTTTTTTTAATTCACTTCTGGGACCTTTTGAAGTGAAGTCAACTTTGGTTACCATGGGAACCATCAGTGCATCTTTCAGAGCTCTGTGAACTTTGTGAAGACGACCATTAAACAGGACTGAATCAAACTTCATTTACATCCCAGCGGTAAGAAAAGACAAACTTTCTTCACTTGTTTAATTTGTAACTTATGGTTAGTAGTAGTTCTAGTAAATCAAAGGACATTCACAGTGTTTTGCACTTCTCTTTATTTTAATTTAAATTAAATTCATGTTTCACATCCAGTTTTTCTTTAAAAACTGCACAGCCTTAAGATGAAAAGTCTGTAAATTTGAAATTATCTTTCTTATTGCTACTTAAAAATATTTCTTCTTATTTTCAAGTTAATATTTAAAGGTTAATATGTGGTTATTCATTCATGTACCTGAGTGATAAGTTCTAACATCGGTGTTGTTTTATGGCAGTAATTGAATCATTTTCTCTAACTTGTTATCTTTATGTTTGTCAGAGCTGATTCACTGATGGAGGAATTTGTGGAAGATGAGCACCAGCAGCAAATGCTGACACTGGCAGAGGAAAGTCCCTTTGACCTGTTATATTAGATAAGGAGGAGACATGCATTCCCAGAAAGCCGAATATAAACCTATAGGGAAATAGAGTAAAGATGGCAGCTGGCCAAGCCCTAACCCCAAAGAGCCAATACACAGGCAAAACATATGAACTCTGCTTCACAGGAGAGATTTATGGCAGTTTGAGCTGTGTGCTTTGCCAGTCATGTTTACTCATTATTAAAAGTAAACATTTAGATTAATGTAGTCTTTGTTTTTGTATTCATAAGGTTCAACTGATTTCAATCAGATTCAATGATTTAATACAAGCAGTTTTTATGTCCCAGTCATCATCTAAACGTAGTCATTGCGCTCTCCCCATTTATTTACTGTAAGTCAAAGCTGTGAAATAACTGCCTGAATTTGTTCCAAAAAGGCTACTGAACTCACAGAGATTACTTCTACATATGCTGACATCTGTATTTGAAGCTGTGTAACATGCTCTGTTTTCTTTGACTTTACATTTCTGGCTTTTGTTTGCAGTCCAGCCATTACTTTTGTCATATAATAACCTGCTTTACACTAGAAGAAGACATGTTAGTGTACTCATGTGTGATACAGAGTAATAGGCTTGAATGAAATTTGACAAGGAGAAACACATTAGAGTTGAAGCCAAACACTCTCTTTATCACCCATTACTCTAGAATTCATACACTAATTATGTCTACCAAATCCTTTAACGTGAAGGTCAAAGGTCAACTTCGCAGTGGTATAACCGAAAGGGGCAAGGGGACCAGTTAATGTGGCATTCAGCATATATGTATATGTGTATATATATATATATATATAAAATATTCGGTTCACATATGCATTTAGGGTCATGTGAATGGGATTGTGTTGTTTTTGTTTTTCTTGTAACTAGCTTGTTTAACTCACATGTAAATGGTTTTAAAAATATGCACACTTAATATGCAAAATATTGTTGAGGTAATGAGCATGCTGTCTAAGGGGAAACCATTTCACTTTCTTCACGACACTTCATTCTTTGTAATTAGGAAGTATATCAAATCAAAAATGTTTGCCATGGTACTGATTCTGTGACCCAATATGTGTAA
This sequence comes from Oreochromis niloticus, assembly GCF_001858045.2. Lineage (NCBI taxonomy): Eukaryota > Metazoa > Chordata > Actinopteri > Cichliformes > Cichlidae > Oreochromis > Oreochromis niloticus. The sequence continues at coordinate 11,240,314 of NC_031974.2, forward strand.
TTCTGGTTTAAGTTATATTCTTTGATTTGTTGTTTGTCATGGTTTTGGTTCTCTTTATTGTTATCTGCTTGTGTTATATTTATAGTTCCTAGTTTCCTGTCACTGTGCCTTCTCTGTGTTCAACATTTAGTTACGCTTGTCGCCGTGTGTCACGTTCTCTCTGTTCCCCCTAGTCAGTCATGTCTCCATGTCACAGTGTCAAGTTTGCAGCTTTGTGAATGTCTCTTGGTTCCTGTTTTACTTTGACATTCTTGCGTCCCATCTTCAGTGTTTTGAGTTTTGCTTCCCTTTTGTCTCGTCATGTCAGATTAGGTTCAGCTGTGTGTCCCTCCTGTTGTGTATTCCCTCGTTACCCTATATTGTGTGTGTTTTCCTTTGTTCCTTGTTGCTTCATCTGCTTCTCTCCTCGTGGTTTCCAAGTCCCAGGTTCCTTCAGGTTTCTATATTGCTTTTTCTAAGTATCTTGTGTTCCTATGTTTAGCTTTCCCCAGTTTAGGGTTTTGTTAGTTTATTTCAACTCCTGCAATGAGTGTGACAAGCACTTCAGTCAGTCATCAAATTTGAAGCGTCATCAGCGTATTCACAGAGGAGAGAAAACCTACTTCTGTTATGAGTGTAACAAGAGCTTTACTCACTAATATAGTTTGAAGGTACATGAGCATACCCACACTGAAGAAAAGCCCTACTCCTGGGATCAGTGTGGAAAGGGTTTCAGTATGTCATCACATCTGAAGAGACCTAAGCGGATCCACACAGGAGAGAAGCCATACTATTGTGATGAATGTGACAAGGGATTCAGTCAGTCATCACAACTGAAGACACATCAGCGAATCCACGCTTTAGAGAAACTGTACATTTGTCAAAAGTGTAGGAGGCATTTCAGGGACTCATCTGCTTTCAAACGTCATAAGAATACATGTAGACACATCCCCAAACCTAAATGAGCATTTCCACAAATGTTTGTTCAAATACTTTATTAAACTATTAAAGTCTTATCCAAGCATATTAAAATGTTCTAATTCTAATTTCATTTTCAAATAAAAGCCAGTGACAGAGAAACGTTTCAGTACAGAGGGTGTATTCAACCAAATCTGGTTTGTTCAAAGAATTTCAAGCAATTGCTCTAACTGCATACAAAAAACGTCACAATCAAATAAACATAACTGACAAAAACTAGATTTCCAAACTATTAACGCCAAACTTCAGTGACGTCAAATAATGGATAAAATCAACAAAAAATAAATAATTTTAGCATTACAATGTGTTTTGCTCTCTCATAACTTTTTCCAGATGCTGCAGACGTGATTAATCTTAGCAGAAGCTTATATAATAATAATAATAATAATTTTAGCCTTGTCAGGAACTCATCTCTCACAATGGCAGAGCCAATAAAATATGATAAATCTTCTTTTGATGTCCTTTGCAGTCATCATTAAATTGCCTGCATCCATAAGAGGTGAGGCTCTTCTCATTCTCTGTGAGCCGAGGAGATGCTCGCTTTTGCAGGATAACTGCTTGTGCCCCTCAACTACATTAAATGATGAGACAGAAATTATGTGTGGACGAGTGGGTGTGTGCACAACTGCAATAGTTGCCCGCTTGGGAACTACTTGATCATAGTCATTAATGAAACCCCCCACACATTCACTCAAAGCAATCAGATTTGCATCACCTGCCTACACATGAGCAAATGTTTAAAACAATAACAGTCATCATTAAAGCTTAAGCAGCTGATATTGGAGAGCCCAGATATTAATAATGTATTGCAAGTAGCTGTGTTAACACTTCAGATTTTGATTTGAATTTTGAATTTTTATAAGTGGCTCTCTTGAGGCTAATTGTGACACCAACAAAGCACACTTTAATCAGTTTGCAATATTTATTAAAATCCTTCAAACAGCAGTAAACACACTTATGCAAACCGAATGCCGTCTATAATACAAATGCTGTCCCAGTCAAGAAGAACAGAAAATATGCTTTTCAGCTTACGCCCAAAGTCTGCCACAAAACAACTTATGCAAAATGTGGCCTGTGGAGCTTAGCGGCATTCATTTTGGGAAGCACTGTAAATGCAAAACAGAACAGCGAGAAATATATGACTGAATGTCAGCTTTTTGCAAGAAACAGCCTGTAATTTATAATAAGCTGTATGCTAAATTGACTCAGTTAGGATTACAACCTGGAATCTAAAGCTTCACAAACCTCTGCTTACCAAGCAAGCTTACATGTTAGAACAGCTGGGATTAGTCTGTGTATAAAGGCTGGATCCCAAACGGATGAGTGCTAACATTGTTTTATAGGTGAAAAACAAAGAGTATATATTCAAAAACTTCTTTTAGTGCCTGTGGTCTAAAATGCTGCCTGATTTGTTTGAATAAGATAGAGAATGAATGTGTGTGTGAGTGAGTAAACTTTGAGGACTCAATGAGAATAGAGACATGCCATATGAATGCAGTTAATTTACCATTTACAATGAATAATAGGGAAGCATTGGTTCACCTTCAGTGAAACTTTACAGCAAAGCTACGCAACGTTTGGCTGAGCAGGAGTCACTCTTGCTGCAATTACTGGATAATGGCTCATTGAATTTGTCTTCATTCTCTCGAGTCAGTTGCCTTAAGGACACCACCATGCATGTCGCTGACTTTCTAAACTGCAGTGAAACAGTGGCAGCAAGTAAAGAAAAGCCATGCAGTCGTCTCACAGAGTGCATTGTCAGTTGCAGCCAACTGTAGCAAGCTAGCAGGCGCTGGCTGACAGTCACCATAAGCAAAAGTGGCTGTATCAAATGAAGGCAGCAGTAGAGAAAACCATGGGTTTAATGAGTTGGAAAATTGTGTTTGATAGTTTATGATTTCAACAAGGAAACTTTTTTGGTTTGTTTGTTTTGCTTGCTTTTTAAGTTATCTTGTCCTTTCCGGATCTACTGCATAGGAAGCATGTTACTTGTGTATCTCTGAACCTTTGTACCTTAGCAGCCAAAGCAGCTACTTTTAGCTACTAGAGAGAGAAATAGAAAAAAATAAAATAAACAAGAACTAAAAACTCACAAAGTAAATGTGAAAATCACAGAACACGTGGCTGCAAAGAAGAAAATGTTCCTTTTCCCCTAACCCAAAAACACCTTCAGTACATTTTTGCTTGGAACAACCCCACCCCCAACAGATGCCTCTTCTATCTTCTTTACATTGACATATAGGACATTACAGTATTCATCAGCAGTGTGTATATTTCAGACTTTTTCCAACTGCTGCTGGAGCTCCATTCAAGGCCTTCACCGGTCAGTGCAGGTCTGACAAACTGTGTCAGATAAACCATGCAGGCTGCATTCTGCAGCTTCTATGTGGCTGACAGCCCCTGAAATGGATTACTAATGGATTAGATGGAGCCAAAAAGACAAACTACTGCATGGAGGGGAGAACACTAGGGAGGCCTCTACTTGTCTGTTTGACAAGAGAGAATGAGGGAGAGGGAAAATAAAGATAGGGCTTTAGTGAGAGAGAGAGAGAGAGGATACAGGGCACAGAAAGACAGGCAGGGAGGGGCAGAGCAAGAAGAGAGCAACAGAGAGGGGAAGAGGAGGGGAAATGAATAGGAAACAATAGGAAAGTGACACTTTTGAAAGACTCATCGCTGTAAAGTGAATGCTCAGCTTAGTAGCCCTTGGGGAGAAAACCACTGGGATAGAAGTGGTAAGGTAGTTTACCCTACCATTCTGTTAGATGGGACTTATGGTAATAAAATGATGCTTAAGAAGGAATCCAACCACTGCAGCACTCATAAATTGTCATTAATGTCTACATTTTATTTCCTGTCAGAGATCAGAGGCGATGAGAGAGATTTAAACTTCAAAGTGTGTTTGCATGAAAAAAAAAAAATGTCAAAGTTGCACATGTGCCTCTTTGTCCCTGTGTGTTTCATGCTTTCATTCATTGCTTCAGAAATTGTGCTGACACAAGCCAAACGCCTGTCACATGGGAGGGTCAGCAGTGTAATGATCCAACTCCTGCAGACTCAGGCTGCACAAAGCTCATTTACAAATCAAAGTCCCCTGAAACCACTTGTACCACACATAGAGGACACCATAACTAGTTAATAACTGTCTAATTTTAAGACTCCACGGCAAAGGATTTAAATGCAATATCACGCCACTAATTTGACCTTTGCAGAGAACCAAACCCTTAGAGCACAAGAGAATAGCTCTCTTATCTGCCTAATCTTATTCCTTGGTTACACCATCCCGTGGATATGCTTTGTATTAATGCCAAGCATTATCCAAAACACACCTTTGTATAATTATTTTGACATTCTAGACTGAAATTGGCTTGCATTTAATTTAGTAGGACAATTTAATCCTGCCTTTTTTTATTGCCTTGATTATCTTATACTAGTGTAGTAATACTCTTGCCAGAAGGAGCCATTCTGCCAACTCTCCTTGGTGCTGTGTTCAAGGACGCTCTGACATCCAACATTTTAGAGTCAGATGCTAACGAGCACTGTAAGAAGCATTTATGCATCCTGATTTTGGAAAATGTCACCCCGGAGCTCAAACGTAATCACACAATGTGAAAAGAAGAGTTTACATTTGTTAATTTCTAATATTAAAAATGCCACAGTCTGGCCATCAACTTGCAATTTTCCTTGAGGGCAGTGATAAGTATGTATTTATTGACAGGATTAAACTTGCATGACTAACATTTTAACAGCAAAATACACTCCAACAGTGGCCATTCTAGACAGTCTCAGAGGAAAATGGACAAGAAAGCTGTCAGGCTGCTCTGTCAAAATATGTGAACAGGTGTTGGGCAAAAGAAAGCTACATCAGCCTTTAGGCTTTTTTGTGTGTTTTGTTGGTTTAGTTTGCATATTGTGTTGAGCTAAACTTGGGGAGTTGTACACAGGCTGTAACAGAGACTGTTATTAGTATGACCCCTGAGTGTAAAAGTCACATATGTCACAAAGTTCTTATATGCAACCAATGGCTGACATGAAGAAAGGACTGAAAGCAGGAAGTTAAATAAAAGGATTTTAAACAGTACATTAAAAACTGCTACAAGCTAGTGGGAGGAAAACTAACTAATTAACAAAATAAGAAAACAAAGCAATGCAAACAAAGCAAATGTGGTAGGCAAGAAGGAAAGCAAGGAAGACAGGGTACAGCTGAATAGTCCAGGAAATTACCTCCCACCTCCTGCACCTAATGACTTTTCCACGACCTCAACAGCAGACTTCACGAGGTCAAAGAAAGATGTTAAGGAAAATCTATAAGAACTTAGGTAGAGGGCACTGCAGTTTGCAGAGACTGCACTTACACTAAACTCCTTAACAATCAGGAGGCAGGTGTCCTTAATATTGAAACTACTATGCCCTAAATATGGACTCCAAAATCTTGCTTCACTCCAGAGTGTTCTAATGTTATTTAATGACGGTCATATAAATGACCATATTGAGTGAAAAATATTAATGCTAATGACAGGATCCAGTGTAATTTTTTTACTCCTTCTTGCTAAAGCTTTTTGCGACCATCACTTATTTACTTATTCAGTTATCCAGCTTTAGGAGTGTGGTGGCTGGAGTCGATCCCAGCTGATCTGAAGTAATAATTAATGAAGGATGATCCGAAACTGTGGCAATACAACTCCTAACATTAATATTCCAGAGTGTCTTAATCTTGATTTGGAGAGACAACATCTGGACAAAAAGCCAATTTGATTACAGCTGTTGGTTTAACAGGCCGCTCTAAAAAATTCAAAACAGATTGTGGCACTGTGGAACTGTAGGATGGCATTATTACCATTCCTTTCACAAAGGGAGGTCCAGACTATCCTCTCCTAAAGGAGGTAATCAAGGAAGCACTTTCCTTAGAATTTAAAGAACTTGAACAGCTGTCATTATGGCCATTACATAGATGGTTATGGGTCACTTTACTTAGTTAGGAACATTCCTAAAAACACAGAAAAACATGAAAAAGCAAAACGGAAAAAGGAAACCTAAAGTGGCCTAAGAGCATGATAGCGCTGAGTGAATTGTCAGATCCTACCTATGCCTGTACAGTCTTGTCTTGACCAAATCCTAATTTAAAGGGTCCAAGTTCCTATTCCCAAGGGGTATTACTATTCCTAGTCGGAAGTGCCAGAAACCAGCTTAAGTTGGTGGCAGAGTCCCTACCTGCTTACACTAGTAATGCACCTAACCAAGTAGTTCCAGCAGTCAGATATAGTTGCCAACCACAATCATTAATGGTACCAATAATGTCTCTCCCCTTAATGATCTGTGCACTTGGTGAATTGCTACATTTTTGCATTAAATGTTGGAAAAATAGACTCCAAGGATCTGTTACTTTTATGGGCTAGAACATGATGACAGTACTGTCCCATTAAAAAATCTAATTATTATACACAGGTTGGAACTTCTGCTGATATGTTAAAAGCTGCCAAATGCCACTGTCAGTTAAAAAAAAAGATGAACTCACAGTTGTTCAACTGACATAAATAAATAAAATATCGCCCAACCCTAATGTGACATCCTCCTTGTTCTGCCAAAACAGCTCTGACCTCTGGTGTGCATGGACATGGCCATCTGGTGCTGGGAAATTGGCACTGGATCCTTTGAGACCCACAGCCTTCATACTTGATCAGATTGGAACCTGGAGAATTCAGAGGACAGGTCAACACCTGTGTGGTTTTTTTGTAGTTTGGGGAGGAAGGAAGGAGACACAGTCTTGCTGCAGAAGGCCACTACAGGCAGGGAATGTGGTTTCCATGTGGGCATCTGCAGAATATTTAGGTGAGTGGTACGTGTCAAAGTAATATAAACATGAAAGCCAGTATCCAAAGTTTCCCAGCAGAACCGTGCTCCATAACATGTTTCGGACAGTTTATCAAGCAATGTAGTAATCTATCTGCATCAGTCTTTTCACAAACAGCATCAGGGAATCCTTCCTGGAAATTATTTCTATTTCTTTTATTCAATTTTTTTCCCCAGGCAGCTCCCCTTTAAGCCCATACATCTCTGGAGCCACAGAAAAGCAATATTCGTGGTTGAAAATAAAAACCAGCATTTTTTCCATCACCTTCGGTTCATATCTGAGAGCAATTCTTCACACACGTACAGGGAGGTGAATTTATCATGAGCCAAGTCACGGCCTCACAATGTGCAGTAAAGGCTGTATGGATTCAAAACAAATAAAAAGAGCTGAGGTCATTTGTTACAGACTATGAGTCATAATGTGTGTCCTTGCCGTCTGCATGCCACATGTAAGCACAGATATGAGCTGAGTGCCAGTAGGTGTAAATAAAGTTATATTAATAGATTTCAAAGTGAGTGAGAGAAAGAGAGAGAAAGAGAGAGCGAAAGCGAAACCTAGGGGGAAAAAAAATCAATTTTTGATAAAAAAAGAAATGCAAGATCTATGACTGGGAAAAATGTGAGCAAAATACAACATCATTGTGTGTGTGTCTTTATGCCAATATGAGTAATACTATTGCAGGATGTGTTTTTGTTATTCGGATGAAATCTAATAAAATTCAGGGGCATTTTCTCCACCGACATGCTTTGTTTTTAAAATCTCTTTTCAAGCTTCTCTGATTTGTCAAACCACAAAGGAGGGCATTTGGGGAAACCCGCCCAAGAGCATAACTATGCATTCGGGTGTTTTTAGTTTATAACTCTTTAAAAAATAAAATTGTCTTTTTCTCTTACACTTAGTTCTGCAATATTAACAACTACATCTGTAAGGTTGCAGTTTTAATTAGGTTATAGGTACAGCATCTAAAATTCCAGTAATAGATGCCAGTAGGTTGCATATTGCAGTCAGCTGAATTCAGTTTTATTCCCCCCCCCCTCCAATTCAAGTGTATGATTCTAGCTACGCTGGCCACTAGAGGACAAACAATTCTGGTCGCCATTCACCTGTAGTGAGTGTAGGCTGTCAGTCTGTTGTTTACCTCATCTGTCAATATGCTGGCTGTTCACATGCGTTTATTGTGGAGGAGGTTGTAAAACTCACTGAAAATAGTCAAATATAAGAAGATGGATCACTGAAACTCACTCCTGTATCACTTCTGTCATCGGATACGTTCTTACTTATTTTGAGATTCTGAGGTGAGTTGCTGAGCATATCCTGAACTTTTCTGACCATAAGAGCTGCTGTTTCTGCTGCAGTTAGCCTCTGTTAGCTGTAGTTAGCCTCCGTTAGCTGACATAACTGGAACTTTCTTTGAAGTGGATCTAAAATTGTTGGACTTAATGAAGAAACGCACACAAAATGAGAGAATGTCAAAATGTTTATCGTAGGGAGAGTGTGACTTTTAGTACACTCAAGCCTAACATCAGCTGGTGTAATGTCAGCTTATAACCAACTGTTCCTCTTGTTTAGCTGACTCATTGTCAATGTCAAGAGACAGAAGAATTGCATGTCCAATCTGCGGACAATAAGTAATTGCTACAATATCAGGAATATATCAGCATTTTGATGCAGGATAATGAAAAGGAAATGATAAAAATATACATACTAATGTACTAATGTTAAATTGTCATTTATAATTTGAAGGTGCTATTCGTGATCTTTAAATCAAAAGTAACTTATAAGGCATACTACATATGCGGCCGCTCTCTAGCCACATATATAAAACAAGATGAATTTATTCCTTTAAAAAGCAAAGTGCATATTAATGAACATATATCAATGTAAATGATATAGGTGGAATAGCAATGCACATCTTGGCCCCTATATTCAAGATGGGGCGGCAACAAATTTGTTGGAAGACTTAAACCCATAAACATTAGGCCACCATTATCACTATGATAATGAAAATGATTAAATTGGCTAAACTTGGAAGCCATTTGCTGTGAAATCTGGGATTTTGAATTAGTTATGGGATGAGCAGTTCCTTCACAATTTAAATCAATTATGCACGCAGTCTTATACCCCCCATTCCTCTTATATTATATATATATTTATATATATTATTTTGATGTAAATATTTATGGTCATGACTTTAAACTCTTCATGTAAGGATTTTCTTAAACATCAATTGAGAAAATTAAGATGAAATTAACTTCCAGAACTAGAGCCTAAAAAAAAATGTGTCAGAGTTTATACAATGTATGTTCTAAGTTATGCAACCAACAAACTAAAATGCTTAAGTTTACAGAAATTTGCCACAATTAAACTTTTTATACTATCTATGAGCAGAAATCAGCAAACACTGTATAGCATTTTCCTGAGTTATGACTAAAACTTCTAAATTTCACTGCCGCTTCCTGCTTTATAAAACTTGACAGCAGTCAGAGCCCATTACATGTGGTAAATTTAAATCAGTTTAGGAAACCTGTACAGTGGCAGTCTTGATAAATATGTCTGCCTCCAAAACAAGTACTGTTCGTACTTGTTCGTACTTGTTTTGAAACTCTTCCCAGTTTATGCTGCATATTGTTTATACTCTTGTGTAATGTGCACAGTTGTCTTAGCTTGTTTGTGTTGTTTATATTTAATCTGTTGTAACAGTGTTTATGCTGCCTTCTCTCCAGCTTTCACTTTACCTTACTAACTTGTGGGTAAGAAAAATGGAAATGAATTCAGTATCGGAAACTTCTCAACCGTATTTCTTCACCTTAGGTGGATACAGCTTTCTACTTTGGCATTAGATGTCTGCTGGTAAACTAATTTGTAGGGATGTGGGGCTGTGTAGCTTTGTGTTTCTAGTAAGTAATTACGCTTCTTAGACAAATAACGAGGCTACTGAAAAGATTTTAAACCATAAAGATAATAGGCCCTTCAGGTGAAGACCAAGAGCCTGGCTTCTGAGCATAACAAGGTTGAAACACAGACATCCTAGTCAATGCAACTCATTTCAGCTCGGTCTGCACAGCCGTGACCCGAGCCCGTGTCTCACACAAGAGGCAAGGTTGCTGATGTAATGTTACGCTTCAGCTGGCCAAAGCCATTCAACAGGACAACGGGTCAAAAAGGCGAGCGGGGAGAAGAAGAAAAGAAGGAAATAGATCAGGGGAGGAAGAAAGGAAGGTATGATGGTGATTGGGGGCTCAGTTCTATTCAGGAAATCTCAACAGGTCAGTGGAAAGGAAAGGAAAGCAATTTCAGTTTGTGATGAACTCTGGAAACAACCCTGGCACTGTAATGGATCAAAGGACAAATATAACCTGGATGAGCAGAAACTTAGTTTGTTAACTAACACTACATGTCAGTGGGACTTTTTCCTTCTTTTTTTTCTTTGTAGTAGACCATCATTTTGAAAACAACATGAGGAAAGGCTGTTTTAAAATCTGACTAAATGATGGTAGTATTATTTTTGAGCTCAAGTCCTCTCACCGCTGGGCGTTGGCTATTATTTCAGATTCAGAAGCATGTGTGTAAAATATTGAGAAATCTACTCAAAGTACTGAATGAAATGCAGCAGATGAGTCAAATTTAAATGGTTGATTATGACAACTAAAATTTGTCCTTGACAACAAAAATGAATCTATAAAAATAGAAAGACTGGGGGCACAAAGCTGATTGCAACAGTCCTGTTCATCACAGAGGGAAGGATAACAATGTGAAAATTCAAATAAGGGAATTTGAAATGCAAAATTTGGACCATATGGAAATAACTGTGCAGCATACAACCCTTTTCACAACGCCTTGCACCCTCATCAGTGACAGTTTAAATTGTTCCCTGTCTGTATATAATCTCGACATTTTGTCTCTTCAGACGGCCCGCATTAATAATGCACAATCGCTCTTCCCTCTCACAGATGAACGCAGAGCTGCCATGTTCAACTCAGAGCAACCCAACAATCAGAGACATGTCATTTCCTATTCCCAACCCACCTCTGAACTGAGAGATAAACTGCAGCCCTTCTCCACGATTTTTTTTTTTTTTTGTTACATCAAAGAACAATATGTCAGAACACCCCGTGAGATTTCAGTGCTTATGGTTGGGGTGGTTAAAAGCGCTTCAGCCGGAAACATCGTGCAAAGTGGATCCAACTGAAAAAGCAAAGTTTAGAAGAGACAACAGGAACAAGATTTTTTTTCTTCTTTTTTCTGTGGAATGTGCAGAAATAACAGCAGCACAGAGACATGCTTTGTTGAGTTGTGGGTGGTTGTGTTGTCTTGATGTGTAAACCTGTGTTTCTGTCACCAGTCATTACAAAGAAACTCTGCCCTTTATAGTGCGCCTTGTGCAGTAATGATCCGTTTATGTGCTGATTAAACCGCCCTGCATCACATTTGCTGTATGACATCTAACACTAATTCTAATTCTTTACTAATTTTGAGTCACTGATTTCAAAAACACCACCCGTTTTGTTCTATCGCGTCACGTTTTTTCTCACAAGAGGCAACTGTAAGCATGATTTAAGGGAAAAGAAAAGGAGCCTGGGTTTTGGTGTTCCAGTAGTACAGAAGGAGGCACAGAAACACTTTTATGAATGCTACTTCTGTTGAGTCAATATTTATGGATACAGTTCCAAAAATAAATGATTGATTACCCTAATCTGTCATCAGCAGTGAGACCTACAGTATATCATATTCAGTTTAAGTAAATTAGGGGATGGAAGAAAGAGTCTGATGACGTTTTGTTTCCACATGCACACCATTTTAGTGATGGGGATTTTGAAGATCCTTCTTCTAGTACCTCATCTGTCAACCACTTATTCACTCAGCTAGATTTAAATGACTCAGTATAACATTTGGATCTGCCAAAGGAAGCGGCTGAGTTGCTTGGATGTAGGCTCACTGAGAAAAACCTGCTGGGAGCAACTTTTCTTTTTATAGGCATCATGAGAAAGGATCTCATTCCATTCTTTGAAATGGATGACGACTTTGTCTACTGGGTTGATAGTGACGGTCTTTTGGGTGCAATGGGTTGCGAGCATAATGTTGAGGCTTTTCAGTGACAGCTCAAAAACCAGCCTTGGAAAATAATTTTTATCTTCTTGTGTTATTATCAGCTTTTTTTAAAATGTTAACTGTGATAAAATGACAAACTAGGCATTTACTGACAATTTGCCACCTTATTACCTTAATCTGAACACACACCAAGCATAAACCAGTGCTGTAAACTAGATTCTGCAGCTCATCAGTGTCATGTTGCAGAAAGACATCCAGACAGATGAGTTATATGATTGTGAAATGTGATTAGTCAGGTCTCAAAACCTATAACACTAAACAACCAAAGGCTCTTTTCATAGTATGAGACCTCAGCATCCAGTTAGAATTTCCAAAGCACTTTAGTATCATTTTGCTTTGCTGATATCAATCTGCAACCAACCACAATTTTATTATGCATTATTCTGCCAATGATTTTGTGCGTGCATCTGTTATGCATATGTGATGAACCTTAATCCAATGCCATCATATTTGATAAGGAAACATCTCAGAAGCTGAAGCCAGATAAGTGCTGGTATTTTTGCTTATTTGAAAATGAACAGCTTGTCACAAACATAAAAATGCACTTATCAAAATAATCCATTTTTATCTACTGCCAGTAGTTAATCAGTTGAATTTTATTCTTTTCCTATCGCACATTTCCCAGAATGGCTTTCAGCAACATTACTCTAGTTATAAGCATAGACATAAAAGATGAGCATAGTTTCAGGTTAAAGCCTTAAAGCTAGCTTCTTTTTAATGGCCAGCCGTGTTTACAAAAAAGATTTTTGGTCTTATAGAAGTGTATGTATGTTTACTGACCTCATAAACACTTTACTGATGACTTTATGGATTCAATCTTTTGTTTTGGGTAAAAGTGAATAAAATATTAAATTCATTTTGCTAATTTGAGTCAGTCTTAGGCATAAAGAAAGATTATCCATGATGGGCTCATTAGCTAAAGTTATAGCGATTTTTATACTGTCTATGGCTTTGCAGCACTGTAAAGTCAAAGATGTCAACAACAGAGATGTGTGGATACCAGTATCAATGTCTAAAGGAAAGATATGGTTAGTAGCCAATGAGATAAACATTTAAGTCATTTATTCCCTTTCCATGCTAGATAAATAAAGCCATCTTATGTTAAAAATCAATCAGAAGGTTGGTGGATGGATCCCTACTCTACCAGTCCACATCTCAAAGAATCCTTGGGCAATGACTTGCCTCTTATGCAATCATTGGATTGTTTGTGTGTAAATGTTAAATAAAAAATATTAGGTATGGATAAAAGCTTTGTGTGAATATCTGTGTGAGGTTACGTTAACATGACTTTCAGCTGAAAGTGCTTTGAGTGTTGAAATTAACTAGAAAGCTATAATAGTACCTATAATAGTGCTAGTCCATTTACCTCTCAGTGTAGATTTCTGCATAATCATTTTTTTCATGTCTGCTGGAATTCTGGAAGACTTTAAGTTTCTTTAAGCTCAATGACAAATCGGTTAAAGCATTGATTCCAAAAATTTGTTGAGGTGAACCCTGGTGGGCCGGGAAGGCAATGCAGATGGGCTGCACTAATAACAGAAATTCTGTTTGAAATTACTCACAAGTAATTACAGTTACATATTTGTATAAATATATTTATTTATGTAAAAATTGAGTTAATATTTATGATTTAATATTTTTTTCTGAAATGTACTGGTTTTGTATTGACGTTTGGGTCCCAGTGGCAGGTGGGTCACACATTGGCCTTAAGACTTTGTATATGACAGGGTACTAACTGTGGTGTGGATTTACAGCAAACAGGAAAGTACATCCTATTGCCTCAGAATGTCACCCTGTGTCAGCTGGGATTGGCTCCAGCCACTCTGTGACTAAGTGGGTTAAGCAATTTTGTTATGCAATCAGCATAACACAGATGTAAAATGTTAAGGGACTGACACATACAAAACACACATTTGATGAATATAAACCTGAATATTAGCAGTGAATGAAATTTTTTTTTTAAAGGGCCAAGTTGCCATAGCTTTTGCACAATGATGAGAGCAAACATTAGCAGTAACAGTAAACCTTAAACAGAACCAATCATCAAAAAGTAGAGAGTCTGTCAGTTCAGCTGTACTTATCAGGCCTCTCTTGAGTAGGCTGGGTCATATGCTCCCTTCATTGTCTCCTGGGAACGCTATTCATCTTTTATTACATAACATACTCGTCAATTATCCACCTCTGGTTCTGATCAAGTCTTTCTCTTTTGGCCTCTTTGCCTTTAAGGCAAAATGCTTTATCTTGTCTGTGGCTCTGCATTCCTCTCTCTGTCCCTCTGTCTCTGTACTTTCTTTTCATCATCCTTCATCCTCGGTATCATTGATTTAACCTCACTTTGTATAACTGGCCTTCAGTCCCTGCAGAGCCCGCTTTCAGAACATTTCAGCCTTTGCCTAAGATATTGCACATCTCATTCCTAGATAGGAACAGGACAGCCTCTAGTGGTGCATCAAGGGTACTTCAACTTCATCTTACCTTTTCTTTACAAAGCTCAAAGGCAGAGAGACACTGACACATTCAGATCCATAGACGCTCTTATCATTTACCTCATGGTTTGTTAAAGAAGCTGACACTATAAAAAAACAATATAAAAATATGCTCTACAGATTGCTTTGATTCACAGTGTTCTGTAACTTATAGTATTTTGCATTAAATCACATAAAACAGACACATCAATACACATTAGGACCACATCTAATCGCTTAACCAAACCTGCAGAGGTAAACACGTTCGGCTAAATATAGATGTGCGGTGCAAACACTTCTGGGAGCAAACTTCTAAGCAAATAAGAGTGGACAAATGGCATCATATAACAGGAAAGTCCCACATGGAGATGAGTTTGATGTCCAACATCAGTCACTCGTTAACATGCTTGCTGTTTGCAGATTGCTGCAGAGCTATGTGCCTCTCTGCTGTTTCCTCCCTAATCTTAGAAATACTGTGTCCAGTCATAAATAATGACTAAATCAGCACTCCAGTTTTCTGACCCATAAAAGTGAAACGCAGTGTAGCTCCTATGCTTGTATGTTTGTGTGTGCATTTGTGCAGAGCTTTGTGTATGTGTCAGAGAGATGGATAGGGCGGGAAGGAGTTCTGCTTGAAGCCCAGTGGAGAAACATTTTGTTGAATGCCTCCCTGCCTTTTT
The DNA here is from genome assembly GCF_001858045.2 of Oreochromis niloticus. Classification (NCBI taxonomy): domain Eukaryota; kingdom Metazoa; phylum Chordata; class Actinopteri; order Cichliformes; family Cichlidae; genus Oreochromis; species Oreochromis niloticus. The sequence continues at coordinate 11,255,376 of NC_031974.2, forward strand.
CCTCTTCCTCCTCCTCACCCTTGTGCCTGTCTCTCCCCACAGTGAAAATGCCTCGTGAAGAGGCCGGATATGAATTCATTTTACACTGAGATGAAGTCAGTAATTTAGTAATGCCCACCATCTGTTATCGTCAGCTAGCTGCCAGACAAGCAGGGGCAACACAAAGAGAAATGCAGCACCAGCTGGAGAGTTGCAGACGTCAACAGTGAGACACATGGTGCCACCTTGCTATTGATGAACAGCCCTTTTCAGAGTCATCTATACCCTGTTTACTGAGTGGGAGCTTCTCTATTCCCCCCAAAATACAGCTTTGGACAGAGGTGACAAAAGCCTAGCAGTGATAGGGAAGACAGCAGATTTTTTTCCCCCTGGTTCAAGGATTGCTATTATTTTTGGGCAGCAGCTTAGCTTTCAAAAAGGACAAATTTGATTCTGACATTATTTTGCCCTTCAGTGAGTTGTACAGGATTATCTCATGTTGTTGCCCTTCCTCTGTGCATGTTTAATCTCTGTTAGAGGTTTAAAGAGAAAGCTGAGGGATTCAGCTTTTCTGCTTTTTCTTACATTTTACCTGTTCGCATAATCATTTGTGTGCTTTGCTATACATACATACGCACAAATGTATATACCAGTGTTTATGTATAGCAATTCATAAAGGTTTACTTCCAATTTTAAACTGCTCACCATGTTCGCTTATGCACAAGCCGCAACCTATAGGACTGAAAATTAAACTGCATTTCTTTCTAATGGGGATTCGAAAGGATCCAAGGAACATCCTCATTGCTTCAGTAGTGCTGCTAATCAAATGCACTTGATTAACTGATGAGGACCAAAAGCCTTTTCGCTCTGAAAAAAAACAACAACAAAAAAAACATTGCAGCATGGCTTTGGTTTGGAAACTTGCATCTGAACAAACCACAAGACTTCTGGAACAATGTTTTTTGGACAGACAAGACCAAAGTAGAGATATTTGACTATAATGCACAGTGATAACCAAACACAGCATATCAGCACAGACACCTCATATCAACTGTCAAGCACGGTAATGGAGGGGTGATGATTTTGTGTGGTTTTACAGCCACAGGACCTGCATTCAATCACTCGACCATGAACTTCTCTATATATCAAAGTATTCTAGTGTCAAACGTGAAGCCATCTGTCTGACGGCTAAAGCTTGGCTGAAAGTGGGTCATTTAACAGGACAATGATCCCTATAAGAGCAACAAATCTAAAACAGAATTACTGAAAAAGAAAAGAATCAAGGTGTTGCAATGACCCAGTCAAAGCCCAGACCTCATCCAGATGCAGCAGTAAGAGAGCTGTACAACAAATGTCTGACAACCTGGAAAAATTGAACCAACATTGCAAAGAAAAACATCCCGAAGCGCCTCCACACTGGTGTAAAAGACTGATGAAGTCATACAGAAACTAATTAATTCATGTTATTGCTGCTAATGGTGCCTTTACAAGCTACTGAAATAATAGGGTGCACTTACTTTTTCAACATGACTGCAAAGCTGTTGTGAATTTTATATAACTCACTAGGGCTGGGCGATATGGCCTAAAATCCGTATCGCGATATAATTTGAAGCACGTGCGATAACGATATATATCGCGATATATTCTTTTCTTCTGTATAACCTATTTTCCACACTATAAGGCACACTTAAAATCCTTTAATTTTCTCAAAAATCGACCGTGTGCCTTATGTATGAATTCTGGTTGTGCTTACTGACCTCGAACAGATTTTGGCGTGCAGAAATCTGTTAAAAAATTTTTTTTATGTCAGAGCATTATGGCTGCCGTGGTGAGGAGCTTCGCGGAGTAATCTGAGTCCAAAACTCCGTCCGCTTCAGGTCCCAAAGTGAAACGAACACTGAGAGTTAAAAACAGTCTAAATTCTTCCATCTTTAATAAAATCATCAGCGTTGCTGCTTTACCAGGTGTAACAGTTAAGTTTAACATCCAGGCATCCATGAAAACAGAATTTATTACATTTAACGGAGTTAGAAGTTAACAGGAAGTTAGCTCGCTAGTTTCCACCTAAACATGACATACCATGTTCTGACTGAGAGATTTTTGAAACTAATTAAAACGTTCAGCTCTGCTATCACTTCCACTTTCCAAGACAGGAAACTAAACAGCAGTGGCGTTTGCAGGGTTACTGAAGTTGGACTACCTGGTATATAATGTTGTGCTACGTGATTGCTAGCGACACAGCTATGTTAGCATAACATTAGCAGAGTGAAGCTGGAGGATGAACGCCAACTTTTTTTCCCACTCGATAAACGTTAACGTGAGGGATTCTGGTGGTTAGGGACAAATGCAATCGCATAGCAGGATGCTATACACGGGCCAAACTTCAGTCATAAGAACAACTGAGATTATTCATCCACAATACAAGGTCAGTTATTAATATACTGCAACCACATGGGAATAGAACAGCTGCGAGAGAATTCAACATTAATGAATCAATGTTACAGAAGTGGAGGAAGCGCAGTTTTTGGCTTTCCCCATATGTCAAAAGTGCTTCATCTCTTTGCTATGACTGTCGCCCGGCATAATTTGCAGATGATAAAGGTTGTAGCCGCTGCGATGCTTTCGACCAAAACAGGCACAGCTTGATGACATCATCGACATGCGCTATCGCGATAGAGCGATATAGTTAAAATCTCTATCGTTGGCCAAATTTATATCGTTTATATCGCCCACCCCTATAACTCACCAATTTAAGTTCTTTTGTTTGCGTTGTTAGGCAGGTGATAGGTGGATACTACATGGAGTATATACCCAGACTATCTACTAAGGATCACCAATTTTAATGCAATTATTTGAAAATTAACAGCATTAACAGCATATCCAACTATCTACTGTAGTTTTCCCGCGGAGGTCTACAATTTGCTCTGTATGTTAGCACAAATAACAAACTAGCTGTCTGTGTAATGCATACATAGTACATGCATGACCATTACTAATCACTAACCATGCTAATGTTAGCTGATAATTTAGCCTCCTCACTCTTGTCCATGACACAGACAGACAGACAGACAGACAGACACACACACACACACACACACACACACACACACACACAGACACTCAATATTAAGGGTGACATCAGGGTGGCTAAATCTATCTTTTATATACAGTCTAACATGTTTCCCGAAGAATTACAACAAATACCCCCCCAAGGCCACCACTATAATGTGTACCTGATTGCTTATCAAGGGCTTCTGAACAATAAATAAACCATACTACCATTTTCCACTCCGCTGGCTGCATAATTTATCATTGGGGAAAATGGTGCACATGCTTCTGTCATGTTTGCTCAACAATAAGTGTTTGAGGACTTGCTGATGAAAGAGAAATTAGCTAGATGAGAAAACAGAGCTGGAGGTCAAAGGGGCTTGTCACTGATATTTAGACTTGACAGTAATCAAGAAAAGCAATTGTTGACTGTAGACAAGCAGGAACAATTAAATGTGCTTTTTTCTGACTGGACAAGGATTTGTGACAGGTGTTTCCCCATCTTTCATTCTATCATTTGTCTTTGCGAGGATATACTGCAGGAATCTAAAAAGCACTCAGAAACTGTAAACATTCTGACTGAGTCACATTACAAATGCACACACGCACAAAGATCTCCAGATGCCACCATGAATCGAGTGTGTAGACTGATGACTCTATCCTTCAAGTGCCATTATTGATCACTCACTGACTGTTAACTAATCAACACAAAAGAAGGCAAACCCTGCCAAACACCGTTTCTGTAATGAGACGGAATGAGGCTAGCCGTAGTTCATTATTCTAAACTAATTAAGACCAGTTCTCTGGGAATACAAGACAGTTGCTACCTTTATACGCTTACATTTAAGAGGTTACCACTTGGCCATAGCTACTTACATGTACTGTTCTCTTTATCAAATTAACCACAGTCCAGACTGTTGCAGTTTACTTCATGTTACAACTATGAACTGAAAATAAGTTATGAGTTCCAGAGAGGCTCCTACATTCTTGTAAGAGCCACCAGGTTGTGATCTTTGTGGTTGCAAAAAAGACATTAAGAAGCCTTGACAGGTTTGATCTTCATAATCACTTTCTTGAAATCACTCATGTAGGGTCATACTAAATAACATATTAAATATGTTTTGTAAATTTTGGTCATACTGGATACTTTTCCTTTCTAAATTTCAGAATGGAGGATTATCCAGGGTGTGCTCATCGGCTAATGGCTAGTGATTGACAAGCTACATCTGCCCTTTATGCTATATCTAATGTTCACATTTCCACCATTTCACTCTGTGGGGGTACAATGCTAATCAAATACTCTCTCTATAGAGGCAGACATTTTGGCAGTTTGCTGGTCTGGAACGTTGAAATATGTGTTAACCACAATGCCAGTCTTCTCAGCAAGTTGTCCCAAATTCAACCTAAGATCTCATCATGCAAACTCACAGAAACTGCAAGAAATCGAAGAACAACACCTCAGACTCTACAAACCTCAGTTGGCATGTTAAATGTTAAGGTTCATGACAGTACAAGACTGAACATGTATGCCTTGTTTGGAAAGGTTGCCAGTAGTAGCCTCTTCTTTTTAAAAAGGACACGAGAGCATGGCTAAGGTTTGCAAATTACATGGGGACAAACCACAAGAATCTAGTAACAATGTCCTTTGGACAGACAAAATAGACATAATGCATAGTGGGAGATTTGGTGAAAACCAAACAAAGAATATCAACTCAAACACCTCATATAGGATTTTGTTTGTTCAAATTATTCATTTAATATACAGTAAACAGTGTCATCATAGTATGAAGACAAGATAGTCAAAAATATGATATGTTGCAGGTTTTAGCATAGTAGGCAAGGGATTTAGATAACATGAGAGAAGCCTAGTCACAGTCATGAATATGCTGAATTCAAAGCAATATAGAAAAGATTACAATTATGAGGATGGTAGTGTAAAAAAATAAGCTGAATTCTGTTTGCCCAGTGTGAGGAAAAAATGATTCCCATGACTTATTTAGAGAACTATTATACTCCAAAGTAACCTCCGCGTCTGCTGACACAGTGAAAAAAAAGATATAAGAAGCACATTCTTTGATACAGAGTACATTTACTGCTTCATTTTTTACTGTTTTTCATCATTATTATTCGTGTTATCGTAAAAATGAAATCTGATATTGGCCAGCTTATTAAAAGGGCATTTCAGGGCTCGGCTGTCTCATAATCCATACCCTGAAAAATATCCTCATTTTGTCCGCATGTGCGTGTGTGTGTGTGTTTTACAGAGAGATAAAGAAAGGGGGAGAGAACTGGTGTGTGTGTGAGCATTAATGTGCAGTTGTGGATTTATCCCTTCTCCCCCCTCCTCATCCTTTTTAATGCAAAGTGCAGGCGCGAAGCCATTAGAAGGCAGAACAAGTGAGATGAGTTAGGAGAGGGTAAAAAAAAGTAGAACTGTGGGACTGTGTGCCTCCCAACACTCACACATATATCACACAAAAACGCTCGCACGTCTCTGTTTGCTAGAGGTCTGAATCTTCGCCAGATCTCTCTCGAGTCTCGTTACGATTGTGCTGATTGTAGTGGACACGGACAAACAAAGACGAGGTGTCTACTCATGTAATGGGGCCTGCTGAGGAAAAAAACAAAATCACACCACAGGGATGAGAGTTTGATAGAAAAAAACAAAGATCCATTTCTACTTTTTGCAGGTTTACATGCCATTCGAGGACATATCTAAATAATGAGGCTGAAATAGGCTCAAGTGGGAACCCAAAGGCTTTGCATGTAATCAGGCTTCCACTGGACTAACAGAGGGTGAAAGGCTACATAATACTGGAAGACTGAACTTTTCATATTTCTGCTTTTCCATAGTTGAGATCTGCTTAGTGTTAGCAGATGACAGTGGAAGTTGCTTCAACATTAAAATTGATCCCCCGTATATATCCCGAAAGCATATTGCAGATAGCATAGGCTTGTACAGAGAAAGCTTTGGGAAGAGAAAAAACCCCCAAACATGTTTGATTAGATTGTAATGAGTTGTTCCACCAGCCTGCAATCGTTATCAGAGGGGATTTCAGACTAAGATCACTATCAAATATATTGACAGAGAAGGATTTAGCCCACAGTAGAGAATAAGTCAAGCTCATGCCAAACAAAAGCGATAATGAGTTGTTTAAATGCATTGTCTCTTTGAGGGAGACTAATTCCTTTGTATGGAGTCCTCATAGTGAGAACAAACACTGATCAGCAACTTATTATACAACTAGGAGTTTATATAAGCAATCTAATATGATAATATTGTAATTCAATAATTCTGTTGGTACTAATTAGTGGCTGTAGTACCACAACTATGAACTAATTCTGCGATAAATCTAGCGTGTGTCATTTATACAGTATCTGCCTATCTATAATCTATCTTGCAGCATGTAAAACTATATCTTCTCACATTATAACACCAAAGTAGCTAAAAAATTTCATCATAGTGGAGCAAGACAACCAGATATATTAGTTCTAAAATACTGCACAGGATATGGTGCTTAATTTATTGGATGCTACTTTTAAAGTGCCTTGTTTATTTTAATCCACTGCATTTATGTGACAGCTACATTAATAAAGGATTAAACAAGCAGCCGCCAACCTTTTTCACATGTTGGAGCCCTTAGTCAAATTTGGAGTTGTCTGACTTTCTAAAAGGCCCACCTGAAAGACTCGGCTCTCTAAACCTCCCAGATGGTTCTAAAAATATCCAGCATGTTACACAAAAGCAAATATTAGTTAAGACTTAATACCATTAATGCAAATGTATGTAAAATAACCACATTTTAATTTTTTAATCTTATTTCTTAGCCTTTTAATGTCCTCTGGGGTCTGAAATCAACACCTACCAAAATAGGTATTCTTCATTGTACTCATTATGTTTTGTTATTTATGGGTACAATGATCTGTTCTACCCTTTTTCCACCCTTGCTCTGTCTGACTGGCTCTGAAGTTGACAATCTATCCATAACCAAGCAAAAAAAACCAATCAGACAAAAAGGAAGCACAACAAAAGGAGACAGGCACTGCAGCAGAACTGACTTAGAAGTCTGATGAAAAATTTTATCCATCCATTTTCCTTCACTTATCCAATTCAGGATGAGCAGTGAGGTTGGAGCATAATCCGGCTGTCATAATGTGAAACATGGGGTACAGCATGGACAGGTTGCCAGTCTGTCTTTGGACTGTGGGAAAAAATGAAATTACCCAGGAAAGAAGCCACACAAGCATGAGGAGAACATGCAAATTCCACAATGTAAGGCTCCCCTCGTAGGTACTGGGCTCAAATTTAAGCCAGTATAAAAAGAGTCACACAGAAAGTGCAGTGTAAGGGTGGAGCAGCAGAGGAGGAGAAAATGCTGGGTAAAGTTTTGAAGTGGCAGGGCTGAGCTGTGTGGTGGCGCTGTGGGAAGCCCGAGTCACTGGATGAGCTCTTCATCCCAGTGGGCTTTAGTTCTCATCCACACAGCATGATGTAAATGTCACCTCCACCAGACTCACTTATTAAGGCCACGCAGCTGGAGAGACGCCAAAGCTTGGACTGACATTCAAAATGTGCTCTAGTCAGAAGCGATATAAGAGTACTGTTTAGATATGAGTTTAAATAGTAAGAGCACTTAAAAACTGAACCAGTGAAAACACTGTGTTTTTTTCCCCTGCCACGATCACTGAACAGGCCTGTATTCAAAACTCTTTCTTCTGCAGTATCACACACCATGCTCTCAGGTGGATATATATGGACTATACATCACTGTTTATATTGATTTCAGATCATGTTCGAGTTCCCTGCACCAACAAACATAAAGACATGACCACCAGTCAATAAATCAACCTCATGTTATATTCATGCACAGCTCAACCACCGTTTTACCTCTACACCTCTTGCTGCACCTGTACAACATTAGAGTCTGCAGCAAGACAGCTAGCAGGATATAACTGAAAAACACTAGAAACAGACCACTGAAACCTAAAAAAAAAAACTTGATCCAGACCCCTGCATGAAGTGGATCTGGAACCAGTGGCTCTATATTGTAGTGGGAAGGTTAGTTGGACATTCGGATTAATCACTTATAATAAATATTTCTGCCCTGAGTGAAGTGATCTTACCCAGGATGACAGTATCGCTCTCTATCCAGAGGAAATAAGGGGTCACTAAATGATTTGATCAGCATGAACATGACATGGATCATATGCAGATTGGTACCAACTTATTCAGCAACTTCAAAACGCCGAATGAGTTTCTCTCTTGTACTTTCAGAGACTTTTAGAATCAATGCTGAGGGGCAATGAAGCTGTTCTGGTGGCACGTTACAACCCAGCACCTTACTAACATAACTTATACTCTTTGTCACCAATCTGTACATGCATTTGTATAATTCTAATGTGAAAGCTCCAAAACTAAATATACCAAAACCTAAGAGGCACTTAGTTGGTTTCATTGTTTAACAGACCAAATCTCTCCATCTTCAAAATTAGCCATATCTCAAATACATAGGGATTAAAGGCATGCTTCTTTATTGTCACCATAGAGTAAAAATAAATAAATAAATTTTTAAAAATCACAAAGTGTAGTTGCATGTTTTACCACCTCAACATTGATTAAGTTAATGCCTTTCAAATACCAGGGTTGAGAGATGACTACACAGGCCAGACAGATTTGTTGAAAGAAAAGAAAACAGAAAAGTTCTGTTTTTTAAAATAGATTATAGCACCACTAACTCTAATGCAGCCATATTCCAAACTTTGGCTTATGATGGTGTATGAGCTGTATCCTGCAGTTGACATACAGTTAGACAGGGGAAATAACTAGAAATTTATGAGGCAAGAAAGTATCACTAAAAGAAAAAATGCAAAATTGTTTTCCCTAAGTTTAATTAAAAACAAACAAACAAACAAACAAACAAAGTTGTCAAGATTTCAGCCATTAAAGCAAACATAAGATTTGACTTCAAAATCTGGAGTAACCTTGATTTCAAAGTCTGAAGATCGTCAAACCATTCACAACTCTAGACTAAAGTATTTCCTTCTTTGTCTTTTAATTGATTCATTTTCATCTTCTGACAAATTGCTTTTTGACAAATTGTTGATTCTCCATCAACAGCTTTACTTTTGCCACCTGACAGCAGCTGCTTTATTTTAATTCTTATTCTAATGGGGTATGAGACAAATACGTGGTTTAGAAAATTAGCAAGAAAGTGCCATTTTTTAACCCCATCCTTTTGTGACAGTAGATGAGCTCCTTTATTAAATGGGAATATTTGTTTTACAAAACTTTATTTGTTTTTTAAATAAACTGACCCACTTGCAGTATATTTGTGCCCCTGTTTGTTCATTTTGTTTACTTGTTTCATGTAAAAACAATTATATTTTTAAATCAAGAAAAAAAAAATTTCTAAAATTTGTCTAATAATTTTCATACTATATGTTTGGTATCGGTTTAACGGTGATGTGGTCCACCTCAGTTCACGGTTAAATGTATAATTTTAAATGTAAAGATTTTAAAAAAAAAATGTGTTTACGGGAATGCAAAAATAGTGGGTTTTTGTTTGTTTTGTTTTTTTTAATAAATCTACCACAAACAAACCTAAGTGGCCCCATTAAACCTGCTCTGTGGATTTATTCCTTCAGCACTGCGGAGAGCGGCAGCAGCGAGTGGAAGGTCAAGTTTCAGCACCACGGACAGCACCACTTTCATGTTTGGCAACACGTCAGGCTCAGAGTGGCGCTTTAAATGGTCAAAAGTAGATTTTAAAAAACCTGGACGACCTAATCGAGTCTGTACAAACCCTCCCACAAATAAATAAGCTTAAGTAAACAAATGCAGTTTCAGAACTGAAGATTTTTAACGCCAATAAAAAAAATGCGAACGTGTTTGGAGGGGGGAGGAAGAACCGCTAGGAGACAAATAATGATTAGCGCAGATCCCAATAAAACCAATCAGCAGGGAGGCTTAGGGGGAGGGGGCGGGGGTGTTGTTGTAAGTCACGATTTAAACATTAGTTCCAATCTAATTGTAAGGCACACTTGGTTTACAATAGCATCGCTAGACAAATAAGGCAACAGTCGACAACCTCTAACGGAGGTGTCAAAGCACCAAGAAGCCATTTGTAAGATTTATAAAGTTACCAGAAGGCGCCAGAGAGCGCACGTTGCTTTTCAAGAGACGTAAGTGATGCGTCATTTATTGACAGATAAGCCAACCATTGAGGGAATGACGTAAATTTGACAAGTCTGCCTTTAAAAGGGGAGAGCAAGCAGAAGGGCATTAAACAGACTGAGAGATTTATGAGCGCCAAAATTCCACATATTACGCCAATATCCAACTCGTTAAGTGTGTCTTAGAGGGCACTGTAACTATCTGAAAGTGGTCAGAAAATGCATTCGGACAAGTAAAGGTGACTACAGTTTAAGTTTCTTACATCCTCGTCCTCGCAGCGCCGGCGGTGCTGCTGAAACCGGGTTCGTTGGCTCTGCGCCGCACTCTCCCCTTCCACACTTTGCCCGAGGAGGTGGCTCGCCTCTGGAGGGTTGGGGAAGGATTTGTTCGTGTTGATCTTGCCGGTGAATCTCTGATACAGTGACGCCATGTCGACTGCTTGTCATAAAATAAAGAAGGGATAACTTGGCTCTGCTCTCAATCAATAAATGCGCGCGCGCACACACACATATACAAAAAGTTCGAGCAGGTCGATCCGCTATGGCTGGAGTGATTCGATTAGATGACGCTCTGGTTCAGTTGAAAGAAAGAAAAAAAATATATCACTCTGTGTTCAGGATGCATGGCACGTATTTTCAGGCTCGCCGGTCGGGTCTCAACGATCCTGCAGCAACGCAGTTCCCACACTTTCCCAACTTGATCCCGAACTGATGCAAATACAAGGAGGCTGAATCGAGCACCCCGGACGGACCCGAAAAAAGGGGAGAAGCCAGCCTCGGCTGGTTGATATCCCGCTTCTCTTTCCCTCCCTTGTGGTAGAAAAGAAGGTGACGGCTGATAAACGTCCAGGGAGTGATGGGGCTTTGCCTTACAAGTATTCGCAGACACCAGGTGGTGTGCAAAACAGCTGCGAACGACACAAAGCAACCTTAACACATTAAAGTGCAGGTTTTGCGGCGAAAACTTGCGGTCCTTGACTTGGCACATAGATCAGGTTGTAGTATATCTAATAGTTGTTTTTTTTGTTGTTGTTTGTTTTGTTTTTAATCTTTGCCTCCATTTGGGTTACAGACCCGCTTTGCAGAGAGCAAGAGTGCCCTCATGTGGACGACGGCGCAGAACACCCAGACAGGCATGACACATTTTCAAGGAGACAGGTTTTCATAGAGCATAAAATAGGAAGATTGGTTTCTCTGATATCACTCAGTGAGATTTCCCGCGGTTCCAATCTTCCATATTAGTCTATACCCTCCGTGTTTTAGGCGACAGGTGACAAGAGACCCTTATTTGCTTTCCTATTAAACAACAAAAATATGCTGTTTTCTTGCAAAATGCAAGCTGCAAACAGAGATGAGACGAGTCACTGCCTTTAAGACAGAATAAACTTGCATTTTAAGCCTGCAGCTCCATTAAATCACACATCAAGCTAATTATTTCTATTACTGACTCATCTGCCTGTTGGTTTCCTGTTTTAACAGAATAATGATGTATAATTTCGAGGAGCCCAAAGGGACCTCTTCGAATTGTGTGCTGTCATCTCAGCAGCCATCCAAATCCTAAGGACACTCACTGTCTTGTTTATTACTTTCTTATATCATATGAGAATAAAAAGCATAAAACCCTCAGTCACATCTGAGATGCTGTATCTGATAAATGTTTGGCTTTTTTTTTTACATAACAACTGAATTAAATGATTGCTTGATTATTAAAAGAGCTTTAAATTAATTATCTGTGTATCTGTTCAAACAAAACAACTTTGGATGTTTTGAAATGAAGAAAAGAGCCACCTTTACACTTGCTAAAGTAAAAGATTACACACTTTATATTTCAAGAAGGAAAACATCTAAAGGCAATCAAAACTGTTTCTTTGTGATGCTGACTGGCCTCTAAGACACACTTCTTTTTTTTGCTGTGCCAGCACGAGGAGACTCATTTTATACAACAGACCCGGAATCTGTCATCTAATTTGATTTTGTGAGTAGTCACAGGATACAGAACACCTCCCTCTGTGTATTCAACAAGCTCAGCATGCTGGGATTTCTGCCAAACACAGACTAACTCATCCACTCACCACAGCCCAACTACCTCTCAAGTTCTTGAGTCCTCAAGGAGAAGCTTAACGCCACATGAATTGCAAACATCCCGCGCATATAACAGCCCACATCTGTTTAGATTTACCCTTTAATTAAGATGACTTCCTAAAAAAAAGATTTGACAGACACACACTGCCACAGCTCCCAACTTGCACAGTACTGACTCATGCCCCCACCCCCCAAAAAATGTGTTTCAACCCATCAAATCCATCTCAGACTGTGGCAGATAACCCAGAAATGGAATTCAATTTTTAGATACTTTGATGCAATTAAGCAGAAGGAGAAGAAAAAGAGAAAAAAGCCTGTGAAGCAAGATATGTCAAACAGCGGGAAATCCTGAGAGTACTGATGCAGTTAATGTTAAGGTGGGCTGAGTAACATCCTCAGCATGATTATTAATAAAATTAAGAAAGGAAAGAAACTTTCCAGACTGGCATTGTAGTTTGACTTAGACTTTCTGCCATTTTCTCGCATCCGATTAACTTACTGACTGAGATCATACATGGACAGAATTGGATTATTTCTGGGCCTCCCCATTGGTGGATGTGGAGCAAAACGCAGCAGTGCTGTGAGCAGATCAGCGCTAAATCTGGGCAGCAGAGGGCAGAGTTGCATGTTCTAATCCCAGTCAGAGTATTTTGTTTGTGGGCAAAGACTGGCTGACATCAGCTGAGCGGGACACTGAAGATTTTAAAAGGATGAGAGAAGCTAAAAAAAAAAGTCAGCTATACTGAAAAATACACCTTTCCAAGTGATATTGGCCGATAACCCAACTTAGCTGCTTCTGTTTCTTTTTAAATTAGACCTACAAATTATATAGAGCAATCACAAATGCAACCTTCCCAGATGTGTAAGTGTTGGGGTGATTCTTTCAGTTCTGTGCCAAGAATTCACTACTGTCTAGTGGCTAAGAGCAACTTCATTTCAAAATATTTATTCCTATATTTTTTTTAAGTAAATAAATGCCACTCAGCTACCTAAGGAAAAAAACATCAATATGACAATTTTGCTTTCATTCAAAAACTGCAAGCACACTCACAAGTTCATTTGCCGGAGCATCCCATTCTGTCAAGCAGCCCCCATGATTTATGATGGATAGTTTCTCATTTCATGCTGCTGTGCAAGAGCCATACTTATCAGGCCACATGTCTCTCCCTGGACTGGAACTACTCTGGAGGGCTGCACTCTCTAAATCCTTTCCTCCATCATAAAAATGAAGGCAGTGCAGAAGCAGCTGCCACAGTAAAGGTGGCAGAGGGAGTTGTTGGGTCGCCGTCCACAGTATTTTCAAAAGCTGTGTCATTGCCAGCACATCTTCAGCTGCTGGACTGCCAGACAGCAATTAATGTGTGCCAAGGGAGGCGGTCGATCATTCTGACAAGCTTTAAGCAACATGAATTATACAAAAGATCAATTTTTTTATGCTAAGGGAATAAATGTCGAAGGTATTAAAAGTTCATGATTTAAAAGGTGAAGTTTAACCCTCAAAATTTTGCCCTAGGAACCCATAAGAATGACAATCCATTAGGGATAAGGGGGCCTTAGGGAGACTTTCTTAGATAAGAATCCATTCTAAAAACTGAATCTCACAACTTGCACAAATTAGGATAAGATGAACTTAAAAGAGAATGAGAATGAGTAGAGTCATACAGTGCTGCCCTCATTACATTCACATATATGGCACTGGAGCAATCAATCTAGCTGGAAAAGTTGAAACAGAGAAGGCGAGGTCTTCCAAGTATGTATCATATAAAAGACACATTTGACCTTGTCAGAAGAGAAGAAAATCCCCCAGCTGACGATGTGACGGGAGCAGGCATTCACAGCAGGAGCAAAAGTTCAGGTGCAGAAGAAAGAAAGAGCAAGAACTCATGAATTTATACGGTGGTGTCACATTTCACTGTTGCAGTCCATTTCTCACTGAGGATACTGTCATAAAGCTCCACCTCCAATCCTGAGCTTCACAGAGGGAGGATCAGTATAGTCATTACCCGGGATATTCGGGTCTGTTGGACCTCTAGCTGATGATGAGGGAACCCAATTTGAAAATGCAGTCGCCTGACACACCCCACACTAAGTATCTCCGAGATGTAGCAGCTGCAGTTTAAAATGCGGTAGGTTATAAGCCTGATTGATTTAAAGGCTTCTTCTTGGGTTCTTGGATTCTCAGAGAAGTTTCAGCTTCAGATTAAAAACCTTTTTTGTGTTCTCCATGCTCGTTGAGGAATGTGTGTATATGTGTGCGTGTTTGTGGCTGTTGGCTTGAGGCTTGTTTTGAATGACAGGGGAAGATTGAAGGTGGTGGAGCCTGACGCTGTTGGACTTAAAATTAAATGGCCAAATTAATAGGTGCTGTCACTTGCTGCTGTGAAACCACCTACTCGCCTCAACACCAATCCGAAGGCAACATCGCTCTTTGATCGACACTCCCCATCTGCCCCAGCGCCAGGGCGGTGATCTCTCATGACGAATCGGAGCATTGGGAAGGAGAAACAAATCTCGGAAATGACAAATAACACGAGAAGGGGGGGAGAAAAAAAAAGTTTTGACAAATCATATTTTGCTCATGCGGCAGTTTTTATGATGTGTCTATATCAACTGTGGATTTGCCAGGAAAGTGACATGAAGCATGGCAAATTGAGTCGAAATCCTATTTGAAATGGGCAAGATAAAGTCCCCAGGAAATTTAGAGGGACAGCATGAGCAGGAAGGAGGTGCTGAAGTGGGGGGGAAATAGAAAAGAGCCAGGAGCTGTGAGCGGGTGTGAGCCGTAACGATGGGTGAAACATGAGTGCCTATCAAGTGTAAGAGGCACAAAGGTAATCTGCAAATGCAGGGCTGGAGAGGAAGAGGGGGGGAAAATGCATTTGTTATCTCAGGCTTCACTGTTGACTTGGATCCCATTTCCCAAATAGGACCAGCAGAATCATTTCACGTATGGTGGAGATGGTGGTCCAAGTAGAGAGAGTCTGTGTGCTGAGGGCTGATTTATCTTTCTGGCAGCTCAGCAATAACCAAACAAATCCAGTACCAGGCCTCGGTACTGGATTTGTTGCTAGCTACTGTATGATCCATGGCTCTTTTTGAAGAAGTATTATTCTAAACAATATCTATAATTAATTAAAACCTAAAAACTTTCCATCACCATTATAATACAGTGTGTCTGTTTTGTGCTGCTTAAAGGGCTAGTAAGTACAATTTCGTCATTCAAACTATTTATTTTTTAAATACGTACTTACATTTTCAAGAATAGAAGGAAATGTAACTGTAAACTGTAATTTTTCAAGGTCCTATACTCAAGCCACCCACAGAGCTAATATGTACAGAAGCTTTAAAAGATTACAGTAACACTGAAAAGATTTATAAAGGTGTTATTAGTATGACTGTTTCAATAACGGATCAGAGCATTGGGCTGCTTTTCAACTGAAGTTGCCTCTTAACATCTGAGTCAGTTCATAACGCTAATTAACAATTACTATGTTATCTAACAGTACTTTCAGTACTGACTGAAATTAAATGTGAATAAAACTTTTTTGTCTAGATTAGATTTTTCTCATTTCATCAGCTTCAGTGTTAAGCCTACAACTCCCAGGATACTTAGCATGTCTTTTGTTATCATTTCAAAAAAGAAACCCATTCCAGAAAGAAAAATGTCAAGGTGTGTGTTATAATTACAATTTTTTTTAGATGTTATCTAGATGCTAAAGCTATGTGATGTATAAAACTGAGTGTGTTATGTTAAGTCACAGTTTTAGATGAGTTACTGGCTGCCATTTGGGTTCAAGAATGAGTTATTTGGAGCACATGTATTTGTGATTCAAGAAAGAGAAGTCCTATTGACCTATGATTTTTACTCCATCACCACTGAAGTTGTGGGATAATAATTAGAGAAGAACTCTATTGTGTGTTTCTCTGTGTTTATACACATTGGTGGCAACAGATGGTTGCTCCTCCCTGAGCCTGGTTCTGCTGGAGGTTTCTTCCTGTTAAAAGGGAGTTTTCCTTTTTTTATTTCGGTTGTCGTTTCCAACTCAGCTGCAGCTTCTAAGCTGTCAGCCCCATACAAACACCAACAACCTCACTCAGGACCCAGTCCATACCTAAATGTAGTGGAGGTGTGATGAGCTGATGCCGCTCAGGTGTGTCCACCTCCCCCGCAGCAGCGCCACAGGCCACGCCCTGCCACACAGTTGTTATCTGCATGCATGGTGTTTTGTGAGATGGGCATCCCTCTGAACTCATCCCATATGGACATGTGGTCTCAACTTCTTTGGATCCCATTTAAACAGACTGAGAATACTTAAATGTTATTTTTCAACATGGAGGGCTCCAAACAAAGGTAGAAACACTCAAATGAGACACAAACACTGGTCTCCTGACTGAGAAGCTATGTTTAACTCAATTTTTCCTATTTTCTGTATGTTTTATAATTTATACAGTAGACCACAGTTTCTTCATGGTGACAATGTGTGACAATATGTGATAATGTGTAAAAAAGAAATAGTCATAAATTGTAACAACAGTAATTATGTCCAATTAGATACCATGATTTATTTTTCAATAAGATCTCAACAGCAGAGGGCAGTGTTTCGCATGTGTTGAACTGTTTATAGATGTGTGCTTTTATCCCAATTTCCTCAAAAAGCTTGTTTACTGTAAATCTTCATTGTATACAGGGAAAAGTTTTTACTGAACAGGTTTAATAAAGGTTGCATTAATTCACTGCACCATCATGTGGTACAAACTGGTATTACACGAAAGTACAGCATAGCCCTAGTTCAACTTCAGCTGATGTCTCTTCAACGCTATATATAGACGTTTTTAAGATAAAGTCATAATTGCTAAAACCTATTTTTAAACAGTTATGTGCAATAAGTGGCTCCAAAATAAATTTTTTGGATGAATTTTATGTATGACAAAAACACATTTTCATTCTTTCGTCCAAATTCTGTCTGGCATATACGTATTATAAAACTTTGGTTATCTCCAGTACAATTTTAATTCTGTTAACAATGCTCAGCTGTTCACTGTGTGGGCTGGAGCTTATTAATTTAATTTAATACTGTACCAGTTGCTTCCACAGAAGTGTTACCAGATGAACATTATTAATCTACAGTAAGAAGTGAGGCGTCTAGCTACTCGACTTCCCTGTTTTCTTTGTTTTGCTGCAAGCACTGCTTATTGCAGCACAGCATACGCCCCAGCCCTCTGTTAATTTGTACCTCCAGATGTCCCTCAAATTATATCTGCATGAGGTGTACAGAAGCCAGAAACATGCTTAGAAATAGGATAAAAATGGATGGTGCAAATAGAAAAGAAAGAAAGAAAGAAAGGTTTGATTAAAAAAAAGGGTCTGAAAGAATGAAAAGTTCTAATAAATATGCCCCAACTAGACTTTTGGCATTTGAACTTGCCGCACACGTACAGTAGACACGCACACACACGCACACACACACAAACCTCAAATCCATGATCGTGAAAAAGCTTTGTTATTACTACAACAACCTGCTGTCATTATCTGATGGCTTTTTAATTTGTTTTACTAGAGGATTTCAGTCACAATTTTGACTAGAGGCCAAGTGAACTGGCCAGAATGCATTAACCATGACTTCAATTAGCAGAGAAAAATCAATACATTCAATTCCACATTAGTCATTTCTCCACTCAGCTTTTTTTGTTAGGTATTCTGGCTCAGAAAGTGAAAAGGTTGTGTGAATGACTAAAAAAAACATATAGAAAACCAGTGGATTTAAAGTAATTATTGATTTGTTTGAGGAGAAGTAGGGTTTAAATGCCACAGAGGAGCTGCGTCTGAGACAAATGTCCACAGAGAAAATCGCTTATTCATATTTCAGCCTTTGCTGCGTTGCAGTCAATCATCTGTCATTTCCAAAAGAATCAATACCAAGTCTCACTTTTCTTCTAATATATCCCACGTTTTTACAGAACTAATCTGCCACATACCACAAAAAGTGTTTTCTAATAACATTTATATATTTCTACCAAAATGTCATTACAGCACACTCTCCTGCACACTCATCCCTCCCCCTGCTTCTTACTTAGCAAGTGAAGCATTTCTGCCTTTTAAAGTGAGAAATTTCCATTTGGGATAATAGTTCATAGGAACCATTTTAGTGTAAAAAAAAAGTGATTGGAATTAGACGCATTAGCTGGCAAATGAGACATCTTCACATGAAGTAGTGATATGTGTTGTCTGCCTCGGGAGGTATGAGGGAGCTCTGTATTAAAATCTGGCACATCAAAACTCTCAGACAGGCCTGGCTGAGGCTCACGGGCTGTAAATCATCTGATCTGCACGTATCAAAGGGCTGGACCCCGCCAGGCTCTGGGACATGGGGAAGGTGAGCACTGGATTCAGCACATCGATGTTAAAGTGTGCTAGTGGTGACTAGTTGATGAAACACATTGAGACCTGCGGATTCAGAGTCTAAGAGGACAGAGAGAGGATGGGATGGGGAGGGAGACCTGTCAAGATATGAATCAGGATGAAGCCTGAAGGAAAAGATTGATGGGTTTCTTCACATTTTTTCAAACTGAAAATAAAATACTTTTCCATGGTCAAAATGAGCAAAAATTCAGAAAAGCATCTACTTTGCTGCTTTGGGCTGGCAAAAAGTTTAATATAAACCAAAAACCTACACCTACAGTTAAGGTGTAGGTCTAACACCTACAGTTAGAGCTAATTATATAAAAGGACCAGTGGGAAATAAATGCACAAATCTGACATAAAGTTGTTGTTTTTTGTGTTTGTTTTCTGTAACCATAATCTAAAAATCCTACTTTTGTAAATGCTTTTTTAGCAATGGAGCCCTGGAAGAGCTGTTTCTTGCTAGCTGCTATACATAGTTGTGTATTCATTTGCTATTTATTTGCATTATTATGAGTCAGAGGAGACACTCCAGCTGTGATGTACATCACACTCTGAGTCAGTCTGGTGATTCTGGTTTGCAGAATCCTTTGTAAAAATGGACTTTAATGGCTTTTCCAATATGGTGTTGTCTATAAATCGCTGAATATGGGAAAAAATATGGGATTTAAAAAAAAAGCTGCTGTTGTAAGTTGTAGGAATTTAACAAGTGACCCAGACCAATTGACGTTCTCTTACAAATGCTTTTTCTTTCTTTTTTTATAGCACATCATCTTTCTTGCCATGCACTTTAAATAAAGAGTGCATGTTGTAAGATTATTTAGTGAACATTTCAAATGTCAGCTCCTGAAAACTAATATTTTATTCAAACTAATTAAAGATTTGCAACTTGACCACAGTTGCTCACACACCACTGGAGGTGTCTTTAGCGGTCTAAAAAAACATCTATCGGAGCCACATATTACTGTAGCTTCTCCTCAGTTTATTGGATTTTTGTGTCGCTCTACAGTGCATGTAAGCATTTAGTGGCTACAGGTACTGTTGATTGTCTGAGTGCAGCAATCCACCTAAACCCATGAAAAAAATGTTGTTACAGCCACTGAACCCAGGGTCACTTTACAAGTGTGTTGCTGCAGCATACATTTTATTCCCAAACAAGTGGCCAACCCTTAAATGTCTCACCTTGTATTTGAATCATGTTCAATTGAGCCCACTGAAATGACTGAACTTTCACAAGTTTTATGGGTTGAAATCAGGGGGCCGAATATGCACGTGACGAGGATAACACATGAGTGGAGAAATGTGGATGCTATGAGACAGGCGGAGAGCCTGATTTAACTTCCACCTTAACCCCAGAGCCTTGAAATATGGTGAGTGAGTTATGAAGGGGAGCCCTGGGGGGGCAGCACTAGCCATCAATGATGCAGTCATCCTGTCATTGTGCCCAGACAATATAACACTCACAGTCCAGTGGTCTGACCCAGTGGGCTGCTCATGTCGACTGACACAACGGACCAGATTCATGCTTGAAATCCAGAGAATGATTAATATTTTCATTAAAATGAGAGCCATGCCCGTGAGTATGCTTTTAAATGTGATCTTTCTTTTTTCCTTTTTTTTTTGAATGACAGAAAACTGGCAACAATTCAAAGCTAAAAAAATGACAAAAGAGCAGGAAGTCTGAAAGTCTGATTAGTGAAACAGCATCATGCAAACCACATGGGCTTAAATAACAGTAATAAAGAAGCGGCATGGGCTCAGAAATGCTAAGCTGCAGCCGCATTCAGTGATCCAGCTCAACAGTTCTTCAGTATGCACACTACAGCATGAGTGCAGCTTCAGCCTTACCATTTTGGAGGTGGTGGTATCGATCTGCTGGGTGACAATTAGCATTGACATGACTGAAGTGACACTGAAACCTCGTCCTGCGCTCTGCTCCTCTGCTCTCCTTTTCTCCAGTACAGAAAAAAGTCCTCTGGACAAGTGCCGAATGAGTGGGAGAATTCACCTAAAGTGGGAGGATTAGTGAAGCCCCCTTCCCCGAGCCTGAGACCCTTCTGTCAGCTGACTGGCACACTCCAGGCTCACTTCCACCTTAGCCAATCAATCACATAGCTGCATGGATGCTGTCTGATGCACTGTGATCCATTTGCCAGGATGGGTTCTTTTGGAAATGTGTGCTCCTCGGCTTCACTCGCTCCGGCTGTCGCGCTTACCCCCCTCCTCAAACACACATCGCACACAAACACACTTCTCCCCTTTCTCTTCCACAGCACTCTGGCTATCCCTCTCTGACTTTTCTCAGCCTCTCGATCTTTCTCATTGACTCTGCTCCTTTATGGGGTTTATCAGTCTTTGTCTCTCCAAGACAAGTCGTCTTCTCGAACTCTCACTAGTAGTAGCTGCACACAGTCTGTGCATTCGGCTACTCTCTCCCCTCCCCTGATTCATTCTCAGTCTTATCCCTACCTTTCTCCCTCCCTACTAAGCTCTTCCCCACAAGAGGCTGGCTATTTTTTTTTTTCTTTTTTGGCGGGTTCAACACCTGAACTAAATTGGAGGTTTTAACATAATCTTTTGGTCTGGCTATGAGAGAGAGACATCTGCCAGCAAACACAGCCAAAGATCATTCTTTTACATCTTCATTGCTGCTTTAGTGAGGCAAAGGTGTGTGTGTGTGTGCGTTTGTGTGTGTCTGAGTTGGCAGGTGGGTAAAGAGACAGAAAGAAAAGAAGGGAGGGTGAGGGAAAACACAAGAACAGACGGGAGGCAAAAAAAATGTCTGTGCTGCTAAAATAAATACAGGGAATGCACCATAATGCACCAAACAGAAGCTAATGCATGTATGAAAGTTGCCATCTGATGTTTGAATGGCTGGAGTTATTGCATCATACCTGGCGTCAAAGGAACTTTTGACCGAGTTTGTGTTTTCCCTCGATGAATGAGGTGTCTGCTGCTGTCCACCAATCTGCAGATCAATTTAATCAGTCCCTGTGTTAGGTTGTAATAAAGTGGCGGTGATGTATTCGTGCCATGAATTGAACCTCATAAATTATCGCCACCTCTTTGGAAGATTGGTCTTGGGCACAACGCAATCTAAATTTATGTAGCGTTTATAGCTACAGCGTGGTAAGCCAAAGTGGGAAAGTAGAACGACCGGTCGTACACATGCCCAACAGTAGCAAGGGCAAAAGGTACTAAATGAGAAGCAGTGAAAGAACACCAGAGTGGCACTGAGCCTGGATTGGAAAAGGCTGAATGTTCTACCCCAGGGCAGAACAAAGTTTTGTGATAAGAAACTTCTGGAAGTTTTCAGTTGAGTTTCATTTGCTTACACGATATTGGTCAGACCCTGTAAACTTTGAAGGTCAACTTTATTCAGTCTACAAAAGTACAGGAACAAACAAACTGGCTGCTGCTGACGAAAACCATTCGGATATTGACAGAAATGCAAGTAAGACGACCTCTTGTTGGTTTTGTTCCAACAGATACACGAAGAAAAAAAAGAATTCAGAAAGTAAAACATACATTCACAAATACAATCAGTTACTCAAATAACAGCTATTGATGTCATTATTAGAACAGGTCTCAGTGAACGTCTAACAGGGATGCTCCAATCCATCTTTTCCCCTCCTGCAAGGCATATTAAGACCACTTCTGAGCATCTGCCAAAAACAGACAAATGATTCAATACCATTTCCCCTGATTTAAAATTTGTACACTACCTTGTCTAGAATTTAAGAGAACCCATCCATCCATCCATCCATCTATCCATCCATCCCCTTAAACACTTATTCAACTTTAAGTCCAGAAGGCCTTTATGACCTTTCGTGGGGTAGGAGGCAGGCTACACCCTGGACAGGTGAGAACTCTCAGGATCACTGAACCCTAAACCCCATAATGAAGTTGGCATTACGAGGTGCTGGGGCAGCCATCTGCTGTGACTGATCGGTGGTAATGGTTTACTTTCTATGTAACCTTTGACTGATCAAAAAATAAACCTTATTTTTAACAGCAAAAAAAGTTAAGACAAAGTTTGCTTTACTGTAGGGGTTGTGCTAGTAAAATATGCCAATTGTGGTGAAACAGACTCCAAAAAACAGTAAATACTAGTAGTTTTCCAGTTCTATTAGTAGGCCTTCGCCACCGATTTTGTGAGGTGGCTAAAAGGGTGTTCACAATGTACACCAAAATCCATGAGTATGGGAGGATCTGCTTATGTTTAATTGAGTTATATTTCAAGATTCGATGATGAGCTCAAGGCTCCACGCGGATGCCCATTTGCCTGCTAACATTTTCTGACGGCACACACTTTTCTTCTGCGACTCTACAATGCAACAACTACGTATGTGCAGTTCAGGTGGATTTCAAAGTAGTCAGGAATAACTACTTCTAGGCAGCCAACTGTGTCCATGTCTGCAACCAAGTATAATCCTTGCATAATAGAACAGGAGCAGAAGCGCTTTAAAAGACGTAATACTGGGATAACTGTCAGTACAACCAGAGCCACCTACCAGATCAAGCATATAGCTTAGGCTGTGGTTGTTTCCACAGTTTAACTTAGTCTGTCACAGTTAGTTGAAGCTGCCAATCAAGGAGGTCATGTACATCACTGCTTTGCAAGTGATCGGTCATAACAGGGATGGTTCCTCCTGTGGTTCAGCACCCCCTCCGACTGACAGAAGTCAGGTTACCAACAGGTAACCTCAACAGCAGTTGCCCTGCAGTAGAGAAGCTGTTACTCCCTGGTGTCTGTTTAATTCTGCACACAGAGGAACGCAAGAATCATGCTATATGAGAATATTAAAGCATGAGAAACACTACTTCCTTGTGAGGACATTTTACACTTTTGACTTATGACATACACACTTCACACCTTTATTTCTACCTGAATTAATAATTACCAGAAGAGTTCAAAAACACACAAAAGAGAAGCTTTCACATTTTAGATGGTAAGTGTGACTAGATTCTCCATTCTGGGGGAAAAAAATAAAAGAATAGTTGGTGGTTAAAAAGAATTTCTGTTATTTTTTTACGTTTTACTCATAATTTTCGATAATTTAATTTCTTTTTTCCTCCTCATTCTTTTGGACATGCCTCCCAGGAAATTGCAGATATAAAGCACATTTAACTGCTGAAAGGCTTTTTATATTCTGTGCAGAAAGTGTTTACAGGTTCACAATAACAAAAGCAACCGAAGCAAAGTGGACTGTAAACAAGAGGGAACAGGGGAGCCTCTAGGAAAAAATGCACGCAACAAAGAAAAAGGAACATTGTATACCAAGGCATCTAATAAAGGAGCAGTTTTCTATTCAGCTGAGGTAAATAAATGCCCTGAGCCTCATTTCAGAATTTATGGGAAATAGTCTTGATATTCAGGAGTAAAACCAACTCTTCAACAATTTCAGAGATATTTAAGAATATCATGCTGTTAAAACATAAGAAGGTCCTCGTTCACCTACAGAGACAAATTTTTCATCTTGATGTCTGATGTTGATGTTTCATTGCACAGAAAAAGTCACCGCAGCTGCAAAGGAAAATAAATAAACAATAATAAAAAAAAAACAGCATTTGCTCGGCATGCCACATTTGGATTTAGATTGCTAATATTTTATAGTTTACAGATTCACCAGACCATGTGATTAGTTGCATTCCAATCGTGAAAGCTAAAGTAACAAAATTAACTTGTTCAATTGAGTTCCTGGTTGAATTATCATGTATCGAATTGATGAATAACCAAACTGGGTGAAGAAATGCCTTAAACGCGTTTGACGAGCTGCCCAAACTCCTTTGTTGCCTTGTAAACAGACAAAAATCCAATCAGTACACAAATTTAAACTCTTTTTATTTGTGTTAATGCTTAAAGGGAGCTATAAACATCACATCTGCTTATTCAAAAGCTTAATCAGAAATATTAATTATTGTTTCACTAGTATAAGACGATTGTGACATGTGTCTGTGTGACAAAAACAGTTAAAGATCCATCAAAACTTGTTAAATATTATAACAAGTGGAGCCGATGGTTGACAGTATCAGCCATAAGCCTTGCCTGTTAACTAACACCTGGATAAGGGCACTGTCCTCCACCTGATCCCTTTAAACCCATTAATTCCATTATTGAGCCCTGACTTTTCAATCCCCTCAGATTACAAGAAAGGAGTGAGGAGACAAAATGAAAAAAGTCCCTGAGGTCTGAAGAAGCACTGAAGGCAATTCCAATATATTGTCTTGGAGAATGAGGCTGGATGGAGCCAGAGTGAGCCAGGTAAGGCTACTCTGCTTAAGAGAAGAGTCAGACATAAAATGAAAACCATAATCAGTTAAAAAAAAAATGACAAGAATTTAAAAAAAATATGCACTCTAGGCTCTTGCAAAAGCTTTAAATGAGGAAAATGCCCAACTGGAAAATTTAATCTAAGCATGATTCTGAGAACAAACAGGAAGCAAACATATTGCTCGAAATCATGCAGATGAAAAATGACCGTGATGCAGTACAAATCCATTTCAAAATAGCTTTCCATTTTTTTGATTAGCAAGCAGTTCAGCATTTTCCTAATTTAATCTGGCCCCTGAATTGAATTTGTATTACAGCCATAGTTAATAACTTGACATTCTGCATATGACTCTGTGCTATTTAGATAAGTGATGGGACTTCTTTGAACACCCACATGCCAAATTGCCCCATTGCTCATAATAAAACCCATGTCTAAATGATTCGCTGCTGTTATATTTTATTGGAATTGTTAATAATAGGACTATCAGAATATAATGCCAGGTCCATGTGTCGGGATACCACGGAGTAAAAAAGAAGAAGAAGAATCTTCAGGGAGGATTCGAGAAGATGAAAAAGACTGAAATGGCATTCATGCGGTGGCTTGTGAATAAAAGATGAAAGTTTTGACTTGGCTCCAAGTTTCTTCTCTCTTGTGGCTCATCTCAATTACTATAGAGGCGGTTTAGAGGAGAACAGAGTCAGTAAAGTACACACTAAAGAGGAGCTGATGTGGGAACGCTCAAGGAAATTTTTCATATTTAATACGTGGAGGACAATGACTGACACTTCAGAAAGCAACAGAGTCCCCAAACACAAAGTAACATCACAATATGCCAAAGCTCAACCTACATTTCACGCTGTGCTGAGTCTAAAAAAAAAAAAAAGCGCTCAAGTGTCATGGCGCACCTCAATCAATCATGCCTGGAGAGCAACGGCCTCTTTCAACACATAAAGCTCTCTCTGTTTTTAAAGGCAGAAAGACGTGATTCAGTCTATTCTTTTGACCACTCTTGTTTTACTGCAAGCAATAATTCATTTTCACCTTTGACTTATTTTCAGCAGAAAGTTTCAGATGGAGCAATATTGGTTAGACTTATATGTTTTCATTGATTTTTCTGTTCACACAAAGATGTTAAGCTTTGTGCTATGAGAAGACGCAGTTCATTGCAATTTAGGTAAATAGGACTGTGTCACCTCAAGACCAGCTGTGAAAATGCTTTTGCGCACAGAATTATTGAACTGAATGCCATGAAATATGGTACAGTCCAAAGAATGAACTTTGTGATAGATTAAGTACATGGCGAAAGCTCTCTCATGGTTTGGCGCTGTATTTCAGCCAGTGGTGTTGTGAATGCTGTCAAAATATCTAGAATTATTAATGCAGAGGAGTACCTCCAGATTTTTAACCACCATGTAATACCATCTGGAAAGTGTCTGATTGGAAACAGTTTCATTTGTCACCATGATAAAGGTCTTAAACACACTGCTAATGTAGTAACACCATGACTGAATAGAACACATGCACAGAGTGAAACACTATCAGTCATGGATTGGCCTCCCCAGTATCCAGACCTCAACATTGTTTTAGCAGTGTGCTATGGAGAGAAATTTGTCTCAAAATGTTACAAATGCGCACATTATGATCCACAAGCTTAAATGAAGATTTACAAAGCTTGTGTGTAACTATTGAGCCCTCACAAATGCATCATTCAATCCACACATAAATATGTACAAGTTATTTCACTGCACGCAAAACTATTTTACAAATGAGTACATCCAAACTTGAATAAATACTGATCATTTACGCACAATTTATTCAATTCAACATCATAAATCGAATACTTTTCTCTTTCAAAAAGCTTTCTGTGCATACAGATGTCTAAAACTACACCTAACATCCCTCACGTACAAAACCTTAAATGCATGTGGATGAATCGCCTGATACTCACAGATCACATCGCATGCACAACTGGGGTTTTGAGAAAAATTTCACGCTACTAGTTTGGCACAGATCCAAAGATCTGTAAGTTGCGTTCAAGGCCCAATGTAAGAAGTAGAAATGTAAGAAGTTGTAATATAATTTCACTCATTTTGAATACCAACAGATTTTCATCAGTGTTCCATTGCAGGGAGCAGCATCTTCTATTCCTGAAGAGTTTGTATTATAAGAGCTTTTGAAAGCCATGATAAACACTAATATTCTAACTCTGAAGAGCCTAAAGAACTCTCCGTTTCTTGGATTTCTCAAAGTAAACCCTTAGAGACAGATTAAGCTACTGTTAAGCAACAAAAGTCTCAGCGGTGCCCAAATATTAATTTAATGAGACGTCTGTGAAAACAGATTAACACACCTCCGTACTGTTCGCAATAAAACAATCTGTCTTGGGCAGAACAGAAGCTCCTTGTGACTAATTGCCTTTTAAAGTGACTTGTGCCTGATGCAGAAGGGCAAAGTGATTCACTGACACCAACAAACAGCTCAACACCTCACTCAGATGAGATGAGAGGGTGTTTTAACCAAAATGCTGAGGCATTAATCCAAGGCACCGCCTCCATTAGCCTCAGCTTGTCAGAAGTGAAATTGGAGGGAGAAAAGCCCACTCCGTGGGTATATAGTTAATTTCATGCCATAGTGAGGAGAGACAGGGATGGGCAGAGAGTAAGTGCTTTAGGTCGAGGGCTTTGCAGCCCTCGTAAATACTCATCTGTTAGTTTTGAAGTCGAATTGCTCCCTCCGTCTTGGATGGAGTTTGTTTTGAATGGGAGCGATGAGTCCAAGGTCAGAACGACTCTTCAGTCTGACCATTGATCTCAACGCCAGGCCAATCCAAAAGCTTATGATTGATGACAAGCTGAGCCAATCGGGTAGCGCAGGCAGGAGAGGCCAATACGGTGACAGATGGAGGAGCATGTGCACCGTGTTTAATAATGTAAAGGCTCGTCATACTGCGACTCAAGGTAAATGACAGGAGGAGCAGGAGGGGAATGTAATTTCCCTCAGCAATGTCAGACGCTACCTGCTGATGTGGTTTCCTGCATGTGCTCTGCTTCACCTTCTGAACGCTTGCACAGCACATAAATGGATCTCACCCAAACTTAAAAGATTAAAAACAATGTTATACCTCCCAAAAATTTAGTTTGCACAGCAGGTTTAATGTCAAGAGTGTCAAGACAGACTGGACTGACTACTCCTTATGTGAAAATGTTCTAATGGGCTGTATTCTTTTGCTGGACAAACATGTATGAAAAAGTTAAATGGTAAGATTGGATCACATCTCAACACTTTTTTCCAAAAAACTAACTCCAACTTGCAGCTTCTCTCCAACATAGAAGAAAAATATGTAAGAAGCTCTGGGTTTTGGGGCTTTTTTGCTTGTTTTAGATTAATAATTTTAAAAAGGAATAAAAAAACATGGTCATAGCATGATAATGACTAAAACCATCACTGATGTAAAAGTAACATGAAACTATGAACGTTTGTATCACAATTTCAATTCTATTATTAGTTGGTTTATGAATGCTACTCAACGAATGTAACTATTGTCTGCTCTTTTCAAAAGACTGAAAGTGGACACAACTGAACTACATTTTGAAAAGTGTGAGAAAATTTCTCTGGAGATGTGTCACTGTTCACTTGCTCACACCGTTAATTTCATTTTGCTACTTTTGCCCGGTAACCATCACCTTATATCATAAACCCTGAGAAGCTTTCACGACTATCTTCTCTTCTGGCAGCAATCGCTATACATCGTAAATGAAGAGCAGTCAAGTCAAGTTCCTTCCTCACATACTTCATGCACCATGAGCAATGATTGATTTCCTTTTGGTGTCTACCACACATCCAGCCCTCTTCTGCTTAATTTGGTGATTTCCTGCTTGTGTTTAACAGGTGACATCTCTGTGTGCAAAAGTGAGCAACAAGTAAACCACGGAAACTGCTACCATCAGCTGAAGCTACAATTAACACTTAATGATCGTGCTAAAGAAAGCCCATCTAAGGTCACATTTATGCATACTGGCAAGGCTAAACAGAATCACTAGTACCTCACTATGCCGCTGCATTTTTGTCTTTTTAGGTGGACTTGTCCTTTACGTTGTTATCAGCTAGACTTCCACGCTCATCAAGTGTGTTTTAGAAAATTGCCTACAAGTTAAACAATGTCAGAACTTAACAGTTGAGCCTTTGAGAACACAGAAAGTGTTGACGTAGCATATCAAATGTGGCTCCGCTCTGTGAGTTCGATCTTGGAGGGGGCCACTGGGGCGAAGGATAAAGAGATATTGTGTGAGCAGTGAGCGAAAAGCACCAGCGAACCTTGGAGATCTCAACCACTGCACCGCTGACAGGTACAAGTGGAAGGAAAGGGGGGAGGGGTGTTGGTGCACACAGAGGAGGGTTGGAGGGGCTGCCAGTCAACCATCCCCTCGTTGCCTTGTAGACAGATCCAGATGTCCCCCCACCTGCCCTGATTGCATTCTCCACACTTTTCCCCAGAGATTGGAAGATGGGTGCGAGAGGGTACACAAACGGGGATGTGCTGTGGTCGACAAAGAAATAGCAGTACCCTCTATCTCTTCGCGCCCTCCTCCTCTTCTGTGTGCACAGTGCCCTAAGCACCATGGGGATATTGAGACAGACATATCCCTCCTAGATGAAAGGGGCATTTCAGTCACACAGGCCCCCAAGGTAAACGTGGTCTGAGTAAGCAAGCAGCTCTTCGTTTATTGTGGAATGGGAGAGAGACTCAAAGGCACCATAACACCAGTGAAAGCAATAAAGGGCAACTGCTCTGTTCACACTTCTGACAAGCTATTTGCGACTGTACCAGGCCATGAAGACATATGCTTATTTGTTATTGTTTGTGAAGCTCTAACAAAGTTTGCAGAGGTAACTGCTGTCTCCCCCCATTTATTAACTGCCACAGCACCGCCGCAGCGGGCCCCGCCGATGCTCCCGCCTTATCAAAGGATTATGCATCAGATAAACCTGGTGATTTTGAATTTCTATCTTCCTTCCCTGGAGGTTTGCGTTCCACTGCTCAGATCTGCAGTATTTTGTTAATGGTTAATATCAAGCACAGTGTAAGCTGCCATAAACAAGGCGAATGTTTTGCAAAAGATTCCTCCTTCTGCATTCATTCAAGCCTCAATACACCTTCGCAAGCTTTGATAACTGAATAAACACGCTACTGAAATAATATTTCAGAGTTTTAACATGATCCCTCACTCTAGGTGTCAATATATCTCAGTAATAAATACACACAATAAACCGAAAGCGCACAGAACCTTCCCCTAATGATAACCGAGAGCTGGCATAGTAAGATGAACACCTTAGACACCACAGAACAAACGCCACCCTCACAGGGCCATCGTTCATTTGTATTCCTTTCTGTTTGAGAGAGACATGCAAAATGTCAGTGACAAATTTGTCTAGACGCCATTATCTCGGCGTGGATTCCACAACAGAGCCGTAGAGAGACTGCGCACGGACGCCTGTGGCTACATAGTCATTTTAGCAGGAGCACCACAGAAATGTTGATATATTTCCCCGGGGACAGTGTGGCTTTCTCTACTGCAAAAACCCTTTCAGAGAACACATTTTGCTCAATTTAGCGATGAAGCAACACAGTCCCAATATTGCCTTTCCACACTGTGAATTTCAATGAGCGCCTTAGTTACAGTGGTATCTACATGGAAATAAGAGCTAATTCTGCAATCACGCTGCAGTCTAAATAGGGATGCAATTAGTGCACTATACACTAAAGTGGAGATTTAGCTGCAAAGGATTCACTTCTTACAGTGACAGATGTTTAAAGGACCGTGTGTTGAGCAGGTCCATAGTTTCAGGAAACATGTACAACAGACTTCTAATTAACAACTTAGCTAAGTTTGGATGCTTTCCTTTTTTTGCCCCATTTGACAGTAGAGTATGCGTGGAGTAAATCAAGGGAAATAAAAATTTGAAATTTAATCTTGAGTGCCGAGCTATTTAGCACATAAAAACCCATCAAACGCTGACAGACACTGACAGAAAACTCCCATTTGCATATTCTAATTATAAAATTCATCAAAGATAAGTTCATTACACTGAAATATTACATAGACTTTGTGTTTATTGAGTTAAACTTTTTTCCAAAGCGAAAAAGGAAACTTTTTTTGCCCCGCGTTTGCTATCGTATGTCTCCTGAAATGTCAGCGACTTTGAGGGAAGTTGTTCTGTTGCAGTAAGAGGTGTTTTCCAATAAATGCAGTGCAGCTGATTGGCCTGGGACCCCCACAGCAGAGGCTAAACTCAGCTCACACACCAGCATGAGGACTGGTTGTGTACATGTTTAATGAGAAAAGGAAAAAAAAGAAAAATTTATATGCGTTCAAATGTCCATCAAACTCCAAATAATTGATTTTTATTAATATTGGGATTTATTAAAGTTCTACACTAAATGCATATGTTTCTCTTTTTTAATTAATTTTGTTTACTTAGCTCCTTGCATTATCTCAGTTGTTGCCTGGGCTTCCATAATTGGCTGCACAGTTAGCAACAGTAATACAATAACTCTATTTATTTGAGCCATATTGAGATTTTGAGACAAACAAACCACAGTGTTATGGGTTCTTCTTAACCTTTGCTTATCTATGAGGAGCCAGCTGTGCATGCCGGCTTCTTTCTGAGCAGCGTCCTGCTTTGTGGGCGGGGCACATCTACTGTTATCCCCCATTTTGCTTTATTTTTATGTTTTGGGAGAAAATGACGTACTGAACAAAAAGGGTGTTACAGGACAGATTTTCTCTAATTAGAATCGGGGCCGGTCCAACCCGAGTACAACAGGGGAATCCACACACTTCTGGCCAAAGAGTGGATATTGGAGAGTTGCACATCCATTTAAATGTGACCACTGCAGTTTGCAGCTATACGATTACACGTGATTAATTGTCCTGCCACTCTAAGCAGCATTTGCAAAGTGGAAAACATGGAATAGGCGGGCAGAAATCGAGGGAGAAACGAGGGGTAAAAGGCCCTCCTTACAAAGTCGAACTTGGCTGTGGGGGGATGTGGTCAAGACGAGGACATGAGACAGACAGACAGTCAGGGAGAGAGAGGGAGAGAAAGAGACTAGAAAACTTGGCACTGACTTGTTTGACTGCAGCCAGAGTGCCAGCTGAGAAATATGGCTGCTGTCCCTGGCACTAGTCACTTTGACTTTGACTCAGAGAAACACACACAAACACATATAAGTTATGCTGACATTATAATATTTCACAAGTTTAAAACAAATCTTGTGCTTCTTCAAAAACACGAGATTTGCGTGTTTTTATCACCTACCTTCATGGGAATAAGAGGCTGGGACATTACTGTGTAATTATTCAAGTAGCATCTCTATTTTAAAAGGACAAATCAGATCATTGAAGAAAGCAACGCAAAAGCACACCCTCAATACCCACAATATCTTTAGTCTTTACTTTCTGAGGATATACTAGTGTCTTGCTGAGAAGTTGTTGATGTGTTCAGTTTTGTTTCATTTTTCCTTAATATTTTTTTAAATGTATCTCCCAAAAGGACGAATGCCAACCTCTATGCCAAAAACACTGTCTTCTGTGACTCTTTCAAAATAAACGGTTTACATACTGGTACAGCATTCTGTAAGCACACATTAAACCCAGCAATTATGCAGCTGTGGGTGACACAACAAAGACTAACCCTGGATTGCATGCTGCATCGCTTCCTTTGAGTACCCTCTATGTGTGTGTGTGTGTGTGTGTGTGTGTGTGTGTGCGTGCACGTGTATCTAGAAATCCAAATTCATCCCCAACGACTTTATCCACAAATAATCTTACTATAGTACACAAAATTTGCTCGCAAACCCCTCCTACATGGACCGGAGTTGATTGACTAAAAATGGCACACAAGTATATGTTGGCCTCCCAAATGTTCTTATCTATATCAGATATTATGACAGGCTAAAATGATCCATCTGTAGCATTTATCCACCTTGGGATCCTCCAGGAGGAATTTGAGGCCATGTCCACACTAATACGTTTTCTTTTTCTCCCCATTTTGGCCTTCCGTCCACACTGAGGATAGAAAACTGAGCTTTTTGAAAACACTCTCCAAAGTGGATACATTTGAAAACGCAGTGTGGACTGCGAAAATAGAGAATTTCGAAAACGATGATGTGTTTTAGTCATATGATGCAGTCATGTGACCAATTCAACTAAGATGGCGGAGAGCATTTTACAGTAGTTGTTTTGTTTGCTCTCAATTTTGACAGCCCTATTAATAATTAATGTCTTTTTGTACATGCTCCAGGTGAAACTCAACACATTTCCTCAACTTTTTACACGACTTTTCAAAGAGCCGGACGGCAGACAGAGATGACGCAGGTCAACAGTCTTACGTTTCACGCATGCGCAGTGCAGGAACGCAGTGTTTTCAGTGTGGATGAAAACGACTGAAAACAATAGTCTGGACGTGGAGCATTTTTAGACAAAAACGCTGTTTTCAAATTTATCCGAATTAGTGTAGAAGTAACCTGAAGGTGTCGTTGTGGAGGATGTCTGGAATACTCTGCTTAGCCTGCTGCAACTGCGATCTGACTTCAAATAAGCGCAAAGTGGATGCAATTGTTCCAAAAAAGTGGCCTGAGTCTGCAAAGGTACTGCAGGTGGCCCACAGTAAACAGAAATTCAGTTTGAAATCACTCAGAAGTATGTACAATTATAAATTTATATACATTTATTTACTTTTAAAATACTGTTAATAGCCTTGAATTTAGCATTTAGGCTGTGGACATTTTGAGTTTTTATGAGTGAGCTGATCATATTTGGAGGAGAGGGTGGAGTGAGAAGCTAATGCTGTAGGATTTTTGGTTAGCAAAAATATAAAGCCACGAAATATTAGAATTAGATTAGAGCAGAGGTTTCATTAACAATACGCCAGTGCAAGTAGTCACTCAGGAAGTTATTATTTGTCCAAAAATTGTGTTAAAAAATGCACAAACACTACGAATATCATTTAAGGTCCAAATCAGGAATTGAGCTAGCAAACCGCTAACAGCTACAGGACCTGTATCGACATCCTTGTTTTCTGACAAAGCAGCCACACGCCTAAAGTTATAATGAAATGGTAAATCAGCTATAGAAAGTCTACAGGCATTAACTCGCTTTTAAAGCTAGCTCGAAGTAGTCATTCACTTGTAATGAAAGTGACCCAAGTATTAAACACTAGTCTTTCACTCCAGCTATATATCCATTGTCATCAGCGCGGCTAATATTCTACACATCTGTGAATTTTTAACTTTTCCTTCTAATTACTTTCTGGTAAACTTTTTGAGAGGCAATTATCTTCTTCTTTCCACCTCACACATATACACACACTCTCTCTCACGTACATACACACACACGCACACTATTTAAATTCCAGAGGCAAGCTTTGATCACCACTACATTAGCTTTACATTAGAAACAATCATTAGGGGGACATCATCCCCACGACCAATTTGCCTTCGGAAAATAGTGGTGCTTGAATGTGCTGCAGCCCACAGAGGACCAATGAGCCACACCAAACTTGATTAGGCCTCATAGTAATGTATCACTCCTCCTGGCCAAGGCTTTGTAGATGAACGACTTGTCTTCATTTTAAGTACTCTATCTGGGAAGGGCTAGAAACTGGAGTGGACTCATTTTCAAAAATCTCTTTGAGGAGGTTCAGTCTGCCAGAGAAGAAGGTGTCAAAAAAATAAATGAGTAATGAGTTCCACATGTTCATTCAAGGCTGTTGAGATATTTCCAAGACAAGATTTTCAGGTTTGATTCTCAAAAAAAAAAAAAAAAAAAAACACTTCTGAGGCTACAGCTATTTAGTTTAAGACAGCACATCGTGTTCTTACAAGTAACATTTTTTTAATCTCTGAAAATGCTTTTTGAAAAGGTAGGAACATAGTTTGGTGCTCAGTTGAGGAAAAGAAGAAGACCAAATGTTTTACTATCCCCAGAAAAAACACCCTTCCGATCACAGGAATTTCCTCTCAAGGTTTCAGAGTAAAGTGATGAGCTGTAGATATCATATTCACATTTCACACTGTTGCATTAAAATCATCTTTAATGTGCAATGACAACCTTATAAATAAAGCATACCTTGTGAAAGTCAATAAAAGGAAAACCTTTTTGAGGATGAATACTTCGACACGCACTATCCAGTGTAGCTGAGATAGGCTCGTTTTCAGAACATAAAGCCTCTTCATCACCTGGCTCCACCATAAGCGGCTATCAAATCTACCTCACGACAGCTTTATGAGAGCATAACTGCCGCCATTTTGTGGCTCGGGGTAAGTTTCAGGGAGCAGATGGGAGTGAACTTTAAACTCAGCGGGGAGAGAGCAGCAACGTCCAGCTGACAGTGAGGCTGGCCTGCCTGATGTTTGATTAAGAGGCACATTGACCTTTCCGAGGCTCCAGGGGGCGCTGAGATACACCCTCACCTGACAGCCCACGAGTCAGAGCCTTCTCATTATGTCCCAAATCTATCAGTCTAGAGGGGAGCTTTTTTTTCTCCTTGTTCTCTGGGAAAAATTAAATGCCAGTGGGTTTGTAGAAGAGAAGTACGCCAAGAGGAAGATGTCACGGAAAGGGAAGTGTCACAAGCTAAACACGGAATAACAGAGGGTGAGTTTTGGGGTTAAGAGAGGAAGAAAAAGGATGGAGAAGAAGAGGATGGTACACTTTAGATGTGGTGCATTGCTCAGTGCAATTGCTGTAAATCAGAACAGAGAAAAGAAGCTCTAAATACAGATCAGTCTATAACTACAAGCCCAAACTACTCCTATAGCTTCTAAGGAATCTTCTAAGCACTGCGCTGATGCCTTTACCAAAGATTATAATTGATGGCCAGGAAGAAGCTGAGGCGAGTCAATACAGTGTGATGAATTAGGCCTGTATAGTGGCATTGGGTGTGCGCCTCTACTGTTCATGACAAATTGGCCATGTCAGACTCTAGGTATTTCCCTTACAATCAATACGTGATGACAAAATGGCTGCTGAGGCCAGCTTTGGTTTACAATTGCCCAGACAAGACAGACGGAGATGCAAAGAAAAACCACAGACACCTTTTAGTCTGAGGCATTTCAGCAAGTTATTTATAACAAAAGTGATTAAAATTACTCTACAATCATAGTAGCACGGGCAACTTTTATACAGCTTCTTAACAGTGAAGCATCAAGACTTCTCTCAAGTGAAATGTGCAACTTGTTGCAAAGAGCACTGCATTTGTTTTTAGCTTTACAGATTTTGGTTTTCTAGCTCATAACACTCCATGTATACTAAGCTGTACCACTTTCCCAGTGTCATTTAAGGACACAAAAGCAGCTACTTTCAGCAATTGTACTCTAACATCCCAATGTGTGCTAGTTTTCCAAGAGGAGCTGTTATGGATGTCAAAACCAGGATTGTAATAGATGGATGAATATCACACTTAAAACCAAAAGTGAGCAAATGCTAGTATTTTAGCAGCAATCGCAAATTAAACTTCTCTAATTTACCTTTATAGCAATAGCAACCACTGTGGCTGAAAAATGAGATGTCAAAAGATGCAGTTCCACCTACTGACCATTTGAGGTGTCATGGATTTGCAGTATATTTTTACAGTTTGATACAGATAATGTTTTTTTTTTCTTCTAAAGCTAAAAAACCAAAAAACCAAAAACTTAATAGTGATGGACTGCCAATGTGTCCATGGAGTACCATCCCTCTACTTCCTTCTTTGCCCGTGTCAGCTGGGATGAGCTGACAGATACATTATACACCCCCACCTTGACCCTAAGTTGAATACGCGGTAAAGAAAATGGATGGATGGACTTCACTTTGGATGATAACTTCTAAATACGGCCAAGTAATACATTTGACTGCAAAGCAAAATGGGGTGAGTCAAGAAACAAATAATAACCCACTCTTCATAAGTAAAGCACATATTGCCCAAGCCAAATGGTTTGATGAGAGATCCTTGACATTAGCACAGACATTTTGGTGGTGTGCCCAGCTCTAACCTAGTCACTGTAAATCTTCATTCTTGTTCTATAACACCCTCTTTAATAGACCTTTGGTGCATCTTTACACAAACTCATACAGACACACCATGTGCCACAAGGTCCATTCTGTACTGCTGGTGTGGATACCTGCCAGTGAGCATCTGCCCAATCAGTAGGGTCTGGCAAATGAGCCCAGGATACTACTGTAATCAATTAAGTCAGCTTCACTGAGCTTTCCATACAGTATGAGGCACTACATCACTGTACTCTACCTCATACATACTGCAGACTTTAAGCAGAACTGTAATAATTTAACTGCTTTTGACACCTGCATACAGGTATTGATTGCTGAGCCTCATTACCAAATTTAATTAGTTAAATCTTATTATGTGTTTTTTTTCCCTGCCAACTGTAAATCCTCCCGAATCACAGTAAACCAAACTATGCAAACCTAATTTTCACAGATTCACTGTGTCTCTTGCATGTGCACAGTTTAGATAACCTCAACCTCAACCCTGCACAGCTACACACTCTGGCAGCAGTATAATAATAAATAACACACCTTGAAACAAATGTTCCTGCCTACATCGAGAAGGCATTTCACCTCATCTTGTTCTCTCTTGCTTTGTTTCATTACTCCAGCTTTCACCAGCTTGGTGAACTGCCGTTTATCGGATGCAAAATGTTTGTCTTGCTTATGCCGTTTGAACACATTTAAGGTCCTTTTTTGCTGTTGTTGTGGGTTTGAGATTTTACTCGTAATGAATCAGACAGCTGAGTCGCAGACATCATGTTGTGATGTCTTTGAAGAAATTAAACAAAAAAATCTCTAGAGCTGTGAAACAAAACAGTATGAGTGTGCATACCATGGCTGCGCCTTTAATGTTACATCCATGAGGCATTCAGGGTGCCTCCAATTAATTGAAATAAATCCCTAACATCCATATCATAATTAATAATATATCAGCTGCACAAGGCATGCCTGCACAAAAGTTAATTTAGCAATTCTCCCAGCATTCTTGAGCGTCCTCCCAGTGCACCGCGAGGTAATATTCTGCTAATGTTTAGGGAATACACAACATTCCCCTTTACAACAGGTGCTTTTTCATTTTCTGTCTGGCTAGCTTTAATGATCTCATTAGACAGCCACTCTAACCGGGAAACCGCCTATGGCACCTCCGCCACACGACAGGGAGTGCAACAACAGTGCTGAACAGGGAGGCCGGGCATCTGTCTGATGTCACAGTTGTAACAGAAGCTGCTTACTTACAAGATGGACACGACTCTGAGAGCGTACCAGGGAAAGAAAAGAAAGGAAAAAAAAAAGGCTAATTGAATTCCTCGTGTACGTGCGTGCACAAAGCCCTCCCTGCTACACTGAGGCTGGAGAGGCAAGCTAAGAACCCTGTTAGACTGAGTTGTACATCATTACCCAGAATTCTAGCAGGCAGTTTCCCCAACTTCTACTGCCAAGAATCAAATGGCACAAATTAATCACAGCTTTCCTGATGGCAATGGAGGAGGAAGGAAAATGGTTCTACAGGCTGATCATAAAGCTTCTACAAAAGACTTCTAAAGCACCAACGAACACAACTGCCCCTCATGAACAACTTACTGTGAATTTAAAGAGGTGTTTGAATCTAGCACGTTTTCAGATGGATTCGACTCTCTCACAAACAAATTTAAAAAAAGAGGTGCTGGAGTGTTTTATAATTTCATTACAAATTGAAGCTCAAAAGTAAACTATTTACCTTTGTTCGTCAGCAATTAAGAAGTGATCAATCATGTCAAACATTTTCTGGTTTTGCTTCCCAAACAGGACGTTGTGCAACTTTACTTGATATTGTTGCAATTTGAGAAGCTTGGGGATATTAATCTGATGACAACAACAACAAAAACACAACTAAAGATTTACTTGGCCTTTTTGAAGTTGTCATTGGCATTTCTCTTGATGTTTCACTCCTGAC
Source organism: Oreochromis niloticus (assembly GCF_001858045.2). Lineage (NCBI taxonomy): Eukaryota > Metazoa > Chordata > Actinopteri > Cichliformes > Cichlidae > Oreochromis > Oreochromis niloticus. The sequence continues at coordinate 11,294,316 of NC_031974.2, forward strand.
ATTTCAAATAACACATAAACAAGCCAGATTTATCAATAGTGTAAATAATGAATAACCAAGCCCTGAAATGACACAGCACAGCTGCAGCAATACAAAGGTAAAAGTAACTAAATTGAATGTCATTTGAAGGTTAATGTCAAATTAATATCCCAAACACAAACCAGCTGAAAGAGTCCAATGTGCAAATTCATGACAGAATGATTTTTCATCTCAACTCTGCTTTGCGTATGACTTCAATACTCCTATCTTGGCTAATTCTGCTACCTTTTACTTGATCCCAGTCAGTCCGAGTGAGACCGATGCTCTTGTGCCCAGTTTGATGGAATGTGGCTAATCTTGGCTGATTTTTTTGTGTTTTTTTCTAATTTTTGCAGAGCTTAGTTTTTAATAGGTCTCCAAACGCCATCATCATTCTCGGCTGTGTGGTCCAATTTGAAAGTCAAAAACTTGGCATTGTACTTTTTCTTTCCCTCTCCATCTGCCCCTCGATCTGTCAGCCAGCCTTACTTGCACTGTCTCTGCCATTAACCTTAATCCTCTTCATGTTTATTACCTTGTTTCACACACTAAAAAAAATACACTGTTTACATCTTGTTTACCAACCTTACCTTTGACATAAATATAGAAAACACGTGCATTATATACCCACACATATAAGATAGCAGGAAAACACTGTAGTGATGCAGGGAGACAGTGATTTCAGATAAATTGAGCTGTCGGGTCATCCACTTACTCATTCTGTGCACCCAGTCTGCCCGTGAAATGCAATTACACTCAATGCCATGAGTAAGTGGTGGAAACCAGCTTATCATGTCAGAGCCTTAACGAGTGTTACTGAGGGAAATCATGATTAACGCCGAGCACAAAGATAAAGTCGGTCCGTGAGAGAAAGGAAACAGGCCTTCATGAGACAAACCAAAAGACTCATCTTCGTATTCATATCCATAAAAGCCCTCCTTCTCATTGGCTGGAATAATCATAGTAAGAGAAACAGCAGGCATTATGACGTGCAATATATACACACAGATCTGCTTCTGGCACCATACAGCAGACTGCCAAATTAGCCTCTAATTACAACACTGTGCTTTTAGAATGATACCTCTGCTCGTCCGGATCCCATGAGAATATTACCTCTTTAAAAACAAAGGGTGGGGGGATCACTACATCAGCCTTAAAGTGTAAAACGGCTACTAAAAACCTTCCTATTTTCAGAATTTGGTTGGTTTACCTCTTTCATACACAGTATTTGATGTCCACTTTCTGAAGTTTACCACATACTTTTAGATTAATTTTCTTTCTCGAGGGGTGTTTACATTAATTTCACTGCACTTTATGAAAATTAACTTGAAAACACCTGCTTGCCTGAGATGGGTAATCCATCACACTCATTGTTCTTTACTTTTATTCTTTTTCAAGGTTATTTAGTAATGCAACTCTGAAGAACGAACCTGTTGGGAAAAGTTGGGGAAAACAACAATTTTAAACCTGACAAAGCTACATTTTCCTTTTTGCTTTTTAAAATCATGTGCTTTATTTTGAAATCTCTGACAACAGCTTTGAATGTGCCTATACAGTGCCATGAAAAATTCTTTGTCCTCTTCCTGATTTCTTAGGGTTTTTTTTTTTTCATTTTTGTCATACATACGTGTTTTAGATTGTCTAATATTACAATTTGTTTAAAGATAACTTCAGTAAATTACCAATGATGATGTCATTTATTACCTGAAAAAAGCTAACCAAACCTACCTGCCATATCTGAAAAACCAATTGTCCTCTAAACCTATTAACTGGTTGCACCATCCTTGGCAGCAAAATCCACAATCAAGCAATTGTGATAACTGGCAATGGCTCTTTTACAGTCTTTCAACTGTGGTTTGAGTTGTACCCACTTTTCTATGCAGAATTGTCTTAATTCAGCCACACTGGAGTGTTACAAGCTTGAATGACTTGTTTAAAGTAGTACCAAAAAATCTCAATCAGCTTGGATTTTGACAAGGCAACTCCAAAACATTTATTTGGTTTTCTTAGAGCCATTCAGAGGTGGACTTGCTCATTGTCCTTCTGCATAACCCAAGTGAGCTTGAACTGATGGCCAGACAAACCCTTCAGGGGGTTTTTTTTGGCAGCAAGCAGAATTCATGGTTCCATCAATTACAGCAATGTCTAGGTTCTGAAGCAGCAAAGTAGCCAAAGACTATTACACATTCACCATCATGTTTGACTGTTCGTATGACGATTGGCTTTTGTTTTTATGTAATGATGTGTGACCTCATGGACACGTTGGTGGGGCAAATACCTCTTCACTGGATAAATGCTGTATTGGTAAATTATTTTGTTTTTTTATTTTGGTCCAAAGACTATGGACAAGTCATTGCCAATGGAACACACCTTGCAAACTTGTCTGCAAACAGTCACAAATAACCCCCGAGCTGTAGTCAAACTGAGAAAAGTGTGATGCAAACCAAAAATAGAGGAGGCAATTTGCCTTTAAAGCAAAAGTTGCACCTTTTGAAATGTGCTGGCTGCAGCAGCATACAGGCATAACTCCCATGCAAATTATGTCTAACAACAGCAATCTGCTAGTGACCAAAGAAATCACAATAAGGTTTATAGAGCAGAAGCCTCTTTGCAACGATTTTTACTTGGTGACAGCCAAAAAGCTCCAACAACCACTTGAATAAACAGTTCAAGTGGTTGGGAATACACATTTATCCCCTCACAATCAGAGATTGCCAGGGGGTTGCCAACTGGTCTTTAGGCCTTTTGTGTCTGAGGCATAAGAGAGGAAACATGGTTAACATTGCTCCTGAAAGTCAACATTGCCATTTTGAGTTCATATGCTGATATTACAAATTAGCTAAAAACACCTACAAGCTCAGGCTCACAGGCTTCTATTAGGAAAAAGTAAAGATCCTTGTTACCATTACCAATAGTGTAAATGCTGCACAATCACAAAAAAAAGAAAAGAAAATCTTGACATATGGTGTCACTCATCTAATTAGGACAACGACTTGGATTTCCTTCACTTTGGGTGATCTACCCATCAGTGGTGGCCTTGTCAGGTATCAAAGAAGGAGATGGAATTGTGCAAATACATTGAGAGGTTTTTTTTTTAATACCACAAGAAAAACTGACTGGAAACCAGTGTCTGCCAATACAAGTCTGCGGTCAGTGGTTATGTAAAGTGTACATAGAGAAGTAGGGTTTATTAATATATTTCTGTAATCTTTATGATTCTTTACATTACCATCTTCTCCTTTGAGACAAAGTATTATATAAATCAGTATGGGATAATGACTTGTACCTGGATTCACCTCCTCAATGTACTTCATGAAAGGAGTATGTGTCCCTCACTTACTTTATGAGTGTTCACTAAAGAGACGAGGAGTATTTTGATTTCATTATGATGAATAACTACTCATAAAAACAGAGAAGAAAGAAATCAACACGGCTACTTGAGCGAGCCCAATTATGGCATCTCCTCATAAAAGAAGAACATCACTGCAATCACACTTTAACTAGCACGGGTCCTCAATCTCAAGATGCAAACAATGTAGGGATGGATGGGGCGGGCTCTATGAAATATTCACCTACTGTATGCTCATTATTTCGCTGAGGCACTCGGCATGGTGCAGTCTGGCTAAGTGATGATTGATTGCTCAAGGCCAGAAGAGGGTGCAACAGACAGAGACGACACATACTGCACAAAACGCTTGTGAATATCTCAAGGATTTTATGTGGGACATTTCCATGCATGAGGCAGTAAAAACAAGACAGCCCACAGTGTGATGCCACTGCAGCGGATTTAAGAAATCCAATTAAATCATTGGTGTGAATAAGAGAAAAGGGCCAACAATTCAAATGGGTTTCTACCAATATGGATTTTTATTGGCAGTAAGATGTTGAATAGATCTTCAATGTTTTCGATTCTCTGTATTTTTCAAGCCAAAATAATACCACTGTTCATTGTTTGTCCCGTCATCTTACCATTGGCAGGCACGCCAATTCAAAAATGGATTTATTATTAGCTGCTATTCAAAACAAGATGAATCACTTGGGATGTATTGCTGCCTTTTATTGGTGAATAAATGCTCACACAAAACACAAATGTGGAAATTAAGCACTATTTCAGTGCAGTCTGTCTCAGTTAGCTGTGGTCACAGAGATTCCTCCAGGACCCATACCTTCTATTGCAGTTGTTGGCGACTGTTAATAACTGATACCGATAATTTATTTAATTATTTAAATATTCCCTGCTACTAGTACAGTATATCAGATGATGATTTGCTGATTTTCTTTGGCATATTATTCCATCCTATATTGTGTTAACCCTACTGTAGGCTGGTGACCTATCCAGGGTGTACCCCGCCTCTCACCCTATGGTAGCTGGGATAGGCTCCAGCCCTCCAGTGACCTTGACAAGGATAAGCAAAAAAGAATGAATAGAAGGATGATGATGATGATGATGATGATGATGAAAGCTGTAAAGTAAGGCTTTGGGCTAGGCTACACTCTCTTGGTGCCCTTCTAGTACACCTAATATTTTTGGCGTTTTGGACAGCTCATCAAACAAAAAAACGAAATTTAAAGGCACTGCCTCAGACTTCAGAACATCACATTCATTTTGTAACTCTTTAAAACTTAATATCTAAGAAAATAATCAGAAGCTGCGTTGAAAAGATTTCTGTGTTCAGTTTCCTAAAGAAGGGTTCACACAAGCTACATTAGGAAACAGAATAGCTTGGAAAATGGACTAAAGATATCACAAGAAGCTATTGATCCACCTTTGTGAACTCAATTGAGCACACAGACTATGATACTTTTTTTTTTCCCCAAATCCACAGATTAAAAGGTTGAGTTCAACATTTTGAGAAATTAACTGTGTTACAGCTTACACAGAAAGTGTTTCAGTTGTATTTTTCAGTCCTCCATCTCAATTCTATTTTAATCAGCGCTGCTGTCCACTGGCCACATAACGCCTTGCACTATAAGCTCATGAATGCGATCTAAAGCGCAGGGGGTATTGTTTTCACCTTGTGAGTGTGTGTCATCATGGCAAAATGTGATCTTGGAAACAGCAATAGAACCAGTAAATGCGATAAAGGGATGTTTAAGTACTGTAAGTGCTATTTTGTCAATACTGCAGTGTTACAGTTAAAAGTTGTCTAGTTAAAATCAAATCAAGCCCATTTTAAATATAGCTTTGAGTGTCAACATGTTTACTAGTTGCATAAGTAGCTACAGTAATTGTGTGTCAAGCTCCGAGGACTGCCAAAACTTGAATGACCAACACACAGCGTCACTTTATATCTGAACATCACCTGTGTAGACACAGATGGAGGACAGGAGCTCCTGCAGCTCTACTAACACGCTGTTCATGCAACAGCTCCTGTGTAGACACAGTGTCAAATGGGAAACTCACACACTCTTATGTGAGATATCACATCTTAGAGGTGCTAGGAGCAAGATATATAGTACAAGTCTTTAGAGTAAGCTTAGCTAACTGCTTGTAGCTTCACATAGCTTTATGTTGAGGGGCATTGTGGCCGGTGTGATCCCACCATGAAATGTCCTGTAGTAACACTTAACAGCCTGCAGTGATTCTGAGTTGAGCTCAGAGAGTTAGCAGAACCTGAATGGCCTTCAAATACTGCTCTGCCAGAACACCTCCTGTGTAGACACAGATGGAGGACTGAAGCTGCTACAGCTCTGCTAACATGCTGGTCATACTAAAATTCCTGTGTAGATTCAGTGTGTGAGAAGCTCAAGCTCTCTCGTGAATATAACACAGCTTAAATCTAGTTAGCTTGACAACGAATATAATGGCAAGAGGTAGTTGATCTGGCAAAAACAAACATATTTACACTTTGAGTTTTGAAACAGGTCAAAAAAAAAAAAATCACAGACTAATAAGCTAAATGATCTGTGAGTTTCATGTTTTTCTGTAGGGCCTCAGTCACACAGGCCCAGAGGCAACCACAGGTCACTAGGGAAGAATATGACCACGTGGTGGATGATCACTGGAAGAGCATGGTGAAAACAGCTGCAAAGAAGGTCAAGCACCAAAAAACTCCTTGTGATTGCTTTGGTCACCAGCAGGTTGTAGTGGTTGGCAACTTGTCTGCAAACACTCACAACTTTTATTTTAAAGGCATATGCTCTATTCCCAGTTTATGTCACAACTTTTATACTTTCACTACAGCTTAGCAAGTAGATGGCGAGTGTGTTCAGACATGTTGGCAGGTTCCAAATATCATCCCAACTAGGGGCGAACAGGGGAATTTGCTAGTGATCAAAGCATGCAAGGTTTCATTGCAGCACCATATACCTGTTTGTAACCAATATCACATAGTCACTGCCAGCAATCTGCAGCAACAACTCACCAACTGGCTGAGGAATACACATTTTCCCTAGCAACTGATGGTTGCCAGTCCATCACTTACTACTCTCTAGGCCCGGGGCCTAGTACTTAAGCCTAACTGACTCAAATAAATGCCAATGCAGATAAAACGCTGTAGAATAGACAGATGCATCTACGTTGGCGGCATGGTAGATAGTGGTAAAATGAAGTTTTCACTAGTAATTTTCGTCTGAAAACTAAACTGTTTCAAACCAAAATACATTTTTTGTTGAATACTGTTACGGAATACTGCAGTAGCAAAGCCACTGCTTGCTGAGCAGAATGGATGACAAGAAAGATGGCTGTTTTTTGTTGCAAAACTGATTATAGGCACGAAAGTGAATTTTTCAAGATAGAATTTTCATGTTAGACAAAGTCATCCTTAATCACTGTTATTGATCAGCCCTTCCATCAAAGTCAAATTACCATTATTTTTGAGCTTATTTAACTTTTCTCTCCAAAGAGCAGCTCGAAATGATGAAGACACCACTAAATAAGAGAAAACAAAAACACTGAGGGCAAGAAGACTTCACGAGAGACAAAATAAAACTAACTACCCTTGTCATAGGATTTCATCTGCTATGCTGGAAAAGATGATAACTCCAGCCATCTGCCAGCTTCGCTTGATTGCTTGACAAACAAATGTAGCCGAGGGGGAAAACACTCAGCATGACGGATTCCAGTATGCTTAATGAAATGCTGCTGTTGTGCACCGCCACCGCTGACAAACTGCGGCCTGCGTAAAGGTCACTATAAATCAAGTCCCTCACTCCCAGACTGTTGCGTTTCTGACCCCAATCAAGTGCATAAATATGTCCACAAGCATGCACATATAGCATAAAATGACTTTCATTTTGCAACTTTGCTTTCTGACAGCAATTTATGATGGGATTTTGCTTTTACATCGTTGAATGTATTTATGATTAGATGTTTTATGACATTATAAATCGGCCTTCCCACTGTAGATTAGGCTCAATGAGTAATTTACACTCATCACCGATGGGATTTACAAGCTGGTGATGGACAATTTACAGATTACACAACGGTTAATTAATCATAACAATCATAATAATGATTTGATAATTAAATCAGTCATTAATTACAGTTAAAGACAGCCTCACCATACTATAATATCTAACACCTTTTTTCTCCCCAAATCCAGCTTGATATTTTTAAAAGCCTCGGAGTTGCGATAGAAATGCTGACTCACTCACTACATGACACTGAGTAACAGGTGCACAGATACCAGATGTCTGGAAAATCACGGTGCAGGGTGCAGCAGGCATTGCACAGCAATCAATAAAGCAGCATGCATGCGGAGGTGGTCAAACAACGCTGTGATTTCAATTCTTCTTCATGTGGTTTGAAACAACCGGGCATGAAAGCAAGTGAAGTGAGCTATTGACATAACACCTACAAGTTATCCTCCGGCAATAAAGTTTGGATTGAAAAGGCATTAACTGTGTAGTGGAGCAGCAAATCATGCGCACTGGCCCCTCAATCAAAATGCACCCATCAGCCTGAAGGCAAACGAGCAGCTGGAATACGCCTAACAGGCGGTTTGAGGTACAAGTAAACAGCTGCTTTCAGTCTGCGCTCTGGGAAAACATAACGGGAAGCAAATTAGGCTGATCTTCAATAACGGGGACAGTTTGTACATTGAGCTTATTGCCATTGTCGGATGGAATAAGCTTATCTTTAAATGTCAGATGTTCTCCAAGAGTCAGGCTTTGTTGGAGCTTTTATAGATATTGATTTGGAAGTTTTTAAAGGGTTTCTTGAAAATAATTCAGTAATATAATGCAGAATTGTGTCAATGTGATCATAAAGTGATATTGAATTCGAAAGAAATATGCATTTACAGTTCAACAAAGTTGAAAATAAAAAAGAAAGAAAATTTAAAAATCACTTAAGTAAAGGAAAGTATCTTGCATTTCTACATAGGTGTGGAGTTTTGTATTGATTTAAATATTGATTTTCTTTAAAAAATAACTTATCAAAATCTTCCACCTAATCATGATACATTGGAAGGTATTGCATGTCTATTTATTTAAAAAGCAGGTACATAAAACTTGCAACAAAACTTCCTGAAGTCCAGACTGCAACTCTAGTGCAGACATTACAGGCTGTTAGTTTTCAGTAGTTCATGCATTTGCCAAAACACAAGAACGATTCCTTGTTTGAGACCAGGAGGAGGCACAAACCCTGCAAGGGTTGCATCAGGAAGGGCATCTGGTGTAAAACTCTGCCAAATCAAACATGCAGTTCCATCTGCTGTGGTGACCCCTCATGAATAAGCGGGCAGCTGGAAGAATCCAGGTTTTCCGGTTCGACCCAGAGAGCTGAAAAATGTAATTGTGTAGTAGCTCAGTGGAAAATATGCACTGGGTATTGAGTTTTCCTTGTTTTCATGGCGCTACCAATCCATGTATCCTCACCGATCAATCCAACAGTTTCATTTATTAGCTGGTATTTTTTGAAGTACATGAAGAAGCTCAACACAGTTAAACAGAATTTTGGAGGCGTAAATGCAAAGCATCACAGACCTGAGACATGTATGAGTTGGATTGTTATTAAAAAAAACAAAAGAAAAGTTCCAAAAAAATATTTGTGTATGCCATCAATTACAGTTCAGTTTGGAGCACTATAGTCCAAAGCTGTTTACATGTGCGATAATCTATAGTTGTCACATCCCTCTAAATGGAAAAAAAAAAAAAAATCCCAATGAAATAATTAGCTATTTGGACAAATAGACAGCTTGGCAGAGGGGGGGAAGTAACAAAGAACATTACTTCAATACCTTTAAATAAAATTTTCAGGTCTGTATTTTACTATTTATTTATATAACAACTTTGAACTTTTACTCCCTACATTTCCACATAAGTATTTCAACTTATATTTTCTTCAGTTTACTCTACATTTTCATAACGGGCCCGTTACTTTCGCTTGAAGACATTTAAGGGAATTAATTTCACATCACTGCATCACTGCACACCTTCCGGACGTGAACCCAATTTGAACCTAAATGGAGGAAACAGTAACACATAAAAGACAAACCTATTGGTGTATCCATCACCGAGCTAACAGCCTTGTACTTCAGCATCTTAGTAGCTACAGAAGAGAAACGCACACAGGGGGTTTCATGTTTTTTAAGTTGCAGTTCAATTTAAATGCAACTTTCTATCAGCTCAAATATCACAACTGTTTGTATGCAGTTGTGATCACCAAACGTGTCAGCTAGCTAAAAGATACAGCTGCTGTGTTTTCCAGGGAGAGAAAAGAATGAGAAATAACTTCACCCAGAAAATGGCAAAGATGTAGAAAAGAGAGGACAGGGGAGGAAGAAGAGAGATTATGATTAAAGATAAGGACTGCTCAGTGACATTTGAAACTGGAAATATAAGGAATTCATTATTCAGGTTTTTGAATAGATGCTGGATCTATTCAGTAGTGTTAAAGTGGTTAGTTTGCAATACTGCACTATGTTTGGTGCAGAGAAGCTATGGTCAGTGTTAGGTTACAACAGGAGCAGACTCTAATTTGAATCTAAGCTGATGATGCTGATTAGATTCAGTCACTGACTTCCACCGTTATACCAGCTTTATACCTTGTAGCATTTAGGAAATCAGCCGTGATAGCTCATGTAACATCTGCGTAGATCATGTTGAATTCAGCCGGGTAAATCCACTAAGAGCAGTAAATCTTAGAGCGCCAGCAACACGGGTCAGAGCTGAACACAGCCTGCACACAATATCTACTTGCGCCGCTCACAACAGAAATTAATGTGACTCATTTCTTAGCAATTCTTTTCCCCACGCTGCACCACTACAGCTGATCTTAGGGTTCCTACATCTGTCAAATCCCATTTTAACCTAATTTTTCTGTTTAGGTGTGGAAGCAAAGTACACTGCGGGCAACAGCCAACAGAGAGAGTTGTTTTTTTCTGTTTTTTATATTCCCTTTGTTTTTCTCTGCTTGTGTTCTACATAACAGATGTTCAAGCTGAGCACATTTATTAGAAATAGAATTTAGGCTGAAATAATATTTGTATTCCTTTGAATTAATATTGTTTTGCTATTGTATTAATATAATATGAAGTTGAGTTTCCTTTGCAAAAAATAAATAAAAATTGCTCATGGAAAAGTCCTCCAAAGAGCTACTTTTTACTTTTATACTTTTTACAACATTTTACAGAGGTTTCACCAGTACTTCAACTTTCACCAGAGGAGTTTTTTAAAAAAAAGCATCATTACGTGTTCTAAGAGGAATAAAGAGAGATATTATATTTCCCCCACACTGCCTTCTCTTCATTGTTAAATCGAGAATCAAATTTTAAAACCCTTCTCCTCACATACAAGGTCTTGAATAATCAGCTCCCTTATCTTATCTTAAAGACCTCATAGTGCCGTATCATCCCAGCAGAGATCTTTGCTCTCAGACTGCAGGCTTACTCGTGGTTCGTAGAATGGGAGGCAGAACCTTCAGCTTTCAGGCCCCTCTTCTGTAGAACCAACACACACTTTGGATTTGGGAGACAGACACCCTCTTGACTTTTAAGATTAGGCTTAAAACTTTTTGATAAAGTATATTGTTAGAGCTGGATAAGTTGACCTTGAATCCTCCCATAATTATGGTGCAATAAGTCTAGCCTGCTGGGGGCTTCCCATGATGCACTGAGTGTTTCTTCTTCACTCACCTTTTTCACTCACTGTGTTTAGACACCACTCTGCATTTAATCATTAGTTTATTATTAATCTCTTCCAGATGGATGGCTGCCCCCCTGAGCCTGGTTCTGCTGGAGGTTTCTTCCTGTTAGAGAGTTTATCCTACTATTCCCAAGTGCTTGACCATAGAGGGTCATCTGATTGTTCAGCTTTTCGCTGTATTATTAAAGGGTGTTTACCTAACAAGATAAAGCACCTTGAGGAAACTGTTGGGATTTGAATTCAATTGAATTGAACTGAATTAAGTCTATACGTGTGCCACCTCTGGAGCCAGGACTAGGTTTAGTCACTTTGGACCATGTCTCTCAGCCCAAACTTTGTCCACCAGAGAACAAGAATCTTACTGTACATTATATGTGGCTATAATTCTACAATTTGTATCATAGATCTGAGTCAACCTCAGTTCTTATATGACTTGCAGAATTATGTTGACTAAATTCAGGATGATGTACGACATCTAAATAAGAGAAATTTACTTTGGCAGACGCTTTCAAAAGAAAAATATTTTAGATATATTAAACCTAAATCCCCCAGCAGTAACCCTAAAATACACGTAAAGTCAAGGTGAACTGAAGTGAATCTTTGCATCACGCAGCCACGCTCTTTGAAGTTAATGAGACAACAGAAGCACTCACTGGAGGAGCGCCAATGTTTACTTAAACTGAGAACTCAAAACAGTCTAAGATATTACCATGACAACAGGGACTCTTTCTGGTTAGTCTTTTGAATGCGTCTCCTCTGCTAGAGAAAAATCTCTCAGTCCATTATTCCTTTTCCTTTTTTTTCCCCCCCCAATTTCAGCCGAGGGAAACAAATCATTAGTTGTTCAACAACAGAGCCGTCTGTGCCCTTGAAGGAGGATGTTTGCCATGCCAGAGAACAATTAGACATAAACAGAGTGAAAGCTGGAGAACAAGCGTCTGAGCGGTTTCTGAACAGTGTCACACTTAGGCCAGAAGCTCATACATTTGCTGACATCAAGCATACTGAGCTCCACACACGCTGTACTGCAAGCGAACGAGTGAGATAATAGCCGATGTATCCCATGGTAACGTCTTCACTGTCATTACCCCTTTAGGCATCTGGATGCAGACTTGATGAGCTGCAATTTCCTGTGCAGGCACAACACCTTGGGGGTTCTCACCACCCATTTTAAAGTACTATGTGCTTCGCTTGCACACAGAATCCCAAACGGCCAACAACAACTATCCAACTATTATGCTTGGTGGTCAGAAATCATGCTGTGCAGTTTTCTCCCAGTTACTGAGAAGACTTCCCACTGAGGCACTACAGTTAGTCTCAGTCTCATGAGTATGTGCTTACTGTGCAAGAAGCAATCACTTGGGATAATAAACCTGTCAAGTAAAAGTACATTATCTGCTTTGTTGCCATTAGGACTGTGAGAAATGGGTAAAAAACTTCAGAAAATGCTTCAGAAAAACAGCAATGCATGATGCGATACAGTGTGATGCCCAATTCATTTCCAGCCTCTCTGTTTATGGTGCTAGAGTAGCTTTGCATGATTCACAGATCAAAATAATCCTTATTTATCTCACACTGCACCTTGTCACAGGCACTCAGTTTGTCCTGTGTTCCCTTTAGGCAAAACTTTCTGAAACATACTAAATGTTCGAATCACAGGTGGGAGGGGTCTCTGTCCTCCAGACAAAACTGTGTGCCTGAAATGACTGCAAAAAGAGTTTTGGAGTAGTCTGAATCCTGAGCTTTTCAAGTACTGTACAGGGATTACTTGTACATACACTGACCTCATTATTTGCATGATTCACAGTTTAAAATAATCATTATTTATCTTATACTGAGCCTTGCTGCAGACCCTCAGTTTGTCTTGTGTCTGAAAAAAAAATATTTTATCACTTCTTCCTTTAAACTAACTTGTGCCAAACCTACCACATCATGTAGAAAAAATTAGTGGACTCTAAATGTTTGGAGTACTCTGAAGTCTGAGTTTTTGGCTCGAGCTTATGACCATAGCTCTGTACTTTAATTTAAAAAGCTTTTTTTGTAGCTGAATAAAAGTACAAAACCATCATAATACAGGAACTGTGGCAGTAGTTTGCCAGCAGATCCATCCCCTTTAAAAGGATGGCTTAATTGTGTTTTGTTGTGTGAAGTGAGGGACTCTCCACTTGTGTGTGAAAATGCTGCCGCCACTGTGAAGTGGAGCCAGCAGCAGTGATTAAGTTATTGAAATCTGCCATAAAGTGTCTAGATAGGGCCCAGCATTCAGTGTAACAGTGATCCAAATGTTGTCTATCACTGGCCCATAAAAAAGACAGTGCTGTCTCTCGGCCTTCAATCGTCATTGTAGAGTTGGTGCTCACAGTAAAGGCTAGTTAGTAGTTAGGAATCAGGCAAGAAAATAGAAACTTAGTGTAGCCCTCTCTTACATCTGGGTGTGTAAGGGTTCTCTTTTTTAAAGTTAAAATAAGGTCAATTTAAAACGATTGAAATATTAACCATTTGCTTAAATGTAAATCCATCCAATAAAGACCTGCTTGCAGGTTTCAGATATCACAGGAGATGTTTAAATTCACTTACAAGGGTCATGCTGATGGAAAACCTGAAATATTTTTCCACTTTCAGAAGAATAAATGATTCATGTAGGGGTACTGTAGCGTGCTCGAGTTGTAGCTGAAAACAATAGTCTGCCTTTCTGGGACATGCGCTTTCCTTTAAATAAGCTAGGTTTTTAAAAATAACCCATAGGGAATACCTACTGAATAAACAGCCTTCTGCCTTACACTGTGTGAAATTATGAACTTTAACAAGCTTTTCTTCCAAACAAAAATGTTTGCAAGGCTGTCATTATGGGTTGTCTTCTTGCATTTTTCCAGCTCACTGCAGCACTCCTTGTCATTTTAGTGCCACCTGTAGATCAGAAAGGCATAAAGCCATTGGCAGGACTCTTTATTGTGTCATTTAGTGAAAGACTAACTCTAAAACCACTGGTTTTCAGGGGGGTAATATATGAGCCAAGTCTTGCACTCATTCCCAAGAAAAATTCAACTTCTTGTTTTTGCCCCAAAGTTAAGTGTTAATTAGTGGGCTTTAGAGATGCTGATAGGCAGTTTTTCTTTTCCCTTTAGACGTGCAACTAAAATTAAAATCACTTTCACTTTACATCTCATTCAGTGCAAGCGCATTTCTGATTTGGAAGTTGACCAAAATCCTCATGATAAACACCCATGTTTACTTTTCATTACGCAGGGATCAAAGAGATAAACACACTCAGCACATCCCCTCACAACTTAAGGCCATGGGCAGAAAAAGACGATCTTCAGTCAAGGAACCATTTGGAAAAGCCTGACTCCACACAGCTGTGCCCCACATCTTCCAAAATGGCCTTGAGTGTTTGCAGAGCTCGGCTTATTCAGCTATAAATAAAGAAATCATGGGGAGGAATCAAAAAAAATTATTTTTTTTTTACCTTGGTTGGTTGGATGAGAATTTCAGCAAGCGCTCAAGCAACATCAGCAAAGGATCATAAGGCATGAAATAATATGATAATGCAGAATGAACTATAATATTCCCAAAATCAAAAATTTAAAGGCTCAAAAGCCTGTAATAGGCAAGATAGTGGCCTTTAATATCCGAAAGAGCCCCAAAGGACACTTAGTATTCACTCTCCTCATACATACAATCATATAGCTGCCTTCAGCTCCCTGCACAAGGACAGCCAGAGTCATATATCCTGCACCTCACAGCTTTAGATGCAATAAAATATTAATGGGACCCTCCTTGGGCAAAAGGTTACCTCTGCCCTCAGAAGCATCACGAGGCAAAAGAGACAAAGCCAAAACTCAGCAGTCATTATGAATGGCCCCATAAAAGCAGGACAAAACTTTCAAACTCCTTTAACTATGATTCATGTCCCTCCTGGCTCCATTAGATCGGCTGTACTTGCAAGCAGGGAAGGACACGTGAAATAAAAAAAAGGGCGTTAACTATTAGAAATCACCTCACATGGTTATAACGGGCGCAAAAAAGGTAGACATTAATTATATACATTTCCAAAACATCCGACGCGCGTCAAAGCGCATAGGCTATGGAAAACGGGAACTAACAGATGAGGGGAAAGGAACGAAATCGGCGTCATACACTACGTACGAGTCAAAAAGCCGCCTTACCAGTACGTTGCCCTGCATTTTTGCAGTCTCGATCAGACTCTTTTCCTTCATTTTTCCTCCCGTCGCCCCTCCGAGCCGCTTCTAAAAGATTGGATATGTGGACTTTTGGACAGCTTCTGTCAGCTCTCCTTCCCCGCCGCTTCCCAGCCAGACCCTTACATAGTGAGACAGTTAATAAGTGGGTGGGCTTACAACCTAACGGGAACGAAGGAAAACAACGTGGTCTCTTCGGTGTACTGCTGAATATTTGTATTGGCCAAGCTGTCCTTCCTCACACACACAAACAGCAAACCACACGGTGAAAAATAAATATAAGTTTGAGTGAGATCACTGATTTTTTTTTTTTTTTTCTGTTTGGAAGAGGCGCGAGAAGAGAGAGAGGCAACAGAAAATCCCATTTCCTGTGGAACAGGGAAACTGACACCGTGTTGTTTTGTTTGTTTCAGAAGCTGCACAGATTTAATGGGATGGCCAGATGCAGGTGATCGTCGCTGTCAGATATACCCTTCAGAGTAAACTGACATCAGCTGTAATCAACTGTACGGTTGACACATATTACGATCGCCGACATGCACTTATTTGCCACGTCTATCTGTCACAATTACTTTACATTCCGCAAAAATTGAAATCCTTAAAGGTCATGACTGAGGCAAAATGACGCCTGTGAGGATTTATGATGAACTTCCTGTGCTTTTGTCATATGGTGTACATTTTTGCCCCTTTCAGTAACCCTTACCTAAAGCCAGACTTCCTATTGCTTCTTACAGTCAGTTATAATGACCTGAATTACAAGGAGGCGGGGAGGTGTGTGTGTAAGTGTGTGTCGAGAGAGCGGGTCATGGTACTAAAATGTCATACACGTAGTCTGACAATATCATGACTCCTGTTGTGTCTTTACATACATGGTTCCCACCCTGAGGGAATAATAAATGTGACGGGCACTTATCAACAGGATAGGAAAGAAATAGGGGGATAAAAATATAAAATTTTCATAAGCTTTTAAACTTATATGCATTCATGTTATTGGCCTGGAAGGAAAAGCTTTTTATACAGTATATTTAGTATAACATGCATAGAAATCTACATGAGACCCAAGCGTTAAAGATTTAAATTATAAAATATTAATACCTTAATTAAATCATTACATTTTAATAACTAATTTGGGTTATTCTGAGAGAAAGGAAACCAGCTTGCCATAATTGCTGTGAGAATTAGTTCTGAGGTAAAGTTTCCCTGTTTAATATTGATATATGATAATCATAATAATAATATTTAGGTTTTTTTTTGTTTGTTCATTTTTTTGGACTCCACAATTGACTCACTGTGCTGGCAAGTCTGTTACAATTTTTCAGAACACTAGCACAGATCGCCCACTTTTTACGTGAATTTATGTGCCCATGTTTTATTTAATGTTTAGTCAAACACATTCTGATTTCAGCCTCTACAGACTGTATTTCCATTGCAGTGACTTTGGACAGTGGAGATAATTGTGGATCCTTGTGTGATAATTACCTGTTAGTCACTTGCTTAAAAAGGTATTTTAACAAACAGTTTTCAGAAAGTTTCAGGAAGCCCAAAAGAAAAAAACACAAGCTTTAGATCGCTCTAATGCCTCTATTAAAACCATAAAGGTAGCACAATTTGCAACACATGGTGCGTGTAGCTCTGTATTTAAACTCAATAGCCACTTAATTACCACTCAGACTATTGACTTCTTCTCTGCACAGAAGCTTCAATGTCATGTGATGAGAAAACAGGAACATGAAAAAGCTTAAAGAGAAGAGCACATACACCATTCTTTCACTGGCAGTTTAAACAACAAGACAATGTCTTCTTGAAATGGAGCAAAGCCATTTGTTTCATATTGATTTCTTTTACTGGAATCAGCAAATATCACGCAAGAGATTAAAACGTGAATGAAGAGAAGGAGATGAAGAGGGCTGGTGTGACAGGAAGGATACTAAAGCCAGGGTGAGATGGTGACAGACCCAGCAGCTGAAAAAAAAAGAAGTAGATGATCAAGAGAAAAAGAAACTGAATAACGTACATGTAGCTCATGGATTATTCTCAACACCATTTGTCAGTTACATACAATATATAAACCATTTCAGTTATGTGTATTGTCAGCTTTCAAGATGGAGGCAGCTTTAGTTCTCCAGCTCATGATCTTAATAAATCAATATCAGCCTGAAATCCTCTGAATCTTGACTCAGAGTGTTTACTATACTGAATAAAATACTGTATACTGATGATCCACTGGGAAGCTGAGAGTTCTAAACTCACAGCAGCAGTTCACCAAGAGCAGGTTCCCTCAACTGGGAAGTGCAAACAGCATGTCTCACGTAAATCTCATTTAAAAGTGCCTGGTATTAATTACCGTGGATAAGGCTGTCAAAACAACCTAATGGGGGCTTTGGGCTCCCTCGCCAGCAGCTGGACTGCTGACAGAGGGAGAACGCAGAGATAGGTTGCAGGCTGTGCTGCTTCATTACTGTGTCTGCATTTTTTACTGATTTCCTTCATAACAGCTCCATGGAGTTCTGTCAAATGCATGCTTAAAGCATAACCTTCATAACTTATAATTTATAACTCCTGGCACCAAGCGCTTATAAATTGGTGCTTTATGCCTTGTTGATAGGTTCACATTTAATCAGGGAGTATGTATCAAACATGACACATGAACTCCTTTCAGCCCCCACCCCGAAGCTGGCTGCGGCACACATGCAAGATTGAATTCACCATGTTGTTTATTTCCGTGCTAAACATAGCGGGCCAAGCCAGAGTACATCACATACAGGTGTGTCGGCCAAGGACATCTGTAACAACAATGTTGGCTGTGCAGAAGCAGAGAGCAGCTGCCTGATGTTAAGACTCTCAGAGAAAATGGCTGGCCAGGGATGGCTAAGTGCTACTACTATACTGTAAAGCTTGACAAAAAAAGGCAGTTGAATGCCACGAACCAGACAGCTGCCAAAGCTAGCGAGCTGCGTGGAAGCTCTGCTGGTGAGAGAAAATCTGCTGGAGTGTTGATTGCTGCTGTCTGACTCCAGTGTAGAGAGAGACAGTGCATGGCTGGCAGGATCAAAGTGCTGGCAACATGCACAGTGCACAAAAAACTGAAAATCTTTTCAATCTTATATACTGTTGTGTTATCAGAAAATAAAAAAAAAAAGATTCCACATAATCAATTACATTAAATAATAAGATATCCACAAATAGTAACTACAGTCTGGTAAAGGTGACAATTTCGTGGTTATGGAAAACTAACGCTGGTTCATCTATGATTAGGGTTAGGCAGGAAAAACCCCAGGACTCAGCGTCCACATCCTAGCTCTGACAAAAACAAAAACAGAAGACAAAGAAGAAAACAAACAAAACAAGGGACACAATTCTAACAAGTGAAAGATCCCTGGTTCAGTCAAACAAGAAAACACAAATGCCTTTTGGTAAACCTTCTGGCATAAAGTCTGCAACAAGCTACCTACTGTGGTGACCCCTGGTCGGTCAGGGAGCAGCTGAAAATAGCTTTGTAACTTTAAAGCAAGGCCAAGACCATAGAAGAACCACCTCAACAGGGGCAAGACTTGGCTATGCATCTGCCCTTCCAATGTTCACAATTTGGACCGAGAAGAGAGATGGGTTGAAAGAGGAGTCAAAGACGGCATTTATGTCCGCTGTGAACAGCCATGATTGAATAGAGATGGTAACACCAGCTATCAGCTACCTACAATACAGTCTTCGTATACCTTTCCAGGCACTTCAACCCCTACTGACATCTTGCCACAATAAGAGACCTCAGTATGTGTCATGATGGAGATACATTTTCTCACACCTCATGTGACGACCACACGATAAATAGTGGGCCAACAACCCTCAGGATCACCTCCAAAGGTGACAAACCTCACTAGGGGTTACATACCTGGGAACTGAAGAACACTATAAAATGGCTTCACAAACCAAAAGAACTTCAGTTGCCTTCTTTATTCAAGCTCTGAAGACTACCATAACCTGGATAAATGAAAGCCTACACAAACAATTTTGGTGTCCAAAGTGACATTAGGATTTAGGAACCTTTTCAACCCCACCCACGGGTGGATAAATAGCCACCCACCTGAGGTTTTTGAGAACATCGTCAGTTTTAGTGAATTCGGTGAAGTCAGTCTTTAAATAATGAAACAACACAGCTTACCACGGTACATTTGATTCGGTAAAAGGTCACTTTCATGAAACCCGCAGCAAACAAACACTCCAAATAATACATTTTGTTTGTGTGTCATCACAATTTTATGTAACATTATGCAGATTGCAAGCTTTCCACATTGCAGTGTTACCTGTTGCCATATTTCTGCATAATTATAATTTGATACAAATAATTTAATAGTTAAGTGCAAATACCAACTTTGAATTTTAGGAGAAAATGGACAAAATAAAAAACATGGAGTTAATTCTGTGCTGAGTTTATGTTCTGGTGAATGGCACTGTAGTAGCATGTCAATTATGTAAGTATGCCCTAATTTTCAGGGAACTGCGTCTGTGCAATGAACGCATGCTATAGAAGCGTGTTCCTAGTATTAGCTGATAACCAACATCTTATCCAAATACGGTTATGTCAGGCAACAGCAAGCCAAGAGGGTGAAAGCCAGAAATGTGGCTACTACCACTATCATTTATAACTTTACACTAGTTTGCACAGCAGCTACAGGATCTGTCTTTGATCAATAAACAACAGTAATCCCTTAAAACTCTGGTCCAATAGTTAGAAAATACTTCTGTAGCAAGGAGGGCTTTTGTTTATGCCTTTTTGCCCAACCGTAGAAGGATTACATCCAGTACCAGGTTTCAGAGGCCAAAAATGGAAGCACAGTTCCTCAAAAGATTCTTAGTTTCCTGCAGTGAAACAACAAAGAGGTATTTATATACACAAATTTGCACACATTTAATATTTACTGTATTCATTTTGCACAAAGATGACTCTGCACGGTGTTCTTGGCTACATCCGGAAAAGTCCCAAACGCTTAAGACTAGACAAGACATTCTTCTTAATAACCTCTGCATTATATCATGCAGGGACTACAGTGTAACTCCACATGTCTTTGTCAGTATTTATAGCTCTGTTTTTGGGACTGGGTGCATTCCAAGTCAAGCCTCCTAGAAGAGCCAGAAACCCCTTTTAGACAAAAAAATGATTAAAACGTGCTCAAATCCTGGATTGATTGGCCTGGATCCCCAGTGGAGTGAGTCCAGAAAACAAAGCTTCATTCTGATAATGGCAGTCATCCAGCACAATAAACTTAACTGAGATCTTCACAGGACAAATCGATGGTTTCATTATCAACTTAATTGCTTGATACCATGGTATCTTCTACACTGTTGTCACTGTGGTTTTTTGCTGTTGTAATGGCAGCCAGAGAGATACTGAACTTGCCTCAAAGAAGACTAGAATTAGCAATATCAGCCTCAAACTAAATTAAGTCTACGTAAATCGTAAATGAGATGACCAGTGAAACCTTTCCTGAAACAATAAGCTTGTCTCCAACTGATGTTTATCATTTTGTGAAACTCGAAGGAGGGTAGGGTGGAGAGGTTCTGGGTAAAGGTAAGTTTGCTTTTAAATGTGGCTCATTTTAGCTACAGGTTAAGAGTGAAAAGTGAACTAGAGATAGCTGCATTTGAAGGCCATTACTGAGCAGCAGGAAGCAACTATCCCAGTCCACACACTATCAAGTGATTTGCATCTCAAACACCTTTCTCTAAAAAAAAAAAAGAGAAAAAAAATGCTCACCTCACTTCTCCGCTGGTGGGGAGCTTCATAATCTAGATAAGAGGTTTGTGATGACCTTCCCTGCCCCGGACTGTCAAGGCAACAGATCGTTACCATCTCTAATGAACTCAAAGGCCAGAAAAATGGTGTATAAATACAGAGCAAAAAATATGGTGCACTAACGTGGTGTTAGGCTTGAAAAAGGTAACATAAAGGTTTTAATATTTCTGTAGTTCAAATACTACTAATGTAATATACAGATGCCCAAAGTCACTTCTACCAGTTAACAACAGAAAGTGTAAAGTTCTGATGATTATCTTCCAACTTAAGGAGACTTGTGCCTCCCTCCACAACATGATGGAGCCGGTAAGCACATCTGAATATTAATGAAACAGTTGCCTTGAACAGCAGGCGTTTGTCAGGAACTTGGATCAGATTCATCACTTTAACCTGCTCGGGGATGGATGAGGAGTTCCCGCAGCACAGCAGCTGGCTTCAGATTCACTACCCACACTTGAACAGTTCAACAGGATGGAGCGTTGGGTAAAAGTACAAGAAAGGAAAAATCAATGTCAGCATGTATTATTTTTAAATAATATTGCATAATTTCTCCACGTTTTCTCCTCTCTGATTTATATAACTCATCAGGTTCTCAACAGGAAGGCACATTTGCATTTTTACAGGCATCAGTGTGGACATTATCTAACCTTGATTGTAATTTTAATAAAAACCAGTAGGTTTGACCAAATACCCAGCATCCTTTCAGAAATGAATTTGAGCAAAACACAGCAATTACAGAATGACTCTGTGGGACCAGCAATAATCTTCTGACTGTTACGGAATTTGTGTATCACCTAACCCATGGCCTCCAATGTTTTTTTGTCACATAAATAAAGGAGGATTTCTTTAAAGTTTGACAAAGTTTTATTTGAAATGAGCAAAAAGCTCAAAATTAGCCAATATGACATGCAAAGGATCTTTAAACGTGATGCACTATCAGGTATTCAATGATCCACTCTACTGCAGTCTTTGGTTTTGCACTGACACCTGACAGAAAATCATAGGGTCATTATACGGTAATTAAGTCGACAGATAAGAACAATTTAATAAAAATTGCAACAATCATCATTAGTACCTTCTTAATTATTGCTGCTGCTGTTAAACCATTCAAGTGTTCCACTATGATGTTGTATAAGTGCAAAGAAAAGAGAGTGGAGTTTGTATTTTCTCCCAGTGACTGTGTGGGTTCTTATCAGGTACTCAGGCTTTCTCCCTTAGTCCAGCAAAACTCCCAGATTTTTAGGACTTGACAGCAAGATCTTGATGGACCTGCTTATTAGGTTAACTCGTGATTTTAAATTGTGTGTGAACACAACTATAGACTGGTCATCTGTCCAGGGTGTACCCTGCTTTTTGGCCTATAAACTCCAACACTACTTATCCTGAATTGGATTAGATGAAGAATTTGACTAGATCTTATTTTCATGATTTTGGTGGCTAAAATGTTAAGAAGCTAGCTAGTTAGCTAATTAACCTAGCATTAGCGTCATGGAGGTTTTTAGTGTTTTAATACCTTTTTTAATTCTTTAAAGGATATGTCATATTTCAGTTTGACTAATATATGAAAATTGTGCATAGATTTGAACTGCATCCTTATTAGTCAATCAACCATGTAGAGGATGCAGACATAAAAAGGATTAAAGATAAACATGTTTTATGCTTAGAATGTGTTTTGTGCACATTTTCAGTATTTAACTTGAGACAAAAACAATAATTTCAAAGTCTATATTAAGACTTTTAGGATTTGCCAAATTTGCTGTCTATTAGAGGATAGACCTGTGTCATGGTCCTGGGCTGGTTAGAAGCTCCTCCTATTTGTCTTTGCTAATGTTTTGCTCTCAAGTGGAGGTGGGCAGGTCCTACCCTAGGTTCTGCCTGCTGGTATCCCATCCTTTAATGGCCAAAGTATCTTGTAGGAAGAAGTTCTATGGAATAAGTCCTTCAGCCAATGTGGGAGAATTTCTGAGAGACAGAAATAAGGATGTAGCCAATGGCCAAATCCTAAGTAAGGTGATGAGTGGAAGCTTGAACTTGTCCTTAAACCAGTAGGTCACTGATGGTCTGATGAGAATCAGTGCTGAAGGGCTCATTCCCCTCGGGTAAGACTCACCTATTTTCTCAAAGCTGGTGCACATTCTCTGGAAAGGAATTACTAAATACTCACCAGTGAGACTCACCTGTCTGTTTACCCTCCTCAATCTCCTGCTACCTGAGGAACTCCAGCCAGTTGCTCCTTCTGTGGCCTTTCTTCTGGAAAATCCAAATATGAAACCAATTTGATCTGAATATGAACGTTTCCTCTCCTCAGACCACTCAGACTAGCACTTTTTTGTTTTCTGGCAGAATTGACCTCCAGTGTCGTGCCCCCAAGACCCCTAGTAAATCCCTATTTGCATCCCTATTTTTGTATTAACAAAAATTACATATCAATAAATCGTTCAAACTGCATACTGTCAGTTTTTGGTCTTGCTTTCAAGTCCTCCACCATAACTGCATTATTTGGCTATGATATGCTGCTTTTGCCCCAGTTTGTGCCAGCAAATAACCCGAATCTCAGCACACTAATATAGTCAGTTTATTTAATGCTTTTGGCCTCAACAATTCTATAATCGTTGGTAGTGAAAGTTAGCAAATGTTAGTAAATATGGCTATCTTCTGTCATACCCACCTGCAGTTGCTAAAGTATGACTGGATAGTCACACTTTAGAAAGAAGATTGAGCAAATTATTGCTTTTTATGGTTCATCCACTTCTCTTAGGTAGACTCCGTAAGTTGACGGGAAAATAACACACCTGTCACTTCCCACACAAAATAAAAACATATTCTCCTTTTTTTATAAGATCCTCGGCAGCTCAATCAGTATTTACATGTTGGTCCCTTTTAACTGTCATCAGGCCGCTAAATGATTAGAACTGGTTACTCTGCAATGCTAGCAACCATTGTGGCTCATTTATCTATCAGACAGATACAGCCCACTGAATTTTACAGCACATTTCCCCCATTTCTTTGATTAATTTCATAAAGTATACCTTCAGATGTAGTGCTAATAGCTGCCCTGCATGTTTCAAGTAAGCGAATCTAGCACACATCTAAGTGCAAAATATATTTTGTCTCTACAGCACAGAGATAAAAGTACACAAATGCACCAGTGCATTTTGTTACCGTTCTCTAGAGGTTGGGTGCAGATAATTGCTCCTGTAGGTTTAACAATCATTTTGGGTCATAAGGCCCCGAAATCAGCAGTCCAGTTCATTTTTAAGGAAAGGCACATTTCAAGTACAAGTGCAATTCAAAGTTCTTTCTATGTAACATGAAAAGCATCAAAATTAGTATCAATCAAAAAGAGACACAAAAAGCCTCGATTTAAGCCTGAAATTTGCTAAAAGATATGGATTGGCCTGAAGTCAGGTCTATACATGAGGGCATTCAAGTTTTATCAAAGCAAATAGGGTTTCTCTGTAGACCTGGGTATGATGCATAGGGGCTGATAATTGGACAGCAGTGTGTTGGCAGGTTTGACTGTAGAGGCATAAACCATGGGTTCTTTTATGCAGCCATACGCCGTCTTGAGCCATCAGACACTGTGATTTATCAAAAGAGCTTGTTCACTTTAACAAAGCGCTGCTCTCTGCCATCATACAGCCACACTAAAATCTTGTAGTTTCTTCACTTTATCAATGAATAATGAAACTTTCTTTCTTTGTAATTTTTGCTGCTTTGAAATGAACTGCATTCATACATTACCTCTGGAAATGGCCGTCTTTCATTCCCAGTCAAGGCCCACGGATGCCAGATATTTTCTGTGAGCGCCCATTTGGGAAGATTAACTACAGGAATATGCTTTAATGTCTGATAACGGGAGAGTCATATCACATACCCAAGGTGGTTTCTGGGGCAACAGCGTGGCCATCAATCAGCGGGATGTAATCTTACTGGAAATCGTTGTCAGCATGCAAATTAGTGTCACATTTCACACACAGCCTGTGTGTACATGCCAGAAAAACTAGAAAACATCTGTTAAATAACAGTGGAAAGCTGCATCTAAGTGCAATGTGCGTTTGTGTGTGTGTGTGTGTGTGTGTGTGTGTGTGTGTGTGTGTGTGTGTGTGCTTTCCACGGAGACAATGCATCACACAGGAACTTTTATTAAGCAGAAAAAAATGTGAACGCACATTATAGAGAAAGAGAATACATCACCACACAAATACAACAGTTGCATCAACATGGTCTGTCAGCACACAGTGGTGTATAATAATAAAAGTCTAAAAGTTCTTATTGAATGGAAACCACAGTATTTATTCCCATTTTAAAATTCACCTCATAATGTGAAAATTATAGATGATTTGGATGTGGGTTGCCTTTTTTTCCTATTTGTGCTGCAGTGCATCAAAAGAAGCTGAATGCAACCATCCCTGAAATAAGCCAATATGTTCCCTTTTGACAAGTGTTGATCACTTTTACCTGCAGTTTGCAAGCATTTATGCAGCAAACTTCTATGTCAGTATGAGTGGATCCAAGGCCTGCTATTTTTAAACCTAATGGGATGCATCTACTCCGCAGACATTAGGAACTGTGCTAGACCAAGAAATAGTCCATTGTGTAACTCCTGGGAAAAACACATTCACAATTTTTTATACAGATAATATAAAAAAAAGATAAAACGTGTAATGTGTGACAGTAAGAGATGCTGGTAGGTAGACTTTTGTTACCTTTGGACAAAGCTTGGCTAATTCCTCCTCTTTGTCTCTTTGGTAGTGAGCTACTCCGGCTGATGGGTTTAGTATCAGTCTGCCAAATGTTCATGTAATATATCAACGTAGTATTCTCCTGGTCTCCAACAATCTACACGTAACCATTTTTAAAGGACCTATAAAGGTAGGTAACGTTGGATCATTTAATGACACAATCATTTTAATTACAAAAATTTCCCCTTATATTATTTAGCTACGAATGTACAAATCAGAAATGAGAGTGCTATCACCTAATCTAAATTATAGTAAAAATATGAAAGAAGTTTCCTTTGTGTTGTGCAAAATATCAAAACTAGGCACATCAAAATGTTTTAATAAAAAAGACTAGCATTACCATTAGCAGCAAGGTAATACATCAGCTTTTTCTTCCACATAGAACAAACTGCTACAGTATTTGAAATTTGTCACACTTACATGTTTCAGATCATGAAACTAATAAAAAAGCAAACACACCATCAAATCATGACATTTGGCATGACCGTAAAGATGCCACTCATGCTCGAAAACCATCTATTGTGGCTGAATTAAAACAATTCTCTAAAGATGAGTGAGTCAAATTTCCTCCACAGCAAAATAATGTGAAATTTAGGGGGCAATTACTTTTTTGTTTTTTTTACACAGGCCCAGGTAGGGTTAGATAGCTTTTTTGCACTTGATAAAAGAAATCATCACTGAAAACTGCATTTGTTTTTATCTTTGTTATCTGTGTCTAATATTAGAATTTGTTTGATGACATGAAACATGTAAATATGACAAATATGCAAAAAAAGAGAAATCAGGAAGGAGAAAATACTTTTTCATAGCACTGTAGATGTCCCAGTTTCACCTTCTGCATCACTACCACCATCTGCAAGCACTGCAGTTTCTAAGGATGAAAAAACCTATGTTGAAATGCCAGTTACACACCACAAACATAGTGCATGCTAAAAAAAAAATGCTCACAAATGTTATCACTGATGTTATTTGACATAATCAAAGTCTTTATGAGTAGGCTATAGGTTTAAGCTCCAGAGTAATTGTCCCACCCTGCAGTCATTAAGACATATATTAACTTTATCATTAAGAGAAGAGATAATGAGGCACAAAGATTTATCCCTGAGGCTCTGCCATGCAACAGACTGCTCACTTGTAAGCACTACATCTATAGGCTAAACCAGGCTGGGCTGAGTAGGAGTTTTTTTTTTTTTTTTTTTCCCCCACATTGCACCTGTATATCTGTCCCACTTTCTGCTGTTGTGTACAGCTTGCTGCTCCTTTTAGATTTTACCATCTCTGGAGGCACAAAACCCATTAAGTGAAACTAATATAAACAGGCAGCAAGGGTGAGGTTCAGCAGTTGCAGAATATCAGAAAGTATTATGCTTTTGTTACACTTTAATGATGGCTCAAGTTTAGAAGTGAGCTGAAACGATAGTTGATGGCTTCACCGATCCCTTCATCTTTCAGAATCCCTGCTATTTTGCCACAAAAGCACTCATTATTATTGGCTGACAGTACACGGCATTGGCCCCGTGCTCTTCATCCATCTGTATTAATGTGCCAGTGTGTCCATAGATGTTTTGGCAACACATAGTGGATCTGTGTTTGCATGCCTCCTGAGGATGATTTACAAAGCATTGATTTGGAAGCTCGCAGACTGGAGCACAATAAAACTGTTGTTTATGTTCAGGCAGTGAGTGTTCATTGTCAAGGGGAGCAGCATCTTGTTTTAGGGCAATGTAGAGCACCATGGGAGTTAACACAACAAATCATTCCTTTTTAACTGCCAGGGATGCGGGGGACAGATGAGGCTTGTGCGATGCGCAATACACCAGCTTTTTCGCAATAAGTCAATAAAATTGCCTCTACCAGTTATATGAAAATGGGCCGTGGCAGGGCCATGCTATACATTTCAATAAAGGCGGCAGATTGGAAGTGCAGCGAGACAAGGACAGAGCTCGAGAAAACAATATGTAAAGTCACGGCCAAGCCAGCAGTGTGCCAAGCAATCAGGCCAAATAGGGCCAAATGACTGTCTTGGTTCAAATGATTATGTGAGAGTTTAAATTCCCTTTTAAAGGCGGTAATGAAAATCCCTGCACTATTTAAGTGGCAATTTAAATGCCTGTGGTGATGCAAAATGTGCTCCAAACACAATGTACATTGACAGTTTAACTTACAGGGTAACAAAAAGATGTATCAAGATTTACAAAAGAAAAAAAACAAAAAAGAGTGACCAATAGCCTAAAAACAGGAAACTTTTGAGTTTTCAAACCACAGAAAGGAACTATAACTTTGCCAGAAACTAAAGAAACTAAAACTGCTGCTGTAAAACTATTTGATCACATTCAAAGCAGGTACACAGCTAATATACTTTAACCTGTTATCAAGTAAAGTGATTCTAATTAATGCATCTGACCGGGAGGTCTCTGTATTGCTCAGTGTCAGCATGCAGAAACACGCATGGGCAGCCAGGAGCGAATATAAGATTCTCGAGAGTGCACTGCTGAAAGGCAGCTAAGGAGATGGATATAAAAAAAGGATTTCACAGACTGAGATATTCCCTGGAACACACTTACTATAATGAAAAGAAGCTGAATTATGGAACCACTGGTTCCATACAACAGGCCAGTGTGAAAAGGGTTTTGCACCATAAAGTGCCCTTGTGGCTCCTTTCGAAGACGCACTAGGCTTCTCAGAAACAGATCTGAACTTGAGTTGGAAGTGCAAAATAATAGCTGCACTGGAAAGAAATTGGCTCTATTTCTTTTGCCTCGACCACAACAACATCAGAAGCTTGTAAAAGTCAGCGCTTGCATCCTAAAAAGATTTATAGGCTAAATTTTCCCTGATCAAATCAGAAAATAAGAATATGAAACAACACAGACTCAACTTCAAATGCCACATCTGATAATGTGGTTACATGGCCAGGTTTTTAATACCGAGTCAGGCCTCTTGATGTGAACTTTAAAATAAACATTTTGCATAACGGACATTTCACATGAGATTTCTTAATTATCTGATGATATGATATACATGTGGTTACTAACCAAAAGCACACAGCTTCAGCCATTCTAACCTGAGTATTAAAAGAAGAAATTCACCCTCTAAAAGCAAAATCACTTTAATCTAATATCTACAGCTGGAGAATTTTGGAATTCTGGGACAAACTTTTTCCAAGTGGTGCACAAACAATAAATTAGGCATTGATTCAGTGAGATAAAGAGTTATATTTCATGAGTCAGCAAGTGCCAGTTCTGGACAACAAAAGCATTTTCTAATATACTTCAAACAACAGTTATTTCAACAGTTATTTTATCATTTCAAAATGTTAGTAACTACACTGATTACACAATAACACCACAACCAATGTACAGTGTAACTTCCAACAGTTCAAAGTAATGGGCTTCCATGTGTACTGCTAAATATAGCTGAAAGCATTGAAACACATTGAGCAGGAACAGACTGATAAGTGAATCCTGCTACAGATTGTCATGTAGTGTTTTCAGTGTAAAAATGACAGAAACATGGTAATTCATGCACACAGAAAAAGAGAGCAGTCAGTGTTTGCTGGAGGTCGCTGGCAGTCACGAGGTGAGACTGGTGACAAAGAGGTACCTGTTGACACCAACAGACACCGACTTATCTGCGAACACCTGCGAACTACTTGCCAAGTGGTAATGAAACTATGAAATGTGGAACAAAAACTGGAAATGGAGAATGTCTACCTTTGAAGTAAAAGTTGTGAAACCAACAGGTTCTTTGAGTTTTAGAACTGCTCAGGAAGTAGTTGCCAACTGTTTGAAGACAAGTTGGCATCTTCCATGCAAAATACAGGCAACCATGACAACCTGGACAACCTGTTAGCAACCAAAGCAATCACAAGGAGGTTTTTGGTGCAGCACCCTCTTTTACTAGACTGACCTAACAAAAACCAGCACCCACTCAAAAGCTGGTAATGGAATACACATTTTTCCCTAGCAGTGATTGCTGACTGTTATCTAGGCCTGTGTGCCTGAGGCTTAATGGGGCGATCGTGGCTCAAGAGTTGGGAGTTCGCCTTGTAATCGGAAGGTTGCCGGTTCGAGCCCCAGCTTGGACAGTCTCGGTCGTTGTGTCCTTGGGCAAGACACTTCACCCGTTGCCTACTGGTGGTGGTCAGAGGGCCCGGTGGCGCCAGTGTTCGGCAGCCTCGCCTCTGTCAGTGCGCCCCAGGGTGACTGTGGCTACTATGTAGCTTGCCATCACCAGTGTGTGAATGTGTGTGTGAATAGGTGGATGTCTGGATATGTAGAGCGCTTTGGGGTCCTTAGGGACTAGTAAAGCGCTATATAAATACAGGCCATTTACCATTTAATGTGAGATTTATTAAGCAGATACATTGTAGCATCATTTGATCAAGTTCAATTTGTAACACAAACTGTAGTTTTCAAGTAAACTTGAAAGAACGGTAAGCGAGTTGGGAATTGCAGAGTTCAAGTGTTTATCGTATTACAGAGCTGTTTCTGGAATTCTTCCCATGAATTTTCCAATAAACAGACCACTGGGTGCACCAATGAGCCTGAGAGATGTGATTATAATGGTTTTTGGACGATAATGGAGCTCTATGGCACAGAGGAACTTGCAAGTTAGGTTTGGGATACTTGTTAAAATTGTTGATTTTGGGTCTTTCTTTAGGATCAACTGACTATAGGAAAACTCCTTTAAAACAAATTCTTGCCTTTGAGTATTGAAAATAATTACTCCATAAAACTGCAAGAAAATATCTAAACTCATTTATACTTAAAGTTTTTGGTCACAAATCAAATCTTCAAATCCCTAAAACATTTTCTGGTTTTAAGATATCCTACTGCTTAGGCTGGGCACGAGAAGAAATAACAGCTCAAAAAAGGGTGGAACAAAGCCAGTTTTGGGGAAAGCGGGGTCTGTTTTCACATTAGGAAACATGTCACCAGCCACAAACACACCACTTAATTGTTTAATCACATTCACTGATAATAAGTACCCAAGCAAGAGCAAATGAAGGGTTAGTAAAAGTGGAAAACAGAGCACAGTTTAAAAACAGTGTTAACTAGTGTTTCACAAACTACTAATGAATTTTTTAAAAGAAAACCCTGCACTGCACTTCACTGTGATCAAGAAGGTATTTAACAGACACTTCAAAGTCAGATCTGAAAAACTGATAAAAAACTGAAACTGCTGCTCGATATCCTGGGATAACATGGTCACAACTCATCACTGACAACCTTCTTTGCATTAATGCAACTGACCATTAATTTCAAATCTGTCCATACATTGGTCATATTTTTTTTATTATGAGCATTCATTCAAAGTTTAGACATTAAGCTCAATTGGAGCAGACCGCTCTAAACACTTGGTTTTATTTTTTTTATTTTTTTGCCCTAGAAGCCACACCCACCTTAAACTTTGTGTTTGCACGAAGCAGCCAATCAGAACAAAGCTCGCTTAAAGGGAGGGGAGCTTCCCTTTAAATATGTCCAGCACACTTTAATTTTTAAGTATACAGACATTCACAAAGTATTTCATAAATGCTAATAAAGTAGAATGGCTTCTGTTTAATTTTTCTACATTTTCTATTCCTGCTGAGAAAATATCTGCAGCATAGAGAGAGCACAGGTAGAGCAAACCCATGAAAAACTATTTGCTATTTATATGAACATCTCTCTGGAAATCTGACCACGGCCATTAAACGCATAGATTTGCCCTGGGTCCTGTTGTGTGGGTTTATGATATATAAGAATAAACAGTGACTGGAGCAGAAAGTGACCTCTCTTTTTCTTCTCCAATTTCGATGTTACAACTCGAGGATCAAACACACCAGCAACGCACAAAGCTTTTTTTAGTCTTCACTTCTACGGTATATTCCCTTTCATAAAAAATCAATATGAATAAAATGATGGCTTATTTAGAGTAACTGATATCCCACTGTTTTACATGATGGGATGAAAAGTCCCACTGCCTTTCTATTAAACAGCAGCATGATGCTAGACTGTCTCTTCACAAAGCAAACTGCAGTTTCTAGACTATTTTAATAATTTTTTGCTATCAGCATTTGTGCAATTGGAAACCAAACTCTATATAATGCAAACCACTCCATTTAAGTCTCACCATTAAGAAACCATTAATTTAATGGTTTCATCATTTCAGAAGCCTCATTATACACAAACTCCACTTTGTGGGGGTGAAATATGGGACTTTCTCCGCTCAAGCTCATGGACTCTTTCATCCAGCAGAGGGCAAACTTAAGCCTGATGTGCAGGCGTCAGCACATTGAAATTGTTTGGTACTTCTCTTTTTGCAGACTCATTTGCATTAGATGGCTGTAAAAGTGGAAAAACTGATGGTACAGTCCGCTGGGACAGGCTCTGGCAGGATGAAACATGCTGGATGCAGTAACTCCAGCCGGTTTTGATGGGTACTGAGGCCTCTGGAGCCACACAATGGATGTGTTTGTGATTTTAGATATGGCTCAAGTGTCTGTCTTCCAAGCGACGGCTGCTGTTTAGTGCTGTGGAGCCATTTGTCTCGTCGGGCCTTGTTGACTGCTTGTGAAACGCCACCAGATGGGTTGTCATGACCCAAGCATTTCGCCAAGCAGCCACTCACTCAAAAGGCCAGGGAGGTCTCAGGGATTCATGCAATTACAGTCCCTGCGGTGTCAGTCATCCCCTGGAAAACACACTTGCTGCAACCGAGCGACACCAACACTGCGGTGACTTTGAATTCCACGTAAGCATCACATTGAGTTTGCATTTTTTTCCCTCCCCCAGGCTGACATACTGTAATAAAGCTCCTGTTTCCTCAAGGATTTCCTGTGTGTAGCATCAGCTCAGGCAGGGGAGCACTGCTGCAGCACCTGATGATTAAGTGCACACACCAGTGGGTTGTTACAAACAGCAATGCCACTGCAGCAGAATTAGCAATCTGCAATCCATTTAAGAAAAAAAATACAAAAAACCCCGAAGAACAAAAAATGTCACCTGGTGGTTTTAAAAGTGAGAAAATCTATTCTCTCACTGTATGTGTATGTGTGTGTGTGTGTGTGTGTGTGTGTGTGTGTGTGTGTGTGTTGCATTATTCATTTCACAGAGGCAGAGCTCTAAGAAGCGGATCCAAATCCCATTTCTTTGTGTACACTGTAAACAAGTTTCCATACAAATACAGAGGCACAAGATGCATTTTTTTTTTTTTTTTTTTTTTACAGACACTGTGAAGACAGACTTGATCAAATTGCCACCAGGTAGCAGCTTTTATATGTTGGAGAATTGCAAGAAGGAGCATCTTCAAAAGCAAAGGTTGTGCCATAAACACGAATGAGCTCAGTTTGACCGAGGACGTCGTTCCGTTTCCCCCAGAGTCAGCAGAATGAGAAAAAGATTACTGGTGCTAATGAGCGAGAGAGGGTCTTGAGTACAGGAATTCAAAGTGCAAACATGATTGAGATAGGCCTTCTGATGCTAGTTTACTAGGCGGGGGGGAAAAAAAGGAAGGGGAAGAAAATCAATCATGATTTCCATAGACTCCAGTGAGGGAGTCAGAGTGATAACTGTGCATTACAATGGACCCCATGTATAATGAGAGCAGGGATCAATACTTGGCGCATTCATGCTGGTGTTTGCCCTGCTGTTGGCCAAAAAAGCTGCGGTAATTAAGGAGTCTCCCCTCAATCCAAATACCTTTCAGCTTAGCTCCTGAGTGCTGCAAGGATCCGTTTGCTGTGTTTCCTCTGATGCAAGTTCAATATTTGTAGAAACAAATGACTTTTACTTTAAAAACACCCCAAACAATCCATGCAGTAATAAGACGCACAAATAAGCCTCAGGGGAATTTAAATTATATGCCAAGACAACAGTCCAATATTTCTTAATAGCAGATTTAGTCAAGTGATCAGTTTCCATTTGGGCAGCAGCAGTTAATGCATATTCATTGCACGAGACAATCAGTTTAGTTTCGTTAAACTTTCACAGCCTTGTTATGAATCTGTAATCAGAAGAATTGGGGAGTGGAGGGGGGTGGTTTCTGGGCATTGCTGATGCAGAGATTAGCAAAAGTTGCAAATGGTTTAAAACTCAGGGAGTTAATTGGGATTTAGTGTGCGCGCAGGGCCGCGGGGCTGTCAAGGGCCAAGATAATCGAGCTAGCCTGCTGTGACCGAGGCGAGGGAAAAGAAAGGAGCAGCGTGAAACGTAGAGGCAAAAGTTAAGCTCTGAATTGATATCAGAGCAGTGGGAAACTTACACGCCGCAAAAAGAAAAAAAAAATCCTAGATTTATTAAATATGCGAGTCAAATCTTGAACAAAAATCACACAGTGTAGCTGGAATCATAGAAAAATGTTAACTAAAGAGGAGCTCTTTGACTACGTGATAAATCATGTAATCAAAAAGCTTCTAGCAAGAAAAGATCTTCCACTTATCAAGCACTGCCTACCTCGTGCAATCCAATTAAAAAGCTCTGCTGTAATAATTATCAGTCCATCCAGTTAACATGCATGACAGGGAGGGAGCTTTTGAGTTTTAGGAGCATAGCTGTAGCATAAATGGCAGAGCTGCTCTATTACTTTGCATTCAACTGCATGATGTGAACACTTTATTCCCAACAAAGTGTCCAATCAGTGTATATCCCACCAAGCAAATGCAAGACCCCCTCACAGCTTCATAAATTGTAGTACAACACTGCCCTCTAGTGACCATTTGACCATTTTCATCATGTATTTGCTGCAATTTCCCACATCACATGCTTGTTTTTACACCAATATGTGGTATATTAATCCAACACGATGACATCAAAAATAGCTATCAACTGTAACTTCTATTTCTACTTATACACCAAGGTGGCATGCTCTAAATATGGCTATGAAACACAGTATGCTCAGTGTAACCACAGATAGGT
The DNA here is from genome assembly GCF_001858045.2 of Oreochromis niloticus. Taxonomy (NCBI): domain Eukaryota; kingdom Metazoa; phylum Chordata; class Actinopteri; order Cichliformes; family Cichlidae; genus Oreochromis; species Oreochromis niloticus. The sequence continues at coordinate 11,329,051 of NC_031974.2, forward strand.
TAAACAGTCCAGCTAGAAACAAGGTTAAAATGACCTGACCCACGCTAGAGGGGGCAAAATAATGTCTTAAGATGACATTTACACATTTACAAACTTAATAACAGAATAATAGAAATAATAAATAACATAAAACTAGATTATTGGTGCTACAACTAACAGTTATTTCCACTAAAATGTTATTTGATTGACATTATTATAATATAATATTCTAATAATCCCATATTATATTATTATATCTGCCAAATATCCAACACACTTTGAAGACTCCAAAATTCTGAAATTAAATTCTACACACATCAAAAACAGACTGAGAAAAGGGAACCATGTGTCCACACTCGAGGGTTGAATGAGCCATCCCTAAACATAATGTCCTACATTTCCCAGAATGCTTTTGGATAAACACATTAAAGGGACTTCCTCTTTTTTGCTGCACCCCTGCAGGAGGATCATGTGGAAACAGAGCACAATCGTAACATCAGTACGGGTAATAATAAAGAAAGACAGCTAGAAGAAGAAGACTTCTCTGCCCCCACGAATTCCCTCAGATGTTCTTGCACATTATGATGGTTTAGAGATTTCTAACAGCACCCCTGAGCTTCCCCCCACCCCCGAGCTGCTGATCTGTGATAAGGACGATGGGAGGTACTGTTGGTGTTACAGATAACACAATCAAAGTACTATAAAGCCGTTTGTGATATCCCATCGCCTCCATTTAGCTGTGGGAATGACAGAAATCCACCAATGACATCGGTGTAGGAAACATCTTCAGCACAGGCTTATTTTCCCTACTGGTTTCAATGGAATACCAAAGTATCCTAAAATAGTCGCAGCACACCTGCTGTCCATTCATCTCAGGTGTTTATAAACATGTCACATCTTCGCTCGAACTGATAAGCATGACCATGTGACCATGTGCTTTATACCATTGGGACGCCTGCAGAACCATGCAAACCTAATCGGTGTGTCATTAATCTATGAGGAAAAGTCTCATGGGATGGCTGTCAACAAGACTATAAATAGAAACTCCACAGAAAGAGAGAGGCGACTCATCAAAGAGAACTTTTCTGCAGCGTTAAGGATTTGCACAGGACCAAAAAAAACAAAAGACAAACCCAAAAACAAAATGGTTTGAAATCGCAGCACGTCCTGCTGGTGGGCTAAAAGTGGCCACGGGACAGAAAATGAAACGGACACTGGTGTCTAGAGAGCTGTTTAGTCTGATTCTATTTTCTCTCACAAAGTTGACGGGTAAGAGGAGATGAAAGATCCCAGAATTAGAACAAGCAGTGAGTGAAAGGACATCATTAATATTTAATGCACAATAATATCAACGTGATGGGAAAAAAAACAAAAAAAAGACACAGACAAGCCCACTGCAGAAATGAGGGCAAAATGTTTAAACACAAGTCAACAATAAATAAACGACTCATATGACAGGCAGAGAGTCTACTGTGGCAGAGGATCCCAACCTGTTGGATGAACACAGCCACCTTTCATCTACGACAGTTAATCTAGCCAATTTTACCATAATCAAAAGACCCCATGAGCAAGGGGTTGGTGACAGTAGGAAGAAAAAACTCCCTTTTAACAAGAAGAAACTTTCAGCAGAACCAGGTTTAGGGAGGGGCAACCATGTGCTGTGACCAGTTGGCAGTGATGGGAGGAAGACAGGACATAGCAGTGTCTTTTTATACAGCTTAACAGACATGTTTAGAAGTTAGCATTTATGCTCCAGACACAAAGTACATGAATCCCGGTCATTTTGACGACTTCTTCCAGCTGCTCCCTTTAGGGGTCGCCACAGCGAATCATCTCCCTCCATCTCACACTGTCCCTAGCATCCTTTTCCGTCACATCAACCCTCTACATGTCCTCCTTCGCTGCATCCATGAATCTCCTCTATGATTTTCCTATTTTCCTCCTGTTGGCAGCTCCATATTCGACATCCTTTGCTCAATATATCCACTATCCGTCCTCTGCACATGTCCAAACCATCTCAGCCTTGCTAACTTCAACTCTGCCACCTACAACTCAGCCTCCTGTCTTTATGTCAGTGCAACTGTCTCCAAACCATAACTGGTTTCACTACCATTATGTAAACCTTCATTTTCACTCTTGCTGCTGACCGTCTGTCTCAAATCACCCTTGACACTCGTCTCCACCCACTCCACCCTGACTTCACTCTCTTTTTCACTTCTGTTGTACACTGCCAATTGATTTGGATGGTTGACTCCAGGTATTTAAACCAGTAAGCCATTTGAGTTCATCATTTTATCCATATATTTGGTACATCTGCCTACTGTGTTGTATATAATATAATCCTGTTTTCAGAAAAGTTCAAAATAAAGTCAAAATAAAACTAAATCATATTATCTGCAAATCATCCTCATCATAAATTATGTTGCAAATGAAACCTATATAATGCTGACACTGAAGAATTAAGGATTTTTTTAAACAAATAAGCTCATTTTAAATTTGAAGCCAGGAGCATGCTTCAAAACAGCTGGGACAGGACCATGTTTACCTTGTATTGCATCACCTGCTCTGTAAGCGTCTCTGGAGAAGGAAACTATTCTCCCATTTTTGTTTAATAGAGGATTTTACCTTTTCAACCCTGATTCTTTTACTGATGTAATATGGGCTAAATGTGGTTTGGCATTGTCTTGCTGAAATAAGCAAGACCTTTCCCAAGAAACTCCTCATCTAGTGTTGCTTTGGTGTTGATGCTGCTCTAAAACTACTGTACATCTTCTGCATTAATGGAACTTTTTCATATGATCAAGTTCCCCATACAGTGGTATCTGTAACGTTACAGATACCATCCAGGATGCTTTAATTAGTCAAAATAAAAGGAGGTTTTCTACTTTCCTCTTAGTTACATAAACTTTGAACCAGAGGCAGGAGCTGCATTTCTGAATCATGTCTGTATGCTTTTTTTCTTCATCTTTGGTGGTTAAATTTTAACTTTGGTTTAGGAATCAAAGACTAACTGTTACTGACAATGTTCCTAAGTGCATGCAGATATTTTAACCATCATGTCTGTTATGAACGGAGTGGGTTCAGAGATTATAGCTGAGGGCTATAAATGGTTATTTTTTCCTTTACTTAAACTGCTCTTTAGAAAACACATTTTCAGTCATTCACAGTAATCTAAGATATCCGAGCCATCCATCTGCATCATGTACATGTTACTGCATAAGACTGCAAAAACAGTATTTTTTTTTACAGTCTTTCCAGCTGTTCTTTACTTTTAACCAGAACTATTATTTAAAAAATCATAATAGGTGAGCCCCAGTGCGAAATTTAGGAGTCACCTGAAAAGAACTTCCATTAACAATCACTCATCATACATTAAAAAAAATAAATTAAGCTCCTTAATGCCTCATTTTTTTTCCATGTGTGACAGTATTTTTCCATCATTTGGCCTTTGCTTCTATATTAAAAATGTATGGAATTTGCAGGCTCGCGGCATGCGTTCGACTCAAGTGTTTCATTCCGAAGTCCCTTGATTCCCAGTGTGAGTGGGCCTGCACCTTCACGCTGAGAAGAAAAACAAACCAGCCTCTCTCAATTAAACTGAGAGTGATAACAAACACAAAGCATCCGTGTGTATTAATATGTGTCCACACCCATCGAAACTCATTTACAAGATCTTTCTCAACACCTCTGTGAGTGGACAGGGACCTCTCTAATCAGTATGCATCAATCCATCAACCCAAATATTTGTATCTAATAAGCAATATTTGTAAACACTTAGAAGTCTGCATGTGTTACTGCTGCTGGTGATGAATAAGGTTTCATCCTTCAATGCGCGTGCACACACACACACACACACACACACACACACACCAGAGCCTGGAAAGCCCTCTATTCCTGCTCCTCCTCGCTCCTTTCCATCTCTTTCCTCCCACATCAGCAGAAGCAGCCTTATTATGTGGGTCACAAGCTTGGTAAAACAGCTGTGGTACAGTATGTCATCATCTTGGATATGAGACAGCAGGTGCCTGTCAAGTTATTGCAGAAGAGATCTGAGAAGGAAATCCCATCAGTGTGGAAAAAACTGCAAGTGAGCATCATCGTCATCATCTGCTTCTTTTTTTTTCTTTAGAATTTTTGCAGTGTACACAAACCAGCCCCGCTTTTCTTCTTTCCAAAAGCTTTAACATAAACTGCTCACCAACACCCTTCCCTTCATTGAAACTGATTTTTTTTTCTCTCCACAAGAAATTCTATCTGCGCTCATCTTTCAACATCTCCAAAGCGCACAGACGCGCAATAACCCAGCATGATGAAAACTGCGTCTACAGCTTTTTGTAAGCTTGCAAACAAACATCCAGTATCACTGGCATGCTCCTTCCAGCGCTGCGCCATAAATGGACGCTGGAAGGAGACTCTTAAATCTTAACTTCTTCATACGTAAGTCTTTCTTACCTTTCCTCCCTTGGAGCATCTGCGATACGCATTTGTGGCTCCCGCTGTTTGGTTCATGGCGAAAACCTCTGCAAAAGTAAAGAACAAGCTGAAAGTTGGAGTCAATTTCAAGCAGGCGGACACAGAAATCTGTGTGTTTTTTTTTTGTTTTTTTTAAATACCTGGTGCGCTGGATTGCCCTGGCTGTCGGTCCTCGTTGAAAAAGAACCGCGCTTGGTGTTCTGACTTACACTAAATTTTCGAAATATTTCCCCCGATGTAGTCCAGAGAATTTAATGAGCTCTCCTGCTTGCTGTTCCAGGACAAAGTGATGCTGATTATCACGCAGTCGAGTGTAAATCCGCTGGGAAGTTTCACACCAAATCAACCAGTAAAACTGGCTGCTTTAAATCCACTTACATTTTTTTTTGTAATATAAGTTGGTCTCTATATTCGAGCTCTCAGGATGATTTTGAATCAGACCTGCACAAACTGACGGAAACGCGCCTCTGTGTGTGCGTGTATGTGTATGTGTTCGCCCAGCAATTGCGCAAGCGCATCTCCACTGACAGCTTGACTACATGGGGTTGAAGAAGGAGCCTGTCAACACTGCTCGCCCACTCTAGAGCAGCAGGCAGCAGGGACTGCAGGGTACACTGTAATTATGTATCATGAGGAACCGTATGTAATACCGCACTATGATAATGTGTTTGCTAAAACCAACAAAAACTCCTGATACTGCGCGTCCGTGCCGTATACGAGCTTTCCCTGTATTTGATCTCCTTTCTGAAAAACAACAACAACAAAAAAACATTCTTGGAGGTTGATTTGTGTAATTCTCTTCGAGGCAGGCAAAAGTCAACTCTGAATGACCTCTGTCAAATTTAAATAACATGACTGACACCAACGACCAAAAGTGAGAAATTGTCTGTGACTATTTCAATCATTATCTCTGCTTGAGGAAGTGGATTTGTTTAGTTTCAATTATAGCATAATAAATTAATGTTAAGAGGGCAAGCTTACACTGAAGTGTGGCAATTAGCTGGACAGGTTGGTGCTGAGCTGTGACAAAGTTGCTGTCACTCACTTTCACAAGGCTTTGCAGGATGGAAAGGAATTAACAGAAATGCATGGCTTGTTGGCTTCACTGACTGAAATGCACTTAATACTGACGGGTGTCCCACTAAAAGAAAAGTCAGCTTAAAAAAAACTGAAGTTATCCTTAAAATATATGTTGATGTGTTTTTAGAAAAAGCACAGTGGTTGCTGATTTTCTGATTGTTGTTTATAAGTGAGTGACATCAATAATGCGATATCAGGAGGTGTAATTCTCGTGAAATTGCTTCAGAATTCGTCTTTCTCTAACTGACATCCAACCTGTGGGATGTATGCACCAACAACTTGCAGCACCAAACCTTTCATTTCCAGCTTCATCATTCCAGCTTGATCATGTCTACACTGATTTTTTTCACCTCCTAAGGTAGAACATTTTAATTCCACCTCAGCAGCTTCTGGTCTGGCTTCCTTCATTCTCTCCATCATATCAACCATTTCTCTCCCTTTATCAGTCATAGTCCCATATTATGGGACTACCACCAAACTCATGCCTTCACTCCTCTCTCACTGCTTCTGAATGCACCTTCCCTCTTTCCACATCTTTTGTGTTCAGCCAACAATAGCACAGTTTTCCACCAGCACTGTGTTGGCCAACAGCACTGGATATGGTCATTGTTTGGCAGGGCCCCCAACCAGTCCAGCATGGAAATCCCTTTCTTAATGATCAGAAATTTTGATTTGGCAGATATTTTACCCCGGATGCTCTTCCTGACCCTCCTCATTAATCCAGGCTTGGGACTGGCACAAGAAGTACACTGCAGTACCCCCCCCCTCACCACTTGTGGCCGGTTTGTCTTAATCTGAAATATGAATTGTTAATAAATGATCAAACATCTTGTTTCATGCAGCTCAGCAAAAATGACACATAAATGATGACGGAAATGCTGTGAAGAAGCAATGCTTGCATCAGTATAGCAAACCCGAGGCTCCCTTCAACAGAACAATGACAGTCTGGGTTTCTAAATACAGTTTGATGATGCACCACCAATCCAGACAGTTTAGTCAGATGAGTGGTTTTCTTTCACCAGTTGCATGAAGATATAAAATCTTATTGTTGGATTGTTGTAGCATACATTACATCATTCAAATGTGGAAATTGATCTTTTGGAATTTAATGATAAAGACACTTAAGTGAGGCAAGGGTGGATTAGTAACTTATATCCCTAAGGCCTTTAGGGATACCCATTTACTCTAAAGTGGATTTCACTAGTCCCTTACAGCGAATGAAGACTGGTTCAGAAAAGGCAGAACAGGCTGGCCACGGTTAACAAATTGTTATTTGCAAATACTCAGGTTGTTGATGTGTGGATGGTGTGGCACAAAGAGAAATGAGCTGACAGCTAGAAGGCTGGGGAGGCACACAGATAAGCAGGAATGCAGGTGAGGGGGTTTCAGGAGTGAGTGTGGCGTGGTGAGCTGACTGCTTGGTGACAGAGAACAGGTGGCAGGTGAAGCAGGAGAGTGCGGCATGTAAGTATAGCAAGTTAGAGATAGGAGTTTGGAAAGAGTGGAGGCACTGAGCAGAGCATGGCAGGCAGCAGACAAGGAGCAGATCTAAGTTTACCACACACCAAAAACACAAGCAGCAAGCTAACTTATATGCACACAGCTTGTGGCCGTGACACAAAAGAACACCTTGGGCGTACTACTGTGATGATTATTGTGCACAAGGTGCCTTTTTTTTTTTCCAGCGTTGGACCCTTACAGTAACAGTCAATCAACTAGACTGACTGGCATGATTTCCCCTTCCTCTAACTTCCTGCCAAGGGTGTCTGATCTCAGATTTCAAACTAAAACCAACATGGTGACTTATTAGCAAATATTTTCTGTATTATGGAAACAGTCCAGGTAAAGTAAAGTCTTGACTTTGGAAAACCAGCAGGGCTGCACCACAGGATATAAGTTTGTAAACTAGCTTTTATCGGGTCATCGTATCGGCTATGTAGCTTGGGGCCAGACATATTTTAAAAGTTACAAGTAAAACCTTAAACCTAAGAAAGCCAGTACTGGTGTGATATGGTGCTGTCTACTAAAACCAGTCAGAAGCTCAGGTTCTGAAGCAGCTGGAGGTGAGAGAGTCACTTTTAGCTTATACCAGATAGGAAGGAGTTGAAGTAGTCAAGCCTTGAAAAATGTAAATGTTTTTTTGTTTGTTTTTCAGATCTTACCATCATTGGAAAGTCTCATGTGTATCATCTGTCAAGCAATGAAAAACATGTTGGATAATTTGGTTAGGTAGAAGCATGTGAGGAGCAGCTATGGGTTGGGAGGTATAGTTGGTTGTTTTTGAACTGGAAGGTTGATGGTTTGATATCCTTGGGAACATTACTGATCCTCACTTGTCATCTAATGCCCTCAATTAACATAGAAAAGCACTTTGTAATGGACTGTCCATTTACCATATAAATAGAGAATAAATTAATTCGAACCTTGTGGTTTACCACAGCTAAAGTGAGATCCAGAGAATTTTCTGAAAGCTAAGAATAAATCATTCAAGTGAGCATCATTGATGCAATCCATGAAACTCATGTCCAAAAGAGGTGAAACTGCTCTTGCAACCCTGTCAACTGCTAAAAGGAGGTCACCAGTTACCTCAAGGAGGGCACTTCCTGTGTTGTGTGAAGCTCTAAAACTGAAATTTGACTAACATTTCTGAAAGATGTCCTCATGAAAGGCTAAAGGTTGGGGAAAAAATCTACAACTTTAGATAAAAAGTTCAGAAATTTATCTAAAACTTTTGAAAAATATGGATCAGTGTAAGGTTTCTTTAAGGGACCATAGGGTGTTAAAAGAAAGTAGCTGTTAACCATATACTGGGCCAAGCTTTTTGTACTTTAGAATAAAATCAAGGCTACATGCAGTTGATTTATTTATATGCCACGTAACACTGATGAGCTGAGTCTTTCATGCATGCATGTGGTTTTATTTTCATTATCCCACATGCTGTCTAAGATTATAGCTGAGCTGAAATAATATGACACCAGGTTATTGGATGGGTTTCAAGTATACTTCAGTAAGATACTTAGCTTTTAATAGGTGGCTGCAGGCTTCTCAGACTTATATTCTCCTGATTACAGCACACTTCTCTCCCTTGTTTAAATCAGCCTGTTGACAGAATCTATCAGCAGACCATCAGTCAGTACTGAAGTCTGGCTGTCGGTATGTCGACACTGCTAATGCACTCTAACAAGTAAGAACACACTTAGGTTAACCCCATGCTTGAGCTGTGCTTTCACTTCCAAGGTAATCTCTGACCTTTAGCTCATCTTTGAGGGAGACCTCAGCTTTACATCCCTTTGTTTCAGCTCCAACCTCTCCTACAGGGGCTCAGACTGAGAGATGCAAACTGCAACATTTACTAAATGGAGTGTGAATTAATAGAGTTTTGTCGTGGCTCAACTTCAAGCTGCACTTTTTTGTGTTTAACTGTGTGCTTGTGCTCCATTTGGCACAAGTGCTGACTTAGAATAGTTTGCCTGCCTGGTATTCCCGTTCGCTGCAGTGAGTGGGATCTTTATTGATTGGAGAGCTCATGATATTTTCCTATATGTGGATTTCAGAGCAAAATTAGCAGTTGCTGCTTGAAGTAAGTGCATTTAATTAAAGGCCAGTCTGTTCACGGACACTTCCATGCCTTGCAGTGTAGTTCTATCACAGACGCTTTGAAGACACTTTGAAATCAAATGGACTCATTAAACACACTGATTGTGCATGACTTGATGTATGTAAGAAAGGCCAGTGAATCTAGACAGTCAAAAAATGTTCTATATTCAAAAGGTTAGTCATAATCATGAATAATCGTAGTGCTTGCAAAGAAATGAGGACTTAAAATATTCAATCTTCAGGCGCTCAGGAACAATGCAAAGAATAAAAAGCATTCACAAGCTGGTCCAGAGGTTGAATTTAATAACCAGTTTGGGGCAGTAGACATTTTCATCAGTTCAAAAATATCTTCTGGCAGTTTGGGGTAATCTTCAGCAGAGCTGTATGGTTAACGTTCAATCAGCATTCAGTGAATGTTTGAAGAAGTTAGAAGTTTGGCTTCTAAAGTGCTTTTAGACTGGACCTGAAGAGACTGTTGATGTTTAAACGTGGGGAACAGAAATCTCAATTCTATCAAAATTGTAGGACTGCGTCATGAAAGTGCAAGTAGCACAGAAAATAAGAAAGAAAAAGAAGAGGGCATCTTTTCTGATGCATAATTTCAGTCTGAGCTGTCACACAAAAAGTTGCATTTTGAAGTTTACAACTTTTTTGAAGTCTGTCTTCAAGCCACTCTCAAAGGTCTTAATCTGGAAATTTTCCAACAGTCTTGAACAAATTCCTTTATACATATAAACTGATCAGGCATAACATTATGTCCACCTGCCTAATGTTGTGTTGGTTGCTGCCAAAACAGCCCTTAAACATCAAGGCCACTAGAGCTCTGATGGTGTAGCGTAATATCTCGCACCAAGATGTTAGCAACAGCTTTCTTTAAGTCCTGTAAGTTGCCAGGTGGATTGGACTTGTTTGTCCAGCTCATCCCATGGATGCTCAGTTGGACTGGCTTTGTGGCACGGCCTGCTGAAACAGGCGACATACATCAGGGAATACAGTTTCCATGAAAGGGTGTACATGGTCAGCAACAATGTTTAGCTAGGTGGTACATGTTGAAATGACATCCACATGGATGGCAGGACCAGCAGAACATTGCCCAAAAGCATCACACTGACTCTGCTGGTTTGCCTTCTTCCCATAATGCATCCTGGTGCCAGGTGTGCCCCAGGTACACGAAATGTGAGAGAAAACATGTTCAGAGCAGCATCACAGGCACTTTCTTCTACTGCTCTGTGGTTCAGCTCTGATGCTCATGTGTGCATTGTTGGTGCTTTCAGTGGCGGACAGGATCAGCATGGGCACCCTGACTTGTCTGTAGCTATGCAGCACCATATGTAACAAATCACACTGCACTGTGTATTTTGAAACCTTTCTATCAGAACCAGCTTTAACTTTTTCAGCAGTTTTAGGTACAGTAGCTCGTCTGTTGAATCAGACCACATAGGCCAGCTTTCAGTCCCCACAGGTATAAATAAGTCTTCGCAGCCCATGCCCATTGCCTTGGTTTCTGAAAAAATTCTAACATTGTCCCCAGTAAAGCCTCTCCACACCATCACAGCTCTTCTTTCATGTATCACAACTGCCATAAATTCACCTTTTCTGTGTCTCACAAAGACCACCAAAAGTCTTAAAGCCTTAAAGTCCACTTTTCCAAATTGTTCACTGAGCAAGACACCTTTGTCTCCTTCTGTCTTCCTCAGTTTTACTGTCTTTATAGAAAATCCACCACGTTAGGATTGGTTCTTAAATCCGAACAAATGTAGTGGGTACTACAGGAGTGTATTATACATTATAACAGGGGTAGTAGTGGAGTTCAAGTACCTCAGGATCTTATTTATGAGTTAGGGTAGGAGGGAGTGTGAGACCGACTCACAGGTTCTGCAGACACTGTACTGATTTGTTGTGTGGAAGAGAGAGCTGAGCATGAAAGGGATGCTGTAGATTTACCACACAATATCCAGTCCTACCTTCACCTACAGCCGTGAACTCTGGGTACAGACCAAAAGAATAAAAAGTTACAGATACAAGCAAAGAGAGTCTGGGCTTAACTTTGAAGATAGAGTGAGGTGCTCAGTCATTCAGGAGGGCCTCAGAGTAGAGCCAGTTTTTTTTTGTCTAGACAGAGAAGTTATAGTCTAAAGCTACACTAAATGTATTTTTAAAAATATCACAAAGCTCCCTTGATCCACTGGAGAGACTGATGTATTCACCTTGATGTATTTTGTGCAGAAAACAATTCGAATCCAACAAACAACATATTGCAGCACAGGGAAGCTCTTGAGTAGTAAATATTACCTTTCAGGAAAGTCTTAAATGTCAAGAGTTAGAATTCATTGCCAGGCTTAAATACATAAATCTTATTTTTCTCCTGAGCCCCTTCTTCAGTATAGTACAGATTACCCTGATTTGCTAACCTTTTGTTATGCAGGTGCTCAAAAGATTTATGTCTGTGCTTCTCATTCCTACTGTATTTGGTGAATGTTAATGTGCAGCGCTGCTTTCTGTGTGGCTGTAACAAGATAATGGACTTATGCATAATAATGTTTGGGTGGGGATAATCTCATTTTAGAGGCTGCTTCTCTTTTTTCCCCCTGATAGCATCCCAATATTATTAAAGACACTTTTTTAGGTTTAGGTCTCCAAACTGTGCAATAGCTGCTTTGCAGGTGCTTCACAGAGAAATGTTACATATATTTGATTTGAATGTGATAGAGTGCAGTAGGAACATTTAAGCATAATTTCTTCTTTTTTTTAATTTTCAATTTATTCATTTCTTTTTGTCTTTATTTTGGGGCTTAGGTAAGGCATCATTTAAGTCTCAACTTCAAAGTTTTACATTCCTGAGGAAGTTTGACAATCGCTATCTTCTTTCCACAAATTTAACAAAATATGAGTGAATGTAGGTTCCTTTTTAAATGTTACACAATTTTTTTTCCCCACCACCCACCCCCTAATTTCAATAGTAGCACATTGAAGCAGCTATAAAAAAAAGAAAAGAAAAGCAAAAAAACTTGCTTCACTCACTCTGTATTCTAAAATATAAGCTGACAGAACCATAAAGTCAAGGTGTGCTTAATATTTAGCCAGAAGCGATGATAGAGTGACTGTGGGTTCCTGTAGACACACAGAGACACATGAGAACACACGAAATAATTAAATATATCTAAAATAGCAATGTTGTTGCTGCACAATGTGTTAAATCTGAACCTAACACAGACAGTGACTTAGAAATTCAAAACACCTCAGTTGGCCCAAATTTCTTCTTTTTTTGGCTAAGTGTGCATCACTGTCTCCCGAAACAGGAGATTTTGTTCTTTGCAGAGAGTCTTCTGAGTGTAAGCAGATGGTAAGTGACCCATTCAACCTGGAAACTGAGGCACGAGGGCGTAAGATGTAATTACCTCATTCAAGATCAAAACAAATCAGTTCCAATCCACCCTGTCTTTGCTTTCAGCTCCATCAGATATCTGAATTAGAATGAAAACTTGAGATCAGACAAGATTTTCCCTCAGTGTTAAGAGGTTGTTTTCGTTTTTCTTTTAGCTTTTTTTTACCCTAAGGGTATAAATGAACAACTGGTGATGTTTAGCACAGAATGGTGTTCAGCATGATTTTCTTTTTCTTGGTTCTATAGGCCGGGGTAATAATTCTTGGTCCAAGGGACTACCAGGCTAACAGTGCTTGTTTGTGCCAGTTTTAATAGTTCTACACTTTCTGTATACACGACATCATCTACATGTCCTTATTAAAACAGCATCTCTTCACTCATCAGCCTGTCAGTCTTCTGTCTGGATTGCGTCTATCTGATCACACCAGATCCAAGTTGGGTGATATTATACTCTTGTATTTCTGCTGATAGTTCAATGAGGAGAGATCATTTGAACAGAATTGAATTAAGCTACATGGTGATTACACTCAATGAAAGATGGAGGCTTAAATGGGTCTCTGAGTGGCCACGGTGAGGCGGTGATGGGGAGGAGGCAGAAAGACAGAAGAGCACTGAGATTTAAAGTCCACAGAATGAAGGCTGATTGGCTCAGAGAAGGTGGGCAAGGAAACGATTGGACCAGAGCAATAATGTCAACACTGATCTGAGAATGTGCAAGAGTGGAAGTGATGTCAAGAACAGACTAGCAGCCAAACTTTGTTACACGTTTTGACATTCCATGTCTCAAGCATTGGTCAGAGAAACTGACACAAATGCCCCAAATTTTCATTGTATTAGTTTTTTAATGTTACCTACATTTTCAGAACTTCTGGATTAATGTAAACAAGAAAAAAAAAAGAAAGGGAAAAAAGCAGATTATATTTCCATCTATCAGGGAGGAACACAATTAACATCTTTTATAAACAATATTAATAATATAGGGTCCAATATGAATTCTTGGTGGTGAGAGAGGGCAAGAGAGCCAGAGAGCTTGTAAACTGAGGAGGTATCCTGTGTCTGTCATTAAGGGAAAAACCACAGAACTTCCAGACACAAATCAAACCCATACCAACACACATAAACTAGGAGACAACAGGAGTGAGAGTTACCTGTAACACCCTGCCCCTTAAGATTAATAGCCATACTGGTGTCATCCTAAGCCACATGTGAAACGGCATCGGCCACAGTACTGTCGTGACCTCTCTGCAATTCTATATTGTTTTGGGTATGAGAGCCCTGCACAATAGTAATTTATTGCTGTTATACATCTGATTAGGAAATATAAGGGGTTGTGATCTCTATCTACTGTCACTAGCTGCGGAATTGAACTGACGTAAGCCTCAAAATGCTGAAGGACCCAGAGCATGATGAGGACCTCCTTTTTTTTTTATTGTGGGTGCTCAATGCCAGAGGAATCTTCTTGTTGCAAAACAGCACCCACTCCAGTACCACAAGCATCGGCATCCAACTTGAATGGTATGGGAAACTTTGTATCCAGCACTGAGGAATTACAAACGAAGACTTTTATAGTTTGAACAGCCTGTTCGCACTCTGATTACCAAACCAACGTCTTTTTGTCTCTGGGTCATTGACCCAGTGGTCTATAATGGTTGGCTATTCCATTTTTTTGGGTTTCATGGTTTTATTTACCTTATGCTTTGAGTAAGTTTAGGTTAGAGGATTTCATCTCTCTGCGTTCCCTGTCCTTTTGTGTGTAGTTTTCTGTGTTGTCCATGTCAGTAGATGCCATGTGATGTCAGTTTTGTCTCCATGCTTATTTGCCTTTCTGTTTACTCTATTCTCCCTCTATCTCTCTCTGTCTGAGTCGCTTGCTCTCTCCCTTGTTCTCTGTATTTAGTCAGTCTGAGTCTCAGTGTGTGTTTCCCGTATTTCCTGTTTTATTTCTGACAGTCTCTCATCCTGTGTGCATCATGTTCAATTTTGCTTCCCCCCTGTAGATTATGTCCAGCCGTGTTCCCCAGGTGTTTCCTCTCTGCCCTGATTCCCTCTTGTGCATATAATGTCTGCATCTCCTTCTGTCCAGTATTACAATCTCCCACTAGCTGTGTGTCTTTTCTGTTTAGAAATTTCCTGCATCATTCTGCAGTCAGTATTTCCAGGTTTCTGCTTAGTTCATAGTTCATGCTCAGTTCACCTGTTTTTTGCAAGTTTAGCAATAAAACTGTTTTGAGTGCTTGTGAGTCTACATATTGGGTTTGCAACTCTGCCTGCCACATACAGCTCACCATAACACATTTCAGGTGTGACTGAAGATTCTATAATAGCCTGTCAGACAAAGAGAACATCATACTGTACTTCATGTTTGGTTCAGTTGTAGGAATAGGGAACTCTACAATGGCAGTTATCTTGACTGGACGTACTTTACCCTGACCAACGTGTTTGCCTTAAATGAGTCTCTTGTGAACATTAAAACACATAAAGACTTCTTTTAATAGCATCTTTACCAAAGTGAGCTTTCATTTTAGATTGAGAAACCATTAATACATCTTTGGCTACCTTACAGGCATGATTAAGCCTCTCTCTAAAAGAACTAACACAGCCCAGCACATTTTAACAGCAGTTTATGCATCTGTTTATAGATCTGAAGCTGTTCAAATATTTTAAAATATACTTGCAAATAGTTAAGTTAAGCTGCGATACCAAAGCCTGTTTTTTTCTGAAATAGATCATTGGTTGGGTTGGTTGTCTCATGCAGGAATCAGTGTTTCTGTAGCAAATGGATGTTCTTTACATGATGGGGGTGATAACTCTATACCCAACCTCCAGCTTGGAGGACTAGGTTAGGGCCATCTGCCTGGCTTTTTTCCTTCAACCTTTGCGAAACTGGATATAGCTCTCGGGGGTCACTGAGGCATGAAAGGGATTTATTATTTTTAAACAGGTATCACAACCTACAGTGTAGGTTGGACTATTCATCTCTATAGAGATGCTAAAATAAAATGCAGGTTACTTCCTTAATGTTTTTTAATTAAATGCTGTATTGGGTGAATTTTAGTTTAAACAGGTCAACAGAAGATTTTTTTTTTTAAAAAAGTTCTGGAAATATGAATGTTTGATTTTGACTTTGAAATGATTGCAGAGGAAAGAAAGGTCACCCCATAAATTCAGGGATTAGAGCAGCTGCTGCCTGAGTGAATCCCAGTCCACATCTGCTGCCTGCACTAGCGCCTGCTAACACACCTCCAGCTGCTTAGCAACATGTTGGATGCCAATTAATTCTAGGCCACTTTCTGTACAGCAGGTTTTCCACTCCCTCATGACTGGAAATTAACTGTGTAGGTTTTCCTGTCAGGAGGAATGTTCACAGACTGGATACTAGCCAAATTTGAGCAGCTAATTTGCGTCTAATTGAGGCATTGACTTTAAAATTTAATGCAAATGCATTGTTGAAATTCAAATAAATTCTGTTTTCAGCCAATTAGGAATTTCTGCATTAAGTTACCTGCTGTGTGTAGAGAACGGTGATTGCATTTTCATGGCCTGCAGTATTGTATAATCAGCCATTGTGTGCAACAACTATATGCTGTGTTATGAACACCAACAGTGTGTAATTGATAAGTGTGTGTCTTGTAAACAGGAATAGCACAAATTAAAATTTTTAGTACTTGCATGTTGTTCAGGTTTTTCTCATTCTCTTCTTATCCTCAGTCTCTGAAATATCTGTGAAATAACATTTGTAAAATGAATAACTAATAAGGATTACAGTACTGTCTGACCCAGAAATTCAGATATTTCAGTAGTTGCACGTTCTGCAGCTACATTGTGTTAAGTGAGTATACACAGCTGTGTGTGGAGTAAAGCAGAGAAGTGAGAGATTTAAAAGGCCAAAGCCCATCCACCATAACATGTGAAAATGAGCAGTGTGATCTTATTTTGATTATGGCCCCAGTATGCAGGAGCAGATGATTCCGTTCTCTCAGGTGGAAAAATGATTTTTACTGCTGTTTCCTATAAGCGAGTGGTGGGTTTGTGGCAAGAGTGAGCCCAAAATAATCAAGTTTGTCGATTATTTCTAGTCATTATGCCTACAGCCCAGACTCCTAGTAATGGGTGTTTGGAAGGAACAAGGAGTTCATTCCCTGTAATTCCATTTACTATTCAAGCGTCCAATGAAAGATCATCAAGTTTAGGTTGAGCTGACTCTCATTCTACAAATATAAACTTGTTACAGTTGGAAAACACAATTAAAATGTCACCTGTCAGCTTTTTTACCAATCCAAAAAGTCCAGTTTTCTCAATCCTCAAATAGTAGTGTGGTTATGTTTTGAATATTTCATATATACACATAACCCCATAAACCATAATATAGATACTCAATATTCAAAGAGCCCTGTTGGCATACATTCATATTATGAATGTGGTATTTTTTTCTTATTTTTCGTGAGACATCTAGCACCATACCCCGCTGTTGTGGTTTGCAACTGAAAAGATGAAAGATTTATTTAATTAATTTTTTTTGGCAGGGAAGGGGACATTTCTGGGATCGTGCTGTTCGGATAAACTGCAGATCCAATTTTACTCTCTGAGCTGTTCCTCCATTAGTGAAACTGCCACTGCTTATAGACAAGCTGTGGCACCGAGTTAAATTAATGCAGAATATAGCACACATCCAACACTTATTCCATTAGCATGAAAGTGAAGCTGTTAAAGTGTGAAGGTGGCATTGCTAACCAGAATTGTAACAGCCATCTCATTTCAGACTGCGTTCCCACCGTCATCATCATACGACACTCACATCCAGGTGCAGATTCACCAATTTCCCCCAATATGCTGAGAGTCATAATTTGCTTTTCCACTCCATGACACACCGATATCGGCACCATCAATCTGCGAAAGGTTAGTTATTACTCGAGATCAGTCATCCTTTTCATTTCCATTGATGGGACATCTCGTGAATTGTCAACACACAAAGGCACATTATTGGTGATAACCACCTTCACACTGAAGTGGCTGACGGAGCGGAATGACATTAGGATGGATGGGAAGCAATATTTAAAATTTCACCCAGGGATTTTGTAACATTGCTGCAAATTAAAGTTTCCTTGTGTCCCTCCTCTTAATATCACGCAGAAGCTGATGCTGTCGGCCAATCATAGTTGGAAATTATTGAAACACTCGACGACATACCTGCAAGCAAAGTTAAAATTACTGATCAAGTAGTGCAATTGCTGCTTAAGAATAAATGAAGCATAGCATCTTGTTAAGGCTGCTGCTATCAAATTTGACCATGAAAAGCAGAATTATTAGGCAAGTTGTATTTTTGAGGAATAATTTTATTATTGAACAACAACCATGTTCTCAATGAACCCAAAAAACTCATTAATATCAAAGCTGAATGTTTTTGGAAGTAGTTTTTAGTTTGTTTTTAGTTTTAGCTATTTTAGGGGGATATCTGTGTGTGCAGGTGACTATTACTGTGCATAATTATTAGGCAACTTAACAAAAAACAAATATATACCCATTTCAATTATTTATTTTTACCAGTGAAACCAATATAACATCTCCACATTCACAAATATACATTTCTGACATTCAAAAACAAAACAAAAACAAATCAGCGACCAATATAGCCACCTTTCTTTGCAAGGACACTCAAAAGCCTGCCATCCATGGATTCTGTCAGTGTTTTGACAGCGTGCAGCAGCAACCACAGCCTCCCAGACACTGTTCAGAGAGGTGTACTGTTTTCCCTCCTTGTAAATCTCACATTTGATGATGGACCACAGGTTCTCAATGGGGTTCAGATCAGGTGAACAAGGAGGCCATGTCATTAGTTTTTCTTCTTTTATACCCTTTCCTGCCAGCCACGCTGTGGAGTACTTGGACGCGTGTGATGGAGCATTGTCCTGCATGAAAATCATGTTTTTCTTGAAGGATGCAGACTTCTTCCTGTACCACTGCTTGAAGAAGGTGTCTTCCAGAAACTGGCAGTAGGACTGGGAGTTGAGCTTGACTCCATCCTCAACCCGAAAAGGCCCCACAAGCTCATCTTTGATGATACCAGCCCAAACCAGTACTCCACCTCCACCTTGCTGGCGTCTGAGTGGGACTGGAGCTCTCTGCCCTTTACCAATCCAGCCACGGGCCCATCCATCTGGCCCATCAAGACTCACTCTCATTTCATCAGTCCATAAAACCTTAGAAAAATCAGTCTTGAGATATTTCTTGGCCCAGTCTTGACGTTTCAGCTTGTGTGTCTTGTTCAGTGGTGGTCGTCTTTCAGCCTTTCTTACCTCGGCCATGTCTCTGAGTATTGCACACCTTGTGCTTTTGGGCACTCCAGTGATGTTGCAGCTCTGAAATATGGCCAAACTGGTGGCAAGTGGCATCTTGACTTTTGTCAGTTCATGGGCAGTTATTTTGCGCCTTGGTTTTTCCACACGCTTCTTGCGACCCTGTTGACTATTTTGAATGAAACGCTTGATTGTTCGATGATCACGCTTCAGAAGCTTTGCAATTTTAAAACTGCTGCATCCCTCTGCAAGATATCTCACTATTTTTGACTTTTCTGAGCCTGTCAAGTCCTTCTTTTGACCCATTTTGCCAAAGGAAAGGAAGTTGCCTAATAATTATGCACACCTGATATAGGGTGTTGATGTCATTAGACCACACCCCTTCTCATTACAGAGATGCACATCACCTAATATGCTTAATTGGTAGTAGGCTTTCAAGCCTATACAGCTTGGAGTAAGACAACATGCATGAAGAGGATGATGTGGACAAAATACTCATTTGCCTAATAATTCTGCACTCCCTGTATTTTATACAGCTGTTGAATTATATTGTTTCAAGCGAGTTATAAATTGTTATGTCGTCGTCCCGGCAGGCCTGCTCCTTTTCTTCTTGTTTCGTTCTCTCTCTGTTCTCTTGCTTTCTTTGTTGCTCTCAGATGGAGTAGGTGCAGGCTTTGGTGCTTAATCCCACCCCATGGGGTGGGGAGTTCCTGCCCTCAGGCCAGCCAGCACACCTGTCTCTCATCCGCTTATTATCTTCTGTGGATAAAAGACCAGCTGAGCGCTTCATTCTTTGCCAGGTTGTCGCTGTTGTCATTGTGGTGGTAACTTGGCTCTCAACTCATGAGTGAGGTTTGCTTGCACATTCTGTTACTTCCCTCTGTTTTGTTCTCTCTGCTCCTAGTTCTCTCTTTGGCTGGACTCCATTTGCTCTCAAGGATCTCCCTGTTAACCTATTAAGATAGGACTTTCCCAGAAGCCAAGCTGGTCTCCTCTTCTCATTCAAACTTTCCTGGAATGCTCAAATGCCTGCCCCACTCTCCACCGGCATTGCTTTCTGGAACCTTTGTCTGCTTCCCCCACATGACAGTCACAAGGAAAACATTACTAAAGTTTGAAGTCAATCCAATTCAGCCCTGAGCTGCCAATTTTACCAATCCTCTCCTGCCTGGCAGTTCCCTGGTGGCCGCCTGCTCAGTCCCTGTGCTGAAAAAAAAAAAAAAACCTTAGCTGCATTTAACTTACCAGCTTCTCTGCTTATGAATCCTGTTAAAATAAAAGCTCTTAAAATGTGCATCTGAGTTCTGCTTGTAAGTCCGTTTGCTCCAGTCATTATGACACTGTGATTGCAAATGCAAATTTACATGTGACTTTAAATTGGTCTCATTGTGCTAAATGGGGAAATACTGCTCGAACTAATGTGGAATTTTACCACAAATGTGTTAGAGGTTAGGAGAAATAAAAATAGAATGAATGTGCTGTGTGTGGGAGGGGTCTCTAAATATATCATATTAATATATGATATGAAGGAATGAAATACTTTATGCTGGAATTTTCTTTATTTAAAGGAAAAAGAGAGAGGTGAATTTAACACACTGAAAGTCCAAGTATTTATGGCATTTGATATTTTAATATTTTTATTGTCCTGTAGATATTTTCTCTCGTTTATCCCTGCTCAAACATGAAGGCATGATTAACTCCTATGCCCCTTTTCTGTTTCCAGTCTTGTTATTAAATGTGCAAGTGGCACCTGTTTAGTGTCAGTGATGAACAAATTTCTATTAAATTATAAACTCCCGGACTTCAATAACTCACAAGTGTTTCTTTAAGATGTTAGCTTATGTTGTAAACGCTCTACGTTCAGAAGATATACATTCACTAGCCACTTCGTTAGGTACATCTGTTTAAACGCTTGCTAACAAAAATATCTAATCAGTCAATCACAGCGCAACAGCTAGCAATATAGTAAAGTAATGTGTGGCACACTACTCATTACTTCTTAAAAGTAATACATTATGTTACTTAATTACTCACTGGAGAAACTAATTTCTTACATTAGTTTGGTGCTACTTCTTAAAATGACCTGCAATGCATTGCCACATAATTGCAGTGGAAGTGCACAGGGGAAAAAAAAGCATGCTTGTTTGATATCGTTCTTCATTCTATCCACTCGGCATGCAGATAACTGAAAAACCGTTATGCCGTAACGTATTACTCTACTAAATTCTGTAACACTGTAACATTGACACTGTTGATCTACTGGGATTTTACATGATGAACCCTAGAGACGGTTGCAGAGAATGGCCCAAAAAAAGATAAAATGTTCAGTAAGCTGAAATTCTCAGGGAGAAAATGACTTGCAGAAATCAGAGGTCAAAGGAGAATAGCTAGGGTGCTTTGAACCAATAAGAAGGCAACGGAAACTGAAATAATCAGTTGTTACAACCGAGGTATGCAGAAGACCATGCCTCGAAGCAGACAGGTTACAGCAGTGGAAGACCATAACAGCTGCCACTCCTGTCAACTAGGTAGAGGAAACTGGGAGTACAATCCACCTACCTCACTACAATGAAGATTAGAAAAAGGTTGCCTGGTCCAATGTGTGTTGATTTCTACTGCGCAATTTGGATCACAGGATCAGAAGGGGGTATCCCATAATATGTCCACTGAGTGTACATTTTGTATTATTCAAGCAGTTATTTTAAAACAAATGGTTTTGAGATGTTTTGAAACACTTTAACTCAACCAGCACGAGAAGAGAGGAGGAGATGCTCTGCTAGGATCAGAACACCACCACCACTGTAGGTTAGTGGTTCGATTAACCATTTAATAGAACCACTAAGCTCTATGCAGGAATACCAACATTAAATGATTCAATTAGTCCTCAAAGTCAACTGATGTCTGGCTGTTTTTACAAAATGTATTCACGGGGAAGATAAATTATGCTGCCCTGAAGTAGAAGATGGCCTGGAAGCTTTCAAACAGTGTATTGACTGACTTGAGTGGGGAAAATAAATAACAACCTAACCCAAAAGAAGATAAAATACTGTTTAACGGAGTAGGAGAGGCTGGTATAGATTTCATTTAGCGGTCTATTGGCTTATGGTGCACAAGTTACAGCAGGTAAGGGTCTTTAAATATTTACAGCTGCCCTCACTTTGCACCTCTAGCATAAGTTCTGAAATCCGTTTTCTAAATGATTTTAATAGGAACAACAAACCTAATTTGTGCTGCACCTGAGTGAAAATACTAAATTGTTCAATGAGAAAAAGCTGCTTCCAAGAGAATAAAATGAATGGTTAGTTTTTGTGGGTCTTTCTATGTTTAAAAAAAACAAAAAACAAAAACAAACAAAAAAAACAACAACAAAACAAAGGGTGCGGCTGAAAGATGTGTTTGTGTTCTATGTGGGTACAGTATGTGCATACAAAAGCAGACAAGCTCAGATTTCACTGAGAGCTAATCCAATTTCATTACAGCCATTTGCATAAAAATTTTCTACATTTTTCTTTTGAGGTCTCATTTATCTTTCAGCCCCATTCACCAGAAATTGCGCATATGTGACACAACATTGCATTAGCAAAAGCCTCAGTTTGTCGTGCACAGATAAATCCATGGTATTGAGGTCAAGTCAGAATAAATATGATGTAAATAAATAGTAGCTTGTATTTGTTATCAGTGCGTTGACACATGCGATGTCATAAGACAGTGTGTCATTATTTGTTATGTGTGTTGCTTTACAACTACATGGTGTGAATATTTGCCCTTTATGTTTTTAGGATTCCTCAGCTGATTTTTGACAGGTTAACTTGTTTTCTGATATCAAACCACAAGATTTGATGAGTGATTTCAAGAAAACTCTTGGTAGTCAAATCCTCTGTTCTGTAGAGGGGAGAACCTGTGGAGCCAGCATGACATTTCATGTGTTGTTGAGTTATTCACAACAACATGTCAAAGCAGAGAAGTTTTTATGATGCCCCGGCAGTGTCAGCAGCAGGAACACTCATAATATCTGGTTTTTTTTTTTCAAGTTTACTTTGCACTTGTCTTGCACTTTAACTAAGAAACTGCTACCAGCTGAGCTGTCAGGCCTCCTCCTCCTCTGCTTCATCAGTAACATTTCCAGCTGGCAGGCTCAAATAAAAGAAGGAAAAATGGAAACAAATTGCATTCTTATGCAGATCATTATTAAACTAAAGTCAGTGCATTGGTAGTGTTACAGTTATCTTACTTTATAGTTACCATTTTGTTGTCAAAAAGCACAAAAACATGACATACAGTAGAAGTCAGTTTTGGGGTGATATTTATTATTTAAGATAGTGTTAGAAGGAGTTTTATGTTAGAACTTCCTTTTGAAGGCCCTGAGGTGTCAAGTCTAGAACCCCGACTGTGTGAAGTGACGAATGGACTCTGCTGGTGGCCTCAGAACGTATTCTGTGAAGCTGCCTATCTAGTGTCTACTTTGTATGCAGAAACATGAAGGTCAGAAGGACGAGCTGTTGATAAAGAGTAGAAATAACCTTATCTGAAGGAAGACAAACTTTCTGGTACGGATTTTTGATATGTCAAAAGTGTCCAATGAGCCACCACCAGTTGAGGTGTGTGTGTGTGTGTGTGTGTGTGTGTGTGTGTGTGTGTGTGTGTGTGCACAGTATTTTTGGAGAATAACTAGTAACACGCATCTAGCTCACTTAGCATAGGATCGAGGAAAGCTCGTTAGCTCAGAAAGTTGTTATAAATGGAGACTTTGACACCGGTGCTTTGTTCCTAAGACAGTTTTCAGTCATCTGCATAATTCTCTGTGGACAATCTCTACCTTAATACAAGAATTTGATGAAAGAATGGTCTTCTGCACTGAAGTCAGACATTTATTTTAGATCATATTAAGTAAGCGATTAAGTCATTGTTGTAACAGAAGCACTCAGAGTGGAACGCCCACTGAAGGGCACAGCCTTTCCTAAAACTTTGATGTTTTATGTTGTTTTTATTGCAATATGCTGAGGCCGGCCTGCTTTTATAACCTTTTATGTCAGACCTTTTACCTATGACCGTGTATGTGTTAAATACTACAGTGATGTATTTTATTATTTTTACCCAAACGATTGGAGGATTGGCTTCTATAAACTGTAAAAACTTGACTTATAAAAATGTATGTAATGTGTGATTATATAAAACCTTATGACGCTGTAGGGTGTCGTATTGGAAAAATTAAAATTTTGTTGGACAGCTCTCTCCATGCCCTTACATATGATATATGACTTGATATGGGTTCTAGAAAGTTTTTTTCCAGGTCAACTTTGACCTTCGGCACCAACAAGATAGGTCAAGGTCAAATCATTAGCCAACCTAGGTACTCATGTCCTAGTAGGGCTAGTATATTGTTGTGAAGTTTAATGATGATCCATAAAAAGAGTTGTGGGTGCTATAAAGTTTTTACTGATTTTCACTTTTGGTGTGACTTTTACCAAAATTAAATCAGCTCAAGCTGTTATTGGGATCTACCATCACACATTATTTTTAACATGATATCTTGAAAACTGAATGCTAGACTGCTAACAAACAGACATACAGACAGATGGGTATACAGAACTGATTACATATTCTTCACCCAAACAAGGGACTAAGTGTCAGACAAAAAGATTTTGTAATAATATGCTTAGTGGCTAACATCTCGCATTAGACAAGGATGTAGCTTCACAGTCAAATCCAACCTTTCCTTAACACATCCAGTTTCAGAACATCAGTGGTGGAAAGGCCCACGGCTTCAAAATGGTACTTCACAAATCAATGGAAAATCTCAAGGTGGCTTCATTTAACAATTCTTCCTATGGAGAAAGGCTTAACATTATTACAGATTTGTGCTTTATAACACACTTGTTTACTGAGGTGAATTCTCAGAGAGAAAGACGACTGAATTTGAAAAGTTTAAGGATGAAAAACATGCAAAAAACCCTAAAAAACTGCTAATCAAAAATAAACTCAACCAATTGTCTGTGGGATAATCACCCTGTAGAAGGACAGGCCTTAGAACAAAGATAGTGTTGCATGCTGTAACTGCTGTTACTAATACCAATTTTTTGTTTAACTAAAAGTGTAAAGTAAGACGGTAAAAGTCGTGCACTGTGAATCTATAAATGTACCTTGTGGAAAACTATAAAACTATATTTTCAAATGTAACTTCTAACTGGTACATTGATAAGAAACGTCATTGTTATAATTGATTATGCTATTGCAAATCATACACAGTATTCCGACTTAAAATTCAGCAGCATGTAACACCGAGTTCACAGAACTCAGAAATACTGGAGTAAATACCACATTCCTCAAATTGAAACTGTTGAGAGGTCTTTGTGTATCGCCTAGCTATGTGAGCCCACTTTTGTCCTAGCTGGTCTGAGGCCCTGCAGGGTTTTGATGATGAATCTGCATGCACACAAAGGCACATATTTAACAAAACACATTTCATCATCTATCGTTGACAGCCATGTCTGTGTGGAGGAAGCCCTGATCTGTTTTTTGCTGAGAAGTAACTGGATTTTGTGAGTGGGTATTCTGTGATTTAGAGGTATGTGTTGTATGTTATGTAGGAGGGAAATCAAAGGGGAAGAGGGAGTGTGTTTGGCTTCCAGGTTTTTACTTTAACACCTCTCCCCTGAAAAGCAAAGGTTTGAAGCAGCATATGATTAAAGTGGAAAAAAGAGCAAAATAACTACAAGCAACACACCCTGAATTTCTTGAAAAATGTTCCTTGTTCTGAAAAAGCTGCCCACATATAGGCAAATATGTAGGACATGCCAGCAATGGCAGTGTTCCCAAAAACGAGCCTCTTAAAAACTATACTGTCCAAAAACCCATAAATAAATAAATAAAAATCACATAGTCTAATATTTTCAGGGGAAGAATATCACAACATTTATTTCCATCCAATGTTGGATTCATTTTTCACCAGGGTATTGTACTGATGATGGGAGAGTCGGTCTACTGCATAAAGTCTTCCTCAGCACATCCCAAAGATTCTCAGTGGAGTTCAAGAACTCTTGGCTGGCAAGTTCATGTGTGAAAATAGTGTCTCCATTAACCACACTTCAAAATTTGACCCAGTGACTCCTGGGAGTCATCTGATCTCATTATTTAGGTACATAACGTTACTGAACCTAGATCATAACACTATTCCCACATTTGATAAGATTAGAGCCTGCCTTATGTATGGTAAGCTCTAAGCTTGACGGGTGCATTACTTCTTCTGTCCCTCTTACCCTGACGCACCCCTCACTCTGGACTTGGGCAAATCTAGACCCAGACCACATACGTATAAAATCCAATCTATATACTCAGTACTAGCAAACTGTAGCCTTTTTATCTGATTAGCCTTTCAGATATTTAGTCAGTCTTTTGTGTTCTATTTGAATTTTACATGTGGGAGTCCTCTTAATTTTACTATTAAACATACAATTCTAATGTTGATTAGAATTAGATGAACAAGATTAACAAGTTAATCTCTGAAAAGTGTTTCCATGAGCTGAAGGACACCGTGGCTTCTGGCTTGTACCTTCAAAGCTAACAGGTAAACCTGCTAGCATGTCTGGAACGTGCTGAGCTCTTGATACATTTATAGCAGTTCATCCGTACTTTAGCTTTCTAGCTCACTGATGCATTGTTATTTTCCCAAATTAATCTAATATTGCAATCCTGAAAACAAAAGGGAATAATAAATGCCAAACTGATTTTTTTTCTGTAGCCGAAAATGGTTGAGGAATAACGAGAACGTGAAGTGCACATGGTTAAACTCTAGGTGCTGATTTTTCTGTCAATGTTGAGACAGCACTATCTTGTAAATGGTTTATGCTACTGTAATATATCGATTATTCCCGTAAAGCTTGTGTTCTCTTCTTCTATCTAAAACCATCATTTACAATCATTTAAAGCGCACTTGGGCCGGTCGCTGGGCCAATGATTAAAAAAACAAAAAAAACAACAAACATTTAAAGCCTTAATGCTTTAATTTCATTTCATTTATTTTATTTTTTATCACACATGCATTGTCCGTAGAGTAGAAACCTTTTAACCAGTCTTGGATCTTTATTATGTTAATAAACTAGCCGACATGCTTAGATAGCTATTAAAGAAATAAGTTGAAATTCAAAATAAGCTACAACCCTTTTCATCCAGTAATACAGTACAGAGCATTGCAATGACTATGTGTCTTGCTTTTGAATCAGTTTTTACACCCACCCCTCAAGATAAGCAAGTCTTGGATCAGAAAATTTGTTTTAGTAACAATTGTATGAATAATGTTTCAATAAATAGTTCAACTGTAACCTCATAACGCCAAACACATAATCATGTGAATTTAACCTGGATAACAGCACATATAGCACTTGACTCCTCGAATGTGGTAAGTGTGTGATGTGCTGCTGTGGGGGCAGTAAAAGCTTTTTCCCTGTGGTTTATATTAGCAGAGATGAGACAGAAGGACTTTTGATAACAGCTTTAAAGATGTTGAGAGAGGGAGAGGAGACAGGGGAGACTGAAGAGTGTCTGCTTTATTCCACATTACTTAAGAAAAAGAAAAGCTTTTATTATAAGGGAGTCTTTTGTGCTTTCTTTCAGAACACTGACTAAGAAAAGTTTACACAAGACAAAAAATATGATCTGACCACACAGACAGAAAGGATTTGTTTTCTATCAAATTGACAGAATTGAAAATAAAGTTAATTAGACTACTACTTATTCTTCTTAGAAGAGGAGCTTCAAAAATCCAGCCAGCTTTTTATCAGAGCCTTATATAGAAGATAAAGACAGCACTTCCTCCTTCTCCATCCCCCCCACCCCTCCAGCTGTGGAATGTCTTATCATTACATTGTAATGGCTCAGCAGCTCTCATGTATTATATTGATCAAAGATGGGAAGTTAACAAGCACAAATACTGCGCTGTAACTGTGTTACTGTACAGTACTTCATGTATCTGTACTTGGTACTTATTTTTTTGATAACTTTTACTCTCTACATTATTACACACACATCTTTTTCTAATCCTCACATTTTCAAAACAGGCTTGCTACCTCAGGTTTAAGATTTTTTGACGTGATTTATTATTTACCATTACTGAGAGGCTTCAAACACCAAACCGATTTGAACCTAAATGGAGGGAATTATAACAGATAAAAGATAATCCTATTGGAGTATCCATCACTGGAGCTTATCATACACAATGGAAGAATAAAGGCGAAAAACAGATAATCTATGCCTCATTTATTGTACTATACTCAGAGATTAAAGTGGGCCATGACATCTGGAATTGTGTTTTTGGTGCAGATGCCCATAAATCATGGTCCTGATATATCCACATATTGCTAGTTCTTCAGGAGAGAAGCAAGCATAAAGGGAGTTTCATTTTTTTAAGTGTCAGGTAATGTAAGATTCCTAATAGGCCAACAAATATCAGCAAACACACAAACACTTTCTCTCACAATGGACAGTTGTTGTATTTCCAAGGAGACAACACCACTCGGAGATGGAGAAAGATGTAAGAAAGACAGGACAGAAGAAGAGAAAAGAGATTATGTTTAAAGGTAAGGGCTGCTTAGTGAAATTTATTCAAAGGTTGCATGAAAATACTCAGTTAAGTGCAGTTGAGAGTAGTTTGCAGGGTTGTGATGAAGCTTACAGTAATGCGTTATGTTGGACTGGTGAAGCACGGCTGTAGTGTTCATGGTCAGTGTAACAGGGAAATATACATTAATTCAAATTAAAGCACATGAGGATGATTCACTCACTGAATTCAACCTTTATACATACTTTGTACTGTGGAGGGGTGGGAAATAAGCCATGATAGCTCGTGTAGCGTCTGCTTATATGTTGTTCTACTCAGCTGGCTAAATCTAGAAAGAAGCACAGGTGAGCTGATCACAGATGCATACTAAATCTACTTGTGCTCACAATTGAAATTATTGTGACTTATTTATAAGTGATTTTCTTTCTTTTTGATTTGCTCCACCACTTCAGCTGACCTTAGGGTTACCTCACCTGCCAAATCCCACTTTAATCCCTGACTGTACTGATTTTTCTGTTTAGGTGTGGAAGCAAAGTCACCCTTCCACTGTGTAGGCAACAGTATATAGACCTAGTTTTTTTTCTCTATTCCCTTTGTTTTTTCTCTCATTGTGTTCTAAATAAAAGATGTTCAAGCTGAGTACATTTATCAGAAGTAGAATTTGTTATGATCCAGGTCATAATTTTGTGTAGTGTTTTCGCGCCTCCGCTCCTGAGGGTTGGATTGTTAATTTTCTCTGCTTTTTGGTTGAAGCGTGAATGGAGCTGGTTATAAAATTGGACCATCGTGGCCCCGCCTACTTCCTGCTTCCAACCAGGCTGTGTTTTTAGTAATAATGAGGTTCAGTTAACTTTGTTCTTTGGAGGAATATTTCTACCAGTTATCTTGTACAATTTGTTTTTTAACTTTTATACTTTGAGTACATTTCACATTATTCCCTTAAGGGAATATTTCTTTTTTTTTTTTTTACATTAGTGAAGAAGTTGAATCAGTAATTCAACTTTTACCAGAGTATTTTTTGTATGTGTAGTTCTGCTTAAGTGATGAATGTGTGTGCTTTTGCTACCTCTGATATTGATGAAAAATCCTGTCACAGTGTCATGTGCAGTGTAATAGTGATGAATTCTGTTTGGTAAGCTCTCTACTAAACAGTGGGTTAAATTAAATAACTTTTCCAGTAAGATGAATCGCTACATGCTCCAATTTAGTCGTTACCATGGTGACCACTTTATTAGCAAACCACAATGATGAACTTGATTACACATCTCTTATATAAAGACAACAGACAAGAGACAATCCTTAAAAAACATTCATAAAATGTGTAGAAATAGAGAAAATGAAATGTCAGAGACTGGCAATCAGATGTATTTGTCTCTATAATGATTGGAGGATGTTTCCCAAAAAGATTTCCTGTTGAAGACCGGCAATACATCCACTACAGAAGATTTCAAGAGGATGATAATGCCTTTCTTCAGCTGTTTTCTATCTGTGCAGTGAAGCGAAATTATGCCAAATGATGCCATCAATCCCAGAGTTTGTTCTGTCAGCAGATTATGACTGTGAGTGTAGAAAAGTTGCTTTATTGCCTTTCTGGGAACTTCTCATGACCCACTTGACAATTCATCTCATTTTGGAATTTTAGTCCCTGCCTTTACAGTAACGGTAGATATGAGCCCAGCAAATTCACCTTAATTATTGTCAGTGATTCCTGATGTGTTTGAGTTAGCTATGTTTAAATCAACATGTAGTTTAACAACATTTGGCAGAAGCTACTAAAGTCAAATCCATTTATATCTGCAAAGTGATCCAAGTAGCTCAATCACTTTTCCCCCATCTTCATGTAATTAACTTTTTCAGACTGGGTGATAAAAGTCAAATAATGATTTTATGTTTAATCACCTCTTCTGTAAGTGAACCCAACTCGAGGCGGACTCCAAAAACATGGCATTCCCCACAGACACTCATGTTTAAATCCCCAGGAGCTTGGAACAAAACCAGCTTTGGTCTGTAGGGATAGTTTTCCTCTTAAAGGCTATGCAGGGTATAATTTAATTAATCATTTAATTTTATTTATTTTTTTTTATTATTATTATTGTATCTTTATTTCAGACATATACAGAAAAAAAAAACAATATATACACAAGTACACATACTTTCATTTACAAATACGAATATATATGTAAATACACACACACACACACACACACACACACACACACACACACACACACACACACACACACACACGTATGTGCTCAGATAAAAAAAAAAAAAAGAAAACAAATAAAATAAAACAGTCTAAATGACATGAAATGACAATTATTAAGTCTGAAATGGAGTAGGAAGAAGTATAACATACTTATTAATCCCTACCCCATGCTCAACATTCTATTGAATCCCACCATTCATTGTTACCCCTAATTCCCATCATCACTTACCCCACACAATAAACAAGGAGGACATGTATAAACACAGCTACAGTGATAGATATAATTTAGATACAATTTAGCATAGTTATATATACAATGGGTGATCAACTTTATCAGTTTCGTAGTTTTCGAAACATCTTTATGAACTGACTAATGCCTGAACTTTGCTGTAGGTCCACAGTTTTACCCCACAAATAGTAATACAAAAGGTTTTAACCTTTGTCCGTGCTTTTAGAGTCTTCAGATTTAATTTTCCCCTCAATTCATAGTCCCCTTCTCTGTCAAAAAACATCCTCTGTACATTTCCTGGTAACATATTGTATCTGGCTTTGTACATAATTTTTGCAGTTTTATATTTTATAAGATCCATAAACTTCAGAATTTTTAATTTCAAGAACATGATGTTAGTGTGGTCTCTAAATCCTGCTTTAGTAATCATCCTGATTGCTTTTTTTCTGAATTTTACATAATGGTTGAAGTGAAGTTTTGTATGTATTTCCCCAGATTTCCACACAGTATTCCAAATATGGCAATATAATTGAACAGTAAAGTACCCGGAGTGATTTGGAAGGCAAAAAATGTTTAGCTTTACTCAGTACAGAGATGCTTCTTGACAGTTTAGCTTGTATATGCTTTATGTGAGGTTTCCAGCAGATTTTGTTATCTATTATAACACCCAGAAATTTTGTATGAGAAACTTGCTCTACTTCAACATTATTTATTAACAATTTTGCTCCAGCATCTTTTTTACAATTTCCAAATAACATAAATGTAGTTTTTTTCAAATTTAGTGATAACTTGTTTCTGTCAAACCATGTTTTCAGTTTAATCATTTCTTGTGTGACAATTTCCAGAAGCTGCTGTGAATTCTCTCCAGCACAAAAAATATTTGTATCATCTGCAAATAAAATAAACTGTAATATATCAGATGTTTTACATATATCATTGATGTACAGGATAAACAGCTTTGGTCCCAATACTGACCCCTGTGGAACTCCACAAACAATGTCCAGGCACTCTGATTGATATTCACCAATCTTCACAAATTGTTGCCTGTCTCTCAAGTAACTCCTTACCCACTCTAGCACCACTCCTCTAATGCCATAGTACTCCAGTTTATCAAGTAATATTTCATGATTAATTGTGTCAAAGGCTTTTTTTTTTTAGGTCAATGAAAACACCAACTGTGTATTGTCTTTGATCTATATTGTTGGTGATATTTTCAATTAGTTCCATTAATGCCATAGATGTTGATCTATTTGGTCTGAAACCATACTGACTGTCCATTATTATTTTATGTTTATCTATAAATTTGTCAAGTCTATTAATGAAAACTTTTTCCAGTATTTTTGTGTGTTTGTGTTGGGAATGCACCAGTTTGTAGGGTGTTACGTCCCTCTGCAGCCCCTAATCATCTTAATGTGTTCAGCTGGTGCTAATTGGCCACATCTAGTCAGGTGTGGATAAAACCATACCTGAGGCAAGCTTCCGGGGAGCTCACTTGCTTTTGCCTTGGTGGCACCAGCCATTTTAGCCAACCTCCTATGCCATTTTAAGATAAAACCTCTTCTCACCTACACCCTGCTATTCGTCTCCTTTTTTTATGTTGCGGCCTCGAGCCGGGTCGTAACAAGAGACAAATTGCAAATGTATGTTAAGGGTTTGGCGATGCCATCGATCACTTTCTTAACGATTTCCATATCAATGTCATCAAAGTCTGTAGAATTTTTTGTTTGTGATTTTCCAACAATATCAATTATTTCCTTTTCTTCTACCACCGTTAAAAACATTGAATGAGGATTACGGTCAATGAGTTTAGTTTCTTTCTCTGCAGAATTTGTTATATCAGGAATTGTATCAGCCAAGTCTGGCCCAACACTTACAAAGAATTTATTGAACTCATTAACCACATCACTCATGTTACTAATATTTCTATCATTATTAGTGAAATATGAAGGATAATTTAACTGCCTAGAACCATTTTAATGATGGTATTTAATGTTTTCCAATTCCCTTTAATGTTATTTTTATTCATATTTAATAATTTCTCATAATATTCCTTTTTACATGACCTCAAAATACTAGTTAATTTATTTTTATATGTCTTGTATTTATTTTCAGCTTCTGTACTTCTGTTCTTTATAAATTCTCTATATAAGGTATTTTTCTTTTTACATGCATTTTGTAATCCTCTCGTGATCCATGGGGACGCTGCATATTTTTGTTTTTTGCTATATTTCTTTACTGGATAACGGCTATCATATAACAGTTTAAATGTTCCTTAAAAAAGTCAAAGTCAGTTTTATTTGTCAATTTCTTCAGATGTACTTGCCATACAAAGGAATTGAAATTATGTTTCACACTGTCCCATGCGTAGACATAGACAACAATAAAGTGCAGATGCACAACATTTAGGTAACATACAGGATATAACAAGACACGACCTACACATAAGTCTGATAAGCTTTATCAATATTTTTTTCCTTATACAGCATCTCCCATTCTTGCTTACGTAAATCACTTTTAAATGCATTTATGGACTCCTCTGTTCTCACTCGTTTGTATTTTGTTGTATTTTCCTGTTTGACCTTCCTGTAATTGCTGTCATACACTACAAAAACAGGTAGATGATCACTGATGTCATTAATTAGGAGACCACTTATAGATCTGTTTTCTATTTCGTTAGCAAATATATTGTCTATTAAGGTTGCCGACTGTGCTGTAATCCTGCTGGGTTTAGTGACCACTGGACAGAGTCCCATGCTATACATTCTATTAATAAACTCATCTGTCATACTATGTTTGTTTGGATTTAATAGGTCTATGTTGAAATCCCCCACAAATGAACATAACTTTTTGATTTGTCCTAATAAATGTTTTATCTACCCACTCCTTAAATATTTCAATATTAGAACCTGGTGTTCTATATATACAACTTACAATGACATTTTTTTCTTTTTTTCCATACTAATTTCTATTGTTACACACTCTAATATGTTGTCCACCACCACCGTCATTTTTTCCACCACCCTGTATTTTAAATTTTTGTCCACAAACAAAGCCACACCCCCACCATTCTTATTCTTTCTGTTCATAAAATTGAGTTCATATCCATCTATTTCAAAGTCCACTCCTTTCTCCATATTAATCCACGTCTCAGATACTGCAATCACACTGAATGGATGTGTAAATTTGCTTAAATATTCTCTTATGTTGTGAAAGTTGGCATATAAACTTCTACTATTAAAGTAGATTATGGACATTTTGCAGTCAGCCTTGACAGTTTTATTGAATTGTTCTTCAGTATAATAACAGCAGGTGTTACTGATGTTAAAAAAGTTCAATTCTGGATCAATGTCCTGCTATGTGAAGTGTGTATTGTATTCCGTGTTTTGTGGTGAATTTAACTCCAGATTCTCATGATTAGCAATCCTCTGTGATAGCAGTGTATAATTCCCAGATGTTAAATTAGTTGATTGTCTCATGATTTAATATGTTGTGCTTTAGCTTCCGTAGTTAACTTCCGTTACCTGCTTTGATGAGTGTAGATTGTTTGTTCAGCTCCTTGCATTTGTGGTCCATTTGGTTTGTTAATATTTTTCCAGATCCTGGATGTGTTTGATGACCAGCACTTTGGCTTCCTCCGGTGTGCCGTTGAGTTTAATAAATATTTTACAGTTTGCAGTCCAGGGCCCGTATCCCTAAAGAATCTTTGTGCAAAAAGTGGCTCCTAGCGGCCAAATTCTAAGAAAATTCTCAGAGTCATGACGTTTTCTTAGAATTTCCCCTAAAAGTGACACGATAATCCCAGTTAATATAAAAGCTATTCCTCAAGATTCCTAGCGCTTAAAAGGGCTCCTAAGGCGAGATCTGCTAAGAGCAGGGAAGAGGACTTTTAGTGGCTTAGGAGTTCCCCTAAGCAGCTGCACAAAATGGCCAACAGAAGAGGCAGGAGAGATACCTTTATGTTCGTTCACCAACTGGGCCAGCAACAAACCTTGCTCCTCAGTCCAGTTCGGCTTGCGAGTCCTTTTTTTCCTCCATTTTCTGTGTTTGTAGGATATTTGTTAACAAGCCTTTATAAATAGACCAGCCAGCAATCACAGACATTGATAAAAGCTGAGCCGTGTTACCCTCGTTAAGACCACACTGGACTTGTAACGTTGTGATTTCTACTTCATTAGGGACAGCCCCTTGAGATAGGCCATCTTGTTTTCAATGGGGTCCATATGGGAGTGAAAGTACAAAATATGCCAGCTAGGATATTGATATGAGCAAATAAGACACGAATCATTATTTGAACAGGGTGTAATGAGTTTAAGTTTTCACATATTTTAGATTCTAATGTTAGGCTATAACCCCTACAGCTTACTATTCATTTTCCAGATATTTTCTTGAATGTGAAATATTATTTACAATTACAGTCAGCATAAGATTAGAGTGTATAATTATGTTTATTGATTTGAGGGTACATCCTTTGCTCATTCTCACCAAAAGCTCATTTCCATCAAACTTGTAGGATCAACCAATCACGGCTTTTGAAATGATGACTCATACCTAGCAACAGGGTCAACCACACCTCCTCACTAAGATAGGATTTTCCATCCATTCCTTGCTCAGAG
The DNA here is from genome assembly GCF_001858045.2 of Oreochromis niloticus. Taxonomy (NCBI): domain Eukaryota; kingdom Metazoa; phylum Chordata; class Actinopteri; order Cichliformes; family Cichlidae; genus Oreochromis; species Oreochromis niloticus. The sequence continues at coordinate 11,364,462 of NC_031974.2, forward strand.
TTCACTGAAAATGTTCTGGAATCACTTCTAAGCTAAAACTCCTGGCAAGGAATTTTTAGGTTAAGTTAGGAGCTCTCTGAGAGGATTCTCAGAATCTTTAGGGATACGGGCCCAGGTATTTTGAATTTTACCCAGTTTCTTTAGGTGTCGTGCTTTCTTAGCCATGTCAGCGTTGTATTTGGTTAGATGGTCATTCATGTAGACGTTCGATCCCTTTAGTTTTCTCCCCTGCTTCAGCAGTGCATTCTTGTTTCCTGTTTACAAATCTTATGATGACAGCTGGTTTATCACTAGCGTTTCTCCTGGGCAGAGGGTGGCATGCCTCGATGTTATTACAGTCCAGGTCGATCCCTTTTGACTGCAAGAAACCAGCCACCTGTTGCTCTGCAGAGCTAACATCCAGTTCTCCATGCTCCTCTTTGCTGTCAGCATTCACAGCCCGAGCATATGACCGAGGTTTTATGTGTAGCCCTGTGATGATCACATCGTTCATTCTGGTGTATTGCTCCAGGTCCGCGACCCTGCTCTCCAGATAGACAATCCGTTTCTCCTTCTCTGCATTCTGATTGCGAAGCGACCTTTTCTCCTCGACAATGTCCAGGATATATCTCTGCTGTAGCTTGATAGCTGATGTTTCTTCAGTTAAAAAGTCCAGTGACTTTTTAATGTCCTCAATTTCCTCAGTGGTCGGTGTTTTCTTAGGCCCCATTTCTGAAGTAGTAGTTAGTGGCGACTCACCAAAAAAAGCTCCTTAGTTGTTGGAGGATCCTGGGCCTGGTGGCTGCTGGAGGATCCTCCAGCAGACTGGAGCCTTGTTGAGCAGATGGATCAGAGTATAAACGCAGCTGAGAGAGAAGAGAAGGATCTTTGATCTGAAGATGTTTGATTGTTATCTTGCAGGCTGTGTCTCCTTTTTTCCTCACTGTGTCAATGAAGCTGCGTGCCTTGTCTGCTCTGGCTAGGTTCTTCTCCAGTATTGATTCTTTCTCCAACTCATTTAAGACAGTGTCACATACGAGGGCCTCAAGGAGCTGTGTGAGGATTTCTGTTGTTACCCTCCAGACAAAGGCTGACCGCACCCTGGCAAGCTCCTCCTATCTTATGCCATCAGCTTGCCCTAGGTCACGGTTTCCTTCCACATATAGCTTTGCAAAAATTGCATAAAAAGCGCTTGCAGGAACAAAAACATAATATTCCACAAACACACTTTGCCGATCCGATCAGCTGTTTAGGGTGTAGCCCAGTTTGATTGACAAGTGAATGCAGATACAGCCATTCCCCAGCCCGTCATGTCTCTCTCTCTCGTGTTGCCTCGCTCCCTCTCTCATCTGCCTTTCCACCAGTGTCGAGCTTGCTTGTCAGTCTACATCTCTGTGTTTCCCATTTTATTTTTATAGTCTCATGGTCCATGTTCAGTTTGTTTAGTTTGCTTTCCCTGTGGCGTCACGTTTATTTGTATCAGCTGTGTTCCCCATGTGTTTCCACTCCCCTTGCCTCCTCTCTGTGTATTTAGTGTGTGAGTTTTCTGTCATTCGTTGTCGGGTCATCTGCTTGTCTACCCGTGTCTGTTGGTCTCCCAAATGTTTCCGGTTCCTAGTTTTTGTATGGTCCAAGTGCTTCGCTGTTTAGTTTAGTTCTTTCCCAGTTTAGGTTTAATCCTTGGTTTTTGTTTCTCCATTTTTGTACCTTCATGTTTCAGCCTGAATAAATGGCTCACCCTTTGTTTAACCAAGTTCGTGTCTCCTCGTGTTGTCTGCTTTTGGGTCCATTTAAATAATATAAGGTCTGCCTCCGCAGCCCTTCGACAATTTCTGAGTAATACAGGAATGTAAAGGGTTTCTGCACTAAATTCAGGAATTAAATTACAGTTACAGTTGTGCCATTACTTATGTTTCAAAGGTTCTTCAGTTAAAATGTTAACCATTACAGACAAATGATTCATAACCATCTCACAGACATATCATTATGTACAGCTACTTTCAATACTGGTAATTATTTAGACTGTTTCTCACCAATTCATTTTTCGGAGTTAATTTCAGTAATTTCTGCCTCCAAACCATCAATGTGTCTATTTGATCCCGTTCCTACAATAGTGCTCAAAACAGTCCTGCGGTTAATTAATGCTTCAATGCCGACCCCAGCCCAGCAGCCAGAGCCTGATCTTCAGCAGGTAACAAAAGCAACCAGACTTGTAATCTCCATTTCTACCTTTTCATGTTTTTAAAGTAGAATAGTAGGATTTCCCCTGCAGATGCCTAAATGAATATAACATTAATGATAAAATGAATCTTTAATCCTATAGTTTAATGTCACAAACAATCAACACTTGCAACACGTGTCTGGGTGTTCACTGGTTCAAAGGGGTTCACTGTCAACTTTTAAAAATCTCTTCATGCTGGAAAAGAGGAAAAAAAAAAACCTCCAAGTATGTGTGTTTCTCTCTCACTTGTGCACCGTTTCTCTTTTTATTTTCTTCTTTGATGCAAGAGGGTGGAACTGTAATTGTTATTTTGCTGACATTGCTATGTTAACCTCACCATGGCAATGATGCAAACACACGGACGTGGAGCAAATCGCCCAGTCCTAATATGGACACAGTTAGCTAAACAAACTAGGTAACATAAGATTTACTCTAGGAAAAGGACAAGCTTAAGGAAACTTTAGAAATGTTCATGAAAAAACATGAGGTCATCTTTATTTTGAAAAGCTGAGAATGAGGTATGTGGGATTGATCAGGTGTATGTGCAGTTGTAAACTGAAAGCTTTACAACTTGTCTATATAACATTCAAAGTTGTAGCATGCCATTTTAAAAGTTACCTGGTTAACTTGATTGGCTAGAATAGTTAAGGTAAACATGCATAAAAATGTTTATGGGTCTGTACAGTTAACCTGCCATTAAAAGGTTGTGCAAGGTACAATAAGCTTTATCATGCTAGTTAACTGTCTAATAGTGGAAAAACTACCTAGAGTTTTGTTACTGTAAAGCAAATGTACAAAATTATTTTTGTTTCCTGTTCCCCCCCCCCAAAATTTAATTGCCTTAAAGTCATCAGTGCGTAAAGAAAATTGGATGTGCTGATGCCAGTTTGTCTCAGTACCACCCCATTGAGCACCAGAAAGAGACTTCTGGGAACGTTACACACTTCAAGGTTCATTGGTTATGAAAGTTATTTAACTTTCAATTTCACTGTAGAAACCCAGTGAAATGGCTGTTGAAGCTTTTTACATTTTTCCAGAACAAAAAGTTTTTTGACAAACCTGTATAAGAAAATTCTTTAATTAACACACCACAGATTAGAGATAAATAAAAAAAAGACTATTTGAGCACAACTTGTGTTTGCACCTTTAATAAACATCAACACAATACACACTGAAAAAACGAAATAACTCGCCAGGCTTTCTCCTTGCATGAAGATTAAAATGTATGTGATGCATCTTTTTGTTATTATATGGTAAAAATTCACAGGCAGACCAGCTGAGGATCTTTTATTCAACATACACTTTGTTGTTGTTGCTTGTTTGCTCATTTCCTTTGTTGATTTAGCAAAACAAACTTATGCCATGTTTTTCATGTAATTTTGCAAAGGTCCTGTTCTCTTTGTGAGTAGAGTCTGTTTGAGGTCACTTCTCTGAATATTTTACAACACTGAAGGTATAGTCTATTCATAAAACTGTGTGACCGAGTGCACCCAAACAGAATAGGATATTTCAGTGTCTCAGGATCCTGTGTATTATTGTAGAGCTGCAGGCATTTTAATCCAAATCTCTCATATCAGAGGATGGCTTTAACAAGGTTGTGAGGTTTACATGAATTGGGGAAAAAAGGCAGGTTTTTTGGTTAAGAAGAAACGCTACACGCATTTGAAAATAATACCTCATTATCTGTTATATTTGTAAAGTACTGCCTAAAGCTTTGTATTACCCACAGACAAAGTTCTAATAGGAATGAGGTCCAGGAGGATGCATGGGTCAACAAACCACAGAACAAGGTTTGTTTCCAGTTTTATGTTTTTACCCATATCCTTAACTACACTGTTTATTTAAACTTATATATTTATACCAGAGACATAAGGGAGAGAGTTAGCATTCAGAACATCTTCAATAGAATTCTAAAGGAGAATTTTTAAAGATAAAAAATGTCAGTTATCTTGTCCCTCACAATTAAGTGGAAATTCACTGGTATTTGTGGAGGACATTTCTTGAGCCCAGGGCTTTGAGTTTTGTAGCATCGGTTCTTTGTTTTTGGTGTGATTCATCTCTGAGTTGTTTTCCTGTTACTTTTAAATAAAAAATCTAGTCGGTGTTTGCAATTGTCATCTAGTGCTTTTACTCTCCTCTACATCCACTGTTTATGTGTATTGAGTTTTATTGAGTGTAGTTTATCTTTTGGCGTGCCTGTTTGAATGTCTGTCTTTATGCATGTCTGTGTTGAAAAATGTCTGAACCATTTTTTGTTGACTGCAATGTGGCGATGGTAGCCCGTTTTCTATAAGAACTGGTGGTTCCCAGTAGTTCAGGTTCTAGGAAGAAAGTCTGCCCCTTACTTGAACATTAAGCAGAATCATATGCAAGCAGAGGGCCAGGGCAGAAACAACTGCATTATACTGCTAACAGAACCTATTTTGGATATCTGTTATCATCCTATTTTTTTTAATTTTGTTGTCTGTGGACGTTGAATCAGTCTGTGCATAAACAGCTCAATTTTTGTTCTGAACTCTGCCTCTACAATTGGGTCCAGCCTCAACGCTCTCCATAGTTTGACATTTCTAGCCTTTCTAGCAATGACACCACTTTATACTACAACATATGGTGCTTTATTCTATGCATTTTAAGCACTTTATTTGCTTATTTCCATGACCAAATTAATTAAATTGACTAATCAACCTGTCATGCACGTCTGAGAACATAATGACTCTGCACAGAAAGACAAAGCTGACCAGCAGATTCGACCAATGGCAGCTTGTTTCAGTCAGATGAAACTGTCAGCCAGTGTACCACAGTGCCATACCCTATGCCAAACATTTGTCTAGTTCTATATCTTTTTGATTTTACAAAACAGAGTCTCTTTAGACTCTTTTGGTCTCCTTTAGCCAAGCTGCCTAACCTAAATGGTTCGAGAAGTGACCACATCTGCCGTGTTGTTTCTTTCTTCTTTAAAATAACGGTTGATGATTTATTTAGAGAAAGTAGTTAATTCACAATATTTTGTCCTTTAAACTAAATAACCTTGTTTCACATTGCTCCCTGCATATGGACATTGCAAACACATCAGCACCAAAATCAACGTACAGTCAAATCAACACCTCCATAAAGCATTCTGAAATAAACCCACCATTGCTGCACGTGTCTGTCTTAAATTATGTTATGCAAGCACTCAGTTTTACTTTGTTTTATGTTAGGAAAAAAAGGAAGAAGAAAAAGGGCAAACTTTTAGGCAGATTAGATTATTAAAATCTCTTAAATTAAACCACATTAATTGGTTGCTTGAAAAATCAGTTAAGACGATTACACACAGGGCATGAAAAACAGCAAACAATTTATATTTTCACAAGTCTTTATTCTAATTAGCTGAGTGTGAAAGACAAATATACACATAACATCTAGGAGAAATAGAAAAATGAGAATATAAAGTACCATCCCTGATGAGTTTCTGGTCAGTACTGTAACAGTGACTGTCCCTCTGAGCTACTGTCGACAGCTTCTGTGTTCATATGGCCTTAATCACCATGAAAACATCCTTTGTCACAGTCACTTTGATAGGATTAGCGTACAGCTGTGGGCAGGGAATGTGGAAAACTCCATTTTAGATATTGTACTCTTGTGTGAGGGATGTGTCTTCACTGACATGTAGGAGCTTAAATTAAATGTTTACACAAATACCTCATACACCTCCTCACGGACACGTGATGCAAGGCGATGCCTGCTTCCTGTGCGAGCTCATTATATGCACAAACAACAGTGAAAATATGGACAAATATGTATTGAGCTGCCACTGGCTTGATAACTAACAGTAACTGCTGTCACAGCCGCCAGCTTAGTCACAAAATGATAAAACTGTGCCCTACTTTCACTTTTTTTCAATAAAAACTACTTATGAAAAGTACTCTTTGATAATGCTGTGGCCTTCCTCAGCAATTTTTATCCAACCCTCCCTTTCCATACAGCCCTGTGTTTTTCACCCCCAAATAAATTTATTTTCTTTTGTGTCCTTGTAATATATTCATAGCAGAGGAAAACAGGCAGAGGATCAAGATCAAGCAGCCCAGAGAATATCAAATGGAATATATTCATTGGGCTCTGTGGCTTCTCACTGTGCTGGGCATGTTTTATATATAGGATACACACTAACACTGTTTGGAGGCTATCATTGTAATACTCCTAAAGCAAACAGCCACGATATTTAACCATGTCGTCACCTGCAGCCTTGACTGAAAGAGACGGGAGTAGGTGGAGTCTGACTCAACATTTTATATTTAGTGCATATTTTATAATCACTTTAATATGATACATATACACGTATACAAAACTGTCTAAACTGCATTGCCATGGAAAACACTGCGTTTGGCTTGTTGGTGCACTGGTCTAAAATGCAAAAGTCGTGTTGTAAATGTTAATACCTCACACATCTATTCTCTGAATAAGATATGATGGTAGTGGTTTGCAGTTGTGTTGCTAGCAAACAAGTCTACTAATGCGGTTTAAAGTCCTTTTAATCAAGAAGGAATATGAGCAAAGAAATTAGATGTTCATCACTAACTTTAAAACTAAAAAATGGAGCCGTTTTCCAAAATTACAAATCTCAAAGGGATCGACACGAGCTATAATAGGGTGTTATCAGTATTTGTAGTTTTGCTTATAGGGCTTGATTTAGGGTTTTACTTAGCTATGTGGGATACAGCTGTAACAATCCAGTTTTCTCTAAAATTAGCTGCTTTGTATGACCCTTGAAAAGAAGATGACTGTTTTCACTATTGCCACTGGTATTGCCATGTGCTAAGGGCTCTACTATGAAGCCACATTAATGGCTTAAAGTCACCTGGGGTGGCTGTAGCTCAGGAGGTAGAGCAGGCCATCTCCTGATTGTAAGGTTAGTGGTTTGATCCACTAACCTTACAATCAGGTAAGGTTAGTGGGAAGTTGCTCTCCGATGCATCCATTGGTGTGTGAATGTTAGCTAGGAAGCACTGAAAAGCATAGAAGAAAGTGCGTGTGTAAATGTGGCATGTTACATAAAGTGCTTTGAGTGCTCCGAGAGAGTAAAAAAGCGATATATAAGAATCAGTCCATTTACCATTTCTGTGGCTCTCTTTTTATCATGCTAAATCCCTGTGGTAACTTAAGCTGGTCACATAACCTGGTTAGGAACATGTTATGTTCCGAGTTTTAGTTTAAATTCACAAAATCTCTTTCTTTCACTTACAGCACGTTTGAAGTGCAGTATCAATTCTCTGCTGGGCAAATACATATGCATGAAACATGGATGTTAAATCATTCAATTCTTTATATGCCCTTTATTGATGGAATCCATCTGTGGTTATGGCACAGTACTGCATTTTACATAAATGTATATTTTGAGCAGAAAACTAAATTAATTGATATACTGAACTGTGCAAAGGTCCAGTCCTTGAACAAAAGGCATCCAACATCCAAAGAAGGGCTTCAAAAAGCCTGAAAAGCTATTATTAAATGCCACCTCAGAAAGAAAGCTTGTCTAAGTGACTTCAGGCTGTGTTGAATAAAGAAAAAAAATGGTCATTTCAAGTATCAAATTCGTTTGCATGTTTCAATAAATTGCTGCAGCTGTTTCCCATTTTCCAAGCAAGCTATGAAGAAATCAAGTGACTTTTACATATACATACAATGCAACTGTATCATTGTGTAAGTGGTGGGCTGACAGGGTAAAAATCTATACTTGTGTACTAGAAGTAGTCACGGGCCTGTATGCAGTTTTATCCTATTCTGCAATGATTCTTTAGAATAAATTTGGCATCTGTTGCAGTAAATATGTGAATAAAGGGAGCTCTTAATTAGTTCATCTGGGAAACAATTGATCAGTTCATCAGAGGCTTATGTGGACTCTTTGTCAATAACATGGATCACAGAGGAAACAATGCCAATACACATCTGGACTTCAGTTAACAAGTTTTTGTCTCCTCAGGTTTGGGCCGACTTGTCTTGCATATAAAACAAAAATGGGCCGTTTTCATTACCGACATTAATTACTTCTTTTTTTCTTTCTTTATTTATCCATTTAGTCATCTCTTCATCTGTCATTAGTGATCCTATTTGTGGATAATCTGAGCTGCCCTTCCCTTGCTCAAAATGAACTATGCTTCTGTGACAATTCCGTTTAATTTCTTTTGATTTGGTTTAAATTTGCACAAAAATACACCTTACTCTGTTTAACAGTGGCAGGCTAAGTCTAATTATAGGAATACCAACTATAGCATGGTAAAGTTGGGGTTCCACAAAAATACAGCTTTCAGTAGGGGGGAAGAAAACATTCAGAACACTGCCTTTGAACTTTATGAATTCTTTTCAAGTCTTATTTAAACTGTGGTGCACATCAGTACTTGTGGTCTTTGATATTGTGTCTCTCTGATCAAAAGGAGGCGAGAGTGTGAATCTCAGAGCAATCTGATTTGTTTACTGCAGGCCACTTTAGAAACAAGGACTGATTTTCTACTTTGTCACTTTCTGCAAAGAAAAAAATAAACCAGGTGAGATGTGGACATCAAAAGACATTAGTGTTCTTTTCGAATGCTGATCTTCAGGTTTAACATTGAGGCTTGTTTGCTGTCATGGGTAATGTGATTTAGAGGTATCTTTGGCACGGATGGCAAAAATCCCACCTAATCGCCTTTCATAAATGTCAGGAAAATTTGCAATACTGTGCCTGTGTGACCGAAGGACTGCAGAGAAAAAGGCTCAGCGGGGACTCGGAGAGAACACAGAGTACGCACAGCATAAAGGTTACACATTTTTACAGGGATTGTTGCTTTTTCCAGTTTGACATTTCGTTCTGATGATGATGACTTTAATGTGACTGATGTGATAATGTCAAGGGTCTTCTGCTCTGCGGACGATGGAGGCTTGGCATTACGAGAGCCTTGCTTCAGATCTATTCAGTATCAAAGAGTCACCTCCCACACAGACACACAGATAAATGAAAACACCAAGAACTACAGATAGCAGATGAACACAATCCTTTGATTAAAAAAGAATGACCTCCCGAATTTGGACTGCACCTTATTCCACAATAAAACTTTGAGATTCCCCTTCCTTTAGTTCTCATTTTCCTTTCACCTCTCTTGATACTCACTTGGTGCCTCCGTACATGGATGAAAGCTTTTGCGTAAATTCCCAAGGGTGCTCCCCTGACAAAAAAAAAAAAAAAAAAAAAAAAATCTACCCAAAGCCAACCTTTTGTACTTGCTACTAGAGAATTATTTTATATTTTATAGCACGAAACATGACTCCTCCATGCCCAGTTTGTCCTTGGGTGTGTTATTGAAGGAACCTGCTGAAGGCTACTGAACACCAGACAGGGATCTGGTGGATCTGGTCTCTGCACTATTGCAGCTCTGTCCATTAAAGTAACAAGTACTCCTTTGGGTGTTCCATAGAGAAAAGACCTGGAGGCTTACGGACCTCCAAAACTACATGAATAAGCTATATGCGAGTAAAACAGTATTGATCATTAAAATATTGATCATTTTGAAAATAAAGTTGAAATTTTGAATGACTTTAAAGTCAAAAAAGCATTTTAGCAGAGGTGGAAAGAGTACTAAAATATTTTACTCAAGTAAAAGTACTATTACTTTGCTGAAATTTTACTCAAGTACAAGTAAAATTACCTGTCTAAAAATTTACTCAAGTAAAAGTAAAAAGTAGCTCATTTAAAATGTACTCAGAGTAAAAGTTACATAGTTACTTTTCTGTCAGCAGGAGGACAGCCTCTTCTGAGTAGTGCAAAAAAAGACAGTGGGATATAAATCTCAAAGTAGTTCTTTTTTAATGAAAAGAAAAACTTTACAAATTAAAATGCAGTGGCAGTTAAACTGCAAGTCTATACATGAAAATGGATAATGGTCACCAAACCAATCAACCAAACTGTCAGGTATCACAGTGTTTTCAATACAAAACCATTCTTTCACATGAGAATGTGTTCTAAACTGTCAAATAAGAGAACAAGTACTGAACTGAACGGCAGCTGCTTTAAAAATGTTTTTTAATTTTTTAAACTTGGCCCTGCCCTACTGTACCTCTAGATTAAAGTTCCTTTGTGTCCATCCTAGAGTGTTACTCTCTGAACTTCCTGTTAATTTTGAGGAGCAGTTGATTTTCAAAGTTAGTAGAGTTCATCCTTGCTCGCTTTGCAGTGAACAGTAGTCCAGCACAGCTAAAGAGACGCTCGAAGGCAGCTGAGGCAGGCAGGCCAGTGTTAAGTTTGAGAGAAGGTTTTTGACGTCCCTAATAAGACATCAATGCATTACATAGCTACCGCTGGTAAATTATACCAATATTCCTCGTGTTTTTTTTTTTTATTGGACAGTAACAGGCTAGTTAACAGGAGGTTGCAAGTGCTAATTAACAAGTAACAGAAGTCAGCTGTCTTTGACTAATCTAAGGTAAGTGAGCGCTCTGTTATTCTTTTGCCTGCAGTGTGAACATATGTGGGTTAAGTAAGAAAGTAGCCGCTTCTGTCTTTAATTTAACTATTTTTTTTAAAATAAATTATTATTATTATTAACAAACAGGAAAAACGTAGGTAAACACATTTTCTTTTGGCAATTTACCAACCCAGTAAAAAAAATGTAAGTTGCGTGGACAACAACGTGCCCGATTAGAATAGAATAGAATTCAACTTTATTGTCATTGCACATGCACAGGTACAGGGCAACGAAATGCAGTTTGCATCCATCCAGAAGTGCTTTAGTGATATAGATATATTACAATATATATTAGCAATAATACAGAAATGGGTCTATTGTGGTATGTTATAATGTACACGGTATGAAGTATGTTGTGAATATTCTATAACTATAGGTATGTACAGGCTGTAGTGAGTACAAGCTATGTACAGGCTATGAACAGGATATAAATATGAAAAACTATACAGAATATGAAATAAATAACTTTACAACTTGCATAGTTCCCATTTCTGTATAACTGTATATCTCATATTTCTGTAAACAGTTGTAAGGTTAAAAATTATTGTATGTACAGAATGATTATTTACACAGAGCTATACAGTAGTGCAGTTAAGATAAGTGAGGGTGTGGATAATTTCTACAGAGGCTGTCAGATGTCAGGAGGCAGAGTTCAGGAGTCTGACAGCTGTGGGGAAGAAGCTGTTCCGGTACCTGGTGGTCTTAGTCCGGAGGCTCCTGTAGCGCCTCCCAGAGGGCAGGAGGGTGAAGAGTCCATGTGATGGATGACTGGGGTCTCTGATGATTTTCCCAGCCCTTTTCAGACACCGCTTCCTGTAGATGTCTTTTATGGCAGGAAGTGGTGCTCCGGCGATGCGCTGGGCAGTTTTCACGACCCTCTGCAACGCCTTCCGGTCCGAGGTAGAGCAGTTCCCGTACCAGACTGTTATACAGTTGGTCAGGATGCTCTCGATGGTGCAGCGATAGAAGTTCACCAGGATGTCTGAGGAAAGGTGGTTCTTCCTCAGAGTCCTCAAGAAGAAGAGGCGCTGGTGAGCCTTCTTGACCAGCTTGGAGCAGTTGGTCGTCCAGGTGAGATCCTCGGAGATGTGGACTCCCAGGAACTTGAAGCTGCTCACACGCTCCACAGCCGTCCCCTTAATGTGGATGGGTGGATGTGGGTCAGCATTCCTCCTGTAGTCCACGATGAGCTCCTTGGTCTTCTCGGTGTTAAGCAGCAGGTTGTTTGTGTCGCACCACTCAGCCAGACGATCCACCTCCTCCCTGTAGGCGGCCTCATCGTTGTCACTGATGAGGCCAATCACCGTGGTGTCATCTGCAAACTTAATGATGGTGTTGGAACCATCAGCAGGTCTGCAGTCGTGGGTGAAGAGGGAGTAGAGGAAAGGGCTCATCACACAGCCTTGTGGTACACCGGTGTTCATTGTGATTGTTGATGAGCAGCGGTTATCCAGCCGGACATGTTGGGGGCGGTTGGTCAGGAAGTCCAGTAACCATTTGCAGATGAGGGAACTGATGCCCAGGTCTGTCAGTTTCCTGATGAGTTGTGAGGGGTGGATTGTATTGAACGCTGAACTGAAGTCTATAAACAGCATTCTGGCGTAGGTGTTGTTGTTGTCCAGGTGTGAGAGGACAGAGTGCAGTGCGATGGAGACTGCATCCTCTGTGCTCCTGTTCTGGCGGTATGCGAATTGGTGGGGGTCCATGGTGGGGGGAAGACAGGATTTGAAGTGTGCTAGGACCAGCTGCTCTAAGCACTTAGTGATGATGGGGGTGAGTGCTACTGGGCGGTAGTCATTGAGGCAAGATGGGTTGGAGTTTTTGGGTATCGGGACGATGGAGGTGGATTTGAAGCAGGCCGGTACCACAGCGTGGGCCAAGGACAGGTTGAATATGTCTGTCAGCACTCCTGCAAGCTCCCCAGAACACGCTCTGAGAACACGACCGGGGATGCCATCAGGACCTGCAGCCTTGTGGACATTGATCCTGCTCAGCACCGCTCCTACATCGGTGGGGGAGAGAGTCAGAGGTTGGTGGTCTGGCGTCACATCTGCTTTGGTTGTGGTTGTGGGGTTCCCTCGCTCAAAACGAGCAAAAAAGTTGTTGAGCTCGTTGAGGAAGGAGACATCAGAGGATGCGGGGGAGGGTTTGGTGGTCCTGTAGTCTGTGATGGTCTGGAGTCCTTGCCACATGCGTCGGGGGTTGGAGTTGGAGAAGTGTTCTTCTACCTTCTTTTTGTAATGGTGTTTGGCTTTTTTGATGCCCTTCTTTAGATTAGCCCTGGCTGTACTGTAGGCGTGTGCATCTCCTGACCTAAAGGCGGTGTTGCGGGCCTTCAGAAGGAGACGAACATCCCGGTTCATCCAAGGCTTCTGGTTGGGGTACATGGTGATCCGTTTCTGGGTGGTGACACTGTCTGTGGTTTTGGAGATGTAATCCAGTACAGATGAGGCGTACTGGTCCAGGTCTGTGTTGGTGAACATATTCCAGTCTGTGTTTTTAAATCTGTCCTGGAGCACTGCGTCTGTCCCCTCTGGCCACACTTTAATTGTCCTCACAGCAGGTTTCACACGTTGGATGAGTGGTGAATACCGAGGTGTGAGGAACAGGGAGAGATGGTCCGATTGTCCAATGTGGGGGAGGGGTGTTGCTTTGTAGGCTCCAGCCAGGTTGGAATAAACATAAGATAAGATAAGATAAGATGGCCTTTATTAGTCCCACAGGTGGGAAATGTGTTTTGTTACAGCAAAAGTGCAAAGTTATGTAGCAGAAATTAGAAAACACTGGAATGCAATAAAATACAATAAAATAAAATAAAATACTATATACAATAGAATAAAATAGAATAGAATAATATATACAATAGAATAAAATAGAAATACAAATACTATATACAACTGAGTAGGAAAATACAAAAACACAACTTCGTCAGAAGAAGAATTGCACGTATAGCAGTCTTATTGCACATGTGTGGGTTTGTGTGTTTGATCAGCTGCAAAAGTCTTTATTGTAGAGTCTGACAGCAGTGGGGAGGAAAGACCTGCGAAATCTCACCGTCCCACACCGTGGGTGCCGCAGTCTCCCACTGAAGGAGCTGCTCAGTGCTGTCACAGTCTCATGCATGGGGTGGGAGATGTTGTCCAACAGGGATGACAGCTTAGCCACCATTCTCCTGTCACTCACCACCTCCACTGGGTCCAGAGGGCATCCTAGAACAGAGCTGGCCCTTCGGATCAGCCTGTTCAGTCTCTTCCTGTCCCCAGCAGAGATGCTTCCCCCCCAGCAGACCACACCATAAAAGATGGCTGAGGCCACCACAGAGTCATAGAAGGTCTTCAGGAGTGGGCCCTCCACTCCAAACGACCTGAGTCTCCGAAGCAGGTACAGCCTGCTCTGCCCTTTCCTGTAGAGGGCGTCTGAGTTATGAGTCCAGTCCAGTTTGTTGTTCAGATGAACACCAAGGTACCTGTAGCTGTCCACAGCCTCGATGTCCATACCTTGGATGTTCAGTGGTTGCAGTGGAGGATGCTTGTGCCTGCGGAAGTGTACCACCAGCTCCTTGGTTTTACTGGCGTTGATCTGGAGGTAGTTCAGCTGGCACCAGTCCACAAAGTCTTGAGTCAGTCCTCTGTACTCCTTGTCGTCCCCATCAGTGATGAGGCCGACTATTGCAGAGTCATCAGAGAACTTCTGCAGGAAGCACTGGGTGGAGTTGTGGGAGAAGTCTGCAGTGTAGATGGTGAAGAGGAACGGAGCCAGAACCGTTCCCTGTGGGGCCCCCGTACTGCAGACGACCCTGTCCGACACACAGCCCTGAGTCCTCACATACTGTGGTCGGTCGGTGAGGTAGTCCAAAATCCAGGTAGTGAGGTGATGGTCCACTCCAGAGTTCTCCAGCTTGTCCTTCAGAACCGAGGGAAGAATGGTGTTGAAGGCACTGGAGAAATCAAAGAACATGATTCTCACAGTGCTCCCAGCGGTCTCCAGGTGAGCGAGGGAACGATGTAGGAGGTGAATGATGGCATCATCCGCTCCAATGCCAGGCTGGTAGGCAAACTGAAGTGGGTCCAGTGATGAGCTCACAAGGCGCCGAAGCTGAGCCAGGACCAGCCGCTCCAGGGTCTTCATCAGGTGGGATGTCAGAGCCACCGGCCTGTAGCTGTTGAGGTCCTTGGGGCGTGAAGTCTTTGGCACTGGAACAACACAGGAAGTTTTCCAGAGCTGTGGGACTCTTCCCAGCCTCAGGCTCAGGTTGAAGAGGTGCTCCATCACACCACACAGTTGGTCCGCGCAGGACCTGACGACCCTCGAGCTGATGCCATCTGGACCCGCTGCCTTCTTGGCTTTAATCCTCCTCAGTTCCCTCCGAACCTGGGTGGTTGAGAGAGACAGGCTGGAGCCTTGTGTTGAGTGTGTATTGGATGCTGTTGTTGGGGGTGGGGAGGAGTGAGCAGGGTGAATAGAGGAGGTGTGAAGTGTCTGAGGTGTCAGAGGTGGAACAGCAGCAGTGGGGGTGGGTGAGTCTGCAGCCGATGTTGGAGACTGCCTCATGGCTGAATCAAATCTGTTGAAGAAATGATTCAGTTCATTTGCCCACCTCACATCCCTCCCAGGCAGAGAGTTCTGATGTTTGTGGCCTGAGATGGTTCTGAGGCCTCTCCAGACTTCACCAACATTGTTTTGCTGAAGCTGGTTCTCCATCTTCTGCCTGTAGCTGTCCTTCCCATTCCTTATCAGTCCCCTAAGCTCTCTCTGCACCCTTTTCAACTCCTCTTTGTCTCTGGATTTGAAGGCCCTCCTCTTCTGCTTGAGGACAGCTTTAATTTCTGAAGTAATCCAGGGTTTGTTGTTGGAGAAACACCGTACAGTCCTGGTAGGTACGGTGTTATCCACACAGAAATTAATATAGTCAGTAATGCATGTAGTAAGGCTGTCGATGTCATCTCCGTGGTCGTCACAGATCACCTCCCACACAGTCGACTCAAAACAATCCTTAAGAGCCTCCTCGCTCTCCTCCGACCATCTCTGCACTGTGCGGGTGGCTGGTGGCTCCCTGCGCACTAAGGGCTCATACACAGGGACAAGGTGCACCAGGTTGTGATCAGATCTGCCTAGGGGAGGGAGAGGTGATGAACTGTATGCCTCTTCAGCATTGGCATACAGTAAGTCCAGTGTTTTATTATCTCTGGTTGGGCAGGTCACATACTGGGTGAAGGTGGGCAGTGCGGAGTCCAGTGAGGCATGATTGAAGTCCCCTGATATTATGAGAAGGGCTCTCGGAGATTGTGTTTGCAGTCTGCTGACCACAGAGTGGAGAGAGTCACAGGCTGCATCCGCGTTGGCCAAGGGGGGGACATACGCTGTTATCGCGATAACATGCGAGAATTCCCGGGGCAGGTAGTATGGACGCATGCTAACGGCTAACAGCTCAATGTCTCTGCTGCAGAGTTGTTCTTTTACAGTGATGTGCCCAGGGTTACACCATCTGTCATTCACAAACACTGCCAGTCCCCCTCCTTTCCTCTTACCGCTCTCTCTCGTCCTGTCCGCTCGCAGCATCTGGAATCCCGGTAGTGTCACGCTCGTGTCCGGAGTTAGCGGTGTTAGCCACGACTCCGTTAGCATCATGATGCTACATTGCCGGTACTCCCTCTGTGACCAGGTTAGCGACGTTAGCTCATCCATCTTATTGGGCAAAGATCTTACATTTCCAATAATTACAGAAGGAAGAGATGGTCGATAACGTCTCCTTCTCGGGCGACGGCGCTCCTTCCCAGCACGACACCCCCGTCTTTTCTTCCTCAGTTCACTGGGAATGTCGAGTCTGTCCGCCGGCAGTACCGCTGCGGGACGCAGCGCTAACAGCTGATCCCTACTGTAAACAAAGGATCCCTGCTCTGGGTCCCCAGACACGGGTGAAAAAAATAGAAAAAAACTAAGAAAAACAACCAGAACTAGCACAAAACGGTAGAACATGGTTGCAGAGTCTAATTACTAATACGTTAGTTATAAAAATTACTAGAAGAAAAAAGATAAGAAGGAAAGAAACTCAGAATGAGCAGAGCTGCTGTAACAGGCTGCCGCACACGGGGGGCGCCGGAAGTGAGTCTAAAGTCATGGTCTAAAGTCTTGTCTCCTCTGGTGTGGCAGGAGACATGTTGGTGGAATCTGGGGAGGACTGTCTTTAAGTTGGTGTGGTTGAAGTCGCCAGCAACAATAAAAGCAGCCTCGGGGTGTTTATTCTGGTGTTTGTTAATGGCTGCAGAAAGTTCTTTCATGGCCAACCTAGCATTAGCGTCAGGGGGTATATACACGGCAGTGAGTATGATCGAAGTGAGTTCTCTGGGGAGATAATAAGGTCTGCATTTGACCATTAAAAACTCCGCATTAGGTGAGCAGTGACTCTCAGTAGTAGTGGAGTTCATGCACCAAGCATTGTTAATATAAATGCACAAACCTCCACCTCTGGTCTTGCCGGAGTCATCTGCTAGCCTGTCGGCTCGGTGTGTGTGGCGTCCTGCTAACTCGATAGCATTGTCCAGCTGTTGTTCAACCATGTTTCGGTGAAAAACATGACATTTGAGTCCATAATCCGTCTGTTGTTAGTGATGGAGAGCCGTATCAGCAAGTTGCTAGTACCAATCAACGTTAGCTGTGTTCTTCACAGATGTCTTAACTTAATGTGATTAATTTGAGCACAGCCTTTTTGCTACCATGACGGTACGGGTTGTATTTAACTTACCTCTACATGCTTGCGCAGGTTTGATGTGGAATTTTTAAAAGCTGCTAACTCGGTCTCTCTGGGCAAACACAGCTTACACTGCATAATAAAGCTGTTGCCTTTCTTGCACTTGAAGCCGAAATGGTCCCTTAAATACTGCCAGGGGTTCACATCCGTTTCTTCGAGTTCAGGGTCAGCAGAATTCGACGGGGCTTCTTTTTTCACTGGATCCGTAACACCGATGTCAGACTCCATCTTTAACGTGACCTTAGCGCCAATTTGTTCTACTACCCATCATTCCCTGCAGTATTTCCGAAGCGCAATGTTTTTTTAATTTACTCAGTAACGGGTGTGATTGAAAACGTAGCGAACTACAATACTTTAAAAAAAATATACTTAAGTAAAAGTAAAATTACAGACTTGAAAAATGACTTTAAAAAGTACAAATACACAAAAAAACTACTCAATTTCAGTAACGCAACTAAATGTAATTCGTTACTTTCCACCTCTGCATTTTAGGAATAAAATCTAAATATAATTTTGAAAAAAAAGTTGACATACTATTTTGAGAAAAAAGTCTAAGAAAGAAAACACAAACTTGGAAGAGTTGGCCAGGTTTGTACAAAGTGAAATCACTGGCAATGGACAGATGGAAGGATACCAATGTTTATACCCAAGGGCCTAGTGCAATAAAGACGATGTATGTTTTATCACAAGACACAATAAGACAGATCATCAATTTGTTTCAATAAGTCATCTACACAAGGCATTTTGTAGTGATTATAGGAGCCGTGGTAGTTGTTTGACTTGAAACGACAACTCTAATCTCCACATTTTGACTTTTTTAATCAAAATACTATTTAGAGTTTAATCTAAAAATAACAGGGAGTTAAGGACATGCTCTACCCATGCTAGCTGGGAGTTCCAGGTGGATAGATTCATGGACACCATGCACTGAAGAGAGGCCTCCAGCTCCTGGATTGTCCTCTCCGCGTGGCCGTTAGTCTGTCCAACCCAGAACAAGGACTAACCTGGGCTGCCAGCGGGGAGCAAAACTCTTTCCAAACTGAGGGCCACATGATTGGTCATCCATTGCAGAACACTGAAGCGAAGCATATGGCTAGGTTAATGTGTCCTGTTTTGTTGATACATCGAGCAGCAGAGCTTCGTGTCTCACATCAAGGAAAACAGAGTTGAGTCAGCTTAGTTCATTTATGGCTCAGAGAGCATGAAGGACTGCAGAATGCAGTTTCGTGAATTTATTTGCAGCGATGTGAATGTCAGACTGAAGGAATGTTCTCAGTATTTGAAGGGAGTTGACTGATCACAAAATGAGGAGCCAGGTGAGTTGATTACCGCCACCAAGAGGTTCCCACCTCTGAAAGGTACGGTGCAGTTATCACACACACCCCCACACAAGACAGAGAGAGAGAGCCAAGGTGGAGAGCAAGAAAAAGTGGTAGGGTTGAAACCGATCCCAAAAACACAAAGGTCATAGTTTTATAATTTAGGGAAATGCTATTTTTTTTTGTTTTGTTTAAATAGAGATTTCTGACAAAGTTAAAAAGCCTTGATGCAATAAACAAATTTAAAAGGCACTTTTATGCATTTAAAACCTAAAAACGGGTCAAGCTTAACACAAGAGGAAGGTTGATGTGTCCCTAATATTTCATCATAGTGTGAAACCAGCTTGTCAAGGCAAGCAAATCACATTTTAAACACAAATTTCTATAGTAGCTTGGCTACTCAGGATCGCATTGTTTCACATTTGAAACAAGTTTATGTGCAGTCTCCTTGTAATGGTCAGTCTTATCTCTCTTTGCACTTCGCTCATTACAGTTTGGTTGATACGTAGTGGGTTATGGCTGGTGACTTGTTCTGTGGCTTGTACTGTGTACAAAATGCAAACAGGTTATCAGGCTGGAGAGTACCCAGGAGAGTTTTTGATTCATGGTGACCAATTACATCACAAGTCACACAATGTAGTTGAGTACAAGCAAATTGAATCACTTCGATGGATACTTTGGCAATAAATAACAAGTAAAACACATTATGGTTTATGATTTGTTACTTGCTGGGAACACACGTGTTCTGTGTGCTTAAGACGATCAATTTAAAACAGTTTAAAAAGTCAGGCAAAAACATGATTTGAAACAAAAGCCAAATGATGAGGCCAAATTAAAAGTTAAGTTGATATAAAGAAGAAGAAAAAAATGAGACTGTGTATAATGCCAAATGTTGATTTGGATAAATATATAAAAAAATAATAATAAAGAGCAATAAAATAACCCAATCATGTTAAAGCTAGTTTTAAAATGTATATTTTCTGTCATAAAGTTGGCTGTTTGTTTCACATGGAGTCATAATTGTGCTATATATTAATTTCTAGGAGACACTGTTGGTGTAATACATAGCCTGTTGTTACTACTACCACCCTTCAACCATTCACAGACAGACAACCATTCACACTCACATACACACCTATGGCCAGTTTAGAAGGTTGTCAGAGATGCTGGAAAATATACAAAATATACATAGAGCGATCATGGCTCAAGAGTTGGGAGTTCGCCTTGTAATCGGAAGGTTACCGGTTCGAGCCCCGGCTCCGACAGTCTCGGTCGTTGTGTCCTTGGGCAAGACACTTCACCCGTTGCCTACTGGTGGTGGTCAGAGGGCCTGGTGGTGCCAGTGTCCGGCAGCCTCGCCTCTGTCAGTGCGCCCCAGGGTGGCTGTGGCTACAACGTAGCTTGCCATCACCAGTGTGTGAATGTGTGTGTGAATGGGTGAATGACTGGATATGTAAAGCGCTTTGGGGTCCTTAGGGACTAGAAAAGCGCTATATAAATACAGGCCATTTACCATAGAAGTTAATAGTTCTGTCTGAATCACTTCTTCACTGAAACCAAATGCAAATGTGTCAGCGTTTATGTCAAGATATTGTTATATAAAAAAGATATAGTTATTTAATTTCTCGACATACTTTTAGACTATTGCAATGTATTTTAATTTGATACAAATGCATTACTCCATTCGCAGCAACCACCCACAGTTAACTTACAGTAAAGCTGCCAACTTGAACCAAACTATTCCAAGTTTAACTTTTTTGTAGAGTTTGACACACATTCATATTTGCTGAATTAATATCTAAAAATGAGTTTTACAGTGCATTTAAGGGGCAGTCACAGTGGTTCTTATTCAAATTAAACAGCCAATTTGGGATTCAGGCTGCTAAACTTCTCTTCACAAGCACTTTTATGCTTCACATTTCTAGGCTACTGTCCCCAGTGAACTGAACTAACTGCTTAGTGCATGAATAATGCTCAAAAAGCCTTAGTAGCACACGAATGTGTCTAGTTGAGAACAGGAAAACAGGGATTTTAGGAGGATGTGCTTTTTCTTTTTTACATTGTACACCCTTTAAGGTGAAGCTCATTTCCATTAATAGTCTCAAATAGGCAAACATTTCATCCCTGTTACCCAGCTATTTGAATTACACTGAGACAACTGAACCTGTGTCAGTGTAATTGATGGTCTTCACTTACTGCTGCACAAGGTGAGTAATGGCAGTCTTTCCCTCCGTTGCTGTTTCTCCCTGCATCCAGTAATGGCTCCTCTGAGAGCAATAATGGCATCCAAGATGGGCAGTCAACTGCTAATACTATCATCTCTCTGTTACTTATAGAACCTGGACTGACATTTCAGGCACTGCAAAGAGTTCTGTCTGAATAGGATTCCTGTAGAAATAACATCTCACCTGTAAGGCATGGTTGAGATAATGTGGATAATCTCAACTTTTTCCTGAGTGAGCAGCTAAATGTGTTTGGTTAGATTACAGTAACTAAAAGGCCTGCCAGCTGCTGTAATTACCTTTCCTAAGTACCATGTGAATACCAACCTTAGATAGGCTATTTGGCAGAACAGGCATCTAGAGAGAGGAGGGATGATCCGAACAGATCTGCCTTATTTTCCTTAAGGGTCTAGCAGGTGCTCAGAAGACCTACCCCCACCAGGAATAACGGCTGTTGGAAAGTAGATGTGTTTGAAGTGTAAATATCCCACAGGTCAAAGACTGCAACAGAGAACTCAGATAACAGTATATTTTTACCCATGCAAAAAAAAAAGAGACTTTGATTCATTTCACACACTTTATTCTTCCCAGACTGCAGACAATGGATCTCCCAGCAGTGCTTATGAGTAAGGTTTGAAGCTATATTAGGAGCAGTCTGGGCTGAGTTTGTCCGGGAAACGCAAGTCAGAATGAAGGTGTGGAAGTTGCAGATGCTGTCCTGTAAATAAAACCTCACTGACTCATGGCAAAAAAACCCTTCTCGTTTCTATCATTAGCACCCAAATGTTTTCTGAATGTTTTCTTTTAAAGATTTTAAAGCCCGAGACGGTCTGATTAAATACAACTCTATGATGTGACAGTGAGTGCAAAAGCTGGATGTGCTGGAAAACACTTTAATTATTGCATTTGAATTCACAGCAGGCAAGAATTTGCATCTTTTCATGTGTTACTAAAGTTGATGGAGGAAGTCAGGTCAGGCTAATACAGAGCATGGGTCAACAGGTTAGCAAGCAGACAAGGTATCATACTAGGAGGCCTAAATTACTCTAACACACTTAGTAGTTTAACAGTCCCGCAAAGAATTGAGAGGCGAACCTGGGTTATATACTGCTGGAAATGGTAGATGAGTCAAGCAGAGTTAATACCACAAAAAAGAAAGAACAGAGAGAAGGCATGTCCGAACTAAGAGGATGGAAGGACCGTGACATATCGTGATGGAAATCACTCATGCCCTACGCTGAACTTAATCTTTGGAGAAAATAATAATGGGTTGTAATATCATTTTTCTTGTTTAATATGCTGCCATGTTTGCACAGTCTTCATCTCATGACATGAAAACAGGAAACGTGCATGTACTCCAAGGTAGTCTTATATTTGAATCTTCCACCTCTACAAGCTGCTGATTTATGTGTAACCTTGAATTAATAAGCAAATGGAGAACAGCGACCTTTCCTTAACCCCAACCAAGTGCCTGAATACACCAGTAAACATGTCAGTTACACTGTAAGAATGGAAATTTAAACAAAAGGGTAATACACAGTCACACATTTTAATACTATGTTCTCAGTTTTTGACTTGCTGATTAACAGTGTCACTATTTAATATATTATTTATTGCAAAAACACCTCAAGGAGACAGGGTTAATTATGTACTATTAGATTATACACAATCTAACTGGATAATTAATTTATCATCGACTTCTTGTTAGTTAATAATACATTTTACAATGGATAATATAGCCTTGTCTTATTGGAGTGTTTGTGTTGCTGTGTTGTGGATGTTTTTTTTTTTAATTACTTTTAGTAATTTTCTCCATGGGTGCCTGGAGGTAAATAAAACCCCTCTTGTTAGGAAACATAGCCACATGTACAGGTAAAAAATCAAGAAACCATTTTAGGCTGAAGATGCAGGGAAAACACATAGAAAAGGATTTATCATTTGTTTAGGTACCTTTCAAGATGGTTACAATAAGAAATACACTGTGTGCTTTAAGTTAATTGTCACTTGAGGCCATAGTTTATGTCCTACCTTACATCATCAGCATTTGCCATATGTTTTTTCAGCGTTGTCCTTGTTAGTTAACCCCTTATATAAACACTGGAGACCTCACCCCAAAGAAAATGCAGTAGAAAGTGTGACCTAGATTAAGAAGACAGTGAGTGAACCATCCATTCGTCTGGATTGTGCAGTTTCCCCATCACACTGACATACATTACACATCAAACTCTAAATTAGCAGTGAAGAGCATTCAAGATGCAAGAGCCTCAAGACCTCCATTTAACTTACACTAAAATGTCAGCACTGCTAGAATGGGTGAATTGAAATACAGTACCCAGAAAATAAGACATGTACAAAACTCTCAATTGTAGCAAAAGGGTATTCAAAGATAAGCAACTTAAACACGGAGTGAATTCCAACAGCTGGGCCACGGTTTCCACCATCAATCTGGTGAGAAAACTACAGGTTACTAGTAAAGCTACTTTCAAATACTGAAGTTGCCTTCTTGTCACGGGGGTTGCCACAGCATGGGCATCTTCCTCATAGTGAATATCTTAATATGATGGGAAAGATGTTTTGATGTGTAATTTGTGAGGAAGCTGAGGAAAGTCCAAGTAGGCATGTCCACGGGTGGAGAGAGTGGGCAGGTAAGTGAGTGGAACTGGCGGGCTGAATTATCAATTTGTAGTTGAAGCAGAGAGCCAAGGATGTCAGGTAAGATGTGGTGAGAGCCTTTCCAGGTAAGTGTTTCCTTCAGTTTAAGATTTTTACCAAGGGTTTACCATATCACTAGCTGGAGTAGAAACACACCAGTGTTAACAACCGGCCTGTGTATGGAGGTGACAGTGCATCTTTGACATCCACAGCAGTAATGATGACCAGTAGTGATGGCTGAATCACAGACAGCAGGAAAGACACTGTTTCCAGGCAAGGGGCAGGTCACTTCAGAATCAACTTCAGCTGTATATGAGGAAAGAAAGAGACAAACAGAGAGAAATCAGATTAGAGGGAAACGAAATACGCTGGGAAAGCAGGAGAAAAACAGACAAGAAAGCTGGGGCCTGGCCACCATGGCAGTTTTCTATCAGCTGGTTCTGCATCTTTGTGGGTGTATGAACCATGGACCTAATCTTTTTGTTCTCTCTTAACACATAAGCACACTACATACTATGAACTGATAGCACGTGGCTTGTGGATCGACCATTTACCCCTAGTACAGGAAGTCTGGCCCGGCTCTCTGTTTAAAGGGGCCAAGTATTAGATTCAAAGGGGTGTTCCTGGTTCACACTGCCTGACCTCTGGATGTCACACACACTCACACTTTCCTACTTTTAATATATACAGTACTTTTCTGGGTCTCACAATCAATCTGAACAGTGCTCTACTGCACTTCCTCTTTTCTTCTCAACACATACAAAACCTATGGCAAATTTCAAGCATTACAATTACTTCATTCAGGGCAGATCTACTGTGGTAGCATGGAGTGGTATGTACCACCATAAAAAAATTCTCTTGCCACCCTAGTCTTACATATTGATTTTTTTTTTTTTTATTAAAAATCAGCTACCATTAATATTTTGAGCTAGTCTAGCTACCACTAATACAGAATATGAATGAAATACATTGCCCCCACCGAAACGGCTTTTTTCTATGTTGTCAATAACAACCGACACACCAGCCTATGACTATGCTGCATTGTACATACTAGAGAATGTAACACCATCATAAAAAGGATGGATGTTAAATCTTTTGTTCTACTCTGGGATGCAGATGAGCCGGTGGGATCTTAATCTCCTTGACGGGCTATAAAGTAAATCTTTTGTCAACATGTTCACCTCTAATCTTTGGACAACTGTGTATTGTACTGCAGCATCCAAATCTAAAGCTTAGCTGAGGGAGCAAATTTTCAGCCACTTCACTAAAGTTTTACAATTAATTAAGTTGTGAACAATACTGCAACATAAAATCTTAGATTAACTTTACACCAATTGGCTTTTAGTGGGCAATTTTCTAATTAGAAAAAAATGTGCTGCGCTAAAGTGGAAAAAGCTTAGTGGAGCATGGCATAGTCTGGGAAAAAAAAAATCCCCTCATGGCCACAAAATAAGAAATGGTGTTTTAACAAGGCAGTCACACCATTTTAACTCAGAAAAGATGTCACTCTGGCTCTGCTTTTACCTCACTGTGTGTTTTTGCAACTCCAGGCTTCTTGTAAGCTTTTTCTTGTCTTAAAGACCTGGATGACCTCAAATTTTCTGCTTCGAAATTCAGATAAAACTGAGGTTATTGTGCTCAGCCCTAAATGTCTTAGAAATGCAGTATCTAGCCAGATACTTACTGTGAATAGCACTACATTAGTCTCCAGTAACACTGTGAGGAATCTTGGAGTCATTTTTGACCAGGACGTGTCCTTCAATGCACATATTAAACAAATATGTAGGACTGCTTTCTTCCATTTGCGCAATATCTCTAAAATTAGAAATATTCTGTCTCAGAGTGACGCTGAAAAAACTAATTCATGGATTTATTACTTCTAGGCTGGACTACTGCATTTCATTTTAATATCAGGATGTCCTAAAAACTCCCTGAAAATCTATTGGTTGATCCGAAATGCTGCAGCAAGAGTACTGACAAGGACTAGAAAGAGAGCGCATTTCTCCTAAACTTGCTTCCCTTCATTGGGCCCCTGTCAAATCCACAATTAAATTTAAAATCCTGCTCCTCACATACAAATTCTTGAATAATCAGGACGTGTCTTATCTTTCTCTGTAGTTTTTGTAGGGTATCTTACAATTAAAAGCACCTTGAGGCAACTGTTCTTTTGATTTGGTGCTATATAAATGAAATTAAATTTAAAAAAAATTTAATTGAGTTGTAAATCTTTAAGGGCAAAAGTTTTCATTCTGCCATAGCTTTGACAGCTGCCTTCTTTTGTGTAGTGTAATCAAATAAGCCCACAAATTATATTCAAAAATTCTGAGACCTTGTAATGTAGATACAATGCTGATCAACAAAGTACTAAGGAATTGTGAACACTATCCAGTGAAGTAAACAACACTCATGCAGGAAAGGGATTGCTATATGTTAGACTAAGTGAATAGTCATTTCTCCATGTCAGTAATTTGAAGGTGGGAGAAATGGACAGGCATAAAAACCTGAGCAACTCTGACAAGGGCTAAATTGTTAAGACCAGTGAACTGTGTCAGATTGAGGCTGAATAACTACCAATGCTGAACCAAGAAATCATCATCATGGACGGGCAACACGGTGTTGGGGATGTGCAAGAAGATGTTTGAACTGCTGTAACTCTGAGTAAAATGTACACTTCTTGAAGCATCTACAGCAAACCACCTGGTAAGTGATACCCCATAGCATTGCCCCATATACCTCTTCATTGTTGTTTATTATTAATTATCGGTATTGGTATGGCACCTGTTTTACCTTGGTGCCTTTTCAAACAAAGAATTTGTTAGTTTCTTGCTGTAGCCCCTTCTATTGCTACGGAAATCAGTGTTCCACTTTTCAGCCAGAAAACTCTGTGGTTGCGTGCCAGGGTCAGTTAGAGGCACTAGAACAGCCCATGTTTCTGTGGGTTGGTGCCATTTGATATTATGCAGCAGCAGTCATGATGTTTCAAAATAGGAGATGTAGATGCAGTTATTATAAATTGTAGGTTTCTTAACTCTGCATCATCATATTTCTTGGTACTTGTACGTTGAACTAGGGGTTCTAGTCCAGAAGACAGGTAGGTCCATTGGTCCATCACAACATGGTAGTAATGTAAATAATAAATGGACCTCATGTAGAGTATACAGCACTTTTCTATTAGGTTTTTACAGTATACAGAAAGCATTTTTTCTCGCACCTTTAACTCAATGAAAAATCAGGGTGAGTTTTTTAGGTTTCCCTACCCCAAAACACAATGTGGATCTTAATTAGTTAGCTTGTTATTATTGGGCAACTCAATCTGCATCCTGAGCCACAGCTGCCCTCATATTTACTACACTTTTAGCCCCCACTCCATGAACAGTATTGTAATATCTTTCATAAATATTTTTTTAGTGATCCACTTGGTGCTGTTGGATTGTTTGAGACTCCCAGGCTGTAGTTAGAAGCAAAAATCTAAACAGCAGAACAGCAGGAAACAGAAGCTTATGCAAATCAAATTTGTCCAACAGTGAAGTTTCTTTGGTCTCAAAAAACAGATGCAGCAAGAAAATCAAGGATGTTTTTTTTGAAACAATATAAAAGAACAATAATCTTATGGTAGGAGCGTTCTCAGCATGCC
The DNA here is from genome assembly GCF_001858045.2 of Oreochromis niloticus. Taxonomy (NCBI): domain Eukaryota; kingdom Metazoa; phylum Chordata; class Actinopteri; order Cichliformes; family Cichlidae; genus Oreochromis; species Oreochromis niloticus. Next base: position 11,391,711 of record NC_031974.2, read on the forward strand.
ACTGAACGAATTAACGGATAACAGTCGTACTTCACAGAGCAGCAGCAGTTTGGGGTTTCTTCAGTGCAGCTTGAAGAGAGATGAATTTACATGAAGAGAAAACATTTGAAATGTTCAGGAAGGTTTAAATTTATCCACAAGCCTTGACTTCCAGAAACTGATACTGATCTTAGGTGCCAAGAAAACAATAAATAACAGAGTGAATACTGTTTCCTGGATAGATGAAGCAATTTCACAGTTCTCTGTGCTGAAATGTTGTTTATGGCATTAACATATCATAATCTGTTCTCAACAGAGAGCTCTTTTACCCACGATACAAAAAAAATAAAAATAAAATCCAAATATGTGTTCTGCAGGCATTATCACTTTGGTTGATCAATGCAAGCTTGTTTTACCCATCGTTTCAATGCTGGGGGTGTTTATTGCACAGCAATTCCTTCAGATTATCAGTAAAACACTGTGGAGATATGTGACAAATGGAAAAGCCATGCTGTTTAGTGTTTTCAGCACAGCAGACACAATCTAATTTAAGAGAGCATCTTCAGTTCTATACCAAAGTTTTTGTAGCCAAACAAATATGCCTGGATTAATAAGGGTAGGTGATGCGTACTCTATAATGGCATACTGAACATTCTAAACAATGAATTAGGTTATTCATTTCATAAATTAATGTTTATTTGAAGAGTAAGTGTACACCTCAGTCTCTACCAAGCAATATTGTAAAAGAGAAATGTTAGGCAGCACTAAAGCTGCTTTTTAAGATTCATAAATAACTTCTATCAATCTTCAACACAGGAAGAGTTTATATCTTTCCAAAAGTGTTTTTATATTTTTCCTTAGAGTGACTTGCAAATCATCTCAATCAACATCAATACATCTCCACAACTGACTGCCAGCGAATGGAGCCGAAGAGCAAAAAGATACACATTTATCACAGGATCTACAGATCATTCCTGCATTTATATTAGAAAATGCATGCATCTAGAATCAGATCAACAAATATGATTTGCAGAGGTCTGCCAGAAATGCAGCCACAGGGGCTCAAAAGCTCGTGGACTCTCAGTGCTGGTTACAAGCCCAGTTAAATGGAGAGGTTTGCAAAATCAAATGTGCAGATCATCAAGAATGAGATTTCCATATTGGAAAGAGGTTTCAGAAGTACCGCATACCAAGTGTAATGTACGGTGGTGGAAACTTAATAGTTTTGCTGCATAAGGGACTGGGTAGCTTGCCAGATATCTGTTAAACAGTTGAAGTTAAACTGGAAGCTGAAGGAGGAGTGCCTCAAAAAGAACAAATGGATAATTGTGGAACAGGCTTCTCAATGCTTCGATTTGAATGGCTTTAAAATCTTGCGACAGGATGTCAACTAATAAAGAGACTGGTGGAGAGTGTATGCACAGATTATACATTTTCCACAAATTAACAGTGTGTTTAATTAGAGCTGCAGGATAAATTAATACAGGTCAATCAACAGGTCACTGCTTTCACATTTAAACTGTTCTTCCTTTTAATTAAAACAGTTTGCAGAAAAATGTTGATACACCTGAGGAGTGCTTTTCCTCATATATAAATTGATTCGCTTCATTATTGTAGCTGCACATTGGATGTGAAGACAACTTTTAGCAAAGTAATCAACAGCTGTTAAATCCCCTGCAATGGTTTCCATACAGCACTGTTTTTCCCACTTTAGAAAAATAATTGCAGAAGAGGATATCATACCTTTTGTCCATTTATTTAGCCGTTTTCCAGACGATGTTCTTATTCACAGTGGAATGTGATTGTGTGAATGATTTCAGAATCAGAATACTGTAATTCCAGAGGAAATTATATGGTCACAGTTGCTCCAAGAGCAGGGCTCATGTTCTTGAGGGTTAGCCTTCATGCATTAGTTATACTGCAGTTTGTGGTGTGTTTTCAGCTGCTTTGCTTTGTGGCTGGATATACAAATATAGAGCACTGTCTGATTTTCTTGGTTGACATCACATCTGTTGTAGTAGCCCAAAAAACTTAAAGCTGCGCTGTTCAGGAAAAAGCAGTGATTGGTGGAGGCAGGCATGTAGTTACGTGGTGATTTAGGGAGCATGATTTGCTTTTGTTTTATGTTCTGTCGGTGCATTTTTCTTTCATGTTTTCTTAGTAAGAAGCCAAAATTTCATGATCAAGGTTAAACTTTGACTAATTGTGGAACCCTATATTTCAATATATTTATAATTTAGCAGTAATTTAGTAATTTCCCACCTATCACTAATCTTATCTTTTGGTCCTATCAAAGAGGATTAAATGTTTGTGCGTTCAGATATGTAACAATCATGACATTTTTTTAAACACCAGTAGTCTGCATGCCAAATTTTCTAACTAACTACTTAAAATTCAAAACCAAATACAGGCTGATGAAAATGTCGTTTGTTCTTCTGTAATTCAGTCATAAAGCAAAGTATTGAACACATTAAAATGTTGACCTGATGATGCTGATTACAAATCATCCAGAGTGAATGTCAGTATCAAATGTCAAGGCAATCCATCCAAGAGACAACTTTTATTTAAAGGCATAAAGGTGAGCTTGAGTCAGGGGGTCTTCCATGTCAACTTCAGCTCGTGCCAGTTGGTGCGCTCACTAAGAAGAGCAGAGTTCAAGTTGTACAGACACACAACTTCCAAGTTTATTATAAAATACATTTCCTTACTGTAAGTTCACTACAAGAGACAAGAAAAATCTCCACATAGAGTTCAACTGTAACTAACCTGCTCTTAATGCTGCTGCTGCTGTGCACGGAGCCCAAGGCGGCAGTCTTTATTTAAAACAAAGGAGGAAACATATAGAACCCAAAGATAATTGTGGTCTCAGTAATTAAATAGCTTGGGCTTGATGTATCGGAAAATGCTGAGCTTTTAAGCCACTGGGCCCTGCTCATTTACTAATCCATACTGCAGGAAATGCAAATGTCGCCTCCTGTCTCACTGCTGTGGGGGAGAATTGAACACTGCGATAGATATCGTAGCCCGGAGAGGAGCAATTACATTACTTACATTATTGTAAACTGATCATGTGTGAAAAAAATAATGCAAGAGGGGAGTTCAGCAGGGGAGCTGACCGAAGTTCCCGAGTTCAGTTCAATACGTTTCATTTTCTCTTCCATGACTCTGGCTGCTGGATCTATTTCACTCCAACTGCTTTTCTATAAGAGGCCTGACCGCTTTATGATACCAGAGACAGCTTCATTGGCACATTCGTCTTCATAAAGCCATTAAAGGGAAACTCCAAAGCTATTTATAATGTATTTTCAATTGGAACATTGCATTTTGTGCTCAGAACTTTTCTGAAATTGCTTTAAAAAGCATCTCAAGAAGCTGCAAAACTAAATTTCCCTTGGTGTTTTTTGGTGCATGTTGCAGACATTAATGTAAAACAAAGCTGTAAAACATTTTCTTGACAAGATACTTGGTGTTTTTATGGGTGTTTTAGGCACATAAATGCCTTGGCTCCATGTATGACCACTTTGGCACATACTGAATTGAAATTCACATGAAATTGGTTGTAGATACTTCTCTACAGCTAGTGCAAATCTTCACATAAGCTGAAACGCTTTTCCTTTTGCAATAGTGCATCAGCCAAGGCACCTCTGTCTTCACTGAAATATGGTGGTGTGGTACGCGGGGTACACACTGACAGGTTATCATCACAGGGTTAATACAGACCAATGTGTAATCAACATGTAAATCTTAGTAGCACTTACACCATTACAGGCGATGTCGTTGTTTACGTTTAATTTGCATGCAGAGGCCTGCACTATGAATTCAACATACCCATCGTATCTTTCAATCACCAGTCACCATTATGGATAAATCTCTTGGCAACAGAGGGGCTTATTTTTTAAAGGAAGTTGAAAGTCTACCGTATGAAAAATATGAATTGATTAAACACACCATATACAGGAGAGTTTTTTTTATTTATATAGCGGCAACTCACAACAACAGTTGCCTCAAGGCGCTTTAAGCTAATAATAGTTTGCTACTAGCTAATAAATCTTGAACAAAGAGTGTAACACTGCTGCTGCAGATAATTCAGTGGAAATAGAAACAGAAATCAGAGTGTGTGTGTGTGTGTGTGTGTGGGAGGGAAAGTGCTGTAGAGCGGTAATATCGTATTAAAAGTGTGCTCTTTAAGCCATTTGGTCAAAAAGACCAAAACAGAGCTGCTATTTTAATAAAGTTTAGCCTATTTAAAGAAAGAAGGACTGACAAAAACACTGACTGTGTAAGTTAACAGATTTATGAATATCACATCTCAGAAGAATCTAATAGATTATGATGATTTTCATTAAATTAATCTTTAAAAGACAGTTTTAGGTGCTCGGTGTGAAAAAACAATTTAATTAACTCAAATAAAATAAAGAAATCTTTTGAACAAGATGAAAACTGAAAACTTGAAAAACTAAAACAAGAGAAAAACACTGAGGAAATATCAGCAATATCAAATTTGATTAAACTTTGCCTGATGAGGCATTGATTGTTGTGTTTATTGAGACTGAATGTCTAGTCAACTGCTTTTATAATGCACAGTGGTTCTATTGCAATACATGTACTGATTTTCCTTAATCTTGCCTCTAACACATGCCAAAACAATCATAATTAAATAAGATTAAATTGAATAACAATAAGAGAATAATATTTTAAAAGACTAAACCTAACACTGAAACTAAAGCAAAAAGTCAAAAGAAAAATAAACATAAACATAAAAACCAATTAGAAACAGACACAGAACTATAACAACTGTGGCCCTGAGCCAAACCTGCCCAGGTGTGCTGCATCCTTAACTAGACCATCTCCACCCACCAATTATCTGGGAGAGATTGAAAGGCACAATCAATAAGGAAAGCAAGGCCCAGGCCAATGGCTATCATATTATTGCATATTACTGACATGTAGGAGATAGCTTAAGAACTGTACATGTGTCCTGTTCCCACTTCACTATGTTGAGTGTATCACGCACATGCTTTTATAATTCCTAACATCAAAATGGACCAAAAGTCAGTGAAGGTCCAGCGATTTGAACACACTTCACATTTTGCTTCATTAATTCTAATTCTAGTCTAAACACGACACAGAAAGCTGCCCAGAAAAGGTAAGTAGCACTCATTATTTGTGTCACAAACACTATAGAGTAACATCAATAAAAATACAGAAGTTATAGCATTTTAACAGTAATAGCTGCTGAGTTTCTAGCTAACCATTCACAATAAACTTTCCACATGAATTAAACATTAAATGTTGTGACTGCCTTTCAAAAGACCTTGACATATTTTTTTTTAGGAAGCTATTATGGAAATTTCTTTCTAACATTTTTGACCCGTTTATCTTTCAGCGTGAGTCAAACTGCCTTGATTGGTCAAATATTGGTTCAAACTGTGGTCTGTTGTTTATCGTTAGACTCCAGTGAATCACTTCGGAGCCCAGCACTGTTTTTTTTACACAGATAATGAGGCTTGTGATTACCATCTTAATAGGCATTAATAAGAAATGAGTGATGGCACAAGGCACATTTGCAAACAGTACATAGAGAACGGGGTATCACAGAGTTAAACACACTTGGGAAGGGAGCTATAATCTCATGAAAATTCATTTAGCCCACTTTAGAAATGGATTATGCAGAAGAAATAAAATTAGCAAGACCGTCTGGAAAACAAGAACATATCATGGAATCGCAAAGCAGTTGCCAGTGACATTCAGTCAGTGGTTTTGTATTGTGAAATGGCGTGTTGAATCCTGCAGCAGTTTAAAGAAGCAAACCTGTGCACTGGCAGTTTGTCTTTTTGAAACTGTAAGCTTTTATATACATTATAATTAACATCACACAGCTGCTCATTCAACTGTTCCACGTTGATGTGTTTCCCCAGATACAAAGTTGAATAAAAATGGACTTTTAAGATGATGGGAACTCTTAGCCCTGATCTGGGTGTGAGTCATGCACACCTGAGACTTGAACATTTAAAGATTTATGGGACGATTCAGTGTTCAAGGTTCCTACCGAATAAAGCTGTCCAACTTTGGTGTTCACATTTAATTTCCATTTACAGGAAACAGGCTGTCATTAAATAAACACAACCTGACACAACTGGAGAAAGGTTGCAGAGTGTGACTCATTCAGTGAAGAGACCACCCGCTAAGCATTTTTAAAATAAATGCAGCATGTGCCCTTTTTTGCTGTTGCATTTCTGTCTGTGTAGTTGAAGTTGACAATTTCCAGAACAGGTCCCATAACATTTAAAGATATCATTTACAACTTACTTTTTTTTCCCTTTTCCCCCCAAAAACACTCTAGTTGGTGATGCATAATGCTTTAAAAAAATTCTCAAGTCTCTCTTATCCATATAGCCCAAGGTAAGTGCAGTTCTGAACCCATAACTGACTGAAGTTAAACACATCTCCAAATTGAAAAAGGAGCCTTTAATCTTTCATGAAATCAAACCACTAATATTATTTTTTATGGATTTGTTAGAATACCCTCACAAGACAGTAGCTTTTACAGTTAGTACTGGGTTTCACCAGTCCCATAATTAAAACTGTTTTAATGGAAAGTCAAAGCAAAGTAGTTCAACAATATAATTATGCAAACTGTTTATGTTGGTATACTTGCAAAACTAATGACAACATTTTAACTGATGATAAGTACGACAGAGGAAAATGACTAACATGTTAAACTGAAATTAAATCATGATAAATTTTACAGTTCATTCAAGCCACCTTTCGTGGCTTGAATGTTAGTACCAGTTAGTACCAGATGAATTGGTTTGATTTGTTCAGAAACCGCTGATCTACTGGATTTTCCAAAACAACCATGTTTAGGGTTTATAGATTTTGGTCCAAAGAGACAATGTACAGTATTCAGAATCTCGCTGTCGATGCCAGAGGCCAAAAGAGAGTGCCCAGACTGCTTTGAGTTGATAGGAAGGCAACAGTGATAGCTGTTGTTACAACCAAGGAATGCATAAGATTATGAATTATGTCGAACCTAAGATTAAATGGTCTACAGCAGCAGAAGACCACACTGGGTGTCAATCCTCTCAGCTAAGAACAGAAAACTGAAGCTGCACTTTTCACAGGGACATCAAAGTTGGACAGCAGTAAGACTGGAAAACCATTGGGCTGGTGTATCTCAATATCTGCTGTGCCGTTTGGATGGTAGGGTCAGAATTCGGTATAAACAACATGAAAGCTGTTCAAAGTATGATAGAGCATTTCATCCTTGTTTTGGTGGTGTGATGATGTTGAGAATATTTTCTTTGTATACTTTGGGGCCCTTAGTACCAAATGAGCATCATTTAAACACTGGTAATAATAATAATAATAATAATAATAATAATAATAATGTATACCTCATTGATCCCTGTGGGGAAATTCCTCTCTGCTTTTAACCCATTCACTCAGTGAAGCAGTGGGCAGCCATGGGGTGCCCGGGGAGCAGTATGTAGGGACAGTACCTTGCTATCTATCATCATCAAATGTTATAGTGTCAATATAGAGAAAAATCTCTCAGGAATCCATTAGACGGCTCTGAAAGCAAAATGGGTCCAATCTGCTATAAGCAAGGTGTACCTAATGACATGACTATCTGTGTAAATGTAATCTTTTAATGTTTTTGATAAACCCCACTGTCCTTATGAGTCATGTTAATAATAAGTAATAAATTTAAATCTGAGAGGAGGGTGGTGTAAGAGTACAAGACTTGCTGTATATCTCACAAGTGGACACATGTGGACTTATTGAATAGTGTTATGAATAGAACAAATGGTATACCACTGTCGTGATAGAAAACATGGTTGTCAAGGAAATGCAAAAGCCCTCGAATCCAGTAGTTAACAGCAGAATCAAAATGTTAACTTTCTGATTGTATCAGATAAAAAGAGTGGGGATAAAAAGTTCAAAAGATTTAGCCTCTGGGGATAATGAACATCCATTATAGCAGTCCATTAAGTCAGTGTGTGGGTACTTCTGTAAGAAAATGCAAACTTCAGCTTAAGGACATCACTGAGGAAGAAATACTTGCTTCTTTGTTATCCACTTTCTTTCTTAGTTCATTCATCCATAAAGAAAGGATATGTAGAGATTTGTTTTCTGCAGCTTTGTGGAGAAATGTTGACTTCGACAGAGAGTATCACTGAACAGCCTCAGACAATGCAATTAGCATGTCCCTTTAAAGCTGTTACTTTGTTCTTATTCAAAGGATTTTGGTAATTGTTTGTCACAAACAGCAAAGGAAATATATTTTAACACAGGTGTGGAATTTAATTGAACTAACATAATATGATGACAGAATGAAAATACAGGATAATGTCTTTTAAGTCAGTTGCTGCCTTTATGTTAAGCAGTCAAACCGCTTCTGTTGAGGCTCTATTGATGCAAAGTAAGTGAAACAGGGAGCAGTGAAGCCAGAAATGCCCCATCATGTTGGTACTTCATCATTTAAACAATCAGTGTTTTTGTAAACCCACATTAGAGGGTTTGATTACCTTTCTGTTATAGCCCCTCAGAAACTGAACAGCAGACAAAATAAATTGGATAGACAGATTCAATTTTTGAGGAGCTTCTTGCCAAACTTAGAATTGTTGACTGGATGCTCCAAATCACAGCGAGCTGATAATTAGGCCACTCGTGGGTCAACCTTTTCAACTGACAGGCTGAAATGAAAAAAGAAAAAGTCAAGAGTGAAATTAAAAACAGACTTCAGACATCAAAGTAAGTAGTCCAGATTCGTGGGATGATGACATGACTGGGCACTTTAACAAATTAAAGCTGTGTATTACTCAGTAGGGAGAAAAACAAAAAAAACACCTAACATCCAAAGCTGAGGGCCAGACTAAAAGGAATAAGGGCTTATTACAAATTTTGAGCTGCTTGTTTGTTCTTTATGCTGTCAGTTCTCCATTCCTTTTCATTTAATCTTTTGTCTGGTTTTTTGTGTTGTATCATCTCTTAGATTATCTTTGTTTCTTCATGACACTGGAATCTTCAAGAGCTATTAAACATACAATTAGTAATCATGCCACTATAAAATCACTACTCCCAAAATGTAATTATTTATTTTTAAAAGGTGTTAATTGTGTGGATTCATCAAGTTTTCAACACAGTGTGCCAGTTTTGTCAAAGCTGGTGGCATCTTAAAGATATTCACAAGGTTTCCTTTGGGACTCATGATCTAATGGACCAGCCAGAACAACAATGGATGCCAAGTGATAACAAAGAAAGTCAGCATTAGTAGGTTGGTGTGGTGGCGATGTAGTACATCACAGACGTTTTTTAACCAAGGTACATTTTGTTTCCACATGATTTTTTTTCTCTTGTCAGGTTTATCCACCAAAAAGTGCTTAATGTGTGTAGTATCCTCAGAGTCATGCTGTTATACCCCTGTCTAGAGATATTTAAGGGTTAAGAGAGTGTCCCCTCCTCAGTCCGCAAAACCAGAAGTAATTCACAGTTAAAGATGAAGTTTATTACTACTCTTTTCCGAAAGGACTAGACCAAACCTGAAAGTATAGGTTCTGAGATAAGCCAAGACCAAAGTAAAAAACAAAACCATTTTTTTTCAGGCGAAAGTGCAACCTAAACAATATGTGAAACAAAACCAAACAAAATACCAGTGCTATCCCTAACTCCCTACCTCAACAAAACACAAGACAAAACTGTACAAAAATAAGTAGGAAATTCACCCTTCCTGCTTCAGAGATATTTACACAGTGGGTGGACTGTGCTATTTGCAACACTATATAAAATCCAGGTTACTCTCAGGAAAGCACACATAAAGAACTAGCAAAAGTTTGGAGACTGAGGACAGGATCTGCAAATGCTGCTGCTGTCAGTTGCTGCCAGTTGCTGCCAGTTGCTCACTTGGTAGCAACTGCTGAAGTCAGGGCTTTTGAAATGACTAGATGGTGATGAGGACCAATCAGTAGCTGTAATGTCAAGGTCACCCCATATGGCTCAACCAGTCAAGAGAGGAACCTGCAGAAACTTACAAATCCTTAAAGGGTAAGAACACTTCATCTCACATTTTCCTCTTCAGACACAGGTTATCCAATCAAACATAACAGTACAGTTTAAATCCCTTTCCCATGTTCTCCGTTAGATGAGCTGTGCAATTTAACTTTATTATTAATTAATGTCAATTTCCAACAGCACAAAATCCAGTCAAAAAACCCAATAAATATTTAGTGAATGATGGTCAAATTATGGCTAATCTCCTCTCTATCGGCTCATTATAGCAGCTCTGCCATATGCCAAAGCCAACTATGTGCATAAATGCCTTTAGAGATGCCCTTCATAACAACATAATGTCTTAGACAGCAGCCCTAGTGCATAGCTGCAAATTAACAAGTTGAAAGAAGAAACTGCACAACCTTTTTCAACTAAGAAATATCTCCAAACTGCGAACTTTGTTGTCTAAATCTGAGTTAGAAATGATTATTCATGCTTTTATTTCTTCTCGCTTAGATTAACAGTTTTTTTCTTTGTTTGAGCAAAAAGAGTCTTGACCGTCTCCAGTCAATCCAGAATGCTGCAGCAAGGCTTTTAACAAAGACACGAAAAAGAGAGCACATTACACCACTTTTACACTCATTACACTGGCTTCCAGTACATTTTAGAATTCATTTTAAAATCTTAGTACTGACTTTTAAAGCTTTGAATCGTGACGCTCCTGTCTATATTTCTGATCTTTTAGAACCTCACGCTCCCTCTCGCAGCCTGAGATCATCTAATCAAAGGCTGTTGGTAGTCCCCCGAACCTGTTTTAAAACCAGAGGTAATAGATCTTTTAGAGCGGTGGCTGCCAGAATTCTCTCCCTCCATCTTTACATTGCCTGGATTGTTTTTATTCTTTTAAACATCATCTTAAGACTCATTCATTTAGACTAGCTTTTAACTAGATTTGTGTTGTATGTTTGATTGTGCTGTTTTATGTTATCTGTTTTATATTATTGTGAAGCACCTTGTGGTTTTTATCCTGTGAAGAGTGCTATATAAATCAATAAAATAAATTAAAGTAAAGTAAAGTCGTCTTTGTGGAGAATTCCGTTGTCAGATAAGTGGATGCTTTAAATTAGGTTCTTTTATTTAGTTAATGGTAGTTTTCACTATAATAATATAATAACAATTTAGCAGAGGCAGGGACATGTAATAGATACCCTGGTAAATAGCTAAACTAAAAAGTGACTTGTTATCTTATGTTGCTTAAGCCTAAAGCATGCATTGGGAACGTGGTGATGCCACAATTTGACTTGGTCATAAACAGGCTGGCAGACTGCGATGCATTTTGTGCTGTTTGTGTTTATTTTGTGCTTTCTTTCAGTTCTCTCTCATTTTTTACTTTTCTGTCAGCATGTTAATGAAGTTGAGTTATTTAGCCCCAGGAGACATGAAGTTTCAACTAAAGTAGAAACATTAACTTCGTTTCTACCCATGCCGGCTTGTCTCTCCATTTACTTTGCAGGGAGCTGCGTCACCCCTAAAATTATTGAAGTCTGCTGTTTCCACTTTTAACACTAAAAATCTACATAACTCTGCGGGGAGGCATACAGAAAAATATCGCTCTATGCTCTGCGAATTATTTTATAGGTCAACTCATCCAGCTTGGCTGAAGTTTTGTTTGAGTTAAGATTTTTTCAGTTTCATCTTACTATTCAGTGTATGATTCATGATACTTTTGGCTTTTTCTGTGTTATTTCTGTTCAAATTGAAGGCGTTGGAGCAAGAGAAGCCATAATTATTTAGGTGTCTATTCCTGTTCCATACAATCATATGCCACAGTTACTGGTTTCTTGGTATTTGAAATGTTGCTTAGCGATGACTATTATCTACCTGTTATTTAGTGTGCCATCAATCATGTTAGAGTTCACTCATCCCGTATGTTAGTTTTTCTGACCGTCAAAACCAAGGCAATCACTGTATGCTGGTGTGGTTTGCTAGTCCTTATAGGTTTAAATCTTCAGGTGTCTAAATTAGCTGAAACCCCTACGCACTCCACTTCTAACTTATGTTTACTGCCCGTGGTGACCTGCCCTACTTTCCACCAGCCAGTGCTGAGACTCCTCAATCTTAAAAATCAATCACCATAGTAAAACCTGGGTTATTGCCAGCTTTTCTGACATGCAGTGTGTTCAAAACTCTAAAATGGAAACTAAAAGTGGTACAAAGACTAACATGTCTCTGAACTGGGGGAAAAATGCTGAACTGAACTGTCTGGGTCAATATTGTGTCTTTTCATAACTCTTTCATTTCCTTTTTAAGATCTCAAGGTTATCAACTTTACAGCCAGACAGTCCCCATTAAGTATGCTTCAACTCTCTGATGACAGCTTAATAGATTCAAGGGTTTTCAGCTGAAAAGAAAAAAAATACAACAAGCAAGGGGGGTGGGGTGTTTGTCTCCAGTCATGCATCAAGAGTCTGACAGATCAAGCAGATGGAAACTTAAATATGTATGGGCTGGCCTTTGGTCTGACACCTATAGAAAGACCATAAATAATGGATGAGAAATAGCTCCTATAGATTTATCTGTTTGTGGGATTTCTTTTGCAACAAGCATTTGTATGAACTTGACACCATGAATGAAAGGGGAAAGTCAGCCTATTCCTGGTTTTTAGAGCATATGCCAGCAATTATGCTAACATTGCCTTAGGTACATTTTCAAAACTGCTACAATTTTAAGTGTAGTCTTGATATGAATTTAACAGTCAGTCACTTGAAGACTATTAAAAGTTTTATACTTACTAGTTGATTTACTATGAAATTGAACTGCCACAGTATCAGGTCTGGGGGATATTAATAGCCAACTCCAATCTTGTAAGTCATCATCAATCTTCCTATGAGTTCAACTGACAGCGATTTCCCCTAATTTGCATATGATTACGCAGCTCGGCAAAAGGCGAAGCTTAACTGCCAATCAAAGAGATACCTTAAAGAGGACCTTTACCTACAGCGTGGCTAAACCATAAGAAGAATGGTCACTATTTCAAATAATGTGATGCTATTCTCTATGACGAATTACAACGGCCTTTTTAATATGGAAGCCAAAGTGTTAATGTTGTCTGTTTAAAGAGGCCAGCAGGAAGTCTCCTTTGGGCATCTTTTTACCCAATGCATTTCAAAGTGGCTTCGCTGACAAAAGCAAGTCAACTGTGATGTCTGTACACAATTGAAAGGAAAATAAAGACAACATGTACTTGCAGGTTAATGAGCTAACTGTAGTACTTTTTTGAATGAGTGCATGGATAAGGCACCGCCCAGTGTGCAATTGATATAATATGCTTGTGGATGGATAAGTTCATAGCCTATGGGTACAATGTGTCATGTACCACATCCAGCCTCCCAATTTAACTAGTTAGTACTACTTGAACTAACAATGGGGAGCAAAAGAACTTCTAGAAGAAGATTCCAGAACTCTTTTCCCTTTATTACAGCTTCTACATATTCATATCTGTTAATAAAGATTATCTGTTTCCTAATGTTCATTTTCTCAAAATCCCACGTGTCATTCCCATAACACAGCATCATCCACATTAATAAAGGTGATAAAATATTTTTAAAAAGAGTGGGAGGGCACTATTAACTATAAGAGTGATAACTACTAATAACTGAGCTAATGAGGTGTTAACAATTGAAACAACTGAAACAGGTGTACCAGCAACCTAAAAGAGAAATTCACATGCAAAATCACAGTGTGTAAGTGACAAGCTATGCCTTTATAAGAGGGTTACGTGCTGTCTGGGTTATTAATTGCAGAGATCATGGCTTCGATTAAAGAGAATTTAATACTGGGCTACAAAGTGGTACCTTATTTATTTGAATGAAAGATATGCAGATATGCATACACCCCAAAAAAATGAAACAAACAAACAAAAAAAACAACAACAAAAATTGCAAAGGTCCTCCACCAGATTTAAAAGCTTCTGCATTAGAATCCTTCTCAATTAAAGCAAGTAGAACAAAAATAAATGAATGAATGAATGAATGAATGAATTAAATAGCAAAAAGCAGTGAGATAAGATGCTGTCAAATAATTATTTATAAAACGTCTTCACTAAATTTTGGATGATTTTAATAATTCAGCCTCCACCTTTGCTTTGTTGTATTGTCTTGTGTTTTGTCACGTTCCACAACACATATGGAATTTAAACCTGAACTCTTCTTTTATCTCTCACTGACCTCTTTCACATTTGTCCTATCAGTCCTGCGGCTGTCACCTGCAGCCTCCCTCAGGGACTGAGGATACTTGATTCTCAGGATTCTCTGCATTTCACACAAGGTCTTACTCAAACCTTCTCATTCTTTCAGCGGTTTATTCAGTACAAAAGGAGAAAGAAATAGATATGCAAAGAGATAATGATAAAAGCTGAAAGAGATGGACGGATTGACAGTAGAAATGGGACAGATTCAAAAGCAAACACACAAACAAAAGATGATCCCCGTTGTGTCTAGAAATGTGCAAAATAAGCCATTTGAAAGAGTAGGAAAGAAAAAAATTTCCATAGCAGTAATACCTTCATAAACAACTCTTTTAGGGGCAAACTGGGGATAAGCATTCAACATATTTCGTCACCTTAGGATTTTATGAATACCCAAGTTTAATAACACTTATTAAGAGAAGAAAGCAGTCAATACAGTTTAGTTTATTTCTTCTTCCTTTTCAAATACTCAAAAGTAAAAGAAAGCATGTCTGAACAATTAAGTAGCCCCACAGACTGATAACTAATTAGTACCTTTAATGTCCAAAATTAAAGGGGTGTAATATAATGAGTTAATCAAACTTAATCTAGTTAACTAAATTAATTTGATCAGCCAGGAAAAGTTTAAACCCTTTTAAAGCACAGCCAATGAGTTACAACCCTGTACTAATGTAGCTGGTGTATGCTACAATCACAAAGGGGTTGGACATGACCACATTTCAGTGACTATATGCAAAAACTATAAGACTATATGCAGAGAAATTATAGTCGTATTGCCTTTAAAATGGTTGCTTTGAAGATCAGGTGTTTGACCACTTGCGGTCAGTTGCCATCTTCAAATTGACTTTCGTGCATCAGGCCAGTAATAAAACAGCAACAAGACAGTCAGCTGCTGAATGTAGTCAACTATATCATAAACAGATTGCATGTAGTTGGTGACAATGCCCCATTCAGTCTCAAACTGATAGCAGACTAACTATAAAAACAAAAAAAAAGATGAAAAGTGCAAATCTGCCAACATCTACGTACACAGAAGTTCACATTAACCACTTACAAAGTTCAGAACAAGAACTTTATAAAAGCAAAAGTTTTCATTGTTGCTGCAGGATTAAGCTTTTACTGCAAAATTACATGAGCACTTGGCAACTTTGCTTTTATACAGTATTATAACCTGAAAATGTTTGTAAACTTAGCACTAATACATTGAAGACAGTGTTATTAACTCTGAGATGATGTTGGCCTTGTTAGGCAGAGTATAAAAGACATCTCTGTGGAGCTATACAGTGAAATAGGCACCCTTTCTGTCAGGTCGGTTGAGTCTCACCATGTTTGGTCATGGCACCGCCTCTGGGCAGGTTCCTCTGCAGTTCACCTGACGTGAACACCTGCGTCATCAACTGTCCTTGGCCAGTTGGTCATACAGGCCTCCTCAGTTGCTTATCCTTGCTTATCCTAGTTTATGCTTACCAGTGTTTCTTCTTGTGTTCCTTGCAGTACCTTTGGATCCATCAAACTCACGTCGTGCAGTTGGATTCCTCCTCATGAGAATTCTGGATTTTATGCTCACTGGCTGTGTGCACTGGCTCACCATTCACCACCTGCCTGCCCCTCTGCCCACGCTGTCTCAGACTGCAGAGCGCTCTCTGGATCTGGACTCCCGGCTCACCCAACTTTGCACCGGTCACTCACCTGGCCTTCCGCAGCTACCCTCCCATGCTGACTACCTCTCGTCTGTAAAAGTAAGTCATATCTGCTCAGACTGTTCAGATTCGTTCCCGTCACCAGCTCCCAGTGCATCTTTTAACACTTATCTCCCTCTGTTCCAGAGCTCCACTTATCACGGGCTTCCCCTGTGCACCTGAGAACTCCCTGTGCCTTTTTATTAGTTGTAAATACTTCAGTGATTCCGACGATAAAATTTTGTTGGTTTTGGAGTTTGGCTGTCTGTGTCTGGTTCTGCATTTGGGTCCACGTCTCGTACTGGCCTGCGGGCCCCGTTGACTTTCAGGTATAATGAAGAGAAAACAGAGGTCCTTGTTTGTGCCCCTGACAAACTGGTGCCTAAGGGGATGGAAACTCTTAGAAGATTTTAGCAGATGTTGAAAGGGGACTATCAGGAATCTCGGGGTAACTTCTGCCTCAGATTTAAGATGATCATGTTAAAATTTTGATTCACTCTTCTCCTAGTAATACACTCTGAGTTAGAAATGATTGTTGTTACATCGATTTCATCTTGTCTGGATTTTTAATATTCTTTTTTCACTCATCTTAACAAAACCTCCTTGGGATGTCTTCAAGTTGTTCAGAATGGAATGGCGAGGATTCGAATTAAGTACTCTTATGTCACACCTTTGCTAATTCAGTTGGACTGACTCCCCATCAACTTCAGAGCAAATTCTGGGTTTGACTTTTAGAGCTTTGCATGGGCAAGCGCTGGTGTACAACAGTCAAATTTTACATCCATACATCCCCATCAGGTTCCTGAGGTCTTGTGATTAGGGACTTCTGGCTGTGCAACATATAAGGCTGAGAACTAAAGGAGACAGAGCTTTTGCCACAGTGGCCCCCAGACTCTCTCCACCTGAGGCTGACTGTTACGTTTAAAAAAGGAGCCAACAAGAGATTTTTAAAACATGAACTTTTTCACTTTATTTTTTTAACTTCATGTTCTGTTATGATGCACTCTACGATATTCATTTAAAAAAGATGCTATATAGATAAAATTTTACTTACTTAAGACACACATACTTTATACAACTATATATAACGCAAACCTCTTTACTAAGCAACTAACTCAGACTGAATTCCTCTTCAAATTTCAGGCTGAGTGCTCATCCAGGAGCTGAATCCATTAGTAATCATGTATAATACAAGAGCCACAATCGCAAACACAGCTCTTTGGGGGAAAGTTTTCAACCTCCAGGACATATTGAATGAACGCACTGAAGAAACTATAGATTATGTAGCTGTTTGTGCATGCAAAATCAAATTATAGCCAGTGGCAAGGTCTATATGATTAGTACACACTGGCTTCATTAAACCGTAATTAACCTAAATTATCTCTTTGGAAATAGGATATATTTGTCCTTCACTTCAAAGATCCTCATATGTCTTTCTCAAAAATGCCAAACAGGCTCACTGACATTTAGAGGGGAAAGTGATGGGTCCCCATTCCCAGAAGAAAAACTGACAAAGTGCCTAGATAAGGGGTTGGGCCACCATGCACTGTCACAGCAGCTTCACTGCTGCTTGGAACTTGTTCTGGTCTCTGCAAGTTCAGTGAAAGGATTGAACAACATCCTTGTAGCGCTTATTCCCTCATTTGAAATTTTGATTATGGTGGTATAACATGCTGCTTAACAAAAAAATAAATAAATAAATCTTCAGACACTCTCTTAACACAGATCTCTTTGCTGTAAAGGCCATTTTGTGTGGCTCACATCATTTTCTAACTTATTTAATGAATCACTGACACCTCTTTCCAGTTGCTGGGGCATTCTCACCTTAGGTGGAATTCTTATCAGGATTGAAATGTTTCATCATAGGATAAAGTAGTCCTATATAATTTAATGAGACGGGATGAAAGACAGTGAGAGAGTTGGTTGTTGCTGTTGGGAAGCTGCAACTTATATCCACTAACCAATCACTAGGAATTCAGCTTTGTACAGTTTACAAATTTAATGTCTTACTCAGGTTTTTTAGATCTATGTTGCCCGGTGTGGTTTGCAATGAAATTATTAGTGTTAAAATCACAAAGTGTGTATATGCCTGTACAAATTTTTTATCAAACTGGAGGACATAGATTCACTTAATGTGGGGCACTAAAAACCAGGGTAAAAATGAAGCCAGTTTAAATTATGAATCAGGTAGGGAAAATAATTTACAGATGCTATCCCTTTGCTAAATAATATTTCTTATTAATATAAAACCGTGGCTCATTTAATCTGCACTGATTTTCTCTTTCTGACTAAAAGTCCACATAGAATAACAGAGCCGTGAGCCTCGTTTATCCTTTCATTTGTCAGCCTTCATAACAAGTGCAAGTGCAGAGTAGACAGGCAAACATTTAAGCAAAAACCCACAGGTAGACACAGATGGACAGCATTGCCAAATGAAAAAAAAGTATATTATATAAATATACACACACACACACACACACACACACACACACACACACACACATACATATATATATATATATATATATATATATACATATATATATATATATATATATATTTATTTATTATTTATTTATTTTATTTTTTTTTTTTAAATGAAAGCTACTGCTTTAAGTGGGAGCTGTTTGTGTAGTGCCTGTACAGAACAAGTTTCATCCTTTCAGGAGTGAAGGTGTTACCGGAGGCTGATATCTCCAAGGCTGTTGACCTGAAAGGAGTCTTATGTATTCGGTCTAATAAGTACCCTTCTATTAATATACATTAAGAATCTAGTCAGCGATGTACAGAATGTACTCACAAACCATTTGTTTTATTCCCACCATGGCAATTATCTGTTAGTATACACATAATATAATATGTGGTTCTGATTTCAAACATTGTTTATGGCAGTTTAATATTTTTTCAGTTGCTAATGCTCATAGGCTTTTTTCAAGGTTGTAATGTTCTAAAAAAAAATGCTTATTATTACTATAAACAACAGAAACCAGGTATCATTTTCTGACATCAGTATTCATGTTGATGCAGGTGACCTGGCAGGCATGACAGCTGACTCTGTCAGGAAACCTGTCAATCAATCATAAATTCACAGAGTTGTTGTGAAGGAGGAAAGAGGTCAAACAATTTCTTTTTACGGGGCCATAAATATATATACATTTTTATGCTGTAAAGTTGGGTATTTTAATATGGAAGTGTATGGGGATTGACTACCATTTGGAGCATGCCTCAAGGGGCACTTAGAGAAACTGCAGCTTTTGTGCTGGCTTTATTGTTCAGCTTTAGAGATGATCCTTTGGTTTTGGTACATGTGAAGATTAACCTCAAAGGACTAGTGGACTGAAGAGTTAAGGAAACCAGTTTGGTCTCAGCATCGGAAGGGACACAATAACCCGCCTACCAACGAGGACTTAAAAATGTCCAATGAAAAACTAAGCAATAGGAAAAAACGTCAAAGTCAACTGGTTTATTAAAATGTAAGCTCTGTATTTCAATTTTTTTTTTTATTTGAATCACATATTTAAAAATGAGGTCACATTTTTTATGCCAGTTTTAAATATTCAATAAATGGGATACAGAGAGATAATATGGCGTTATTTTAGTGCTTCTATTCTGAGCACTAAAATAACGCCATAAGATACAGGTATCTATTGCTCTGATACAGCATGTTCCTGATCTGCTGTGACAGTCCTGCCAAACTCAGTGCACATTGCTTATAGTTTGTGGTCTCTTCATGTCCTTTTCTCCCAGTCTCTCTTTCTTTACCCCAGCTGCTCAAAGCAGATGGCTGCCTTCCCTGAGCCTGGTTTTGCTGGAGGTTCCTTCCTGTGTTTTTCTGGTTCTGTGAATCAGTGCTGTATAAATAAAATGCAATTTAATTTATTGAAAAAAATAGATGGGATTATGAAGTAAACATTGCTTTTAGGAAGTTTCATTAACTTCAGTCTTGCACAAAACTTTGTATTAACAAAAAAAATACATAAAAATACTCCAACCACTAGAGCAAACTGTGCAAAGAAGTTAGAATATATTGAAGCACACCCAGCTAGTGGGCTTTACGGTGATGTGTGGGCTAACATGGTGGCTCCTAGAATGAAAAACATGGGTAGGCAAATCCACACCCTTAGTTTAAATGTCAACAAATGTCAACATGTAAAACTACAAAGGAAAACATTAGAATGAACTTGGCAAACCTACCTCAGTTACAGTTTTTAGTGTGTGAGGTAGATATTATTTGAGGACACAGCTAGAATACTATTGTACTTCGAATGAAAAGGACACCTTTGGCGAAGGATTCAGAGAACAAAGATGGAGAGACCTTTTGAACATGCGTTTAAATATTTCAGATAGTACTGATCAGATTAGAAATGAAAGCCAATCTGGATGATATAGAACCCTGTTTGTAACCTCACACCAAATCAAACATGAGACAGACTTTGAACTTATAGAGCCATCCAAATGACCTTGGGATCACATTTGAAACGCTCCATTGTTATTGAACATGCAGCAGAGATGGCACAGACAGTGACTGTAGTCTAATCAATGGCAGGCCTTTTACCGCTTTCTCCTTCCTTTGTCATAGAGCACAATATTTCATTACTGTGGATTAAAAAGATGGAGCAGACAGCAATGTTTGGCAAATCTCACGGGGGATTTGAGGCTACAAATAAAAGGGGTGTGTGATGTGTTGTGAGGAAAAGGGGAAATAGAAGGTGAGTGTGTAGCTTGCAGAGCTGAGAACTGAATAGAAGCTGGTTTGAAATTAAGCATTTATTAACTGATTAACTGGGAAGGTGACCATGATGATAATATTCAAAGAGGTTTTGTACTGACCTTCAAACACAACAATCATTGGAAAACTTCTTTGCTTTTTGTGTGGCCAGTGCACCTCATTCCCAGCCTATTCAGTACCAAGCATGAGAGGTTCATGCAATTGCACAGTTCTTAAAATTCATTTATTTTGTCATTATGTTGCAAGCATCAGAATCTGAAAGAAGAATGCAAGTTATTATTCAAATATAACCAAATGTGTCTGCTGTCTATTGTAATGCAAGTTTTAATTTGGGATTATTGTTGTATTTTGATTTCAAAATACAAGAAAACATTTGTTTTTCTTGAAGATGCAACTTGTTTTATCTTATTGCTATTGGAGAAAAAGAAGGATTTACTATAAAGAAAGATGTATTAAGCTTGAAATAAGGGTTTTCAGTGTCACAAAGGTTTCGCTTATTTTGCCTGGATCAGCATAGTCATTTATGCCTGAAGACATAACTGCTGATTATATTCAGAGCTTCAGTTGAAAATTGGCTGTAAGCAGCATATTTTCATTGAAAGAGCTGCCCCTAACGGAATACATTTTATACATGCAACCCCTTGAGCCATATGTTACAGCATTGTAAATTGTGCGACTCATTGCTATGAATATTTGCACAAATTTAGATGGTGATACAAAAAAATGTAGAAATATGTTTTATGCCTGGTCCTAGTTACTAAGTATAGTTTACACAGGGATTGAGGCTAATCAGAAAACAGTTTAAAATTGATCAGTCTTTTTGCAGTTTACTATTCAAAAAAATTTAATTAGTTTCACTTTGATTTGGCCAAAAACTAAAATGATTTCCACATCTCTGTCATGAGGCTATGGATGGTGTAATGGCAGAGCTGAATGAAATAAATACCATAGAAATCATGCCGCCATTAAACAGTGGCACCGACTATGGCTTCACAGGATAATGGTTTACACGATTTGCGTTGAATTTAAGGTCACTGGTATGACTAGAGACACCAGTCCTGTTAAGGGTTGCATCAGGAAGCGCATCTGATGTAAAACTCCCCCACATCAAACATGTAGAGCTACCTGCTGTGGTGTCAAGGAAGCCATAATGATTTCCTTCAGTCATTATTGTCTTTTTCCATTTTACTTGTTGTATAATGGAAACAACAAGTAAAATGAAGAACAAACACTGAAGTAGAAGGCCGGTGTAATCTGATTTGAGTTGGTTTTTAGGTTTTCTCAAACCAGCTAACATAAAGAAAGCCTGGTTATTTTGAAGTTGCTGAAATACATTCATTGAAACAGTGCACATGTGATTGTAGTAAACCTACACCCAGACCTAAGGAGATCTTTATCAACTCTTCAAACTCATACAAAAAAACCAATACAACAAAAGTTTGTATGCCTTGAAGTTTGCTGCAGACATTACCATGTCAGTAATGTTTAAATGGGTTTGCAGGTACATAAAGTAAAATTAAAGACAAACAAATCTAATGTGTTAAAGCCAAGAAGATGCTATGACCATTTAACAGCCATAAAATTGCCATTCTCACTCAGATTCACACCTATAGGCAATTTAGAATCACCAATTAACCTAACCCCACTAACTTTGGACTTTGGTAGGAAGTTGGAGTACCTGAAGACAACCCACACAAACATGAGGAAAACATGTAAACTCCACACAGAAATGCTTTGGTAATATGGTAGAGATGAAATCAGGACCTTCTTGTTATGAACAGTGCTAATTATTGCGCCACCCTGCTGCTGTGTGTCAGTGAATTATGGAACTAATGTTAGCCTAATTACCTTGCTAGTTAGCATCTGGTTCGTGGCTATCCATTCTCAGATAATGGCTTCCCATTTGATTCTCTCTCATACATGGGAGACTTGGCTATTGCATCTTTGCTTCATTTTTTTGACAGCTATAAGGAAATTAGGGTCCAGTTACTCTTTGCATCTTACTGCTAAACTCTTCATTTGTCACATGTTCAGTGTATGAAGTGCCTCAAGAACTTTTTGTTACATCTTATCTGTGTTCCCACAATTCTTCTTCAAAGCACTGTTATCTGTGCTATAGTTGGCAAGATTTCACATTTTAAGTCATGATCTGATATGATAGAATCAAAGTACTTTATAGTTTTCACTGTTTTCAGTCTTTTCCTGCCAACTCTGATTTCACACTTGATGCTTTGAGCATTGTTGGCCATGAGCTTTGTCTTTTTGGTGCTGCTCTTAATAGAAAAAGCTGACACTCCTTTGTCAATGTGTTACATAAAACTAGCAAGTTCTTTCCCTTCGCCTGCAAGGTAATCAATGACATCTGCCAGAAGCAGGTCAGGTGATTGTTCATCTTTCGATTATAATTGTGCCTTCATGGTCTTTTAGGACATCATCCATAATTCTTTCCAGATATGTTGAAGAGGGAGGTTTAGAGTAGACATTAGTAGACACTTTTGAAACCTACTACCAACATCCATCAGCTCCAGGCTTTTTTTTTTTTTAGTCTGAAATAAGGAACCTGGAAGAGAATAAATCTACTACTATCAGTGTTTGGTGTTAGAAGAAAAACACTTAACTGTAGCTTTAAGACTGATGAGGTTTGGAGTAAAACTCAAATGTAAATGTGTTCAAGGTGAGTTGCAATAATACCAAACACTAAATCTATCTTTGAGGAATGATTAAAGAGGAGAGATACTGCTTATATTGTATGATACAAAGTGTGGAAATAACCAATGCTGCAATATCTACTTTTCGGAAGAAGTCTGCTCATCAACATGATAAATACAGGTTTGGGTATTTATGTTAAAATAAAAAAAAAAATATTAATTTGGATGACTGACTCTCTTTTCTAAAATATTTTGAGGTAAGATGTCAGAATCAAACATAACTAGTTGCATTAACAGGCTGAAAGACAGATAATGGACTCTAGTGAACCCCTTGATAACAAAACAACTACAATGTAATGTCATAATCAGCCAGTGATGAGATAATTACTGTTAATGAACATTTTGATGACCTAATTTACCGTCCTGAGTATTATCATACATATCCAGATAATCGCTCCAGCAGTGTTTTTTTGTTCATGTTCAGATTATAAGTCTTGATATGTTTCTTGTCGTGTGACTGATGAACCCTTTATCATAAAGCATGTGTGTCCCTATCTTACCATCTTGCATCAAGAGTATTTTGTGCCCAGGGAAATCAAGATTGAAGTGATTGCATAACAAGTGTGGCAACCCAAAAGTAAAAGGTTGCAGAGTGAGAGGGAGTACTAAAGGAAAGTCCAGGATGGAATCTGGCAGTTTGCTGACCTTGGTCATCTCCTACAGACAAGCCGAAACATGAACGGACATTAATGGATTGCCTCCTTGCAGTATCACTCACCTCTGCCTATGTGTACTCTCCTTTTTTCCAGCTTAGAAAAAGACATCCAGTTCTGACGCCTCTGAAAGCCAAAAGTCTTAGCTCTAATAAGGCCCCTGCAGGGTAAATCAGCACCCTGAGGGGGCTCCTATAACTCTGGATCAGCGTACTAGACCCTTCTGTAAAAAGAGTACAAAGAACATAGACTGTATGTACAGAGTGTTTTACAAGTTGGTCAGCAAGATGCAAGCGTAGCAACATCAAATATGATAGCAAAAAAGGACAGGGAGAAGTTTCTAAATAACTCAAACAAATTGAAACTGATACTTACTAAAAGTGTATACTTTTACACTATTTTTCATTCATTGTTCATTCATTACTTACTAAAAGTGTAAAGTGAAAGTTTTGGATCTACTTAAGGAATATGAATATAAGCTGGAGTTCCTTCATGTTTTTTGTAGAAAGCAGGAGCTCTATGGGAAGAGAACTACAAGAAATAAAAGTACTAATATGCTCCACCTTGGGATTTTTACTCAAAACTTCTTAATCAACACCACAACTTATCCCACTAACCTAACCAATAAAAACATTGTCAAAGAATATATTGTATATGATAACTGTTGTACATGTTTATATAAATAAAAGAATAAACTTATGTTTAAAAACTCTTTGGTTCCTAAAAATCAAACAAGTAATGAGGTAACGCTGAGTGTAAGAAAAGGTCTAAATTATTTTATCACCAATAAAATAATCTTTGTTGCTGTTCTCACTTGAAAGAGTGAGAAGAAGAAGAGAGAAGTTGGTTTATGATCTTAAGATGCAAAGGTATTTCCAATTTCAACTTTATTTTAATTGTATAGCACACTTAAAACAACTGTAGTTGAGCAAAGTGCTTTACAGATTCAGCCAGTGCAAACAAAAGGGACAATAGATAAAAGGACAACAGAAAAATAAAGTATACTAAAATAATAATAGGAATACACTGAGATGTCTGTCCCAATGGCACGAAAACAAATATTATTTTGGTCACAGTCCTGACCTGTCAAGATGTGGACTCCATACAATCCTGAAGGTATGTCTTGGTATCTGACAACAAGATGGTAGCAACAGATCCTTTATGTTTTCTAAGTTGCAAGTTAGGACCTCCATGAATCTGATGTGTTTGTCCAGCACATCCCACAGTTGCTCAATTGGATTGATATCTGGGGAATCTGGAAGACAAATCAGTACCTCAAACTCTTTTTGCTCCTCAAACCACTTTTGAACCATTTTTGCTTTGTGGCAGGTCGCATTATCCTGCTGAAAGAAGCCACAGGATGTATGTGGTCTGAAACAATGTGTGGTCTGAAGGAAGCTGGTACAGGTCAAAGTATCATCCACATGGGAACAAGACCCAAGATTTCCCAGCAGAACATTGCCCAAAGCATCACACTGCGTCTGTTGGCTTACCTTTTTCTCATAGTGCATTGTGGTGCCAAGTGTTCCCCAGGTAAGCGATGTACAAACACTTGGCCAGCCAGGTAATATAAAAGAAAACATGATTCATCAAATCAGACCACAATCTTCCATTTCTCCTGGTTTATATTTTGTTGGTCATGTGTCCTTTTATTGGTGCTTTTGGGAGTAGCCAGGGTTCAACATGGGCACCCTGGCTGCTCTGCAGCCCGATATGCAACAAACTGATGTGCTGTTTACTCTGACAGTTTTCTATCAGAACCGGCAATAACAATTTGAGATACATTAGCTCATTGCAGTACAGTAGCCCATGTACATCAATGAGCCTTGGCTACCCATGACCTTGTCGCTGGTTCACCACTGTTCTTTCTTTGAACAGCTTTTGTGAGATACTGACCAATGCAGACTGGGAACATCCCACAAAATCTGCATATTTGGAGATACTCTGAACCAGTCATCTATCCATCACAATTTGGCGCTTGTCAAACTTGCTTAAATCCTTACACTTATCCATTTTCTTGCTTCTAACACATGGACCTTGAGGACAAAAAGTTCTCCCTAATATAGCCCACCCAGTTACAAGTGCCATGATGAAGAGATAATCAGTATTATTCACTTTAGCTGTCAGTGCACATAATGTTATGCCTGAAAATTGTTAGTGGATACTGGACTTTGGTGACATTACACCTGGCATATGGAACGGCAGCAAACTAAAATACAAAAGACAAAGACATAGTATATCAATGACAAAAGCAATTTTATATGGTTAATGTTTGTTATTTGTATTGGATGTGAAAATGCAGTTTGCTGTGGCCATGAGCTAAGTACTCTGGCCCTGCATGTTCCGTGTATGAAGGTTCCTGGTAGGCAAAGAGAAAACACACACACACACACACACACACACACACACACACACACACACACACACACACACACACACACAGTTTGAGAGCCAGCCCAACAATTACTAATTTACTTATTTTATCTTTTGAAAAAAAAAAAAAAAAAAAATCAAATATTGTTTACAATCTATCCAGTAACTTCAGACTTGTTGAATTCAGTCATAATTTTCATTTGAAGTGCCAGGATTTGTGTGCATTGTGTTTTCATTTTGGAATAATAATAAAAGGACAATAATAAATCCTAAACGAATTCTCTTTTGAACCTCGTTGGGGGATCCATTCTTGTCAGCAGGCATAACCGCTCATTCAATTCCTCTCATGCCTGTTGGCCGTAATATACCTGTGTTAGTTACTGGCTACAGCCAAGATCAAACACATTCAGCATTATTATACCCCACTGATCACACTATTGGCATTTATCTGGCAGCTATCCCCATGTGGCTCGTGTGACATGACTGTTAGCCTAGTCTGATAACAAAATATTAAAAATGGTCACAAAAATACAATTTATTAGCGCTATGTTTTCATGTACAGACAGTGCGGCTTAGAAAAAAAATGCACTTCAAAAGAATGTCTTGCTACTGCAAAAGACTACTAAGGGGATGGCTCAACATGACAATCCAGAAAACACAGCTTTGAATTAAAAATGGTGACAACTATTGTATTTGAACTCAAATCATATTTTTCCTAACTGTGACTGAATAGTTCCTCCCCTTTTCTTCACCAAAACTTCAAATGTGGCATTTATGCTCTTTAAATCTGGAACACATAAAAGAGGAAGAAAGCTGTGCCCTGGAACACAAATTAATATATTAAATTTCATGAGTGATTCCAAACTGCTGCGAGACTGTGTTCAAATGAAGAGATGTGAGGGTCAAAGATATTTTCTGTGGCCTTGGGCCAATAATATGCAGTAAATAACAGTGTCCTCTGCATAAAAGAGCACTCATTAAAGCCACCTCGTTGTCACACAGAGCTTGATTTTTTTTTCTAAAGCCAGAGCCATGACTTCTCTGCACATCACCGGCTCTCTTCCAATGCAACATCCTGCTGATGTTGCAAGAGCTGCTCCAGGGAACAAAATATCAAGACTTTCTATTACTGTACAGGCTGTATTATGACAGCTTCACTTCGGCACCTAGGAAACTACAGTAATTTACCACTAGAGTTAATGAAATGGAATATTTGAATAGGCTTCGGGCTGAAGAGAAATTGCTCTTAATCAATAGAGCGCCAGCCAATTTTATATTCATTACCGTTTCTGACATTGATTAAAAGTTTCTTGCAGACTGTCAGGTGTGGATTTTATTGGGGCAACACTGACCTGAAATGATGACCTTTTTCTGTGTTCTGAAAATGCCATTAGTTATAATTATGAATCTGACTGTTAACATATTGATTTTTTCTTAATTAGAAGTGTTATAACCCCAATAAGGACACAGCTCCCCATTATTCTTGGCATAGATTTGGCTGATTGAAGAGAATAAATCAATGCATCAGTCTGATTTCTTGACGGCGCTTGCAGTTGTCAGGGGAAACCAACTGGATCACAACATGGCACAAGAGGGAGTGGAAGGAGAATGTAACTCTTGCATCATCTCAAGACAGGAGTTTAGTCTGTCACATCAGGCTCTCTTCTTTGGAAAATAATGAGTGTTATGCATATTAAAACTCTTTGTAGCGCAGAGCTGTAAGAATATTTTAGTGTCTGTCAGTACAAAAGGTGTAGTCTGTTCAGAAGTAAAATGTGAGAACAGTTTTTTTTGTTTTTTTTTTAAGCTAGTGTCGGAATGAGTGGAGCTTACATAAGGAGATGCAACTTCAGCCTTACACAAGAGGATTTGTTTCAGTCAGAAATGTAACATTAACCCTCTTCTTGGGACAGTTTTTCCTTCTTCCTCTGTCTGTTGCTCAGTCTGTCCCTGCGTTAAAAACTAAGACATCTGCTGCTAACTGACAACCAAGTCAAATTGATGGGCTGTATATAACCCAAACGCAAAAGCGCAAGGGAAGGGATAGTGTCCAGTTTTTTTAAAGCCTTGCCTTTCATTGGTAAGCCTTTCATTGGACAGATAAAGCTGCTGTTTGCCATAGAAGTGATTTGAGCAAGCTTCATGTATTTATTTATGTTATCTTTGGTGTATCTTGGACATGGTTTGGTTAGAAGTCATAATGGAACTGCTCAGCTGCCTGCAGTTCATTATTGCAACGTCAATAAATCTTCTAAGATGGTTCACCCACATGTATGTTTTAGAGCTTCTTTTATTGATTTTTCCTTTTTGAAACAAGAAGAATAAGTCTGCACTGTATGCAGAGATTAACATTTCTTTAGACCTAAATTAGATGCAAGATGTTTCTTCTAAAATTATAAATGGATAGATTTTTTCTCTTCTTTCAGATATAGAGATTAGAATTAGAGATAGAGATTAGATATCTCTATATCTAATCTCTATCTAAAGATGGATAGATAAAGTTTGGGAATGAAAGACTTAACTTTCCTAGGTTGAGGCTCATATGACCCTCTGTTTTCCAAAAAGAGCACACCGGGTGTCCAAAGGAGCAGGTCAAATATTTATAAGCCTTCACAGCAGGGCTGGGATGTCAGTGCAATGACAGAGCGAGGCTCTTTTCAACTAAGTGGGGATGGAAGTTATGCTGAGAGAGGACTGTGACAGGTTTGCTATCAACATCCATGAATATTTGTCAAGGACAGATCTGAATACTTCATGTGAGAGTCCTGCTTTGGAAATGTAACATTAAAGTATAGAAACTGGAGAACTTAAAGTACTCAGTATCCCTCACTAGATTACTTTTGACTCATTTAGTATAAGCAGCATTTTACTCTGAGCTCATTTTGTTAATGTTATCTTATTAACATTATGGATAAATCTGCTGATTATTTTATTTTCTCAGTTAAATCAGTAAATTGTGTCAGGCGTGTGAGCCTTTGGAAAATGGTGAGAAATGTCTATTACGATTATATAGATCTTCACCTTTCATATTGCTCCTTAAATGAAATCATTAAAATTATGGAGTAGCAGATGGAACTATACATTTCAAACATTTAAAAATTACAGTGCTGTGAAAAAGTATTGAGCCAACCTCCTTGCTTTATATTTTGCAAAAAAGGAAAAAAAGGAAATAGGCGCAGCAAAATATGCAAACAAATGAAAATAGAGTATATGTGGGAACAAAAACAGAGTAGAATTGTATGATGTTTGTTCTGATCACCTTTATTTCTCAACACAGCCTGAATTCTTAGGAAACTTTTCTTTGAGTAGTCTTCAGAAAGTTCTCCAGGTTCCTTGAGGGACATTCAAAGCTCTTGTTTGAACGTTTGCTGCCTTTTGTTCTCTGTCAAGATTTTCCCCTCATGTTTAGGTCTGGTATCTTTAGGGAGGCCAGTCCGTGACTATTGCATTGTATGTTTCTCTATCCAGGTGTGCTTTTACTGCATTGGCAGTGTGGTTAGTAACACTGAAGCAACATTTTCAAATTTGGATTCAACACACCATACAGCTTGCCAATGATTTTCAGTCCAGTTCTTGTGTAGTTTGGCATACTTCAGCCTTTTCTCCCTCCACTGAGACCATTTGTAATGAGGTTTCAGTAAACAGCAGTTTGATCAGGTGAATGGCCACTTGCATTTCTCAGGTCTGTTTTCCCCTCCTATTTCTTAAGGACATCACTGTCAGATAGGTTTCATCGGTTAGAGAATTTTTTTTTCCCCCAGGCCTGCAAATTTTATGTCCTCCATTTGTTTAATTTCCTCTGATTTTTTTAAGAACACACTGCACATCATGCTAAGATATGCCAAATTTTCAGTTAATAGTCCTTTGGGAATAACCTTGTTAGTGCAAAATTACTATTCTAAATAGCATTCTTCTATAAACATTGTCCTGAATGATTCAGCTCCCTCATTATACCTTGTAATACCATATTATAAATCAATGCTGTGCTCTAAGGTTGCAGGCTTACTTGTGGTAGGCACAGCCCTCAGCTATTAGTCCTGGCTGCTGTGGAAGCAGCTTACAGAGTTTGTGTTAAGGAGACAGACACCCTTTCCACTTTTAAGATAAGGTTTAAAGCTTTCTTTTTTAAAATATAACTCATAGTTAGGGCTGGATTAGGTGACCCTGAGCCATCCCTTATTATATCTCCAAAAGTTGAATCTGTTCAACTTTTGGAGATTTACTTTCCTGGATGATTGAGAATGCATCAAGACGATCCCTTATTATAGTTATGCTGCTTTAGAATCAGGCTGCTTTTGGATTTGTTTCTCCATTTGTGCCCCTCTTTTTACTCTTGATATATATTAGCCCTTTTTCCATTAGGACCTACTTGGGTTGGCTCGCCACGGTTTTCAGGGTTTAGGTCATTGTAGCTGGTAACAGGTAATTTTTTAGTACCTACTCCACCAGGGTTCCAAGCAATCCGAAAACCTAATGTCAGACTGCATGTCATCTATTAGCTGGTCACTGGCATCACTCAATGAGTCATTACAGCATCTCGTTCACGAAAATAAAAACCGCCATTTTTGAAACCCAGCAACAAGAGAAATGATTAAGAAAAAAAAACAAACAAGAACAACAACAATGCATTGATCACTAAGTCTGAGTAGGGATGGACCTAAATTACTGGATCGGATATCGGGGAGAAATAAAAAAAAAAAAATATGTAACCCGATCCATAATTTATCACAAAAGCACCTAACAAAATTTGCAACATGGTATAACCCAGGTCATGACCTTAGCACGTCAGAGCAGTATGCGTCACGTGATAGAGCGCTTATCGAGTGCGAGATCTGTCAGCGGTCATGTCAGCGTTGTGGAGTTAACTTCAGACTGAAAGAAGAAAAAAGCCAGACTGCTGAATGTAACTTATGCAATGCAAGTATTTCGCGAGGTGGTAGCAGTGTTGGGAACTTTAACACCACAAACAGATAAAACCAAGGAAAGGAGTACACAGAATTTATCCAGGTCTCCAATGTTAAGAAGAAAAGTGTACCGTATCAACAAATGCTTTTGGAAACCATTCAGACTCCCTCCAGAAAGCAATAAAGCAAAGCTGATAACGGGTAAAATTGTTGAATTTGTTGTGCTTGATAACAAACCCCTTTCTGTTATGAAAAATGTGGGTTTTCAACGCTTAATTGAGCATTTGTAGCCTCACTACGTGCTGCCAAACGGCATTTCATCTCTGAGCAAGCTATCCCAGAAAAGTACAAGCAGGTGTGTTAGTTCATCTCTCAATGTTTGGAAAGCATTCCCACGTTAAGCTTAACAACTGATATCTGGAGCTCTGACGTTTGTCCGTGTCATTGCTAAGTCTGACTGTACAATGGTATTGTACAATAACAAATGCGTTATTACGAGAATGTTGTTTCATTTTTTTTGTTTGTTTTTTTTTTAGGGTTTGGGCAGCTACTGCTTTGTCTGCTAATATTGCACTTCATTTGTTTTTTCAGAACCAAAGGGTTTTTGAAATTTGCACTTTTAATTACGTGACTATTACTTTTAAAATTCAGATGTAAAGTTCTGCATAAACTTTCAGGATGGATGTTTGGATACTGGTGACAGCTACACGGTGCTAAAGTTTAAATAAAAAAGTCAGTATTGCTGAACTGAGCCATATTTTGGGTGCAGTGTATTTCTTGCATATAATAGAATAGCTTTAGCAAGACATTAAATAAATTTGAAAAAAAACAAACCAAACAAAACAAAAACAGTTAAATAGACTATTTTTGATTCATATCGGTAGATATCCAAATTTATGGTATCGGTATCGTACATAAAAAAGTGGTATCGTGTCATCTCTAAGACTGAGCAGCAGGTATGTTTTTACTAAATCTATGCTTGTCCTTACAGTTTACTGGAATACATTTGACTATGGTTGTCAGAGTCTCTAGCTTTGTCATTCTTGCTATTTTTAAGTATAGGACTATATTTAGAACTTTCTTCTTCTTCTCTCTGTGTGCTCCTAATATAAAGCTCAGGGAGGGGCAGCAGTAAGATGGCTACGGCCGGGACCCTCAATGGTCGAGGCTCCATCCTGGACAAAATTGTGCTAGAGCAATTCATGGAGCGGCTGGCGGTGGAAATGGCGCGATGGGTCTATTGCCATCGGCCTGCGAGTCTGCAGTCACGCTTGCAGAAGACCATCTGCCTTCCAGGGCAGAGGGGGTGGAGAGAGTCAGCCAGCCACAAAGCTTGGTTCACCCCGGGGCATTGCTCAAAGCAGAGTGGGCGGAGGTGAAGTGTGTTCATGGTGATACTCACAAGTATCCAATAGTACTGCTGATATTAAAATACAAGGGCAAAACACATGGAATCAAGCCCACACCTGTCGCATAGAGGAGACAAACATCCAGTTGTTTGAGCCTAAAGCCACCGGGAAATGATTTTCCAGGCGGTTCATTACAACCCCATCGCAGGGCATGTGGGATATGACAAGACTCTGGAGTGAATAATGGCCCGATTTTATTGGTAGGGCATCCGACAAGTTGCCCGGAGTGCCAGCTTGTTAATCAGCCGGCCATACCAAAAGCTCCGTTCCCGTTAATAGAGGTCCCGTTTGAGCGCATCGGCATGGACCTCATCGTTCTGTTTCACCAGAGTGCACGCGGTTATCGCTTTGTATTAGTTCTGTTGGATTATGCTACGCAATACCCGGAAGCAGTGCCGCTGCGCACCATTTCTGCAAAGAGTGTGGCGCAAGTGCTGTTTCAGGTCATTTCCCAAGTTTGTATTCTGAAAGAAATACTGACTGACCAGGGCACGTTGCTCGTGTTATGCAAACTGAATGAACTGTATGAATTATTGGGCATTAAGTCTGTTCGGACCAGCATCTACCACCCTCAGACTGACGGGCTGGTGGAGTGGGTGAATAAGACTTTTGTGACTTCCATGATTCGGAAGTTCATACACGAGGACGAACGCAGTTGGGATCGCTGGCTAGACCCTCTGTTATTTGCAGTTTGGGAGGTGTCCCAGGCCTCCACAGGATTTTCTCCCTTTGAACTGCTATTCAGCAGGAAACAGTGTGGGGTGCTCGACCTCATGAAAGAAAACTGGGAGAAAGGCCCGAGCCCCGCAAAGAATTAGATTCAGTATGTGCTGGACCTCAGAGCAAAACGCCATACTTTGGGAAGGTTGTCACGGGAGAATTTGCTCCAGGTTCAGCAGCATCAGCAATGCCTGTATAACAGAGGGGCAATTTTCACTGGGAGACACAGTGCTTGTATTACTCCCTTCTTTTAGCTCCAAGTTACTTACCAAGTGGCAAGGGCCCTTCATGGCACACGGCGAGTGAGGGACATTGACTATGGGGTTGTATGGTCAGACAGGGGAGGGGCTATGCAGATTTATCACCTATACTTCCTGAAAGCATGTAGAGAGGCTGAAACCATTTCTCTGGTGAATCTGGTAAAGGAGAGAGATGAGTTGGAGCCGGAGGTGCCAAATTCCACCATTCCTGCCTCCCTCCATTGTAACGGCCATCTCACACAGGCCCAGAGAGCAGATGTTGCCACATTGCAATAGTGCTGTTCTCTCCCCCTTACTGGCTGTATTACTCTCATTGAGCACCATTTTGAAATGTGTCTGTGAAGGTTCTCAGTCATCCAGGTCATCATAGTCTAAGGAGCTTGGAAAGAAAAGCGTCTGGACTTCTTTAGGTTGCTTGAAGACGTTTCACCTCTCACCACCAACAGAACATGTTGCCTCTAAGCCTGAAGGGAAAAAGAAGGAACACACACACATGTAAAGGAAGCACTTAAAACATGCAGTTATCCTAATTGGGCTTTTATAAAGTCAGCAAAGATGCACAGAAAAGAAGTTCAGACACCAGCTAGGGAGGATAAGAAAGACAGACGCTACAACATTGTCATCCCCTATGTAGCCGGTGCATCAGAGAAACTCAGGAGAGTTTTCTCCAAGCACGACATCCCAGTGCATTTCAGACCCAGCAACACACTCAGACAAAAACTGGTTCACCCGAAAGACAAAACTCCAAAAACACAAACTTAACAATGTGGTGTATGCTGTACAGTGCAGCGAGGAATGCCCAGACCTCTACATCGGAGAGACCAAACAGCCACTTCACAAGCGCATGGCACAACATAGAAGAGCCACCTCCATGGGACAAGACTCAGCAGTCCATCTGCATATAAAGGATAAAGGTCACTCTTTCAACGAGCCGATGTTCACATTTTGGACAGAGAGGACAGATGGTTTGAAAGAGGAGTGAAAGAAGCCATCTATGTCCACTGTGAGTGACCATCTTTGAACAGAGGCGGTGGCTTACAACACCAACTGTCTGCCATCTATAATCCAGTTTTTGAGATCCCTTCCCAGATGCCTTAACACCCACTCACACCCTGGGCCACCTGACCTCAGGAAATCACATGACAAGGTGGGGCTAGGTTTCACAATGAGCTCACCCGAAACCCTGGCTGATTGGGACCCACACCCGTTTTCACACCTTGGCGCATGTGATTAGGTAGAGGATCATCAGGGGGTCCTTTTGTCCCTCTGTGGGGGGATACTCCCACGGGGTTTAAATCTGGGACTCGCCACCATTTGACCCTAGAACTGAAGAAGCTTCTCGGGTGAGAGATGAAACGTCTTCAAGCAACCTAAAGAAGCCCAGACGCTTTTCTTTCCAAGCTCCTTAGACCATTTTGAAATGCAGCCTGGCGTGACGGTGTGTTCATGGCCCTACAGGCTACCTGAACATAAAAGTAAAATTGTTCAGAGCGAATTGACTGTAATGCTGAAAAATGGGAGTAATAGAAGAGTCACACAGTGCCTGGCGTAGCCCCATAGTTCTTGTAGTGAAGAAAGTTGGGTCTATACAGTTCTGTGTAGACTATCGCAAGGTGAATGAAGTGTCACGGTTTGACGCCTACCCCATGCCCTGGGTCAACGAGCTCCTGGACAGGTTGGTTGGTACAGCACAATTTTTCACGACACTGGATTTAACCAAGGGCTACTGGCAGAGTCCCTTGTCTGCAGAGTCTAAGGCAAAAAAAAAACGGCTTTCTTCCCTCCGTACAGTTTGTACCAATTTGTCACACTTCCATTCAGCTTGATGGAGCCCCCGCCACATATGGTTCCTATAGATGTTCCTACACCTGTTTGTTAAATTATTAAATTGTCAAATTACCAATACGTCTTCTTTGGTGCCATTTATTGGATTTAGTTCTGAAGAAACAAAAGTCAGTAGTATTTTTAAAGTTTTTAAATCGGTGCAACCTACATTTAAAACCCACAAATGCATTTTCTTTACAAATGTGGTACTTATAGGGGAAATAAACAGGCATTCCAACAAAATAATACTTGCCAAGAAGAATTGTTACCACAATTTCTTTTTTAATTAATTAACCAAAACACAAAAGGTCCTTATTTTTTACTGAATTAAAAAGGATTACTGTTGAAATGTAAGTTTAAGAAACATCTGAAAGTACAATTATCTTAAATCTATATTTCTAACCACTTGGAATTTTGTTGGAGAAAACATTTCCATGAACACATGAATATTCAGCTAATCCAATATATTCATGCTTGAGGACGTAAACAGAAAACATATTTTTCCAAATTAGAACCACCTTGTCCTTTTCTGGATGCCATGGTTTAGTTTTTCCCACCTCACTGGAGGCTCTTTTTAAATAAATATTTATAAAATATACAACCCACTCAGTCAATCACCCAATTATTGACCCCAGAATTTTTGGAGGCTACTAGACATTTAAATGGATAAAGTTTAATCACTTTTTCTGCAGCTTCTCCACCAAACAAACTAATAATTTTGCCTTCATGGAACCCCACTGGTTCTGTTTACTGAAGCGCATTCGCAGTGTAGTGTTATGCACACAAAACACATCCCACTGTGTCAAAACTGTGGTGTCAGTAGATGCTACCATCCCATAGATCTCTAAGGCTGATCAATGCAAAAACAAGCAACTACATGCTTCTTGCACGGCCATTTGATGTCAATTTAATATCTGCATTTCAAATATCTCTTTATCACATCGCCAGGACAGCTGAAAGCCAACCCTAAGAGGGATGTAATTTCCTTCATCTCCAGTACAAGCTTAAAAGTGTTGGCTTGTCAGAAAACAAGATGCATTTTAAAAAGTGTCAATTGAATAAAAATCCCTTCTTTCATTTTTTTGGATTTCAGATTAAGTATTAAGCAAAACTAATATGAAAAGAGTGCTGGTAAGGGTGCAAGCAAGAATGATTTAGTTCCTAGCTATAAGCTGCAAAGTAACTTGAGGAAAAGAAGCAAATCAAGCCAGTCAGCCAAAGCAGGTCGAATTAAATTCATCTTACTAGAGACTATAGAAAGTATAACGCTAGTTAACAGAAGGGAGCGATGAAATGCAAACAAAAATAATTGGAGGGACAAAGATTTTATTAAAAAAAAAAAAAGCAGTCAGAAACAGAAAAAACCAATGCAAGTTTTTAGGAGTGATGCAAGTGGCTTGAATTTATACACAGTTGCTTGATGAAAAACAAGTGTGGCTTGATGAGGTAATGAGGGGCAGATGTGCAGGGAGGCGCAGGCTGGGTGATTAGCAGGAGAACTGAAGAGGGGCCAATTGGGAAAAAATAAGGAACGACTTGGTCTTGAAAGGCTGAAAGTAAAGAGTTAAGATTGAGTTTAACTTTATAGTAATTTCTGTATATAACCCAAGGAACAGAAAATTTTACAGATTTTTTTTTAAGGTGAGAAGCAACGAAGTACAAATACTTTGATAATTTCAAATGAAAGGTTTCAAATAGTTCAACAAATGTCAGCAAACAAACTGTTCATGAGCAGTTTGTCACATAATGTGTCTGTGAGCTAAAGTACAGCTGCTTTATTTCTCAGGGATTAAAAGAATTTGACATAACTTCAGTCAGAGATCGAAAAACTTGTAAGAAAAATATAATAGTGTGAGTGTGTGTGTGTGTGTGTGTGTAATAGTTCTTCACTAAATTCTACCTTTTACTGTCACCAAATCAGTCATGAAAGTTCATATAACATCTACTTGTATCTTGTTGAATTTGTTTGGCTAAATCCAAAAAGAGCGGTAACACTACAAATTATTCTGACTTATTTCTTAGTGATTTTTAGGGCTGCCTGCTGAATACCACATTAACCCATGACTATACTAATTTTCTTTTAGGTGTGATGTCACCCATCTACAATGTAGACTGTTGCCTACATTGTAGAGCTTTTATTTTTATTCAATTTGCGTCATCTCTTCACACAGCAGATGTTGAACTGTTCTAAGTTCTAATGAACTGTGTACGTTCATTAGAATGTATAAAATAAAATAAAGAAAGAATAAAATTTGTATGGTACTTGCTACTTTCATACTACTTACATGCTACTCAAGACTCGCAAGTTCAGACAAAGTTTTTCCTGTTTTCTGTTGTCCACTTTTGGTGAGCCTGTGTGACTTGCAGCCTCAATTTCCTGTTCTTAGTTAACAGAAGTGGCAACTGGTGGCTTCTTCTGCTGCTGCTGTAGCCCATCTGCTTTTTGATGTGTTTTGTGTTGAAGGAACTATTCTGCATACCTTGGTTGCAGTCTGGCCATTCGACTCTGACCTCTGGTATCAATGAGGTATTTGTATAGTCACCCTAGAGATGGTTGTGTGGCAAAAGTCCAAGAAGTTCAGAAATTTCCATCCGGGCACTAACAACCATGCCACTTTCAGAGTCTCAATAATCATCTTTCTTTGCCATTCTAATGCTCGATTTAAACTTCATTGGGTTGTCTTCACATGTCTAAATGCATTGAGTTGCTGTAATTTGATTGGCTGATTAGTTATTTGTATTAAACTGCAGCTAAGAAGTGATGTGTTAGTGTAGATGCTTCACAAATGGCCTCTTTCCT
Source organism: Oreochromis niloticus (assembly GCF_001858045.2). Lineage (NCBI taxonomy): Eukaryota > Metazoa > Chordata > Actinopteri > Cichliformes > Cichlidae > Oreochromis > Oreochromis niloticus. The sequence continues at coordinate 11,429,988 of NC_031974.2, forward strand.
TTAGCCTTCATGTAAACAATTTTTTTTTAAGCTTTCAAGCGTGCATTATGCAATTTCAGTTGAGTTTACAACATAAACGCTGACAAATCACCAGCAAAGATGCATTTTTGTTTTCTTTATTGCAAAGACAAGGTTTATGTTTGAGAATTAAGATCGTTTGTTGAAATGGCTAAGGTGGTTTGTCCATTACAGATACTCATGTGACCTTTTCCGGCATGCAGTCGAATTGGTTTGCCTGTTTTGAAATGATATCTACTTTCAAAACACATCTTATCAAAGAGATCTAAAAAGAGATTAGAGATGATGGAAGTATATCTGAAGAATTCACTTGAAAATTAAAAAAAAAAAAAAATACTTCCCATACATGATGTAACAGTTTCTGTTTTTGAGGGTTGCATTTTCTCACTCAGCTTTTCTGTTTGCTTGATTCAAATACCGTCCTCTGATTATTAGTTTGCACTTTTCCAAGGAGTGCCAATCAGCCAGCTGTCCCACTTTGTGTGCCTTATTTGTAGTGTCTTGGCTTGAGAAACTGTCACATTTAGTGAAGAAAAGAGTTGGAGCTTTTTAACTTGAGACTAAACATGAAGGGCCTCCAACTGTGTGATTAGAAAACTTCAGCATCTTGTTTTCATAGACATGTAAACACTGCAGCTCAGACTCTCTCTTATCAGCTGGTAGAAAAGACAAAAACATGACTATTTATAACATAAATTACCAAAGGACATATCATTTTGCAGTGTGGCTCAACAGTATGAATACTTCAGCTCTGATTCACAGGAAAAGCTATTTGTACCCTTTTAGTGTCAAAACATCTCCAATATAATTATTTTGTTCCATAACACCAAGTTATGCTGGAATAGTGAATCTCCCCTACTACTATTAGTAAAACTCACAAAATAGCGAAGCCTTCTTAAAAATACTAACTAACATGTCTGTGTTTAAAAGTAGTTTACCTACTATGCAAATCCTTGGAAGATTAAGATGTTGTTTCTCCACATTCTGTTGATAGCTTTAGTTAACATTAGAATTTATAATGTATGACATTGGGCTGTAGCAAGTGACTTCTAGTATGTTGGCCAACACAAGACGAAGTGAGAATGGTGACTGAGAAGCAGATATAGAAGAACGGGTATTCTAGTGCCTGGAAAAACAATTCTAATCACAACCAGCACTAAAAACCAATCTTACTAATAGTTTTTCTGTATGTTTTGCTATCCAGGTATGCTTCAGCTGCATTGGCAGTATATCTAGAACCATTGTCATGTTGGAAAAAAAAAAAAAGCCAATCCTAATCAGATGCTTTCCAGATAGTATTGCATAAGTTATCAAAATCTGAGTGTACTTTTCTGTCTTCATATTTCCATCGATTTTGACAACTTCCCCAACAGCACTGGCTGAAATGAACCCCCAAACTACAACAAATGCTTCATTGTATTTTACAGATGGCTGACAAGGACTCTAAGAGATGCATAAGTCCCTTTAGTTGATTCAGCTACTGGTCTTTGAAGCCTCATCAGAAATGGTCTCAGTGGAAGGGCGACTGACAAGAAGCCATTCTTAAGCAAAGGAAACAGGGAGAAACAGCTGAGGTATGCCAGATTACACAAGAACTGGAGTGAAAATTGGCTGCAGGTCTGATGGAGTGATGAATCTAATTTAAAATTTTTGATTCAAATTGTCACCAGGATGTACTGAGGAGGTCAGTAGAGAGGTACAACAACGAGTGTCTTCGGGTCTTTACTGGATTTTTTTTTCTTCATATTTCTGAAGGATGTGATTTTCAGATACTGTTCATCTGCTGTAGATTTTAGGCCAGCATCCTCTTCTTTTCTCCTTTACTTCTTCAGTTTCATTAGAATTTTTTTCAAGGACATTGTCCCATTGTTGGTGTAAAAATACTATTTAATACCTGTCAGACTGTGGTATCTTTGACATTATTTAACAACTTGGCAAAGAACCAATTTTAAATTCCATCTTTAGGGACTTGATTCTTTAGGCCTGTTGCAAAAACACATGTTTCTAAGTTGTCTATTACGCATAAACACGACTGGTATAGCCTTTGAGTTAGATACCTTTTTTAATGCTGGAAATATTCTTAGGTCAGGTCATGGGCATAAAAAAATTAGTGAAAAATTAGCCAATGTCCAAAGAAAACTTCAGAAGTTCTTCAGAAAGCCAAGGGAACTATTGTTCAAGACCACTTTAAAAGAGTACAAGTAAAAAGTCTGGCTCCTTGGAAAAAAAATCTTAGAATTGATGGGTGTTTTAAGTTTGATATACTGTAACAGGATGCTAGAAAGTTGCAGTATCTTTGAGTCAGTTATAGCATTCACTGTGCAAGAGATGCACCATGGCAACCTGGTGGTAATCAGCTGATCTGCTTGGACTCTTGGCTGAACTTGACCCACAGAGCCCACCAGATCTAAGCTATGCTTAATTACTACTCAAATAGTGTTTAGCCAGAACATGTACATGTCTTTAACAAGAGCACTCTGCTTTGTCTTCGTTCATGGTGAAGAAGCCCACTTAAAGAAATCAGTGAAACAATGAAGTACCTTTGGCAGCCAAGTATTCAGAGAAATGAAGAAAAGGGTAACAAGTCCCACTGAGATCCGAATACACACTTAAGAAAAAACCTGCTGCGGATAAATTTGAATGAAAATCGTAAGGGTTGCAACTTTAACCCCCTGAACATGAGGCTAAACAGAGAATGTCGGTAAGAGCTCCTCAGCCTTGGAACATAGATAAAAGACACTTGGAAAAAATTTAAATTTATCTCCTTAGCTGCATCACAAGGTCTGAGTGACATTTGAAAAACTGCAGCAAAGCTGCTTTGTCCTTCTTTATCACCAAAACTACACATGAAAGAGTAAAACCACATAAGGCTTTATACATAGTAAATCCTGATGTTTGTTCTCATTTGCAACTCAAGTGGAGTACTTCTTCACAAACAAGTTGCAACTTCATATTTACTTACATTCACTCAACTTAATTTTAGTATGTTTTATGCCTATACTTCATGCACGATTTTATGGTCATGTTTCACGACTGTGAGGACATCTGAGTATGTCCTGTTTTTGGTGGAGAAACAAGATGCCTACCTTTGTTTAGACTTATGGAGCTTTAGATAAAAAAGATATCCTTAGCAGTGCTTATTCTGGGAAATTTTCAAGGATAAAAAGAAATTGCCACAAACAGTATGAAAGGATCTGGTCTCTTGGAGCAAGCTGTCATGTCCTGCACATTATCCCCACACTCCCTGTGTTTGTGTGAATAAAGCTATTGATAAATTTGAAACCAATGCCTACTGAGAATGTGTGTCCACAACATAAAGTGAAATAGCTTTTGCTTCCAAACAATGAATACTGCCACTGCAGTTATCATCTCTTCATGCAAAGGGTAAAAATTTTTGTTGTTTTTTTTGTTATGCTCTTTTTTTATATGAAGCGATTTGAGTCAACAGGTTACAGAAATAAACAGGTAGACACATTCTTCAAGTGTGTGTTGAGTCTTGTGCTGGGTGAGGCCCTAGGGTATCTACTGTTGTTGCAGAGCAGTTTTGCTATTGTTTTTGTTGTTTAATGTTCGTTTGTGTTAATATGAATGCAACCACATATGGAAGTAGTGCAAAACAGAGGTATGACACTCAAAGGCCTAAGGGACCCTATTGTCACAGGTGCCTTGAGGGTGACAGGATGAAGAAGTAGTGAGAAAAATGGAGATAATGTTCAGCGGTCAAAGGGGCCTTCGGATACCCAGATGTGTACAATGTTTGTTTATATTTGTATGTATGAGACAAGACAGAGACAATATGTTAAATCTGATATTGAAGTTGTTTTGGGGTATGTGAGGAATGCCAGATGCAAACAACTTGGTATTTGCTTATTGCCCAATATTGCTTCTTTATTCATGACAAAAATAATTTCCACTGAGGGGAAAAAATCTTGTAAGAAGCAGAATTCCCTCTTATGAAATATCTGAAGCAAATAAGATTATAAAAAGGACGGCTATGGCAACATTTCCTATAATAATATAATATGATGAGAACTGAGGAAGCCATATGAATGCAGAGAGACTGAAATAATGGTAAAAATCATCTGAGAAGTTTTGCATTAGGTATTCACTTATGGCCCATCCTGGGCCTCTGCTTAGGTTGAGTCTGGTAGCCTAATGTGTGAACTTGAAAAATATATTACAACCATTTTGAACGAAAGATGCATCCAGCATTGTCAATAAGTGGGAATTCCTCAATGAGTCATGGCATCAGCAAAGAAAACCAAGAAACTATTTACTGAATAGGTGATTTAGTAAAATATCTCCTATTAAAAAAATATTAAAAAATCAATTGGTCTTTTTTACAAGAATTGTAAGAATGCAGGACTAATTTTTGCAGCTTACGGAAAGCTTTGGTATTTTGTAATTTTCTTGGCTGACTCTGTCTTGTGTTTTCCAGTTTTCTTTCTAAGAACTATAACAGGCAGCATATCCAAACAAATATCAACCTTTATTCAGTGCAAAATAGGATATCAATCTTTTTCTCTTCATTATTTTCCCATGCTTTGATCTTTTCATTGCATATACCGAGGCTCATACTGAGGCTGCTTGCTTGTGGCTGGCTCTGAGCTCTTTAGCTTTCACCTCTTTGCCTTTGTAAGTTTATTTAAAATGTCCACTTTAGTATGTCATTATAAAATGAGTTTCCATGCAAAAGACATGTTAGTATGTGGCTGCAAGTGTATGCACGACTATTTACCTTTACCTATGACAGGCTGACTGGCTGGTCACTAGAAATGGGCTGATACCAGTTCCTGCCCGAAGACATGAAATAGGATGGTACTTTTTAAACAGATTGTATGTCTGGCTAAATATCCATGTTTTTTACACTGCTTACATGATTCAGTCTTTCATATGCAAATGTGAAGCTGTTTGCTTAATCTGGATTAGGCATGATTAACAAGACAGCTTGAAACCAATGTAATATGACTTATCTTGCTAATAACCACCAAATAAACCTCCAACTCTAATAATGGTCTCTTTGAGCCTTCTTTTACTGGACATACAGCAAACACACTACTCAGATCCATCCTTATTGCTCTGGTCATATGAAGTCACAACAATACATACTTAATAAAGTGAAGCAAACCATCAATCGTGTAGTGATGATCGAACATTTTCCCTATGCTGGATGCAAGCTAGACAAAGAAGAAAAATGTTGCTTAGACCTCAGGAGAGGGTTGATTCAATACCTGTGTCATAATATATTGTGTAACTACATTTTCTTACTCTACTGTGTCTTTCTTTGTAGCTCTTTCAGCATCCTAGATGTGAATTTCTAGAAAGGTTAAAAGAGAATTCAGCTATGCCAGTACTCAGTTACTCGTAATAAAGAATGAGTTGACTGGTACTCTCTACAACTGCTTCACATCGCTGACAGCTGCATCAAGGGAAATGAAACCAAATAAATGTTGCCACACATTAAAATATGAATTATTTTCTAATAAATGGAGGACAATAAAGCCAATAAGCACAGCCTGAAATTCACCAATTTGCTAAATAGCAAAAATCCTGCAGATTCAGCTACCTCCCTCAATCAACATTTGATTGAAAGTTTTGCCTCATTGATCTGATGGTTCCTCGAGGAGGCTTTTATATTGTGCTGATGCTGAGGGGAGTGCTTTTGGTGATATTTGCTTTCAAATACAGCAATACTGCTCATGAAAGCTGGATTAGAGTCCATATTATTTTGTATTTACATCATGCAAACGAGGAACAGTGCCAGTTATAATATTAGTGTGCATCTTATGAAGCACAGTAATACTGACACTGCTTGTTTGTGGCTGGCCCTGAGCTCTTTAGCGATATATATATATATATATATATATATAGACATACATATATATATATATATATATAATAAATGTGTGTGTGTGTGTGTGTGTATAAAAATATATATATATGGATGCATAAAGAGTCACAAACCCACAGAGAGCTGCTGGAGCCTGCAGATTCTGGTGTTTTACTGCCCTCCATGGTCACATAGTTTCAGATTAGTCCTCAGCCAGTAGTTCAGACACAAATATCCCATTATTATGCTTAGATAGTGTCCACACATTTGATAATAAGACATGCTTGGGAAATCAGAACCACTTTTTATCAAGGTCACATTATTACTTTCAGCTACGTTTTCAATAACAAGGATGATATTTTTATCATTTTAATGTGCCATTTGATGTTTATTTAGATCATAGATATTTCCCTGCACACACACACAAACTTTTACCATTAATTCGTGCTGTATTCAGCATAGTGGCATCTGTTGGTAGACACTAAACTTAGAGTTCAGTTTAATTAGTTAAAGCGCAAAGTGCTTAAATCACAATAAGAAATGTTTTTGTTTGTTGGTTTGTTTTTCAAACAGTAGAATCTGCAGCATTTTGGTTCTTTTTGGAAAACTGCTTCTAACATTTAGATTTTTTTTGTTCTAAAAATCCCTTTAAAACTTCTTGTTATGGCTAAGTGTACTAAAAGAAATTGGAAAAATTGACTAAATATGTTGCTTCCTGCAGCCACCATTTATTTTAACTCCCCCCCAAAAAATACTATTAGTGCAGTTGCGTTGTATTGTTGACCTTTTAATTCAGTATTCACAGGACTCTATGCAATCCTTAAGTGCCTTCCATGATTCAGTAGCTTGTACAACCGCCTCTAGCAGCAATAGTTTGAAGAATTCATTTTCTGTTTGACTTTATCAGTCTCCAATGTCCTTGTGGAGGAATTTTGGCCCACTCTTCTTTACAATGTTGCTTCTGTTCACTGAAGTGTGTGGAAATAAGATAAGATAAGATAACTATTGTCATTGCACAGTCATACATAGTACAATAGGGGGCGACCGTGGCTCAGGGGGTTGGGAAAGGCACCTGTAACCGGAAGGTCGCCGGTTCGATCCCCGGCCTCTCTGTCCTGGTCGTTGTGTCCTTGGGCAGGACACTTTACCCTACCGCCTACTGGTGTTGGCCAGAGGGCCGATGGCGCGATATGGCAGCCTCGCTTCTGTCAGTCTGCCCCAGGGCAGCTGTGGCTACAACCGTAACTTGCCTCCACCAGTGTGTGACTGTGAGAGTGAATGAATAATGTCATTGTAAAGCGCTTTGGGTGCCTTGAAAAGCGCTATATAAATCCAATGCATTATTATTATTATTAATAGTACAATGAAATTGGAAAACTGTCCTACGTCGGCACTACATATAACACAACACGACACGATACGACACATCACAACGCAACACAAACAACACAACACAGTATAATAACTTAGTAATAAAAAAGAAGAATAAGTGTATTTGTATTGCACACTGTTATTATTGCACATTAATTATTATTGCACCTTGTTATAAATATAAATATTATTATTGTTACTGTTTTTACCATTGTTACCTCCCCTCCCAAAAAGTCCAGGTAGGTAGCCAGTCAGGTCAGCTATTTGCATTGATCAGGGCTATTGCCCTGTTGTAAAAGCTGTCCTTGAGTCTATTTGTTCGGGACCTCAGCAGCCTGAACCTCCTGCCAGACGGCAGCAGCTTAAACACCCGGTGTCCTGGGTGTGTACAGTCCCGTAGGATGCTGCGTGCTCTCTTGAGACAGCGAGTGCTGTACAAATTTTCATAAATATCTGAGAGTGTTTTTTTTAAATAGCACATTTGTTATAAGAAAGCCTTTTAGTTGTATAACAAGTCATACAGGTTGATAATATCAATGGCTTGTTAAGTTTTGCTATAGCTGTAACTGTTAGCGCTAAATGAAAAAAAAAAAATCAATTCTCGGGCTTTGTGGAGGAATGTTTTCTTATCTTAAACTGCATCTTCACCACACCTACAGAAAACATTTAATAGTTCTATTTATTTGCTCAAGCCATCACTGGAAAAAAAATAGATATAAGTCAAGTCTGTTGCAGTATGTTTACATTTTACCATACCTTAAGTTTGTACCCTAATAGGTATGTTCATTACTACTTAAAAAAAGGTATTATTCTTCGCTACTTTCTGAAAATCCTGAAGAAAATTATCCTATCATCGAACATTAGGAGTACTTTCAGATTATAGGAATGGTTGAATACAGCCATTTTGGTACAGCCAGGTTTTCACTTTGATCTGCCTTCTTCCAGTCATCCCAAATACCCACTGCCTTACAGATACAGGACTTTAGGTTCAAGGATACCTGAATTTGGTACAAAGTTGGAAAAATTGATATACCCTACGACATTTACAGCTATGTTAATCAATACTTAACTCAGGGTATCTCACTGTATATCTCAATGTATGAGGTGAAAAGTGTGATGCAAGCTGAGATATTGCAATCTAAAGTCTGCAGGCTGCAACATTTCAGATTGACCAATGTTAGTCAAGTTAAAAGCTACAAATGTGAAAAGTAATGCACACCTCTCCCATGTTTGAAAGTACAATTAAAGAAAGGGATAGAGGGCTTAAGAGAACAGAGATAATACATACAGTTCTATTTGTAGTTCATTCAGCCAAAGGGCCGATAAGCTCATGCCATGGTGAGCCAGCCATCATCCATCCATCCACAATTCACTGGAATCACTCCTCCTCCGCTTTAGTGAAACTTGCAAACAGTCATCACCTAATAGGGCTTCACCCAAACTGTGCTCAAGGCCAAATCTGTCATTTTGCAGCAATAACCTGTGAATTATGAACTATGAGTGGTTTTGTTTTTGCAGGTTTAAATCGTAGTAACATACCTTTCTGCTAGTAACGAGGATGTCCGAGTACCATGAGTGAATTCAATTTTGGGCTCATGAGCTGCTTCTTTTATGCAGGTTTGCCCTCCTGTTAACTCTGTTGCTAATGTTTAGTTATCTGCTGATAAGCATCATAAGCAGGTTTAGCTCCATTTACACCTGTTCACTGAGGGCAAAAGACCACAGCAAAAGACGGGAAAGAAAGTTGCTGCATAGAGTACAGTTTTGTAAGGAGTGAACCCTCACATTAGCCCAAAAATCAGAGTGAATTACATCTCCTAAACTGCAAAAAGATTAACTATTCACTATTAAACACAAGCAGGCTGTCTCAGTTCTTATATTATATTTAATTTTCACATTCTTGTAGGCTTTTATACCTGCAAATGAAGCAATGCAGGTATGGAATGAATGAAAATGCTGTTACAGTGTCAAGCTGCCACCGTAAGAGAGGCATGGGCCTTTCTTCAGCTGGGTGAAATATGGATGGCCTTTGTAGATTAATTGGATTTGTGTATATTTTCCCTGAAATTAACAATAAAACATCCAATTAGAAATGAAATGTTGTATCAGTGTTAGCAGTTTTACTTCTCCCTTTACTTTTTCCCACATTGCTACTGTTAGTGTGTTTGTGAAAGCACGTAGGCCATGCTTGCACAGCAGCAGTAAAAATTAACCTTCAAATCTAATTAAAACTTCAGATGAGGGGAAAAAACTGCCCCCTTGGCTGATGTGTGATTAGTTTGTTAAATCTGCAAACAAATTAGCAGAGTGAACCTGCCACTTTTATTTTGCATCCATGGCACCTTTTTAGCAAAGCAGAATACAGAATTTGGCAGAATTACATCAGCCAGACAGAAAGGATTCTCGTGCATACATGAATAATATGACGGGAAATGAGAATTTAAGGGTTCTTGGAGGTCCTTGCTGAATTTTTGTCATTCAGAAATTGTATTGTTTTATAGTGGTTTTAACAGGATTGAAACTGTAATATTATCCTGGTTAAAGCTGGGGGATTTTTATTTCACTTAGAAGCTATAATTAAGATTTGCCTCGGTAATAATAATATGCCAAATAGCTGTAATAAAACTGCACACTTGCCAACAGGCCATCATATCAGATTTAAAGGTAGTGCAAAGTGATGGGATTATACTGACATCTGGTGGAAGATGGTAGAGCTTGGAGAGTTTTTATGGAAAACAAGCTCCCAGAAGATGCTTGAATGACTCTTAACACCAACTGATTTTCATTTGTCTTTATTTACATTTAATACTGTCAATGCAAACAAGATGACTGCCTGAGGCTGAAGAGCACAAGTGGGTGGGTGTATAGAAAAAGTTACATAAACAGATCTGATTTAATGAAATTTAATGAAACTGAAATTTGCCCATCTAAGTGCTTTAAAATAAAAGCTTTACTCTCTGTAGAACATTGTGAGAACACACACCCTATTATTTTTTACTTTTATCCATTATAGCCAGGGTTCATAAGGCTTAATAAAAGTGCTTTACACCACAATATGTGAATAATTATTGAAACTACGATACTAAGATAGCTTTGCACCATAACACAAATCTTACCAAGTACCCAAATGGTACCATAACTACGTTACCATTATCAATTACAAATGCCATTAATATAGAAAATATCAAAATATAAACTGTTTAATTTATTTAATGAGTTATATGTGCACAAATACATATACATTTTGTTTGGCAGTAAAGCATGGCAGTGTGCATGACAGCCTTTTTTGCCTCATTCCATGTGAAGCGGGAGGCATTAACTCCTAAGCTCCAATTTGGAGATTTCTGCATGTGAGGGTTAAACAGAGACAAAAGATATGACATCAAGGATCTTTAAGACCGCAGTGGGGTCACAAAGTCAAAAATTAAAACATAAACAGGTAAAACAAAGGTGATAAGGTATAATGGCATTGCATAACATGACTGCCAATACCACAAATAAAGACTGTTTAAACTGCAGAATTAGGATTGATTGGCATTGGGCATTCAGGATTAAATTTAATTTATGGTATTCATGCTCATCGGTGTAACATCTGTGCCTCCAGCTCTTCATTTTTCTCCCAGCATTTCTCACTCATGGGCTTCACATTAGAGGTCTCCCTGTTCTGAGGTTGGAAATCATGTAAAACTTTTAATAGCTAACTGCTGCCGACCTCTGAGGCTGACCTTGACAGGCTGCGATTGAACTGGCGCTGGGTGGGCGTGAGATGCTCTGCTGAAGGTTACTCAACACGGTGATGAGAGGGTTGTCTGCTGGGATCATAATTGTAGTTTTTTTCCCCCTCCTGTTGAAAGGATTTGATTACAGACGTAAAGATGTGGAATAGATGTGAAAGTCTGATGCAAAAAAAAGAGAGAGCAGCTGGGCAGGTGACAAGTTGAAGTTAGTTTTTTCTCTTTTATTTCATCTTTCATTGCATACAAATGGCCTTCCAAGGACATTTAGCAAAATGTGTCCTTGTTAAAAAGGACAGGACATAAATTCCATATTTTGATTGTGCTTCAGTTCGCCACATGAAAATATTTTACATCTTTTTTTTTCATAAAAAGCATGTCTGAACTGAATAAAAAACTAATGTATAATGTAGTGAATAATACAATATTTAAAACAGAACTGCACCCTTAAATAATCTTGCAGATATCATCTTTTATCAGATATGATAAAGCAGTTGAGTTTGGCATGTGCACATTTTGCATCAATCGACCTTGTCTCTGTAGGTAGCTAACCCATCCCAAAGTGCTATTTGACACTGCCAGAATAAACTTAGAATTTGGCAAAGGCACTGAAATGTAGAGTTAAGACTGGAAATTCCTTCATTTGTCTGTTCAAGAAATGAATATAGCCCCAAAGAAATAGCCAGATATTAATCTATACAATGCTGACAGCATCTGTTCTCGGCTACCAAGTAAATGCAGTTCAATGAAATGTTTTAGTTTCAGTAGTAGCTTTGCAATGAGAGTAAGCACTAACACTGAGTCAGAGCTGTAACGATAAAACTAATCATATTATCAGTCATAAAAACACCTTATCTCTGCTAACAAGACTCTTCCATTATTTATACTATTAGTGTAGAATTGAAAACATTCTCCACTTTTTGATCTCTTCTTCTCTAAAGGTATTTAGACAAAGGTCTCCTTTGTCCCTGTTCCTCTTTAGTCCTTTATCAAACCTTCATTTTTGTAACATTAAGGCTTTCTAAAGGAAAACTACTCCTCCAATTTGCATCTTGTAAACTCCCAGAGATCCTTTCTTGGAACTGGCTGTAATCACAAAAGAAAGCTCAGGCAGAGTCACTTGGTGGTTTTGCCTTGTGTCAGATTTCCCCTGTGAATCTCGTTGAGAACGACATCATTGTTGGAGCCGTCAGATATTCCGCTGTCCGCGAACACAGAGCCTGCGGGCAATGAGAACCATGTGTTATAAAGAATATATACAAATATACGATGTTTGAAAAGGACTATCTGCCACTGCATCACATACCACTGCTATTGGTGCCATAACTGACACCAGAGGAGCTTCGAGAAGTGAACTTTTGATCCAAGGTAGTTGCACTGGAGCGAGAGATATTCTTCTTGGTTTGTGTGAAGGTCCGACTCCAATCTGTAGAATACATGACTTTTTAACCAAAAATAGGCTGAAAATTGACACATTTGTTTGCTTTCAAACTATCTGCTTTTTGAAAAGGCAGGGTAATACGACAAGATTTCACTCTGATTTTCCTGTCACATTCTTTAAAATCTCTGCCAAATCTCTTGTTAGGTCAAAGCAACCCAGCAACACTTTCAAGCCATTCACATTTATGCTTATCTAAAGGCCGTCAGACTCTTTCAACTATTGTCACTATGTTGACAGTGTCAGCATCATAAACCTCAGAATACAACTTGTGACTTTTTTTTATTTCTGTTGAGAATATTTTATTTAGCTTTACTCTGATTAATAAAGACATAGTAGAAAACAATTCTTGAGCACAAACTTTGTCTTGCTAGAAAGTCTAACAAAGAGGCAATTTTTAAGAAGTAGCTACCTTGAATAGTCGTTGTGGATCTTGACACCTTTTATTTTGAAAGTATTTTTCAATGATGCTTAGCCATCAGTTTAAACAAAAAAAGAAAACTGAAGCTAGCATGGAAGTATCAAAAACTGCAGTTCCTTAAATGGCCACTTGAGGGTGGCTTAAAAGTAGGATACATATGTTAAATAGCCTAATTTATGAGCATATTTACAAGTGGGTACAAAAAATGATTTTGTTTTCAATAGCCTTTTTTTTTTCTTTTAATATAACTTTAATATACACAACATTTAAGTTATGTATTACTGTTTGATGGCCAGGGCAATACAAGCACTAGAAGGGTGCTAGCCTTACCTTACCTAAAAACTGGAGCCCTTAGCCTACCTTGTGGTTGTGGTACTTTTTCGAGCATTTGTTTCTTAAAAAAAGTACTAGAACATTAGCACTAATTAGCAGGTATCTATCAGGTATCTAGCTAATATTTAACAAATGTTTTTTGGCTTTGAAGCAGTCAATCCTCAAAAATTCTGACAGCCTTCCCAGAAAACAAGAAAACAAACCAAGTACTGTGAAGTACTGTAGGAGTGGTCTACTAGTTTTATGTCAATTCTAGAGTTCAGCAGTTGGTGAGAGGCAAGTTCAACCCATTAGTCTGGGTGTTAGTTTCAGAAAGACAGAGAATTCCACTGTAATTAGCTGGTTTATGATAAGCAGCAAAATATGTGGATTTAACAAGTTTAGCTTTGGATTTAAACCTGAGCTCTATTCACACATGGATGTGAATGGCATACTGCATCCATACATATGTATATCATATCTTTGTTTAGATTACTTTAAGTTATTATTAAAAAGGGGTTCTTATTTTGGTGGAAATTAAGACCAAAATTTGAAGACAAAGGTTCTAAAGTAACTACTGTTTACTCTGTTGTGACCAACTGAACTACTATAAAGTGCTTTTAAAGAAATTTTCGGGAACATTTAAGAATTTCACCTGAGTTCTCAGCCAGTCGCAGTTTTCCACAGCAAAGATAAGTTCTCCACTGCCTGCGGACATTCTCCTTTATAGCACAGTGGAAAACAAAGACAAAGAAACCTACACAGGAACAGTAAGGAAGTAGGTTATTGTATACATCCATACATCTATAGTGTTATTATTGTGTTATTATATATTAGTGTTATTATGATAAAAAAAAATCAATCCTATTTTGAAATTCAGGGTGTTTATACATATCTCACCTTGCAGAGAGTTGAATATAGAGAAAAGGTAAACAAAGGGTAAGTAGAGGGGTCCCCATGCAAACAGAGCAAACCCCCAGGTGAGGCCGAGGATGATGACTAGGCCAGTGACACTGCGCAGATCAGTCATAACACTTCTTTTGGGAGACTGGTTGTGGGGGTTTTGCTTCTTGATCCGTGAAAGCTGTACCATAACAACGATGAAGGCCAGCATGCACAGGATAAAGATCAGGAGGAAATAGGCCACCACACCCACATAGAAGGCTATGTTATTACTCAGCCAGCAGCTACAGAAAGAAAAAAAAAGGAGAAATGACCAAGGGAACATTTTAGCTTCAAAACAGTGATAACTTGTTTTCTTTCTCTTCATTTAGGTTGCTTCGAAATTATTAGATGCTGTGGCAACAAAACTAAAGCAGTGTGATTAATCAAAGGTTAAGTTCTTTGCTAAGGTGGCTGGACCATCTAATTTGTTGATGTGTATTGTGAAATCCACTTAGTGTAGCTGAACAGACTTTTCCCACAGGGATATTTTGACTCCTCACTTGGAAAAATCACTCTAAAATGGCTCATTCATAATGGCTCTGTTTCAATATATGCATCAGCGTCAATAATCCATGCCATAAAGCAGCCTCATGGAATGTGAAAATCCTAGCAGTTGCATAGTGTTTTTAAATCATAATCTCTGATCAGTGCTGGGAGAGTCAAGTTAAGACATTTTTCCACAGTTGCCACTCCTGGGAAATACTTTTGTTTAGGAAAGGTGACATTAGTTTAACTGGTTGTTGCACAGTTTCATACTCTGAAAAATGGAAATGGCTGATTTCCTGACATTGCATAAAAAAGTTCCATTGGGTGGTTAAAAAATGCTAAAACTTTTAATGTTCAGCACTAATGTGGATTTTTCTTCTTTATAAAGTTCCTTCAGTTCATTGAGGTTTGCACAGATGAATTTATGCACTACACTCTTAAGGTCCCACCAGAACATTTCAGTGGGGATGAGGACTGGACTTTGACTGGGTCAGTTCAGCACCTTAATTCTTTCCTTTGCTGCTGTTTTTGGGATCTTTGGGATTTTCATCAAGGTTTAGCTGTGGGACTGATGGACACATATTTGCCTTTAGAATACTAGTAGGTCCTATGGTTTAAAAACAAGCCTAAATCATCAGCCTTTAATCACTGTGCTTGACAGTTTAACAGCATAAACACTGCATACAAACTGTTTTAGGTTTTTACCAAAAATAGAGCTGTGCATTTTGTCCAAAGATCTCTGCCTTGGTCTCCTCTGTCCAAAGGGAATTGTTCTAGAATTCTTGTGGTTTTTTTCAGATGTAATTTTGCAAATATAAGCCATGCTGCCATGTCCTTTTGAAGTGAACAGGTTTTCTCCTGGCAGCCCTTCCAAATAAGCTATATTTTCTCAGTCTTTTTCTAATTGTACTTTAATGAACTTCAACATTTAATATGTTACGGCTGACTTCTCTATGATTGCTGCAGATGTCTTTTCTGCTTGGCATTGTGTTAACACACACCTGAATGCTCCAGAGCAGCAAACTGACAACACTTGCTGATGATTAGTTAATTCAGTGTATTTTATTAAGAGAACCAGGCTCCTGTTTACCCTCTTAATTCTAATGGAAGCAGTAATGGTATACTTAGTTTTTCACACGGTGCTTGTACATTTTGGCTTAATTCTGGTTAAATAATGCCACTGTGTAAAATCGTGTGGTATTTAAATAGATAACCTTTATTATATTTTTTCAAGAAATATGTTTAAAGCTTTTTGACCAACATTATGGGAATGCTGCTTACTCTTAAATGCCGTTTAGGAAAATCACAGACTGCACTTTCCAAAATGTTATTAACCATTCAAAATATTTTACACTACAAGCCTTATTCATCTTATTTACTATTCACATACACAATCGGAATTCAGTATCTTGCCCAAGTAAGTGTTCTATCTACAGTACTTAGCCATAGCTTCTTAAAGTTAAAGTGAGTTTAATCAAGAAAATGGATCTAAATCTTTGACATACAAAAAAAAAATTAAAAAATAACTCACAAGTTATCTGAAGTGCCATTTGTGTGTTTTCCATAATTAATCACACCATAGTTGTTTTTGTCCACGGATATCACAATAATTACAATGACAAGAGGAATACCTGCAAAAAACCCAAGGTTAATCAAAGGAAATTTATGAACATGTTTCAAATATTGATATAATGAAAAATTGATAATTGATCATCAAGTAAAAGTTTGAAGATTCCTACCCCAACCCATCAGAGTGAACTTCAGCATGTACTGGCTCAGGTAGGGTGTAAAAACTCGCACAATGCTGAGATACATATGCAGGGCCTCAAGCCCCGCCCATGTAAATGATGTCAGCAGGAAGTAGTGCAGGAAGAAGGCAGTACAAATACAGAGGCCTGTATTGTTGTGGCTCGCCAGCCAGCTGTCCAGCAGGAACACCAAGTTCAGGAAGAGCAGGGATGAACAGAGTTGGACCAAGATCTTGGCTGGTATATCCCTTAGCAATTTTCTACAAAGACAGAGTTTATTAAAGAACTTTAAGAAATTTATGAGACTAAACAGTAATGATTGATGTGCACCAAAATGGATCCTTACGGAAAAGAAAGATACGTCAGCAATGTGATAGCAAGAAAAATAGCAGAGATTCCACAGCCGATGTAGGTGATGAAAGTAAGAATTTGTGCGTTCTTCGGGTCAGGAAGTTCCTGTCTGGACAAATCCTGCATGGAGAAGTGGCATACACAACAAACAGACAGTGAACACAAACCGAGACAATTTGTTTCCGTTGCCGGTTGTTATAAATTCTAAATTATAAATGAAACAGAAACAGGTGCACAAATTCACACTAACCAGCAGTACTGCAAAGGATGTAAGATGGCTGCAGCTGCAGATTGTATATTCAGGGGTGCTGTTGACCACAAAGCAGCCAACAGAGCTCCAGCCTCCTCCATCACCTGAAAAATAACATCAAGGGCAGGAATATTTACACCTGGGCCTTTCTGGCTCTTCACAGACACTGTTTGAAATGTGTAAACTCACTATTCAGCGTGAAATCCCAAAATGCACACTTGGCTGTGTAGTTTTCCTACAAACCAAAAACAATTTGTTATTACAGTTTATCTTTTTGTGAGCGTATATTGTTTATAATTGCAGTGATATAATGTTATGATCATAAGTGAACAATACAAAACTACTAACGTGCTGCACATGACACTCACATGAACTGGGTGGCTGTTTCGTATGGTGAACTCAATGTTTTCACTCAGGTTGCTAATTGACAGATTAGCCACACTTGAGCCTAGAACTGCGCTGACAAGAGTTTTGTTATCTAATGATGCATCCTGCAAAAATGAAGAAATATACAGAGGTCAGTTACAGGAGAATGAGATTCGCTTCATATTTAACCCCTTTCATATAGGTCATAATCATTACATAAAACAGAAAATAAATAAACACATTCTGATATGACAGTGAGAAAGCACCTTAAAGAATGAATTTTTTGCATAGAAAGTAAACTGGACGCTGTTGGCCTGCTTCTGCTCTTCAGGGCTGATACCAGATGTGAGGGAGGCAGGCAAGTATACAGACGCCACAGCAGGCTCGGAGCTTTTCAACATGGTCCTGTTTGGGCCACTGAACTGAAAACATGCAATAAATAAATAAATAAGTGGTAGGTTTGGTTTAGGTTTAGGTGTGGTTGAGCCCTTACGTGTCTTAGATACTAAGATTGATATGTTTATAAAAAAAGGCTCTCATGTGAGGACCAATGTCTCTTGATGAGCAGATGACTACCTGGACATGATCAGTGTTAAAAACATCAAAAAGGATTGTTGTGAAGTTGCTCCCATTCACTGTCTTCACAGCAACAACTAAGGAACTGGTTGACAGAATTCCATCGCCACCAGTGACAGCCAGTTTAACACCCAGATTATCCACCAAGTGAATCAGCCTGTCGCCAAGAAATACAACACAAACATCAGGGGAAAAAATCACATTTGCATGTGCATATGTTATTTTCTTTGTTTGTTTTAAGACAGACGTGTGTGTTGAACCTGTTTGCAGATTCAGAGAGTGCCTCAGGGTTACTGTCCATCAAGTTACTGACAACTTTGATTACCACTGATGGTAAAACAGAGGGACTGTCCAGATGTTTCTCCAGTGTCTCAACCAACTGCGACACCTTAAAATTCCCAAATGAGACATTAAAATAAACAAACACAGTCGTTATCCATTTAAATGTTAGTTGTACAACAGAGTAGCAGAGTGACATTTACTTGAGAGGCGTTGAGCAGAGATACAGCCTGTGTTTGATTCAACAGGTAGATTGCTTCATCAGTTGTTTGTACATCAGTTGTGGAAGTTCCTGTGTTCTCTACAGCAGCAAATCAACAAATCAGTAGATCTATTTTCTTGTTCTGTAGCTTAAAACTGGATAGTAATAATTAAAAAAAAAAAAAAGTTAAACTACAGAATCTACGTACCAGCCACTGTGGTGGTTGTAGTAGTTTTGGTGAGCGGTGTCAAAGAAACCTCAGCAGAGTTGCCATTTAAATCTTGTGAACCATGACCTGTTATAGTAGTTGCAGTGGTTGGGGGTGAGGTAATAACAAGAGAGGCATTTTCTGTTGTTGTTGTCGTTGTTGTTGTTGTTGTTGTCGTTAAACCGGCCTCTGGTGTGTCATTTGTTTGGACAGTGCTGGCAGTTGTGGTGGACATGGTTTCATTTTTGTTTATTGTTGTGACATGAGTCAAACTCACTGTGGTGAATTTTGCAGTCTGGTTCTTCAGTGGAGCTGAAGTAGGTTTAGTACTGTGAGACACTGCAGCAGTTGTGCTTTTCTCTGTGGTTCCAATAATTGCAGTTGTTTTATTTTGAGATAGAGTAGTCGGAGTAATGATCACTGGTGTTGTGTAATTGTTAGAGGCTGTAGTTGTGCTCGTTATCATTGTGTAGTTGGGAGATATTGTTGTTGTACTAACTGTTCTGTTACTGGTTGTTGCCACACCATTGTGTAAAGTTGTGCCAGCTGTTGTTACATTGTACATTGCTGTGTAATTGTTGTCAGCTGTGGTTGCAGCATACACAAGAGTGTAATTACTACCAGATCCAGTTGCATTATAAACTATTGTGTAGTTGTTGTTAGTTGCAGTTATATTAAAATTGTTGCCAGATGTAATCGCATTATACACTACTGTATAATTAATGACAGCTGTGGATGCATTATACATTGTTGTATAATTATTACCAGGTGTAGTTGCTGTGGGACTATTCATAGTTGTAGCTGTACTAACGTTGTTGGACACTAATGTGGAATTACTGCCAGGTGTAGTTGCATAATTAAGGGTTGTGTAATTTTGGTTAGTTGTATTTTCATTTAAATTGGTCCCAGATGTAGTGGCATTATGAACTACTGTGTCACTGTTGTTCACTGTGGTTGCATTGTAATCCTTTGTGTAACTGTGCCCGCCTGTAGTTGTATTGTATACTGTTGTATAATTATTGTTGGACATAGTGGTACTGTAAAATGCTGTAGAATTATTGTTGGCTATAATTGTGTTGTAATTGTTGTGTGACATAGCTGAATTGTAGGCTGTTGTGTTAATGTTGCTGGCTGTAGTTGCGTTGTACGCTGTTATGTAATTGCTGTCAGATATAATTCCATTATATACTTCTGAGTCATTTTTGTTAGTTCTAGTTGCATTGTGCGCTGTTGTATATTTATTGCTACCCGTAGTTGTATTTTGTGGTATTATGTAATTGTTACCAGCTATGGTTGTGCCATCAACTGTTGTATAATTGTTTCTCTCTATAGTTGCACTGTGAACTGTTGTAGAATTATTGTTGGGTGTGGTTGCGTTGTAATTGTTGCCAGGTTGTCTGTCATTGGTGCCAGATGTAATTGAACTGTACACTGTTGTACTGTTCAGAGCTGTTAAAAATGGGCTCACTGTTGTGTAATTGTTGTTTGCTGTACTTGTACTGTATGTTGTTGTTGAATTTTTGGCACTTGTATTTGCACTGTGCACTGTTGTATAATTGTCATTGGCTGTAGTTGTATTGTAACTATAGCCAATTTCTCTGTAACTATTACCAGCTGTGGTTTCACTGTACACTGTTGTGTAATTGCTACCAGCTATAGTTGCATTATACACTGTACTGTCATTTTTGCTTGTTGTAGTTTGAGTGTATGCTGTTGGATAACTGTCGGCAGCTAAAGTTGTATTGTATGTTGTGTAATTGTCACCAGTTGTTGTTGCGCTGTTGACTGTTGTATAATTGTTTCTGACTGTAGTTGCATTGTACGCTGTTGTAAAATTATTGCTGGACATAGCTGTATTGTACAGTGTTGTAGAATTATTGTTGGCTGTAGTTGTGTTGTAAATGTTGCTAGTTTGTCTGTCATTATTGCCAGAAGTAACTGAATTGTACACTGTTGTATTGTTCAGAGTTGTTAGAAATGGGCTAAGTGTTGTGTAATTGTTGTTTGCTGTAGTTGTATTGTATGCTGCTGTTGAATTTTTGGCACTTGTATTTGCACTGAGCACTGTTGTATAATTGTCACTGGCTGTAGTTGTAATGGAAATATTACCAGTTTCTCTATAACTGTTACCAGCTGTGGTTTCACTGTACACTGTTGTGTAATTGCTACCAGCTATAGTTACATTATACACTGTACTGTCATTTTTGCTTGTTGTAGTTTGAGTGTATGCTGTTGGATAACTGTCGGCAGCTATAGTTGTATTGTATGTTGTGTAATTGTCACCAGTTGTTGTTGCGCTGTTGACTGTTGTATAATTGTTTCTGACTGTAGTTGCATTGTACGCTGTTGTAAAATTATTGCTGGACATAGCTGTATTGTACAGTGTTGTAGAATTATTGTTGGCTGTAGTTGTATTGTAACTGTTGCTAGTTTGTCTGTCATTATTGCCAGAAGTAACTGAATTGTACACTGTTGTATTGTTCAGAGTTGTTAGAAAGTTAGACAGTTTTGTAGAATTGTTGATCGCTGTAGTTGCGTTGTAACTGATGCCAGTCTGTCTCTCATTATTGCCAGAAGTAACTGAATTGTACACTGTTGTACTGTTTAGAGTTGTTAGAAATGGGCTCACTGTTGTAGAATTATTGATGGCTGTAGTTGTGTTGTAATTGTTGTCCGACATAGCTGAATTGTAGGTTGTTGCGTAAATGTTGCTGGCTGTATTTGCATTGTGCGCTGTTGTATATTTATTGCTACCCGTAGTTGTATTTTGTGGTATTTTGTAATTGTTACCAGCTGTGGTTGTGCTGTCGACTGTTGTATATGTTTTTCTCTCTGTAGTTGCACTGTGAACTGTTGTAGAATTATTGTTGGCTGTGGCTGTGTTGTAACTGTTGCCAGGTTGTCTGTCATTGGTGCCAGATGTAATTGAACTGTACACTGTTGTACTGTTCAGAGTTGTTAGAAATGGGCTCACTGTTGTGTAATTGTTGTTTGCTGTAGTTGTACTGTAACCTGTTGTTACATTTTTGACACTTGTATTTGCACTGAGCACTGTTGTATAATTGTCGCTGGCTTTAGTTGTAATGGAAATATTACCAGTTTCTCTATAACTGTTACCAGCTGTGGTTTCACTGTTTTTGCTTGTTGTAGTTTGAGTGTATGCTGTTGGATAACTGTCGGCAGCTAAAGTTGTATTGTATGTTGTGTAATTGTCACCAGTTGTTGTTGCGCTGTTGACTGTTGTATAATTGTTTCTGGCTGTAGTTGCATTGTACGCTGTTGTAAAATTATTGCCGGACATAGCTGTATTGTACAACTTTGTTGAATTGTTGATAGCTGTAGTTGTGTTGTAACTGTTGCCAGTTTGTCTCTCATTATTGCCAGAAGTAACTGAATTGTACACTGTTGTACTGTTCAGAGTTGTTAGAAATGGGCTCACTGTTGTGTAATTGTTGTTTGTTGTAGTTGTACTGTAACCTGTTGTTACATTTTTGACACTTGTATTTGCACTGAGCACTGTTGTATAATTGTCGCTGGCTTTAGTTGTAATGGAAATATTACCAGTTTCTCTATAACTGTTATCAGCTGTGGTTTCACTGTACACTGTTGTGTAATTGCTACCAGCTATAGTTGCATTATACACTGTACTGTCATTTTTGCTTGTTGTAGTTTGAGTGTATGCTGTTGGATAACTGTCGGCAGGTAAAGTTGTATTGTATGTTGTGTAATTGTCACCAGTTGTTGTTGCACTGTTGACTGTTGTATAATTGTTTCTGACTGTAGTTGCATTGTATGCTGTTTTAAGGTTATTGCTGGACATAGTTGTATTGTACAATGTTGTAGAATTATTGATGGCTGTAGTTGTGTTGTAAATGTTGTCTGACATAGTTGCATTGTACGCTGTTGTATAATTGTTGTTGGACACAGCTGTATTGTACACTGTTGTAGAAGTAATGTTGGTTGTAGTTGTGTTGTAAATGTTGTCAGTTTCTCTGTCATTGTTGCCAGAGGTAATTGAATTGTACACTGTTGTACTGTTCAGAGTTGTTGAAAATGGGCTCACTGTTGTGTAATTGTTGTTTGCTGTAGTTGTATTGTATGCTGTTGCTGAATTTTTGGCACTTGTATTTGCACTGAGCACTGTTGTATAATTGTCGCTGGCTGTAGTTGTAATGGAAATATTACCAGTTTCTCTGTAACTGTTACCAGCTGTGGTTTCACTGTACACTGTTGTGTAATTGCTACCAGCTATAGTTGCATTATACACTGCACTGTCATTTTTGCTTGTTGTAGTTTGAGTGTATGCTGTTGGATAACTGTCGGCAGCTAAAGTTGTATTGTATGTTGTGTAATTGTCACCAGTTGTTGTTGCGCTGTTGAGTGTTGTATAATTGTTTCTGGCTGTAGTTGCATTGTACGCTGTTGTAAAATTATTCCCGGACATAGCTGTATTGTACAACTTTGTTGAATTGTTGATAGCTGTAGTTGTGTTGTAACTGTTGCCAGTTTGTTTCTCATTATTGCCAGAAGTAACTGAATTGTACACTGTTGTACTGTTCAGAGTTGTTAGAAATGGGCTCACTGTTGTGTAATTGTTGTTTGTTGTAGTTGTACTGTAACCTGTTGTTACATTTTTGACACTTGTATTTGCACTGAGCACTGTTGTATAATTGTCGCTGGCTTTAGTTGTAATGGAAATATTACCAGTTTCTCTATAACTGTTATCAGCTGTGGTTTCACTGTACACTGTTGTGTAATTGCTACCAGCTATAGTTACATTATACACTGTACTGTCATTTTTGCTTGTTGTAGTTTGAGTGTATGCTGTTGGATAACTGTCGGCAGCTATAGTTGTATTGTATGTTGTGTAATTGTCACCACTTGTTGTTGCACTGTTGACTGTTGTATAATTGTTTCTGGCTGTAGTTGCATTGTACGATGTTGTAAAATTATTGCTGGACATAGCTGTATTGTACAGTTTTGTAGAATTGTTGATAGCTGTAGTTGTATTGTAACTGTTGCCAGTCTGTCTCTCATTATTGCCAGAAGTAACTGAATTGTACACTGTTGTACTGTTCAGAGTTGTTAGAAATGGGCTTACTGTTGTAGAATTATTGATGGCTGTAGTTGTGTTGTAATTGTTGTCCGATATAGCTGAATTGTAGGCTGTTGCGTAAATGTTGCTGGCTGTAGTTGCATTGTGTGCTGTTGTATAATTATTGCTACCCATAGTTGTTTTTTGTGGTATTTTGTAATTGTTACCAGCTGTGGTTGTGGTATTGACTGTTGTATATGTTTTTCTCTCTGTAGTTGCACTGTAAACTGTTGTAGAATTATTGTTGGCTGTGGCTGTGTTGTAACTGTTGCCAGGTTGTCTGTCATTGGTGCCAGATGTAATTGAACTGTACACTGTTGTATTGTCCAGAGTTGTTAGAAATGGGCTCACTGTTGGGTAATTGTTTTTTGCTGAAGTTGCATTATATCCTGTTGATAAATCTTTGGCAGTTGTATTTGCACTGTGCACTGTTGTGTAATTGTTGCTGGCTGTAGTTGTATTGGAAATATTGCCAGTTTCTCTGTAACTGTTACCAGCTGTGGTTTCACTGTACAGTGTTGTGTAATTTCTACCAGCTATAGTTGTATTATACGCTGTACTGTCATTTTTGCTTGTTGTAGTTTGATTGTATGCTGTTGAATAACTGTCGCCAGTTGTAGTTGTATTGTATGTTGTGTGACTCTCACCTGTTATGGTTGCGCTGTTGACTGTTGTATAATTGTTTCTGGCTGTAGTTGCATTGTACGCTGTTGTAAAATTATTGTTGGACATAGCTGTGTTGTACAATGTTGTAGAATTATTGATGTTTGTAGTTGTGTTGTAATTGTTGTCTGACATAGCTGAATTGTAGGTTGTTGCGTAAATGTTGCTGGCTGTAGTTGCATTGTGTGCTGTTGTATAATTATTGCTACCCATAGTTGTTTTTTGTGGTATTTTGTAATTGTTACCAGCTGTGGTTGTGGTATTGACTGTTGTATATGTTTTTCTCTCTGTAGTTGCACTGTAAACTGTTGTAGAATTATTGTTGGCTGTGGCTGTGTTGTAACTGTTGCCAGGTTGTCTGTCATTGGTGCCAGATGTAATTGAACTGTACACTGTTGTATTGTCCAGAGTTGTTAGAAATGGGCTCACTGTTGGGTAATTGTTTTTTGCTGAAGTTGCATTATATCCTGTTGATAAATCTTTGGCAGTTGTATTTGCACTGTGCACTGTTGTGTAATTGTTGCTGGCTGTAGTTGTATTGGAAATATTGCCAGTTTCTCTGTAACTGTTACCAGCTGTGGTTTCACTGTACAGTGTTGTGTAATTTCTACCAGCTATAGTTGTATTATACGCTGTACTGTCATTTTTGCTTGTTGTAGTTTGATTGTATGCTGTTGAATAACTGTCGCCAGTTGTAGTTGTATTGTATGTTGTGTGACTCTCACCTGTTATGGTTGCGCTGTTGACTGTTGTATAATTGTTTCTGGCTGTAGTTGCATTGTACGCTGTTGTAAAATTATTGTTGGACATAGCTGTGTTGTACAATGTTGTAGAATTATTGATGTTTGTAGTTGCGTTGTAACTGTTGCCAGTTTCTCCGTCACTGGTGCCGGGTGTAATTGAATTGTATGGTAATGTATTGTTCAGAGATGTTAAAAATGGGCTCACTGTTGTGTAATTATTGTTTACTGTAGTTGTATTGTTTGCTTTAGTTACATTTTTGGCAGTTGTATTTGTACTGTGCACTGTTGTGTAATTGTTGTTTGTTGTAGTTGTACTGTAACTATTGCCAGTTTCTCTGTAACTGTTACCAGCTGTGGTTTCACTGTACACTGTTGTAGAATTATTTTTAGCTGTAGTTGTATTGTAATTATTGCCTGATACAACTGAATTGTAGGCTGTTGTGTAAATGTTGCTGGTTGCAGTTTTATTGTAAGCAACTGCATTTGAAATGTACATTGTAGTACTGCTAGCTGAAGTTTCTGAACTATTATATACTGCCTTGTTGTTGCTTTCTGTGGTTACATTATACACATTGTTTAGAGTCCCTGTTGTGTCATTACTGTCAGATGTGGTTACATTGTTAACAAATGTGTGTTTGCCAGTGGGAGTAAATGCTCCAGTTGTGGTTACATTGTACACTGTCGTGCCACTGGGAGATGGTGTAACTGTTGGAAGACCTGGAGATGTTATATTGTCAGTGGGAAATGGTGTAACTGTATCTATATTGGTCTTTGTTACATAATTGTCAGTATATGCATTGGCTGCAGGATCTTGAGATGTTAAATTGTCAGTGGGAAATGGTGTAACTGCAACTAACTGCAACTTTGTTGTATAATTTTTGGTATATGCATTGTATGCAAGATCTGGAGATGTTACATTGTTGATGGGAGAGGGTGTAACTGCAACTACATTGGTTTTTATTGTATAATTTTTGGCATATGCCGTGGCTGTAGTTACATTGTATATTGTTGTGAGATCTGGAGATGTTGCTGTTGTAGTTGCATTGTGTACAGTTTGATTAGGAGATGTTGTAGATGCATTTGTTATTTTAGAGAGTGTAGTACTCTTAAGCACTGAATCAGGCATAACAGTTGTGGTGTTTTGTACTGCTATGAAAGCACTGGTTATGGTGTTGGTTAGTTGGGTTTCATTAGGTAAAGTATTTTGTACTGTTGTTTTATTAAACACAGTTGAAGGAACTATTTGTGAGCTATTCTGAAGAACAGGTTGTGGTGTTGGGGACTTTGCACTGGCAGTTGTTTGAAAAAATGTTGTGTTTTCTTTTTTTTGCACTGTATTTTCAATTGTTGCATAAATATCTCCACTCGTATTGGTCAACGATTTGGTGGTATCAGTCAAAGATTGCATAGCTGTAGTAATGCCGTTGGCCAGAGTTGAAAGTTGTGTTGTGGTTGGAACAGCTGAAGTGTCTGAAGGGCAGCTGTCAGTCAGAAGAACAGCAAGTGTCTCACTTGCTTGACTGTGGAAAAAAAAAATATGATAAATAAGTTATAAATTATATCCTATTAGAGTCTACTGGACATAAAACACATCTCCTCTAACAGATTGTACCCGATATAACAATTTTGGGAAAAATGAACAACTTTCACAATATAGTAAGTGACATCAACATATATATATATATAAAACACTTTCTTACACAGAGCTCTTCTGTCTTAAACAAAAAAATAAATAAATAAAATAAAAAATAATAGTAGATAGGAAAGAAATCTAATACTGAAGGAGAGTAATAAAAGTAATTCAGCAAACTTGTAAATGAAGAATGACAAAATAAAAATAAACTCATGTAAAAGTGTAAATGTTGTTGAAACAAAAAATGTATTACTTCCTATTATTATCATAAACATACAATGGTTTGGTTATGTTGTATTTGTTATGTCATGTTGAAGAAACAGAGTATATCTCCAATAACCTTGCACTTTTTTGTGTATTTACAGAAAATATGAAAAAAACACTCTTAAATTTCCTACTTACAGTTAATGTACATGACTATGAAGCCATGTGAGTATAATTTTCAAAGGCTGTATTTTATATACGCCTATATTTTATACTCTTGTTACCATGCAAGTAGTGTAGGGTCAGGTTGACAAACATCTGAGCTCCGCAGGTCACTGGCAACCCAGGTCAGGTTGGATTCCAACAGTCTCTGGACAGGCAAACCAGGAGCACCACACACCACTGACAAAGCACAGAGTACCATGAGTAACAGTGACAAATTATTATATCATATAAAGCAGTTTGCATGGTAGGAAAATAACAAAATAAGCATGCAAACTAACTCAGGCGAGTAAGCGAACTTTCGGCTGTAAATAAATTGTTCCTCGCAATGATCTTTTGCATAAGGTTTTTTAAGGAGCAAACATTGACGGGTCCAGACATCTCCAATATCACCATACAGCTGTACAACCTAGAGACCAAAAGACAACAGGGTAAAGAGGAAAAAGTTGGATTGACATTACACTCTGTCAGTGAAAATTTTTTTTCTTTCTTCCATTAGCATACGTGCAGGTAAAATGCAAAAAAGGAAAAAAAACCCAAAACAAAACATGATTACCTCTGGTTTGTCCCATGACATTCTATATGAGCACCCTGAGTGATGAAAGTGAAAACATGATTCACATTATAGAAGTATGATCAATAATTATAGAGCTACACGAGTAATCATTATACAAGTTTACAGTAAGATTTACCTGATATTGCTTTGTAATATTATAATTACTGCACCTGGTAAGAAAGAATTTTTAATATGTGTAAATTATAATCAGATTTTGATAAAAGCAATCACATTTAACATCCTGGAGACCTTTAAATGACAATTCTTATTCTCTCTATTGTAAAAACAGACAGACAAACCCAGAACCATGTTTCCCAGGTAGGCCTTAGTTACACAGGCCCAAAGACCAATGCCATGGCAACAACCGGTTGTTTTTGCCATGGCAACATGTGTATTTCCCAAATGGTTGGTGAGTGGCTTCTTGAGGTGACTGACAGTCACCAGGACTGGCAACCACTGGTTGGGCAATATAGATTTTTCCCTATCAACCAGAGGTTGGCAGGGGGTTTCTAAGCCTGCATGACTGAGACAGAAAACCCATATGGAAAAGATATATATAAATCTTATAAAGTTTGTATCTGTCTTGTGTGAAACTTGTATGAAAAGCATACAAGAGTGAAAACAGATATAAGATCCCTTGAAAAATTATATAAATGAAACTTGTATGTTTTGGATACTTACTAAAACAATATATGAAAGTAATGAGAAAGTGGCCACTTTCATGAGTAAATCATGTAAGCCTTATATGATTTACTCATGAAAGTGGCCACTTTCATGAGTAAATCATATAAGTTTTTACTATTTCTTTTCCATATGGGAACCAGGACAGTTTAGTTTAACAGCAGAACTTTTTACTGCTTACTGTTGCTTTGTCTGCTGTTGTGACCAACATACTGATACTAACAAATGCATAGTAAATATCAACACAATCCACACTTACTGTATGTAATGTAACTGGATCAAGACTTACTGTGAATTTGTGGGACATGCAGGACTTAGTAACTGTCAAATAGGGTTACAAAGTTACAAAGTTGCATAAAATATATACGTATATGTATATATATACAGTGGCTTGCAAAAGTATTCGGCCCCACATTTTGTCACATTATACGAATACTTTTGCAAGCCACTGTATATATATATGTATATTAATTATATATTAATGAGTCATACTTTAAGCATACAGTGTGGTACATACCAAGCTTTTTAGGGACTGAATGTTAACAGCTTCACTAGTAACATTGATTCTAAAAGCATAAAATTGGCCTGAGAAAGCGATAAAGAAAAGGGATGGTTAGTATGTGGGTGGAGTTTCTGAGACACCATAAAAATACTTATTAACTGAGAAGTTCTCTTCTCAGATAGCTTGCTTCATAGAAGCAACGTTATGTTTTCCAAAAGCCTAAATATTTTCTTTAAATTTGAATAAAAATGGTGCATTCACTCATCACATATTGCAGCAGCAGCCTGGATTCTAAAAATGTCAGTGCAATATTGTGATTATTTTTCTTACGTGTAGAATTACAGAAAGCTGTGCAATCACAGTAGCGAGGCATTTCCCCTGAGGATCAGACAAACATGGTTACAGCAGCAAAACCCTTGATGAACAGGGGTGAATATAAAAAGCATCTGTGTTTGTGATACTCACTGCTACAAGAGTCATTCTTCAATTTAGGAGCCGGGTTGGAGTTGGACTCTAAGAGGAAGCTGGAGATTAAACATGTATAAGTTATAGGGTGTACAGACACACATACAGTGGACATTAAAAAAAAGTGTGTTGCTCACCATGTTAGTGGAGAGGATTTATTTGACTGACAGATATCGTCAAGAGAAGACGTGGAATTGCATCTCACAAAACCGCCACTAGAGGGCTCTGCATCCTTACACAGATTTCGACCTGAAGTGGAGAAAATCCAAAGAGCTGAGTACTGCATCGGTCAATGTCTGATTTTACACTTATTTTGGTTATTTAATATACTTTTTTCAAAAGAGAGTTGAAAATATCACACACGCAGACAATGCAAATTTTCTATGACAGGCACAGATATTATCATAAATCCTATTTACTGACATACCTGTTAGGTACACCTGTTCATCTGCTTGTTAACAACAAAATCTAAACAGCCAATAGCACGGCAGAAACCCAACAAATTAAAGCACGTTGCCATGATCAAGACAACCTGCTGGAGTTCAATCTGAGCATCAGAATGGGGAAGAAAGTTTATTTAGGCCCCTGTGATGTGGCATGGTTGTCGGTGCCAGACAGGCTAGTGTGAGTATTTGAGAAATGACTAATCTAATGGGATTTTCACTCACAGATCATTTCAATTTGAAAAAAAATAATAAAGAAAACATCCATTGAGCCAGACTATTTCAAGATGATAAGAAGGCAAAACCAATCACAATGTCTTGGAACAGGAGATTCACATAGTTGCTGAGTGATGCTGTATGATGGCATCATGCCAATATGGATCAAAATCTCTGAAGAATCTTTTCAGCACCTTGTTGAATCTGTGCCACAAAGAATTAAGGCCGTTCTGAGCCAAAAAGGGCTCCGACCAAGTACTAGGTGTACCTATGGTACCTAAGGTGTACCTGTGGTTATGACAATTCTGTTAATCTTGATAAATATCGGTAAGTAAAGTTGAACAGGTATGCCTGAATAGCTATGAAAACACAGAGATGAAGATAAATGTATCTTTGGTGGGTGAGTGAACAGTGTGAAGAGAGTCAAAAAGTCCAGTGACGATTAGTGGATTCTGAGAGGTCTGTCAGCCTACTCCTGTTTGCTGTAATATCACTGTGTAAGTTGACTGATTACAACAGGCCTAAAATCCCAACAGTATTTCAGACAAGAAGTCTCAACTATGCATAATGAGTATGTGTGCATTCATGGTGGTGCTTTGCATATGTATTTCCATGTGTACATTTAATTCAAAAATGAATGCAGGCTGCATGTCTGGAAAAAAAAAACTTAGAAACTTAGAAAAAAAATAGTTATATTATTGGTAGTGACTTTTAGGATGGTTCACATGATTCCATTTAATGAGTTAAATATTTGTTTTGATATGATTAAGTTTTGGGGACAGGATAGTGGTGGCACTGATGATTCACAGCTAGAAGGTCCTGGACTTGAAGCCTTGAAACTGGAGCCTTTCTGTGTGGAATTTGCATGTGCAAATAGTTTCTAAACTGGTCGTAGGTCTGAATGTGAGTGTGAATGTCTGTCACATGTTAGCCATGTGACAGACTTTTTTGTCCACAGTGTACCACATCTCTCAATCTGTTAGGTGGGAAGGCCTCTTTTACCATAATTCACTTTTCATTAGCTAGGTCTATTGCTGTATTTTCAGCCTCAGGTATTATCAAGCATAAATTTTACTTAAGTCACACAAGTATTAACAAGGGATCATCTCTTTAACAGGGAGAGAAAATTAGAGCACATATCTCAATGTGTCACCCCTATGATTTGATACTATTTATTGATTTTTAGTAATGAACTTATACATATTAACTTAAGTCACCACCTGGATTTACCTAAGTAAATAGTGTAAGAGCATTAATTTTAAAATTTGTATGTTTTTTAAACTTTTTTTTTTTTTTTTTTGGCTGGGCAGTATATTTTTAACTAGTTGTTCTCTTTTACATGACCAGCATGAAACAACTTTGTAAGAACACACTGGGCAAAGCATCTAAGATGAGCTTTTTATAATCCATCTTCAGGACACTGCTGTTGTCAACACAACAAAGCCACATCAGCAGCATTATCAGGAGCTTTGTGCAAGCACTGAATAAGTGCAATCAGATACCCTGGGTACTGTGGTCCTCTTTTCCTTTTCACACTTTTCCTTGACACCATGATGATTTCTATCAAGAAGATAGGAGGTCATATTTTTAACTATTTTACTGCAGTCAGGGAACAAGGAAGGAAGCAGCACACAAGAAAGAGCAGTTGCCAAAGTAAAACAGGAAGATGGACAAAGAAGACCGGGGAACTAATTCACAGACAAAACAGAGTGAAGGCAAAGGCAAGGAAACAAGCGCTCACCGACTCTCTCCATCTCCCCTATGATTCTCGCTTGCTGCAGTGCAGCGTCTCCAGCTTGTTGAAGTTCACACACTGAGACAGCATGGTTGAGCAGCAGCACCACATTGCAGGCAGTTTGGCTGGAAACAAAAGTGTTTCATGTGAGGACGCACAATCTGCTGCACATGTAACAGCTGTACAAAGCAGCTCTTCATATCCTTTTTACCTTATGTTCCTTTTTGCACTACAGGACACTTCAACTACCTGCAAAGAGAGAAAGGAGAGTTAAAGCCATGAGCCAGGCTTACAGGAGAAATTTGATTCTGTAAAGTATATAAGGTGTTGTCGTTTTCTGTACTGACCTGAAGTTGTCTGTCACCCTGACAGAAATTTAAAGAGCCTGTTTTTCCTTCTGCTGCACCAACACTGTCATTGTGACAACCAAATGCTTTTGA
This sequence comes from Oreochromis niloticus, assembly GCF_001858045.2. Lineage (NCBI taxonomy): Eukaryota > Metazoa > Chordata > Actinopteri > Cichliformes > Cichlidae > Oreochromis > Oreochromis niloticus. Next base: position 11,462,121 of record NC_031974.2, read on the forward strand.
CACCTGAGTGATAGACGGAGAGAGGGAGGCAGACAGATAGAGATCTTTGAGAGAGGTGATGGGAGTTTGACGTATAAAGTTTAAGTTTAAGGAAAGTAGCACATGTTTTGTTAGTTTCTGCAGTCTTAGATGTCAGGATGAGAGCTAAAAAGACCACTCAGGTTTAATTGTAAAAGAATTTTGTTCTTTTATATACATATTATGAAACCATAGTTTATTTCAGTCAAATTATAGTTTGTAAATACAGGAATTTAAGCCATTAGTACAAGTTGACACAAAGTTTCCATGATGTATAACGAAATATCCCATGGAAACTGTTTTTTGTTTTTTGATCGATCGGATTACAAATGCCACAGTTACATATAGTGGCTTCAGTAGGATACAATTTGGATATTGACTCATATGTTTACTGATGCATTCTAGATATGTTAAGCACATGGGCAAACTAAGGATACTGAATAATTTATAGTAGCTTTGTGTATTGGGTTTCCTCTGCCTTGAAATGATGATTTGTCAGCTCAGTTGTGGTAAACAGTGTATTACTTCCTGGACAAAAACTTATGGGAAAAGAAAGACACAACCCACTGCTATTCCCGGGATGTTATTTTGTTCCAAGTGGGACACAACTCATACTCTCCTGGGCAACAAAAACTTCAGAGCCGAGACTTTTATCTCTGAGCTGTCAGTGCATCAAGACAGCACTATTAGACAGCCTTGCATGAGAATTCACTGAACAACCTTTGCTTACATGCTATTTCCTTGCAATCGACCTTAAAAATATGACTAGATTTGTGTCAAAATGATCAAGCATTAAAAGTGAACCAAAGACTGAATATAGCAGGATTGCTTTATGATCCGTGTTGAGAATTGTAATGGTTATGTCCAATTTTTCCTTCAGTAATATATATTAATAATCATAACAATAATTTAAAAAATGATCAAAGGAAGCTGGGACTATGGCACCGTATAGTATAATCTCAAAACAAAGGTGGAAGTGGACAGGAAGGGTTAAAGAATCATAACTGGACATTGTATATATTTAAATCAGGTAAGGTTGTTGCTTTTATGGGTAGAAACATAGTGGACAATATCTTGATCACATAACTTTGTACCTTTTTTCTCCTCTCCTTCAGCTTTGCAGAAAGAAACTCATTACCAAACAACAAAGCAAAAAGGGTTATTGGGAGGAAATGACTAGTCGAAATAACTGTGAATATATCTACAATGTCTAATAATTTGTATATCTATTACTGCTGTTGCCATTACATTTTATTTGATTATTACATTTGTTTTATCATTAGCTTTACAATGCAAAGATAGGTACCAGAGACAGCTAATAATCATGGTCTTAACGTAGAAAGGTCTATCTGACATAGGCTGAGAACTGCACATCAAGTGTCAGTAAGAATATTATGTAGGAAGTGTTCATTTAAGTTAGGAATGATGGGAAAGGAGAAGAGAAGACACTGAAGAAAGCAAAAAAAAAAAAGGCGTTTAAAGAAACATACTTATAACACAGTGGGAGCAACATTTGTAAAAGGTCAAAGTGGTAATAAAGCAACAAATATTTGGCGTAAAAAAATCTAAATTATTTTCAGGTGATTCACAGGGTTGGAATACGCTGCTCCCATAAACTTACATTGTGCTTACAAGGCTTGTTTGTAAAAGCATGTGTCAATGATGGGGTGTTAACTGAAAGATTTATGAGAAACGTAACGGGATGGACTAGTGAAATTTGTCATTCTCACCAAATTTTGGACCTCTTCTTCAGTCTTGTTGCCCTCTACACTTATGGGCATCCAATAGTAAGCACCTGCAGAAAGCATTACATCTGTGAGGCCATGCAAATGCAAAAAGGAAATAGGAAAGGACAAGAAGTGAATATTTGCTTACTGTTATTGGAACAGAGTTGGCGGACATCACAATGAACTAATCTGGTGGATCCTGAAAGAAAATGTCAACTTTACAAATTGTTCCTTCTCATTAGTAATGACAGGCAAAACTGGTGCTGGGGCTGAAAGACTATTTGTTGAGAGCATGATGGAGGAAACTGAAATATAACAAATATTCAGGTGCCAAGTTTTAATTTTTGTCATGTAGAATACCCTCCATTCCATTATTTGGTCCCATTAGTTGTTTGTGGGGGTTTAGCTTTTTGGGTGTTTTTAGACAGTATCTGTCATTTTTTAGGTTTTGTTGATAGCTTTGATACAGTTTTCACATCAGGAATGCATTTTCCCACCCACATTTTGTTTGCACATGTTGATGCATTTGCCATCTAAATGTTACACCTCTGTCAAACAGAACTACAGATCTCTGACTTACCTGAATACTCTCCATCATTGCATTAGCATTTGCCATCAAATCAAAGCAAACTCTTTTTTTTCTAATATGTAAGAAAGAGTAAGGCCAGTCACACGCTGTCAGTAGTAGTAGTGAAATCATGCGTCAACTGAGAGCAACGATAAACACATGTTCTCAGTCTTGCATCAAGACAAGTGCATGTCATGTAACTGCTAATTACACACAAGCACATACTGTAATTATATATGTGACTTCACTGTAGCAAAGAGTAGTTGGTGCTGCGTTCTATGTTTTATATATTTTACTGGAGTGATTTGTGAAGAAGGATAGCAGCAAAAGTGAAAGGGAAGATTTAGAGACCTCCTATCTTGTAGGGTTTGGAGACAGTGGCATAGTCAAAAAAACAGGAGACAGAGCCGGAAGTGGAGGCTGATGGTCGGCTGTGGCGACCCCAAAATGGAACGGCCGAATATAGAATAAGAAGATGAAGATAGTTTCGCGTGTATGATCTTACTTTTTTTCCGTTTTAGCAGTCATACTGAGTAAACTGTAGAGTAAATCCTTCACATTTCTTTTTTTGTCTCTGAATGCCAACATTTTTGTACTTCCGTTAAAGTTTAAAAGCATTAGGTGTCTTAAAGACTTCACATGTTTTGATATATGCAAAAAGAGTTTCTTTCTTTTTTTACACTTTCTACTCCTTTATTTTGTTTCGTTTTTTACATTTACTTTTTTTTTAAATTTAAATAAGGAACGTAATACAAAACAACCTATAAAAACACAAATAAACCGAAATAAACAAGTAATCGAACTTAAACAAACGGGTGTACCATCTAGTTATATATATATATATATATATATATATATATATATATATATATGTGTATATATATATATATATATATATATATATATATATATATATATACACACACACATATATATACACACACATATATACATACATACACATACCTACATACATATATATACGCCTATACATACATGCATACACACATATATACACAGCACATAGCAGTTCAAAAATATGGCATACAGAATTACAGAGATTCAAACAAAATCGGATCTCCTTGTCAAAATGTAATGTTTCCATTTATCCCAAATCTCAATAAATATACCATATTGAAATCTGTTAGAGAAGGTAATTCTTTCCATTTTAAACACCTCATAAACAGTCTCATGCCAGTCATTTAGTGATGGAATTTTCACACTTAGCCATTTCTTAGTAATAGTCTTTCGGGCAGCCAGACTCAGAATACCATATAACAGCTTGGACATTTTATCTACATTCACGGAGTATAAATATCCAAACAAAAGTTCATCCCAATTAAAGGGGAGTTGCATATTAAAAATGGTTTGTAACTCAGAGTGAATCAATACCCAAAAAGTGTTGATCAATGGGCAAGACCAAAACAAGTGGAAATGTTTTATTCCTTGGGCCCCACAGTTTCTCCAGCAGCTAAAGTGATTAGAATAGTGTTTACTTTGTGCAGGTGTAATAAAAAACCTACAGACACTCTTCCAACCAAAACATCTCCATATATTAGAACTAGAAATTCTCCACTGAAAGGCACACTGCTGATACCAGATGTCATTTGAAATTACCATATTTGTTTCCCTTTCCCATTTTTGTTTAATGTAGATAGTATTCAACTTCTTAACCTCTTGTAGACCCTGGTACAATCTAGAAATGACCTTGAGGCCAGGATCTGCATGGTAAGCCTTGACAAATATATTCAAAACGGGAAGAGAGAAAAGATCTGTTCTCTTAGGTATAAAGTTATATAGATGATGCCCGGTTTGAAGAAACCTGAAAAAATCCGAATTGCTTTACTGGTATTGATCTTTTACTGATTGGAAGTCCCTAAGAGTTCCCTTATCATAAAACATACAATATGCCGTTAAGCCTTGCCCTGCCCATTTTTTATATCTTGCATCTAACTTATTGGGTAAGAAATCATGATCATGAGCGCACCATCTTAAGATCCTGGCCTCTTCATTCCAATCATTCTTATTAAGAAATTGTAACCAGAGTTTTAATGGTAAGTTAATCCATTGGTTCCCTTGATTAATTTGTTTTTTAATAAGTGTCACGTCCCCTAAGCTTGCCTGAATCGGAAAATCTCTTGAGGCAACTGTTTCTATTTCTTTCCATCTTGCTTGGTAGTCTACATTGCACCAGCACACTAGGATCCTCAGTTGAGTTGAAATATAGTAATCTTTCAAGCATGGGAACCCCAACCCCCCTTTATCTTTAGCCAACTGGATAGTTTGGTACTTAATCCGTGGTCTTTTCCCCTGCCATATGAACCTAGAGATTATTTTGTCCCACTCCTGAAATTGTTTATCAGTTATTTCAACTGGGAGTCTTAGGAACAGATAAAGCATCCTAGGCAAGATGTTCATTTTGACTGTATCGATACGTGACTCAAAATTTAAAATTGGTATTAAGTTCCATCTTTTAATATCCTCATTTATTTTATAACACAAAGGTTTAAAATTTGCATGGTATATTTTAGAGAGATCTTTAGTGATATTTACTCCAAGATACTTCATTTGCTCCAACTCCCAATTCAAATTAACTTTAGACTTAATTTCCTGATTTGGCTTATAATTAAAGGTTCATATCTGAGTCTTCGATATATTTAGTTTATAACCTGATAGTGAGCTAAAGGTCTCCAGAAGTGATAACAGCTTGGGGAAAGTAATATTTGGATTTGTCAAGTAAATCAAAATATCATCAGCAAACAAGGAAATCTTATGTTCTCGGCCCATGATCTTGACTCCAGTAATATTAATGCTTTGTATAACACTTTGACTAAGGGCCTCTATGAAAAGGGCAAAGAGTGAAGGGCTAAATGGGCAACCCTGGCGTGTCCCTCTCTGTAGATTGAAAACATTAGAAAGCGCCCCGTTGACTTTGATTCTTGCCCTTGGTGATTTATATAATGCTTGAATGATCATGATAAACGATTGATGAAATCCAAACTTACCCATAACTTTGTATAGAAATTCCCAATTAACCCGATCGAAAGCCTTTTCAGCATCTAAGCTCATAAGGACCATCTGAATTTTATTTTTAACTACATAATCAATAACATGTAATGTTCGGCGAACATTATCTTGCGTTTGTCTCTGCTTAATAAAACCAGTCTGATCCAAGCTAATTATCTGACCAAGAATATTTTCAATTTTTTTGGCAAGGATGTATGTAAATATCTTATAGTCCTGATTAAGAACACTAATAGGGCAGTAATTTCCACAGTCAAGCCTGTCCTTTCCTTCTTTAGCTATTAAAGACATAGATGCCTCATTCCAAGATGGGGGAATTACTCCCGTCTTTAAAATATAATTGAATGTTGTTTTCATCAAAGGGATCAATAACTCTTTCATTTCCTTATACCAATCTGATGGATATCCATCCGGGCCTGGAGATTTATTGGGTTTTAATTTTGAAATAGCTTTTTTAATTTCAATTTCAGTTATGTCCTTGATTAAGGTTATATTTTGGTTTTCAGTCAGCTTTGGTAAGCAAAGTGAGTCCAGGAAGGATATCATACCTTTATCATCCACTCTAGGTTGTGAGTATAGTTCTTTGTAGAATTTTAGAAAAGCTAGCTGAATGTCTTCCAATTTGTACACGATATTATTTGTTTGAGGATCCTTTATTTTGTGAATTATATTTTCTAATTGTTGTTTTTTTAGTTTATAGGCCAATAATTTTGTGGATTTGCCTCCTACCTCATAGTATCTTTGTTGTAAAAAAGCCATATTTTTTTGTATTTCACATGAAAAACTTTCATCAATTTCATTTTTCTTCTTTTGTATTTCTAATTTCAAATTTATGTCTGCGCTTATTTTATGGGCACCTTCAAGATATTGTAATTGCACCTGGAGTTTTCTTAAATGCTCATTTCTCTTCTTTTTTTAAGTTGGTGCTGTAGCCTAGAGCTGGACGATATATCGAGTTTTTTAAAAATATCGATATATTTTTATACGAGATATAAGATGTGACAATATCCTTTATATCGATATAGTCTATGTTACGTTATAATTATAGTTGCGGAGCCGCAAGTTTGCCTCTCTTTCGTCCACTTTTGTCTTTACGCAACGTTACTCCACCTCGCCTCTCCTTCACTGAACACAACTCCCCCTCCTCCCCCATCGCTTCACCTGCAGGCAGCAACAAGATGGACACGGCAAATCTCCGTTAATGAGTTACTGCGCATCGCCCTGTGCGTGGGGCTGGACGGCGTCAACGTGTTAACGAGCTAACCACGCTAACGAGCTAGCCACGCTAACGCCATGCACGGCCTGAAATCCTTTCATTTTCTCAAAAGTTGACTGTGCGCCTTTTGTATGAATTCTGGTTGTGCTTGATGACCGCGAACCGATTTTATGTGATACACAGCGCTCAGCAATCTGTCAAAAAATGTTTTAGTTCGACTTTGGCAAGCTACGGAGCTGCACCGCTTGATGGATTGTCGGAGCATTACGGCTACCGAGGAGCCTCGCGGAGTGATACGTACTGTGCTTCAACGTAATATTACCGTATTGTGTGTGTATAAGGACCATAAATGGCACCTGTTCAGAGACATGGTTACGAAGCGGATTTCAAACTCCAGGCTGTCAGTCACGCAGTAGAAGTTGGGAACAGAGCAGCTGTGAAATCTGTCTTTGTTATTATGCTCAGCGTCTTTTAGTTTACATTTTAACTGCACAATTGTGAGCTTTTTGTTATGCACAAAACAACATAGTTTTCTTTTATTTATAGAGCATCATTATTTAATAAATGCTCATAATTTATTTTTGAGTAGTTTTTTTTTCATGTACATCTATGCTATATGTTAATAAAAGTGCCTGTGTGACATCTGGGACACAGCTTTGACTAAGAACTCTCTTTTTGTTCTTACTTTATGGCTTTAAAAAAATATCGAGATATATATCTTATATCGCCATCCAGCTAAAAAATATCGAGATATGAATTTTGGGTCATATCGCCCAGCTCTACTGTAGCCTATAAGTTTTCCTCGTATAACCGCTTTTAGGGCATCCCATAAAATACTCGGAGAGACTTCTTCATTATGATTTTCAGCTACATAATCTATTATATCTTGGCTAATTTGCTCTTTCAACGGACATAGAATACTTGTATTTAATCTCCAAGATGTATCTCTTCTTTCGTCCCCTAGCACTACTTCCAGATACAGTGGGGCATGATCCGCTAAATCCATCACTCCTATCCTGCAACTGACCACACTGTTAAAGTCTTTTTGAAACATAAAGAAATAGTCCAATCTAGAATAAAATGAATGTGGGTGAGAAAAAAAGGTATAGTCCTTTTTTATGGGGTTTAACTCTCTCCAAACATCTATAAGCCCTAAATCCTTTAAAATTAATTTAATATTTTTGGTTATTTTATTTAATCCTGGGGCGTGTGGATTTGATGAGTCTAAAGACGGATTGAGTCGAGCATTCAAATCTCCTCCCAAAATTAGAATACCTTGTGCCTCTACAACAATCATTTCAAAGACCTGTTTAAAAAATTTTAACTCTGATCCTGGGGGAGCATACACATTTATAAGAGTAGTCAGTATCCCCTCCAGATACCCCTTTACTAACACAAACCTCCCCTCCTTATCTCCTATTTCTTGAATGCATTCAAAATTTAACCTACTTGAAATTAAAATTACCACACCCCTTTTTGAACTCTGAGGACAAGAAGAAGAATACTGGTTGAATTTCCATTTCCTAAGTTTTTCATGCTCAAACTGTGATAAGTGAGATTCCTGTAGAAAGGCAACTTCTATTCCTTCTCTTTTTATTTTTGACATAATTTTGCTTCTTTTAATATGATTCCCCAAGCCATTTACATTAAATGACACTACTTTAAATAAGGTCGTACAATAATGCCTTGTAAGGTAACTAATCTCTGCACATAACCAAAAGTCGAAAAGTACATCCCGATGGAGAGAAAAAAAAAAACCAAGAAAACAAAACAAAATAAACAACAACAACAACAAAAAAAACCATCATTATAGAAAAAAACATTGTACAACAAAAACATACAATCATGTTGAAGTCCAGAAACATAAACGCTATATTAGCTGTAATTGGTGAGGGAAAAACTCTTCTGTCCACTTGTGGAAGAGTGCCCTCTTCGGCACGCAGGCCGGAAGCCCAGTGGTCTGTAGGGTCCAGCTTACTATGCGTATAAATGACCCGACTTTAATGTACTTTTATGTGCCCGCTTTATGGAATTACCTAATTATATAACAAGAACATCTTTATCAAAATAAAGTTCGTAGTCTCAGTTCATTTTAAGTCTCTATACTCTTGAGTTTACCTCTAATATGATGCTCCGTCACAAACAGCCTGGTTATCCACAGTCCTCTTGGTGCCTAAATACCTGGAGGCGCTCCTTGAAACCCTGCTTTTGGATCGTGTTTCCACGTTTCTTCTTCGTACTTGTTTGCCAAGTTTGCTGTTTTATTTGATCCAAAAGTGTATCCCTGTCTTTCACAACGTCTACCGATAATCCTCTCTTCACCATGTCGACAGTCGCTTCATGTGCCGTGTTGTACATCGCGGTTCCATCCCTGTAGTACACTCTTAGCTTGGCTGGGAAAGGCGTCTGGAAGCGAATGTCATTCTCCTTAAGCACCTTCTTTGCTGCCGCATATTCTTTTCTTCTTCGTTGTATAATCATTGTCCACATATATCCTAGTGTCCTGAAAGTCAAACCCCCTAGCCTGCCAGGCCTTCTTGTTAATGTCTTCTTTGATACGGTAACTTGCGAGTTTGACAACAATTGAGCGTGGAGGGGCTCCTTCAGGGGGTTTCACAGCACCGGCTCGGTGTGCTCTTTCCATTCCCAACGCGGTGGGAGAAGAGAGACACATTGTCTTTTCAAATAAAACCTCTACAAAGTTTACAACAGATGGGAATTTGTCCTCTTCCCCTTCCTTCACGCCATATATTCTGAGATTCTTGCGATGTGACTGTCCCTCTAAATCCAGTAACTTAGTTTCGCTTCGCAACTGAAGATTTGCTAGTTCCATTAGCAGCTCATCTGAAACCTGAATTCGGGACTCCACAACATCTATGCGTCCCTCTGCTTCTTCGAGTCTTTTACCAATGCCGTCCACATTCTCCCTTATGGCATTAAACTGCTCATTTGTGTCTTTTCTGAAAGCACGCAATTCTTTTAATATCATATCCATCGTAGCTGGGTAGTCTTTTGCACTAGCATTAGCATCGGGTTGCTGGTCTTCTTCCATATTACTACTAGCTTGCGAAGAAGCATCTTCTTCCACTTCACTACGTTCTCTTACGTCCTTTTTCTTAAATTTCCTGGGCATTTTTATTCCAAACACAAAAACCCCACACTATCAATCCAAGCTTTTTAAGTTTCGAGTTAGATAAATTGGGGGGAAAAGGTAATAAGGTCGGGAGCAATTACCCTACACAGCCATCACATGACCCGCCAGACTGGAAGTGTGCAAAAAGAGTTTCAAGAATTATTTTAGTGTCTTTTGCGCATATGGGTCTGTGTTAGGAGAACTGTTTCCAGAAGTACATTAAGAGTTGAGAGAATGATGCTAGTAGTGTGAGAACAGCATGAAAGTGATGACTCCAAAGAAGAACCTACTTTTGTTTTTCCCTCCCCTCTAAAGAAGTATCACATGATGGTAAACTACCACATGCACTAATCTCTTGATGACCCATCTGACTTCATTCCACCAATAACGCTTTTCTAGAATTTCAAAGACGGATTGGTGCTGCAGCTACAGTGATGCAGATGCCGTACTGGTCCGCAAAGAGAGAGCTGAATGGAAAAGCCAAGTTCTCGACTTATTGGTCGATCTATGTCCCTACCCTCACTTATGGTCACGAGCTTTGGATAGTGATTGAAAGAATAAGATTGCAGATACAAGCGGGGGAAATTTGCATTCTCTGAAGGGTAGCTGGCCTCTCCCTTAGAGATAAGGTGAGGAGTTCAGCCATCCAAGAAGGGCTCAGAATATAGCTGCATCCTCCACATTGAAAGTACCCAGTTGTGGTGGTTCAGGCCTCTGACAGTGATGCTGCATGGGGGAGGTGTTCTGAGCATGTTCCACTGGGAGGACGCCCCGGGGCAGACCCGGTAGAAAATGCTGGAGGAGGTGGTTTGGGAGAGGGCGGTCTGGGTGCCTGATGTGATGAATCTCAGATTCTGCTCTGACACGCAGATAGAGGGGAATCTAGTGTAATAAATCTGGTGCACTCAGCCTTTTATTAACTGATGTGGCTAGTGCAGGGTCAGCACCAGAGAAGATGAATTGGATGGGCAACCAAGTTTGACAGTTGGTTCTTGAGCCAAATTCAAATAACATGATGACAAATCAGATGACAGAGATGAGAGAAATTAACTCTAGGTGCAAAAGACTACCAATGACCTCACCACACATTTGGCCAGTTGACTGCGAGGTCACAATATCTTCAAAATATTTCTATTTGTTTTTTTCAATTTTCTAGTAGGGCCATGCTTTAAAAGTAGCTGCACAAGCTATGAACCTTTTTTTTAGTTTCAAAGAGACATGAGGGGTGCTTCCCCAAGTCTGATCTGCACAGGCACATCCACTCAGTGAGTGTCCTCCTCTGTGCTGCTAGTTACAATGATTGCTGTAGAAGCACTACATGATTAGACTGCAAAAACTTATCAGTTACATGGCTGATTATGTGGGTTTTTCCCAAATTGTATGACTTAATGTAACTTGTAGTTGAAGTATATCAGTAGTAGAGATGGCACGATACCACTTTTTTATGTCCGATACCGATATCATAAATTTGGATATCTGCCGATACCGATATGAATCCGATATAGTGTGTTTTTAATCAATAAAACTGTTTTTTTTAATATCTTGCTGCATTTTGTACAAGTTCATACTCAAGTTTAAATAAGCAACAACACTAAAGCTATTCTGTTATACCTGTATGCAAAAAAATACACTGCACCCAAAATATTTCATAGTTCAGCAAAACTGATCAATCTAATAAACTTAAACCTACTCCATCCTTCCTATTCTGGTATTTTAAAGAGTACTTAGCAGAAATATTAAGCAACCTAACTAATAGGGTTGCAAACTCCCAGCAAAAAAAATAGGGAACCACCCCCCACCCTCCACCTCATGATGCTTAATCGACGTAATCAACTTTAATTTGATGCAGTGTGAAAAAATAATGCACAGAAATAAATTATTTTTCAAGAATAATTAAATAGATTCAACATCTTTCTTCAACAGAATTGCAGACTGCACAGATGGTATCTTCCCAAAGGAAAAAGTACTATAGCTTACTAGGATATATTAGACTTAACAGTTACTATATACAGTAATGGACTTCTATACATTTTACATCAGATTAAAACTTTGGGTGTAAGATTCAGATAATTATTTATTAAAAGCTAGACATTTTAAATGAGAATAAGAAAGAAAAGTATGTCTTTGTGCCCCCCTTTTCCCTGTTAATGCCCTATCGGGCCCCCTGGCTAAACTTTGCTAGATCCGCCCCTGCACAGTTACCAGCCGTCAGCTACGTGGAAAAGGATCCTGGTCTAGAAAGTAATATTAAATAAATTCTAACGACAGCTTACCAAGGTTAAACGTGCTGCTGTTGTTCAGCTGCTGGTTTCCTCTTTCTGGTGCAAAGTGGGCCAAAAACAAAGAAGAGAGACGGACTCACAACAGAAAAGCCGATCAGCTGATCATTGATCAGTTTCACGATTGAAGTAGCAGCAGGAGAGGGAGGGGGAGAGAAGAGGCAGTCGCTCCATATATCGGTTGTTAAGCTTAACGTGGGAATGCTTTACAAACATTCAGAGATGAACTTACACACTTGCTTTACTTCTCTCTTGGATAACTTCCTCGGAGATGAAATGCCGGTTACAGCCACTCTATCACATGAGCACACTGCTCCAACGTGCTACAGTTATGACCGTAAAACTTGCGCCTTGTCGCAATTTTTGCGAGGTGCTTTTTTGATATTTAATGGATCGGATTACATTTTTTATTACTCTCCGATATCCGATCCAGTAATTTACGTCAGTATCGGACCGATACTGATACGTAATATCGGATCGGTCCATCTCTAATCCAAAATAATGGAATCTATACAGATAGTTGGAAAAGATATGCAAAGTAATCATCACCAAGAAGTTTCTGTGGGTTGTTATTAAAGTATATTTTAGTACTCTTGTCAGGGTCATGCTTACCAGATGAAGGCAGCAGGGACCGGCCAGCTCCCGGTATAGTTGCTGTAAATGTGAATGAATTCTTTAAACTTTTCTCTTTTGCACTGTAAAAGCAAGGTAGATTCTAGTCTCTTTCTTTGTTGTTTCTGCACTATTGTGTTACAGTTTGTGTTAAGGTACTCCTATTTATTACAGTGCAATAGCATTCCTGAAAAGCATATTTACATAAAAATAGGCCCTCTGGTTATGTAAAACTAAAATAATATAATATTTTTATGTTTTTAGGTGAGAACCCACAATTACACAGTCTTAAACGAACAATAGAAATATCCTCTAATGGACAAATACATATTTAGTCTTTTATATTCATACATTTAGACAAATAAACACAGCATGCATACTGGTGTCTAAGTCACACTAGTTGCATGGATACACACCATCAGTAATGCTTCTGTAAGCACGAGCCCCACGTTTCAACTGTTTGTGGTCTACAAGACACATAAAAACATGCAACATTCAACATTCAACATGCTTGGAAAACATGCACTGCAGTGGTATGGAAACAAGTGCTAGGCATAAAGATAACAGAAACAAGTTTTGCATGCACTGTTATGATTTTAAGCAAATGATATCGGCATGTCTTGATGCATTCTCAATCATCCAGGAAAGTAAATCTCCAAAAGTTGAATCTGTTCATCTGGACGTAGCGTTTTGTGGGAGAAACGTTTCGTCACTCATCCAAGTGACTTCTTCAGTCTCAGCTGACTGCAGGTTTCCCCAAACCTTATAAACAGTACATTTGCATAATGACTGATTAAGGAACTGACCTCACAGCCCATTGTTCCTTCAGTGGGCTGGTTTCAGTCATTATGCAAATGTACTATTTATAAGGTTTGGGGAAACCTGCAGTCAGCTGAGACTGAAGAAGTCACTTGGATGAGTGACGAAACGTTTCTCCCACAAAACGCTACGTCCAGATGAACAGATTCAACTTTTGGAGATATCGGCATGCTTAACAAATAATACTGATATACTAATATTAAAATATTCGCAGGAAATGTTTTGTCTGATTCGCGTACTGAATCAGACAAAACCAACAGTCCAACAGTTTTAGATTATTGTGGCAGCTTGAATTTGCAGGCATAAAACTCAGTAGTGCAAAGGCTCAACTGCCACTCCTTGCTTATTGGGTTGCTTATTGTTGAAAGTTAATTGGATTCATAAGTCTAAATGTTTGCTCTGCTTTTTTTATGATTAAAAATTATTTTGAAAATGTAAAACAATGAAGAAAGCCTTCCAGTTTTCAATAATCACTTTTAGTTCTTGTATTTTTTTTTCAACTCTTTAAGGAAGACTTGAAAATTAATTTCTGGTGTAAAATCTCTCGTATTAAACTCTTTTTCTAAACGAAAAAACTGAAAGCAAAGCTGTAGCAACTAGTGAGGCAGATAAATGCTTAATAACATGCTTACAACATATTTCAAACATGCTGTGCTATGGTTTGGCTAACATTAAGGTCTTTTCTGTGACAGAAAAGACAGCCCTGCATTTTCTTATAAATGCAGCCATTGTTAGTTTGGCAGTCCATTCATGGTTAATATTAATACATCTACTCTAGAACAATTAGGACCCGTGACAACGTATTCTTTCATATCTGGCTCACCACACATAAGGCTGGGGTCTATTTGCCTTGCGCTGGGACTGGTCACTCCCCAGTATTTGGCATTCCAGCCAATCACAGTGCCATCCTCGCAGGGCCCATGAGCACCAAAGTCTGCCCACATGCGGAACAAGTACAGCTCCACATTTCCGAGATTAGGTCCTGGGGGTGGATCTCTGGGACGACAGCCCAGCCACAGAGAGCCGTTGGAGGGGATGGCCTGAGCGATGGCGGTCCTCTCTGCTATAATGTCCCCATCAACCTGGAACAATTAAGGAGTTGGATGTTTCTGTGTCTGTCTTTATTGTCTTTGTTCTTCTAGTTTTTGCTTAGATCTGAAAGCAGGCAAACTTAAAAAAAAAAAAAAAAACTAGACCAAATTTAGTCACATAACCATAACCAGACCGATTTTATGTTCTTTTTTCACTTATCTGATTCAGGGTCATGGGGGGACCGTTGCCTATCCCAGCTGTCATTGGGTGAAAGACAACACCCTGGAGAGGTTGCCAAAGTGTTGCCAGGCTAACAGAGAGACAGACAACCATTCTTGCTCACATCCACGCCTATGGTCAATTTACTATCATCATTAACCTAACCACATGCATATTCTGATGGACTACAAGTCTATCCATTCAAGAGACCCAAAGATCGTAAAGATGAAGCTGAAGCACACTGAGGACATCCACACTAGTGGCCAACAAGCCACACAGTAGGTAAAATGTAAGGCAAAGCAGCAATGACTTGAATTTTAAACTTAGACCAAATAGACTGTCCACTAATATACATGGCTGGCTTGCTAAGTCAAGTCTTTATTTGGAAAGAAAATGTTATCAGAACTAGAAATGATGGCCAAAATGTAAGGGGGAAAAGGTATGTTATCCTTTAAATTGCTGTGACTAAGTTTAAAAAGAATTTATATATAAATGGCCTGTATTTGTATAGCGCTTTTTTACTAGTCCCTAAGGACTGCAAAGTGCTTTACACAACCAGTCATCCACCCATTCACGCACACATTCACACACTGGTGACGGCAAGCTACATGTAGCCACAGCCACCCTGGGGCGCACTGACAGAGGCGAGACTGCCGAACACTGGCGCCACCGGGCCCTCTGGCCACCACCAGTAGGCAACGGGTGAAGTGTTTTGCCCAAGGACACAACAACCGAGACTGTCCAAGCTGGGGCTCGAACCGGCAACCTTCTGATTACAAGGCGAACTCCCAACTTTTGAGCCACACACATATATATATATATATATATTATATTTTATATTTATTTATTTTATATTTACAGTCTTAACCTGCTATTTATGGTTTTAAAAAAACTATTACAGTGTATCTACAAAAAAAGGACTGAGACAGCCAGGGATTGCAGTCATTAGCATTACCTGGCCTAAAATAACCAAGCAAATACATATTTACCTTATCAGTTCTTTGGAATCTATTTTCATACCACTGTGCAGGCTAAACATAGACTTGCAAAACTGTAACTGTGTTTGTCTAATCAGTACCTGCCAATTTTGTTTTGTATTTTATTTCACATTCCACTTATTATGTGCAGTGTTTTTGCAAGTTTCAGTTATGTAACAGTTTTTCTTTTTTTACAAACACTGTTTGTTTTGGGTTTGTGGTAACATTTTGTGCTGCTTCTTATTGTAACTACTAAATAAATTACACACATATACATACAAAATACATCAATTTGGAATAATATTGGGTGATTTTACAATGTTGCATTATTACTTTTTATGCAAGTAAAATATCTGAATGCTTTGTCAAGCACTTTTCAGTGTTACCTCCAGACTAAAAGTGTTGCCCTTTACATCCCTCCTTAGACACACTCTGTGCCAATGCGTTGGGGACAGCTGGAGAGGAAATTGGTGTCGCACTCCTAGTAGCCATCCGTACAGTGCCCTTTCATCTCCCTCCAGGCCTAACTCGGGCCTGGGTGCGAAGACTGAGTGGTAAGAGAAGGCCACCCAAGCACCAGGGAGGACCACACGAATGTCCACACATATGGTCATCTCATAAAGGAGGGGCACGGCTGCCCTGTCTTGCAGGGTCCAGTGGTCTTTACAACCATTTAATACTGCTTTAGTGTCTCCCAGGAAATAGCCAAGTGCTGCAAATGGGTAAAAGAAATCCAGGCAAAAAGTTTTAATTGCGCTTCAACACAGTGGAGACAGATAAAATCTCAGTGGTGGCTTAGAGCCAAATAACTTCAAATTAAGTGTGCTATTTTAAGTCAGCAGTATGTTATGGTGTAAAATATTCCATTAAATAAAAATCTGTATTTCCTTTTTTTGTCCTTATGTGAGTAAGTCATTACCTGTAGGAGCAGCTCTCAGCAACAAAAGCAAGATGGTGAGAAGAAAATAAGGTTTCCATCTCCACCTCCCCTCTAAGCAAAGGTCATTCATCCTCCTGGGAATAAGAGGCAACACACTCCACAGTCAGTTATTCGTCCGTTTCTCCTTTTTATTTTGTTTTGCAAATTTCTATATGTCAATCATGTTATTCAAAGTAAATATCAAACTTTTTTTAAACAAGAACAACTTGCTTGCCAGCTTCCTCTTACTGTATTTATGTAATACACTGCATCTGTGTCTCTCTAAATGTAGATTCGTGTCAGTTTTTGTTCCAGTTGTCGGATTACATTCAATTTCTCCTTTCTTTTCCTCTCCTCGTAAACTGAAACGATCTTGTATTATATGTGCCTTTGTGTGCACTGAAAGGTTGACAATGGGGCAAGGGTGGACACATAGAGATTGGGTTACACCTTACTACATTCACACCTTTAAAAGAACCCTATAGGTTATATTTGTGTGAGTCATTTTGTGGCTAAATTTCAGTTCACAGTGCTTCTGCAAATTTAGCACATCCAAACAACATACTAATGTGGCACTCTTGTACTTCTCTATTGACTTTTTTGTTTTGCTTTTTGTTTGCATGGCCATGTTCATAGTATAAAGGTGGGACAGACTGAAAAAAACAGTGCCATATTGTCACGTTATAAAACTGATGTCAAGTGAGTTTGTGAAGCTGCAGTGTAATGCTTGTAGCATTTAGCAGGCTATTCTAATCTGTTCGCCACAACCTGGTGAATTAAATTCTCTTTTACCTCTGATTTGAGCCACAGAAGTACTGCTGATCCTTGTGTTGGGGGTATTTTTAATGTTGTATAATGTTTTGGTTTCTCTGTCATTGATAAACAAGAGGTTGCTCGTCTAAATCTTATTTACCCTCACTCACCAACCTCTGATTAAACTTGTTTATTTGTTGTAAAACTGACAGGTTGAGTCAGTAACAAAATGATCCAATGTCCCGCTAGTGAACAGCTGTCAATAAAGAGCAAATATGAAATATAGTGAATTAATCCAAGAAAAAAAAACTAAAGCAGAAATGTACCATAACTGGTCTTTCATGTAGCACAAAATTTGACCTTAACAACTATTAAATTACCATTCCTTTTGATTATAGTCAGATAATGCTAACAAGATTAGTCTTTAGTGGATAGATCATGTGATTTTTATGGTTGCTAAGCTGCATTTTAATTCCTGGTTAATTTATTATGTCAGCCCAAAATAAGAAATAAGACCACATCTCATTGGTAAATACTACCTTTTGTTTTTTTTACCCTGCTGCAGTCTAATTTTCTTTAAATGCAGAAAAGGATTTAAATCATTTGTACACCTACCAGGAGTTACAGATTACTTAATACAATCTGCAGCACAGACAGAAAACAATAACTAAAAGAATGTTAAATCAATGTTTTACTGTCAACCTAAATTTCATTGACTTAACATTGGATTCTGACATTAATTCTTGGTCATTTTTACACCTCAGTTTATATTGAAACAATATTGAGATGATGATCAACTAAAGATCAAGAGGACATGAAGTGGAATTTCAACTGATGTTAAAAAAATTACTTAAAATACATCAGCATAATGTAATTTACTTATCTAATGTTATGATAAATGATGCAATGATGTTGATTAAAACAATTTAACTGTACCATTAAACACTAGGCTTTAACATATAAATGACAACAGACAACTTCACATCAATTAAAAAAATTTTTTTAATTAATCTATTGAATCACAATTAGTTTTGGTGAATTCTCTCGTGCAGTGAATGATGTCCTGCCCCGGTCTTGACTGTAACTGTGAACTGCCTGTAGATAAAGGAGAACTCACAGACTGTCACTTCCTCCATTTGTTGAGTCGCCCAATCTACACAAGAAAACAAAACCAAAAACTGAATAAAGCAAATGAAAAAAATAAGGAAAGAGCATACTTTCTTTAGATTTGATGTTTTCTACTCAAGATATCTCTATCCTCTAATTCATCTTAGCTAACAAAATCTGATCATCTAAGTAATCAGTTACGTTAAGCTAATTTCAGCTGATTACCTTTTTGACAGTCAAACATCTAGAATATGTATCACTGTAGTGAGTGTTCAGCAATATATATATATATATATATATATAAATATAAATATAAGTGGTTAAGAACACATTTGGTACAATTGAAATATTAGAAAATAACTGAATGCTTACCTGATGTATTCTCTGGGGTGCAGTGATATCAAACCATAAATTCACGATTTTAAATATAATATCCCGGTCAAATATAAATCAATGACTACTGAACAAATGGGGTGGACCACTGCAAAAGAAGGGTGTGATGGAATTAATAGCTTTAATTTCCCAGTCAACTATAAATCCACCTTTATTCATCAGTTAGTATTTTTGTATTGGTTCAACATTTATTTAGCATTGAGATTTCAATCTTGATCATAATGATGATTCAGATGAAAAATCAAAATTAATTCAATCTATTCTTGCTATCAGGGATGTGGTACACAAAAACTGACAAACTGCAAAATTATCTGATATTGGTGATGTGTGTCTCCTCAAATAAAAAAATATGCATATTCTTTGTATTCATAATGAATGAATAATGAATTTTTTAGTCTTTAATAAAATGCAAAATAGAAGTATTTCCCCCCAAACATAATACAAAATCAAATCCTTTTGAGCTACATGCAGTGTAGACTAGACACGGAACATTTTAGTGAAGAATAGCTGATAGAAAATGACTGTCTTCTACTTGCTGGAGCAAATATGCAAAACAAACTATCAACTCATCTAATTCTGCTTTTTCAAGTCATATGCAGGTTTTATTCTCAAATGTTTCCAACGCCTGTAGTTTTTAAATGTGCCATCTGCCTCATCAACAATTAATGCTCAATGATAATTGCTCAGTATGCTCAAAAAGTACAAATCTTTACCTGTACATGAAAAGCCTTATGTAATAATCGAGCACTTAAGTAACACAACTGCATCCCAGCATTTCAGAGATACAAGAGAAGGGTTTACATTATTAATCATATATATATATATATATTAATTACTTGACAAAAGACAGTATTTACATTTATTCAAGTGAAATAACAAATAACATTGGAAAACCTCCCCCATCATTTATCCAAAGTCAGGTAGCGATGTCGGTGTTACCCATTATTTATCTGAAAATATGCACTGTTATCATTTCTTTTAGGCTGTTTCATCCAGTCACCTATTACTACAATTTACTGCCTAATGATTGCTAAAGCAAAGGGAGACATTGATTTTTGCAAAAACCTAATTTCCAATTTGAAAATATATTTTCTTTGCTAGTGAAAATAGGCTGACGAGACACTTTTCCTTCTTTACACAATAGTATATATTGTTAGTGATTTTGCACTTTCTTTTATTGTAGCCACTCTTTCTATTATTGCAACCATCCAAACAACTATTCCTTTATATTAACGGTTATTATTTTACCGGAACCCTGACTCTTCCCTAAAACTAACCCAAACTTTTCTGCTTGATGTCCATTCTGAAAACCCATTAAAGGTGTTTAACAGCTTATCTGTGGTATTTCTATTTAATTCTGGAAATGGGAACATTAAAGCTGCAATGTCAAACAGAAAAGTTAAGGATAATGACCATGTTAGATTAAAAATAAAAAATAAATGGATATATATATATATATATTTTTTTTTTTTTTTTTTAATTGTTAACATATATTAGACAAAAGCAACTATGAGTGAGTTATTCCTTTAAAATTTCAAACTAGGCCTCAGTGGATAAAGACATGCAGCTACATGTTTCCAGTAAAACTTCTGTAATCAGTTCACAAATGTAAGTCATTACACCTTACTGTGTCTCATTATAAGACCGAATCTGATGAAATAAAAGTTAATCTACGGGGTTTGCTGCATGAAATATGCAGAATGTCAACTGGAGTGTTTGAATAAATTATACATGTAGATGGAGCACAAATAAAATCATCATCACTTTTTGTCTGTCTGAAGAATGCCAACAGCACTATTCTTTGCTTTAAAAACCCCACATATTTGTAATCTTTGCTCATTTGTCATTTGTGGAAAAGAAACGATCCTTCCTAAAGCCCAGAGGCTGCGCCTGCCTTTTCCCCCATTCTGGCTTTCCTCGAAATCAAAATATGACACATTCTTCTCGTCTTTCATTTAAGAATTTACAGTGCTGTTATTCACATTGTGTGCATCCTTTACAAGCATTACACAGGGCATTTTACATTATATTTTAGATTCATTAAATAAGTTTTTTGAACTTTAAATGGCTTACCTGATGCTTCTCAAAAGCATCTGTAGAGTCTTTTTACGCTTGTGCGCAATTATATATGTATCCTAGGGTCCTATGGAGACTTGTCCTCTTCATTCTGCTCTGCACATGTTTCTTCCTTATTCCCATATTCTCATTCATCCATCTTTCATAAGTCCAAAAATTGCCACAGTTACCATCTATTTCACAACTTGTTGTTTCTCTTTCCTTTCTGTCCTCAGTTTCTCTCTGTTGTTCCTCCAGTAGCAACCTGTTTCTTATACAGGAGCATCATCTATGGCATCAGATGGCATAGTTTGCCGGTGTGTTTGTGTTTCAGTATGTGCGTGTGGTAAGGTGCATTCAGGAAATCAGAAATTCTGAAATGCAAGGTCTGCCTCTGGGATGTAATAGACACAATTTTGACACACCCCCACAGAGGAGGAGGAGTGAAGCTCTATCTATCTGTCTATTTCTTTGTCTCTGCGTGACTCTTGGGTAACAGCTGGGAATACAGGATATGGGGTCAGACAGTTCCTGCAAAGAGTATTATCCTTTATCTGGTATGCGTGTGTATTTGTGTGTTTGTGTGCATGCACACATGTTTCTATTTGCCAATGCAAAGTGCGTGAGGTGAGCAAAAAATTGCAACAACAGTCAAAAATTATATGCTGGGCAGGTTGACAAACCGGTCAAACATCTCTCTCTCTCACACACACACAAACACACAATGATGGCGGGGCTTTGAACTTGAGCACTGGCATCTGGCGTCAGCCGTAAAATAAATCCAAACAAGACAAGAGCAGCCTCAGGGCGACACCGTTCTTCAAATCTCAGTGTGTTCTTTCCTGGTCTGCAGTGTGAGGAGGAATCTGCTGTAACGCAGCTACCCGTTGACCACAGGAGAGCAATGAAGACAACCACGACTTTATTTTCCACAGTGGATCAAGTGTCAGCTTTTGTTCATTTTTACTGACCGGTAACAAAACGGTATCGGATCAGTGGAGCAGAGCATGACTGCAGCATGCTGCTGCTCGTCTTCAGTGACACGGCATTTTTAGGCAAGCTAGTTGCAAACGTGAGTGTGAGCACAGACTTCAGGCTTGACTGAATCTGAATCCCACCAGCAAGCTCTTCTGTTTTCATCTTCTGCTACACTAAATCGATTCCATTTCTTTACCTCTTCAAAGACAATACATGCTCATACTTGGAACATCACCTGAGCTGCTCAATAATGAGCATGCTTCTGGGCAATGTTTTAATCCCCCAGCAAATATTCAAACTCCAACACCGCTGCTTCTCTAGGTAGTTGCTGTAATTTATATTCAGCCAAGGTAATCAATGTTATATCATGGTAAAAATTTACCTTTTTGGCTACTTTATTGTGAGATACAAACACCCACAAAATAAAACTGTTTGAGAATGAATTTGATGATAAAAAGAAGGATGCAAGCCAGCAGAAGATAATTCATCATAAAAGCTATTTGGGATTTTTGCCTTAATAATGTCATTTTAAATATATTGAACAAACTATTAGAAGCTCCTGACTGCAACAGAGGCATGGATGCACAGAGAAGTCACAAGATGACTTTAATACTGAAGAAAACAACAACGTTTAATTATTCTCTAGTAATATCACAGTCTAAGCTGATTTTTTGTCTTTATTCCGTGTTAATGAAAGCATTTGGAAGTGTAAGTCATACGAAAAGATGCAAATATGTGTTTTGTGTCTGTGTCAGGAAATTCGACTGGTCGTGAATGCAAGCCAGTCGAACATAAACTTTGCATCATGTTTTCCTCCCCACACGCCGGAGAAACTTTACATGTTGTTCTGCTGAATGTTATCAGCCCTTTCCTGTAATTTTGCAATCTTAGTGCAAAATTCAATTGTAGTGTCGGCACCATCTGATCTGAATTTGATGTGACATTACACATGTTTCACCTTCCACCCACAACATAGCAACTCCACCTTTATGCAAGTGATGGATATTATTGATCATGTGAGGCATCGGAGAATTCAGCCAGCGTCCAAAAATGACATATTTATGCTTAAATGTTCATAATACTAAGTCAAAAGGAACAGAAACTTTGAGATTCTCCCTTCAGTTTATTGATGGCATATCTCCTGCCTTGAGGTTAAATTACCTACATTATTCTCTATGTTGGAGGATATATAATGATAATATCATATGCCTGTGCCTGTCTCCAGTAGCAGGCTACAGTCAGCAGTGAGACACACCCATGCACCCGCCTTGTTTCAGATGTACCTGAATGTTCTGGAAAATCTCCCTCGCTGAGAGCCTTCCACCTATAATTTACTTAGCATTAGTCTCACAGAGTTGGTCATGAAGCAGAAATACCAAATTGACTGAATTAACTTATATTCTTTTTAATAATAAGAGCTTCTTGGAAAGTTAATAACTTTATCTGTGTTGCTTTTGAAAAGAAGATGGAATTGAATTTAGTCCTTATCCTTGCTTCTAGGTTAGTACTTTTTGATTTTACAGGTATTGTTGCAGAGTCAAACGATGCTGATGGCTCCAGCTAGCAAGCTTTTTGTGTGAGAGTCCATAAACATATGCAAGTTCAGTAAATATGATAGATGCAACGTTCATTTAATTCACGTTTGACTCACCCATCTACGAACTCTTGCTTCATTTTTAAAGTAACGTGGCTGTAAAGTTTTCTGTCTTGCAAATTTGCAACCCTATCATTTTCACTAATCTGTCTGTAGAAAAAAATGACTTTGTGGTGGAAGCCCCTACAGTCAGGTCCATTTTGCACACTCACACATACCCTCACAAAGTGAAAACAATACCAGCCAGTCTACTGCAACAGGCAGTGAAGGCACGGAAGATGTTTTATGGCTGATAGCTCGACAACAAAGCCTTGCCCGGAGGCTGGAAGATAAAATTAGGGCAGGGTATACGGTGTCTGAACTATTCGAGTCTTAGTGAAAGAGTGTGGTGGAAAATCAAATAAACAATGTTAGAAACCTAGTTAACTACAGGACTAATGAATACTGAAGTTTAATCTTCAGCTCCGCTGTTTTTACAGTGAATTTAACAGCATCACAGGACGGCTCTGTCCAGCATTTTGGTGTGACTGAAAAACTTGAAGTCTTTTAACTGATGTCTCAATAATTTTATATTATAAAATCTTTGCAGATACCTTGCACTGCTGATTTACTCTACATAGGTGCTACCTGCAGCCCATTATTTTATACCTAACACAAAACTCCACAGCTCCTACACTGGCCTACTTTACTTGTAAAACTAAGCAGCAACAGCAGCAGTAAACTGCATTTGGACTGACAGCACAAGTGAGTGTAGGAGGTGTTGGCGACCTAATAGAGACCAGTGTGTTTGTACCCCGAGGGCTCAGTCTTAAGTTTAAATCAACGTGCTGTGAGTTTTGTTTTATTTCAGCAGCTTTTAAACACTATACAGTTTATTATTTTTTATTTCAGCATTAGGCCTGCATCAAAGACACACCGTTTTCTAAGAAAAAGCAGTTCACATTTTTCTGGTATTTCAACCGAGCAAGCAGCACATCAGCACGCTTTCAGCATTGATTATTTTTAGAAGGAACGCCATCCAGCTCTGTGTGTAAGTGGGACGTTTTACAAAAGATGACGCAGCCATCACAGCTAATGATCCCTCCAGCTTGCGCTCTTGCGAAGGCCAATTGGCAGTGTTCATAGGTGGGAAGCTGGGTTTCGTTGTCTTACTGATGGCTGTGGCACCTGCACAGAGCCTTAACAATACTTTCTTTCAGGCAATTATCAGAGAGGATCATGCTTTAACAATAGCAGGTACTCCTACACACAGAAGTTCAGCTACATCTGTGACTTAAGGAGTAAAACACAAAGAGGCTGTTTCCCTTCAGGAAGGGGGGTTAACAGGATAGAATAATGCTTTGATCCAAACTTGTCAGAAAACACCAGATGAGCATTAGTTTAGGTGCTGAGTAAATTCTTCATCCCCAAGGGGTCGAGCACATGAAGTAAGTAAAGTTTGTCTTTTGCACCAAACTTTAAGTTTGGTGTAAAAGTCATTATTTATTCAGGATTTATTCAGTTCAGTTTTATTTAATTTATTCAGTGCCAGTTCACAACAACAGCCACCTCAAGGGGCTTTATATAGTATGGTAAAGACGGTACAATAGAGCAAGATTACAGGAAGGTTGAGGATTTTGTCTGTGCACATTTGATAGCTGGCTGACTAATGCTTTCTGACATTTTGCCATAATAGATGCTTCTTGATGACTACTTAATGTCATTGCCTGTGTCTAAATTGCATAATTGTACTAAAAAGAGAGCAAAATGATTGGTATTGGATTTGACCTTTCAAGTTATACACTTTTACACTCTGAGCCTCCACTTGATGACAGCTTTACAAAAAAAGTCAGTATTATGAACTTTTATCTATTCATTTGTCCTCAGTTTCAAAGCCCTATTAAAAATCATTTTGCCCAAATGCAAAATTTTTGACCCATTTACTGTAGACCTATTATGCTTTGTCTTTTAATATACAATATATGCATACTACACATACTACTAATACACATTCATGTAAAAAGAAACGGTTTGCAGTCTTGTGAAAAACCATATGATTCAATAGGAAGCATAGGAATTAAGAGGGTAATGTGCAGCCAGGGGCTGGTAATCAAATGTACTTCAGTAACTGATCATCATGTAGAACAATGTTCTTTGAACAGATAACACCAAAGCAAAGCTTTTTAGTCATAATTTACACTGCCACGTTTGGCAACTGGAAAAAAAGACTTAACAAGTATGACTTGTTCAGAAAGGTTGCCAAAAGAAAGTCTCTTCTCTCTACAAAGAACATAACAGCATCTGAACAAATCACAAGATTTCTGGAACTGCTGCATGCCTTTTGAGACAGACACGACCAAAAAAGAGATGATAAGCCATAATTCACACTTCCATGTTTTGAGAAACCCAAACACAGCATATCAGCACAAACACTTCGTACCAACTGTCAAGCACAGTGGTGGAGGGGTGATGGTTTGGGCTTGTTTTGCAGTCACTGAGTCAACCATGAACTGTCTATAGCAAAGTATTATACTACTTCCACTTCCACTTCAGGTTTGAGGACAATGGTCCCAAACAGCAAATCTACAACAACAGAATCATCCAGACTTTAACCTGATTGTAATGCTGTGTTGGGACCATAAGAGCTTTGCTTAAACAAATACCTGCAATCCTCAATGAACTGAAGCAACATTGTACAGAAAAGTGGGCCACAATTCCTCCATAACAATGTCAGAGACTGATAAAGTCATACAAAAAACAACTGATTGATGACTGCATATGAAAACCCCTTTTTTCACATGACTATATATGTTATACTGATACAATGGTTGATGCGTAAGTTAAACAAGGCCAAACTCTGAAATAATGAGGTCAGTGTACAAGTGATCCTGATGTGCCACAAGCTGCTCGAAATAGTGTTTCAGACTTTCATTTAAGCTCCTTGATCTGTATGATGTCAGTAATCTTGGAGATCCTTCATATGGTTACCTCAGTAACAACTGTTGGGTGTAACGTATTACAAAGTAATGTGATACTGTAATCGCATTACGTCTTTCAATAACACACTAATGTAACATGTTACTGTCCTAAATTCCGTAATTCACTAAGCTGCAGTACCAGCAGAGGGAGATGTTTTATTTCAAGCCAACATTAAAATAATCACAGGAAAGCGTTTAAAGAGACATTACATTCAGTTCATCATAAACAGATTTACATGTAAATACATTTTAGCCACCTAGCCTAATTGTTTGTGACATAGAACAACGTTGGAATGTACTGCTTTAAATATATTATCTTCCTCTTCTGGTACTGCAACTTCTGCATGATTGTCCATTTCATGCCTCGAAGGGGCAAAGCGTGAAATGGACATGGTGGACCAGCGTATCTATTACATGCTTTGTCATGATATAGGGTTGGTCAAGTAATAATAACATACTCCATTACTTTTAATAAATAATTTTTCTTGAGTAACGACCACGGCATTGTCGGCTTACAGCTCCACACGGGCAGGCAGTCAAAAGAACGTTGACTTAAAGGGGATCATACGTAAAATGGCTTGTTGTAGATAAGGGATGCACAGAAAGGCTGCAATAAAACCCAGCATAAGATAAAATTATTTTGAAAAGTAGATCATGTGAAGCTACACTAGCAGGAATAGAATTAGACATTTTGAGCTGAAAATGAGCAAATTAGAGTCAAGAAAAAGAAAAAGAAAAAACATGCAAGGGGACTTTTGTTAAATGCTAATATTTCCACAAGATGATATATTACAAATCACAATGCTAAGATCTTGATTTTTTATTTTGTCTTTATTTTTCCAGCATTAAAGTAGAAATACTTGAGTCATACAGATGATTGCCTCATGTCACTGGAGCTGTAGTTGTGCAACTTGATATGGTGAACAGACAGCAGTAGCCAAACAAAGTGACTGAATCTAAAGCAAGTTTTGGTGAAAAGTGTGGCACTTCCTCTGTGATTACATCACAACCTGGATTAACTTTAATGTCTCATTAGCTTTTTAGGAAACACCTCACTCACATGCCACACAGCACTAGCAACAAGCAGGTAACATGTGCACTAGAAACCTGTCTTCCTCTCTTCTCATCCCATCCTCAGACGGTGGTGATCTGGTCGACAACTCTGGTGCTGTCATTCATTTCAACACACTCCACCTCCTGTCTCTGTCCTTCCCCTCCAGGTCCATGGCCCCGGCTCTTGGAGGGGGGCAGGAAGGTGAGGAGTGTGGGCAGGAATGCCAGCGTGTGCAGGGCCGAGCAACCAGCTGTTAGGGTGAGGCAGCGAAATAGTGTGCGTGTGAGGTTGGAGCGTATGGAGCCAACGGGTACCAGGGCAGCGCCGTAACAGATGAGAGTCTGCAGAGAGGGAACCCCGTGTCTCTCCAGTGCCACTCTCACCCAGCGAGTCCTGCTTTCACCCCGACCTGCAGCAAAGCCACAGAGGAGAGGGCCGCTGCAGTCTGCTGAGTGCCCCAAAGCTGAGATCAAACATAGCACAGACATGCAATCCAGCTCTACACCCCATAAGGTCATGAAGCCCAGGACGCCAAACTGGACAGAGAGCAGGGTGAGGCCCAGCCACACTGACACCAGGGGCTCCACAACAGCCAGAGAGGAGAGACCCAACAGGAAGAGCACCGCCAGCAGTGAGTGTCTAAGTGGGGAGCTGACCGCCGCAGCATAGCGGTCCAGGTAGACGAAAGAAGGGTTAAAGATTAAGAAGCGGACTCGTGAGGTCAGTGACAGGCGTCGCAGCGTGTCCAGCAGCACTGACATCTCCTCGCGCTTGTTCTCCGTTGTTTTGGCAACCAAGAATATGCGAGAAGCTGCCACATCAGGCTCTTCGCCCTGGCCGCGCTCTGCAAATATAATGTCATCCGCAAAGTGAGCAAACTGCGGCTCACGGAGAAAGGCGTGGCGTAGCGTGCGGGTGAAATTTTCCCGCGGCTGGCTGGTGGACTGGTTGCGATCCGACAGGTAGTTCAGGTAAGCTTCCAGCCAGCTTATTCTCTGGAAGCCTTTGGCATATTCCAGCAGATCCCGCTGCACTGAGGCATTCCAGTAAGGGGCACTTTCATAAATGTAGAATCCAATCACAGGAGAGTATGAGCTGAAGTAACGCTGCTGGGCTCGGGTGTACAATACTGTTGCGGTGTCCATTGCAACCAGTGCGCTGGGGTCAGAACCCTGGGTCACCTGTTGACGACAGAAACATTTTTATTACATGCCAAAAATAAAGACTTTATAATTCTGTAAAAGAGAAATCACCAGGTTTCTCACCTGTAGGAATCCCATCAATCCAAATGAGATGTAAACCAGATACAGCAGAACCACAAAGGGTTTAACATAAGTGTTAGTGATCCAGTCTCCATAGCAACGCCGCACACAGCCCAACAAAAGGTGTGAGTCCTGAGGATGAGGGTCCATGCTTGCTGTGGAATGTGGGTGAGGGTGTGGGTGAGGGTGTGGGTGTGGGTGAGTGGAGTTAGCAACATGAGCATGTCCACGAACAGCTGGGTTGTTCATTGTATGCGGGTGAGGGTGCGTGTGCGTGTGAGTAAGGTCAGGGTTTGGTGTGTGAGTGTGACCAATCCCGTGTGGAGGATTCGTCACTTGGGTCTCCTCCTGGTAACGAGTGTACATTAAACACCTGTACCAAGCCGGTTTAGAGTCCAAACGGTCCGGTTTGGGGACTCGCCGGCAGAAGCAGCCATGTCTGTACCCGGTCTCCAGGTAGCCTGTAAACACCAGACAGGAACTGTAGAAGGACAACATGTAAACATAGCTGATGGTAACGGCCAGAGCAGCGGTGCGGCAGAAGAGCCGGACGGCTTCCATGTTGGTGAGCGGGGAGGCGGCCAGGCCCAAGGTCATCAGGTGGATCATGGTGGAGCCAGAGAAACGCAACATAACATCCTCGAAGACACTTGCAACACGCTCTTTCACATGCTGGTCCTCACGGGTTCGTCTCCACGATGATAGCATCTCGAAGGAGCCGAACAGCCCATGACCTGAGGACAAATAGAACAGCAATGAGAATTTCTCTTGTATTAGACCAACAAATTTAAAAAAGGATTGTAATAGTATCACACTTACTTAGCCAGAAAAATTTACTTTAGCAGAACTTTGTTATTTCTGCTCTATTAGGCTTGTTTCTTATATAGAAACTAGAGAGTAAAACTTTAATAATTGTCAATGATTAAAAACAGTAGTCGGGTATAAACATACAGAAAAAGAAACGAGATGAGTAAAGAAATGTTCAGTGAATCACAGGAAACTGGTAGCTGGTTCCAAAGCTGGCCTGAAAGCTGAAGGCTATGCCTCACTATTTCTACATTTAAATACCCCAAGAACCACAAGGAAGCCTCCAATCTGATTAGATTGAGACAATTGCGGATAAAAAGCAAATCTGAAAATGAAGAATAAATAATATGTTTTGTTTTTTTGTTTTTTTTAAATCCCTTATTTTTTATCTAAATTATACAAATTAGATTCTAATTATTTATTTTAAATAAATTTACTATTTTAGTTTAGTAAGTTATTTTATTCATTTGCTGCAAATGATGTCTCTTGCCTTATCTGAAGAACCTTCACAGATCACCAGAGGATACTTAGCTCTCTGTTTTCCAAACTCCAACCTCTTTGTTTTTAATTCATGGTTCCCTTAGCAGAAAACCAAGGTAATTTACTGGGATGCTAGACGTCGCCTGTATTAAAGACAAATATTTTCTTGTAACTAAGCTTAAAAATAAAGCTCCTCTCTTCTTTACAAGGGGTCAAAACCATATAAGAACCTCCCAGGGATTTGTGTCTCCTCCCAGTCTCAAACTGGGGATCTTTCAGCCTTGTTGCTTCAGTTTATTCATTTCATCAAATCCCAATGTTGCACAAGGTAGTGCAATAGTGCTTCTGAATATTCCCTCTCTGTATGAGGCCACACCAAAATCCCATTTGAAGTGGAGATACATGAAATGACAGATGTAAGACACTGTGAAAATGCCGTTTTTTTTTTATTGTAACATGCCCAACGTGAGAAATACCAGAAGCGCCATTGCTCCTGCAGTAGCAAATACACCTTAGAGCCATTAGGCTTAACAATATAGAGACTAAGTGTCTTAAAACAACAGCACGATTTTCACATGATAAGTGAAAGGAATTAATCATTTTCAATTCACTAAAGCAAATTAGTGCCCATTTGCATGAATTTGTGGTTGTCCAGTCTCACGTGCTGCGCATACACATTGATTTAGGTGCAGCAGATGGTTTTTAAGGGGTTTTTTTCCTTCTGTGGTTGCCATAGCATCCGTGAGTCACCAGTAACACATGTACACCCCACCGCTACCACCATCACCCCCCTCTCCAGTGACCTCAGCATGGCGAAACACTTAACACCTAAGCAGAGGCGCATTGTACCGACACTTGAGGCGTGGGCGTGGAGTACAGAGAAAGTCTGCAGATCTGCGATGTGTGAGAGGGAATTACACAGAGGATGACGGAGAAAAGAGGTGCAGAGGTTAATGTTGCAGAGACAAGATGAGAGCAAAAAAGAGAGGCTGGAGACAGCACTTGTGCAAGGATATTTACCAGCATGAGACAGGCACACAAGCAGACACACACACACACACACACACACACACAGAAGCATTTAGAGGAACATAGAAGGATGTTTCTTTTTCCTGAAACTATGTCTGCCCTTGATACGACTACTGTGTTACAAAATTGGGTTTTTTTCAGATACTGAAAAGTCTTTGTCAGTTTGTTAACTATGGCAAAAACGGAGCAAACAGGCAGAAGAAAATAAAAAATCTTAACAAACGATCTTAACAAGTGAAGTAGTGCTGCTGGTGATCGTTGGGGGATATACTGTATGTAGAGTTGTGTTCAGAAGTTTACTTACACTCATCATAGTCATGAATGTCATGTTAATTTTGAACTCCTAAGAATTTAAGACATGAGAATTGGGTGCATAATTTTGGGTTTGTGTTGGATTTTCTCTAATCCACACAGGGTCAAGAGTATTAGAGATGGACCGATCCGATATTACGTATCGGTATCGGTCAGATACTGACCTAAATTACTGGATCGGATATCGGAGAGAAAAAAAAAATGTAATCCGATCCGAAGTATCACAAAATCACCTCACAAAACGCGTTACTTGGAGTAACCCAGCTCGGCGCATCAGAGCAGTATGTGTCATGTGATAGAGCGGCTGTTGTCTGCCAGACCTGTCGGTGGTCTGTTGGAGCATTTGGAGCCTTGCTACATGCTTCATTTCATCTCGGCGAAAACTATCCCAGAGAAGTAAAGCAAGTGTGTAAGTTCATCCCTGAATGTTTGCATAGTATTTCCACGTTAAGCTTAACAACTGATATATTGAGCCACAGCTGAACTGGCCTTCGGAGTTCCATATTGAGGTGAAAAGGACACGATTTGTCCCGTACTTCAGCTAGAATTAAAAAATAGACACAAAGCTGAAGTTATTGTCTTTGCTGCGCAGTTGCATCTACTTCTCTCATTCACTCCCCCTCCCTCTCCTGTTATTACTTCAAATATGAAACTGATCGACGATCAGCTGATCCGCTTTTCTGCCGCAAGTCCCGTCTCTCTTGTTTGTTTTTGGCCCACTTTGCGCTAGAAAGAGGAGACCAGCGGATAAACAACAGCAGCACGTTTAAGCGTGATAAGCTGTTGTTAGAATTTATTTAATATTACTTTCTACACCAGGATCTTTTTCTACGTAGCTGACGCTGGGAACTGTGCAGGGGCGGATCTAGCAAAGTTTAGCCAGGGGGGCCAATAGGGCACAAACAGGAAAAAGGGGGGCACAAAGACATACTTTTCTTTCTTATTCTCATTTAAAATATCTAGCTTTTAATAAATAATTATCTGAATCTTACACCCAGAATTTTAATCTGATGTAATCTGTGCAGTCTGCAGTTCTGTTAAAGAAAGATGTTGAATCTATTTAATTATTCTTGAAAAATAATTGATTTCTGTGCATTTTTTTTTTTACACTGCATCAAATTAAAGTTGATTTCGTCGATTAAGCATCATGAGGTGGGGGGTGGTTCCCTATTTTTTTTAATTATTTTTTTTGCTGGGAGTTTTCAACCCTATTAGTTATGTTGCTTACTCTTTAAAATACCAGAATAGGGAGGATGGAGTAGGTTTAAGTTTATTAGATTGATCAGTATTGCCGAACTATGAAAAATTTTGGGTGCAGTGTATTTTTTGCACACAGGTATAACAGAATAGCTTTAGTGTTTTGTTTTGTTTTTTAACTTGAGTTTGAACTTATACAAAATGCAGCAAGATATTTAAAAAAAACAAAACAGTTTTATTGATTAAAAAAAACACTATATCGGATTCATATCGGTATCGGCCGATATCCAAATTTATGATATCGATATCGGTATCGGACATAAAAAAAGTGGTATCGTGCCATCTCTAAAGAGTATACATACAGGCTCAGATATATGCATGCACGTTTTAATCTTTAAATAAGTGGTACTGCAGATTGTTCAGTGTCTCTTAAACTTCCCTTAGCCAAAGCTCATTAACTTCTCAGTAGGGATTATCATTTACTACAACTGGTAGTTTCTCTTTGTCAGCATGATGAATGATTTGTTTGACCAATAGTCATAACAATAGGGAAGTCCAAGGATCTCAGTGAAGATCTAAGAAGGAGAACTGTAGATCTGCATAAACTGTCCTTACCTACCAGCAATTGTAGGTAAGGACAAGTTAATTGGATTTATCAACACTTTGCCAAGATCTAGAAGAAGATGTAAATTTATACACCCAGATTAGAGGAAACTGGTTGTTGTTCAGGAACAATCAGGAACCACCAAGACTCAAGCCTGCCATGGCTGCTGGACACCCGTGTCACTGACCACAAGTTATCACGCTCCTGGGACGGTGACCCAGTGTTTTCTGTTTTGTATTATTTATCCTTGATTTCCTGATTTGTCTTTGCTAGTCTCTTGGTTTTGGTTTGTGTCTCAAGTATTCCTAGCTCCTTAGTTCTTTAGTATTTTCTATGGAAAGTGGTATGTCATCCAGATATGGGCCAGGCCTGGCGTAGAGGGGACTGTTTATGTGATGGCATGCCACATCTGGCCCAATTGTGGTTTGGTTTATGTGGCCCAGGCTCAGAGAAAACAGGTCCATACTGATCCGGCATCAAGCTGGCACCTCTGACCGACTGTTGTCATGGCAGGGTGTATGTCAACCAGATGTGGGCCAAGTCTGGCAATGATGGCACTATTTATGTGATGGCATGCCACATCTGGCCTGATTGTGGTTTGTTTTATGTGGCCCAGGCTCAGAGAAAACAGGTGTGGCCCAGATCCGGCATCAAGCTGGCACCTCTGACTGACTGTTGTCATGGCAGGGTGTATGTCATCCAGATATGGGTCAGGGCTGGCATAGATGGCACTGTTTATGTGATGGCATGCCACATCTGGCCTGATTCTGGTTTGTTTTATGTGGCCCAGGCTCAGAGAAAACAGGTGTGGCCCAGATCCGGCATCAAGCTGGTACCTCTGACTGACTGTTGTCGTGGCAAGGTGTATGTCAACCAGATGTGGGCCAGGTCTGGCAATGATGGCACTATTTATGTTCCTATTCTCCTAGTTTAGTTAGAAGACCCAAATGCCATGTTACAATACTATACTGCTATGGTAGCCAATGTTTCAAATGCAGGTTTGACAGGTTTGTGAGTGTACACTTTTCCAAACCCTAGTGAGGGTCTACTACCTCCTGGCTGTGGCTCAGGAGGTCACCTACTGATCGGAAGATTAGTGGTTCGATCCCTGGCTCCTCCAGTCTGCATGTCAAGAGTGTGAATGCGTATGAATGTAGTTAGGAAGCACTCAGTTTAGAAAAAGCGTGTGTGAATGTGGCATGTTGTATAGAGCACTTCGAGTAATCCGGGAGAGTAGAAAAGTGCTATATAAGAATCAGTCCATTCACTGTCTGAACAGAGTTTCGTCATGTCATGACGAAACTCTGTTTTGTCAGTCCTTTTGCACTGTTATGTTCCGGCACATGTTGTTATTACATGGCTTGATTAAGGTACACATTAGGCTGACATCTGGGGCCAGAGCTGAAACTGTTCTGGGCCAGCACAGGGCCAGCAGTGTGTCTGCAACTGGCCTTGTGCGGATTACCTCTGGCAAACCTGATCTGGCCCACCAAAGGGCCGTCATTCTTTGCAGTATATGGGCTATACGTAAGCACATTGTGTGGGCCAGATCCGGACCATACCAATTTTGCTATGTGGGTAGGTTTTGGTTCCATATTTCATGTATTTTAGTCCTCTGTCTTCCCCTGCTTGTTGTCACGTCGTACCCTCTAATGATGTGTGTAGTCTCCGTGCTTCCGATTCCCATTATACTTCCCGTCAGTGCTTAGTTTCTACTTTCCTAGTTTCAGAGTTGTGTTTCCTTGCTTCTAGTTTTATGTTTTGTTTCCTGCATTTGGTGTTCGTGTTTTTCCAGCAAATAAAGCTGCATTTGGGTCCTTCCTCCTGCCTGCCACACAGCGAACCATGACACAACTTTTATATCACCATGGACTAACAGGTTACCAAAAAGGAAGAAGCCCTTGCTCCAAAATGTAGCCCTTCAAGCTCAACTAATATTTTCAGCCGCCTATATGAACAAGCCAAATGTTTTATAGTCAAATGAGACATAGATTAAGCTATTTGACAACAATGAAAAGAGGAATATTCGGAGGCGTAAAGGTGAGGCTTATAAACCTAAGAGCACTGCTAGCTATTACGCAAGGTGGTGGGAGCATCGTGTTCTGGGGCTGTTTTGCTGGCAGTGATACTGGTACATTGTAGAATGTGGATGGAATAATGAAGCAGGAGGACTACCTGCAAATTCTTCATATCAACAGCTATATGGTTGAACCTTTGACACAACTCGATGTTCCAATGGGACAATGACCCCAAACACATATCTAAACTGGCTTTGAAATGGATAAATCAGGCTAATGGTAAGCTTCTAAAATAGCCTCCCCCAAAGCGCTGAGCTCAACCCTATTGAAAATCTGTGCGTTACACTAAAAATTTTGTGAAAACAGCTAATTTAATTGAACTCCACTACTTCTGCCAAGAAAAGTAGTCAAATATCCAGCGAGTATTATGCCAGAAGCTTGTTGATGGCTACTAAAAGCATCTGGTCAAGATGCAACTTGCTAAGAGTCATTTAGCCAAATATTTGTGGGAGTCTATGTATTTGAGCGTTTATGTATGGTCAATTATTGGACAAAATCCAAACCACTCAAACAGATATATGCTGTACAGTCATTCCACACTGGAAAAAGAACCGCTCAAATGAAAAATTAATAAAATGTGTAAAATTTTCCTGAAGCTCAGGGAGGCATTTTTTTTTTATATCTGCCAACTGTCTAAATAAATATGTGAAAAATACACAACTTACAATACTATAAAACAAATAAAGGCAATAGATTATCTCATGAGGTGCTTATATGACATTCTCTTAAAAACTAAATGATCCATTAATTTGATTTATACATATCAATTAATGCTGCTAATGATTGTAAGTGGACTGACTGAATGTGGAGATTTTTTTTTTTTTTTAGTAAAATTACAAAATAAAAGTAAATATGGGGAATTTAACAGCAGCTTGGTTTTATGAGTTTTCCTGTGAAATAGCAATAATTTCTTTATGACTTTACTAGTCCCCGACAGCATTGTGGAGTAATTTATGTCCACTTTTCTCTGCAACAGTGCTTCAGTTTATTTTCTCTTAAGGTTCTGCCACAGCATTTCAGTAAGGTTGAGGTCTGGATGTTGAATGGAGTGTGTCTTTTGAATGTAACACATTGATTCTTTTCTTTTTCAGCTTTTCTGCTTGGGATCATTGTTCTGGTGCCTGACTAAGTTTGCGCCCAGTTTGCTCTTGGATTGATGACCTCACATTTGACTCCTGAATACTCTGGAAAACAGATGAGTTCATGATCCAGGTCAAATCACCATAGTGTATGAAGTATTTGTCCTGCTTGTACTGTACACCTTTTTTCCCTGCAGTTTTGTCTGTAAAATAAAGAAAGCTTTCGATATAGCTGCAGTTATGTCCGGTAGGCCAATATTGGTGTCATGTACTGTGTCCAGGCAGGAATGGTGGACCCAAAGTGCAGACTTATGGAGGCAGAAAAGTGCACTTAACACAGGTATATTGCTAAACACAACAAAATAACTAAACTGAAAATACAAATAAACTAAACAGACCAGCAGACAAAACACACAGTACGGAATGAGGGAAATAGCAACACAGACCAAGGAAAACGCACAACGCACAGCTGGGACAAATCAGGTCTAATGAGACAAGGGAAGCAAAACTAGAAACACTGACATGAGACACGGACTTTCAAAGTAAAACAGGAAACATAACACAGAGACTGTGTTATGAGAATTGTATCCCATTGACAAGGGGATACAGCTGACAGGGGAGACAGAGCAACTATGGAACACAGACAGAAACCAGAAGACTAAAAACTCTAACACTGAACCCAAAAGACTAGAAATGATAAAAAAATGACAAAATCAAAGTTCAATAATCATGCAAAACTTCACCCACCAAGATACCCTAACATTTGGTCAACAAATACATCAGTAAAACTCTTCTGTAAAATGTCTGAAATTTTCCTAGAGCTCTGGGAGACATTTTTGTGCATCTGACCAACTGTTCAAGCATGAAAAATCCTTAACTGGCAGATTTATGAAACAGAAGAAAGCCTCAAATTAACTCATGAGATATTTTCTGTAAAAAAATGACGAAAATGGTCCATCAGTTATCAAAATGATTGCAAACTATTATCATCACTATCACATAAATCACTTGCAACTTTACTTTTTATAATACACGTTGTAATCCACGATAATTTAACTGATGACTTTTGAAAAAGTCCGTTTCCACCCCAAAAAATAAATAAATAACTGGTAATTGGGTCACCTGGAAAGTTAGTAATTTGGATTACTGAATTTACTTTTTGTTTTTCTGATAAAATTCTCAGTTTCAAACACTGCAGGAAGCTCACACTTGTCACACTGATGTACTGTGCACTGCGTCGCTTCTGTTTTGCGTAACTCCCCAAAGCTCCACAACAGAGGTGAAAAGTGCAAAGTTAGCAACACCCACGGAGCCACAACAGTGACACTAATGGCAGGCTGAAGCAGACCAGAAATATCCTTTACCGTTAACAATTTACCCTCGTTGCTACACAATCACACACCTGGTGAGTTAATGGCACAAAGTCATTACCCCGTCAATGTGCAACTTTTTCAATTAGCGAGCACAATGTGAAACATCTCTTGTGATTGATTTTAAAAGAGAAAGACACAAATCTCTGTCATTTTTAAGATATTACAAAAATACTGCATTCTTCCTTACTCCAAATCCAATCTTTCCCTGTAACAAAGCTTTCTCTCTTGGCTCACGCTGTCCTCCCACCTTTTTCTGTCTGCCCACTTGCATTCTGAGAAGATCCTTCTCCCTGCCTGCCTGTCTTCCTTCTAACTACAGTTTAACTTCATTTTCTGCTAAGAGAATCCTTATCTCAGCCTGCATTTGGAGTGATATTTCATATTTCATCCTCTCTGTCTGTTTCCCTGTACTTTCTGTTCACTCTGCAGTTGTTCTAAGCCTGACAGCAGCCTTTCCTCGCCCACTTTCTCGTTGTTCCTTCTCTATATCTTAGCCCTGCCCAACCAAATAAACGAATTTACGTAATTAATTTAGTGCCAAATGCAACACAAATGAATGCTCAAACACTGATACAACTTTATTGGCCCTTTCCACATGCAAGGTGCTGCATAATTAGGAATGCAGAGGCAATCCAATTACGCAGCTGAAATAGTCACTGATCAGTAGCAGAGGTTTGTTAAACTGCTGATTGATTTTTTCACTTTAGGAAATACACAGTAGTATAAATACTACTGTGCAGATAATGTTTGACAGAAACCCCAGTTACAACAATGAATGCATGTGGAAAAGTCATCACCAAATCAAAAATATGCTTGTATGTCTTTAAAATTTCCAGTTAAACAAAATCTCTGTTAATATTAGTAGTTGTTTTTAGCAATACCCCAAAGAAGTATTTATCCTTAAATTATATATATATATAAAATTACATTAATACCCAAGTTTTATACTATCTGTAAATCAGTGTTTTCACTGGCTTCCAAAATCAATTGCATGTTGGGGCTACCCGTCTAATCAACCTTAAGCTCTTTCGACACTTACAGAGGGTTATAAATTGCAGTGTAAATGTTTTTCCTTCCATCACTAGAATGTGGCATTTTTATTCATATTATATATAACCACCTTATTACATTAAGCAGTGTTGTTGCACAAGCAGTTTTTAAAGTGTCTTCATTTCAGCTGTACTAAATTTGATCCGACATAAACAAAGCACAGCAATGTCTTTTCACAGACTATAAACTTAAACTGTAGCAGGTTTAATTACAAGGAACTGATCACCGACTGGTGATGTATTTAAATTTAAAGGAATTTTTACCATTGGCTACCATTTTACTCCTTGAAACGAGTCCTAAGTGCAAGGTAGATCTTACTGAGAAACAAAGGACAACTGTGCACTTGTGCAGGGACTTCTCAATAACACGGCAGGCCCACCCTAAAGCAAACCATATTTTATCATCCTTCTACACACTAATTGGTGCCATAATTTAGACATCTTGTAATAAACAAGGCTTGAAACATTCATGCACCAATCAGGAAAGTGTTCACGTTGATCGCACATCAAGTGAACAGTAGGGTTATTTTCCTATAGACTTCTACGCAACCAGACTTGTTCCTGCAAAAAGAGGGGGCGCCTCCTGCTGGCCATTAAAAATTTAAGGTTTAAGGCATGGGCTTCACTTTGAAGATCTAGAAGATAGTCTGTGCACAATGTTATATACAATGTGACTAAAATCTTATTACATATGTGTGTATGTATCTGTCAGAACCGGGGTTAGGGAGTGACAGCCATCTGTCATTAATGGTTTGGGTGAGTAGAAAAGAAGAGAGCAGAGGGAAAGACACACAAAAGACACACTCTGAAAGAGAACCAGAGTTTAATAACAACTAATGATTAAATGCAAAGTGGTGAATAAAGACCTACATGGTGAGTTAAGTCAATGTTGTTAAAGTCAGAGGTCTTGTTGACATGTAAAATAACTTCCTGTTGCATCTCACAACTCATTCAAGACTCTTCTTCAGCTGCAACTTAAAACTTTTTTGAACCTTTAGTTTTAGTTTTTGCCACTCGTCAAAAAACATGTTGTTGTTACCATCATCCTCTCTATCAGTAAGTCAAGTTCATGCCCTACCACTTGTCAGTCATTTTGAAGACCTGTCTACTCTGAAATGGCATTCAGCCTGAGGCAGACATGTGAAAAATCTATTACAACAGGTACTGAAAAAGTAGGCTGCGAGGTACAGGCAAGCAAACTGCGAAGGAAAAGCAATGCCAATGTTCTGTGCGGCTCCCACCTGCCATGGATTAGCATCAGTTACTCTTTGAAAACGTCCTATACATAAAGGTCAGTTCCTGATAAATTGGAAAAAAAATTTCATAAACACTCAAAAGGTAAAATATACTTTGTGATATTATTTGTTATTTCTAAAGCAAATATATCAGAGTTAAACCTACCAAGCATGACGAACGGGATCCCCAAGTACGTGGAGTTGTAGGTGGCCCCAGTCAGGTTGAGTATCCCAGCAGCAGTAAGGCCTGATAGAGTGATGGACAGCAGAGCTAGCAGTCCCAGCCAGGGTTTGGACCTCACACAGTCCCTCATGGAGCAGCAAAGGACGACAAGCACCCCACACACTCCCAGGCTGGCCAACAGGGGGCGACGTGCCAGCACTGAGGAGAACTGGAAGTCTGTCCTCAGAGAAGATGAAGTAGAAGGGTAGAGGCCCAACTTTGGGTGCAACTCTGTAAAGTGCTGCAACTCAGCACAGAAGGCCTTTTCCCACTGACTGGCCACCCGGTCCATCAGGCCGCCTGGGGCTTGGAGGTAGTAGGTGAGCTGCAGCGCCCGGGCAGATCGGACACCTTCTCCCCTCACTCCCATTCCCTGAACTCGCATCGCCCCCCCAGGACCCCAGCCCTGCACACCACCCATCTGGTGGCCAATGTACGCTTGCCGCCCATCTGCCAGCTGTGTGATGGGGTACCTCAGGACGGGCACGGAGCGATTGGAGTTGCGAGCTGACTGGATCTCCTCCATGGCGCGGATGATGTCATCGATGATGCAGACATTCTTGTCATCAAGAAGGCAAAGGTTGGAGAAGGAGTAGTTGAAACTGTTGAAGCCTGTTGCTGGCACGGTTACCTGCATCTGGTAGATCCGTCTGTGGAGCTACAAGCAGA
The DNA here is from genome assembly GCF_001858045.2 of Oreochromis niloticus. NCBI lineage: Eukaryota > Metazoa > Chordata > Actinopteri > Cichliformes > Cichlidae > Oreochromis > Oreochromis niloticus. The sequence goes on from NC_031974.2 coordinate 11,502,952, forward strand.
CAAAACAAAGAGAGAAAGAGCTTTATTTGCTCAGCTTAACAGTGGCTTTCCTGGATAAACAGTGTGGGAACAGTGAAAAGTTTCACTACGCAGCACACAAACCGAGTGTTAGCGACTCATTCACCTACTTTGTGTTCCTGTTTGCGCGACTACTAGGGAGAGAAATTTGGGGAAGTGTGTGTGTGTGTGTGTGTGTGTGTATGTGTTTATATATTACTCAACAGAGAAATAATAGTTGTCTCAGAGTACTCCTCCGTTTCTATGGCGAGAGGACAACAGTGCCAGCATCCACGGTGCTGGTTACTAAGCAACAGGCCTGATGCCAGTCTCTGCCATGGTGAACATGAGCAAAGCTTTCTCCTACCTCAGAGTGCTGCATTGGCTTAAGAAAGGGAGTGTGATTCTGCAGGAATGTCTCCTGAAAATGATTTTTGGTTTAAAAGTTACTGTCCTGCAGCAACCTGTCCTAAGATTTATTGTAAAATAAACTTTTACTGCCAAATTCTTCCACTCTGTCATCATTATTGTCGACAGCTTCATGGCAGAGACTTAAAATTCCTGCTGTAGATGCCTCAAGTATGTACATTAACTTCAGATGCCTACTCTTTAATAGTTGAATACTGCAAGTGAACGTTAACTTCACTTCCACTTGCATGCATGTTATCTTTATCAAGAGTAAACCTACCATGCTCTATCAACATAGATTCGATTGTTTTCTTTTGATTATTCAACACGGGTTTTTAGTAATCATCCTCAATATAAAATTCATGAAACAGCTACTGTGTATGTGGGTGTATGAAGTGTGTTTATGCATTATGTGTCCAAGCAAATTTCTCTGTGGGATAATAAAGTCTTATCATGGTTGTTATATTAAAGAAACTAAAGGGACCCTGTTTTAAAATGTGAATATTATTTCAGATTTATAATCTCTGTGGATCAATAACTAGGTGGTGGTGAGAGTTAAAGAAAAAATATTCCTAAAACAAGACTAGAAACTAGTGCTGGGCGATATGGAAAAAATATTTATCACGATATGAATTATTTTATATCACGATAACGATATATATCACGATATACCACCTGACCTGTGGTCATCTGGAACGTATGCATTCTGTAAACAGCGAGTGGAGAGGGTGCAGTCTTTGTTTTGAGTTACCATAAAGCATGCCGCAAATCCAGGTGCACGTAAAGCAGCACCATGTCACAAAACCACAAGACGGAGTTTCTTTGCGAAAAATATCATTTTTTTATACTTTATTTTCTCTTGCATAAAGTTAAGAGTATGTATAGTGAGAAGACAACACTAATATATTTGCCACAGGCTATTTAACCCTTTAAGACCTACCATAGAACCAAGTCCGCCAGAGCTTATCTTTACATTTTACATGCTGTAGTGCCATTTGTGGGAGCATTTCAAGTTGCTATACATCAATACAACCGTTATAGCCCAAATTTTAATAATATGTATGCATTAAGTCCATAGTAACTATATAAATTGCAAAAAAGTGCAATAAACTACAAAAAAATTGAAAATCGTTTTTGTTTTGTTTTTTACATATGTTTCTAGTAAGACAAATTTAAGAGTCTTATCCCTCAAAACTGTAAATACAAAAAAGTTGCACAAAATAGTTTCCAACCACGAGAAATTTATTTTGAGTGTCTTCATAGTTTTATTTTTGAGATACACTAATTTTTATATACTACAGGAAAAATGAAAATAAATAAATGTAAATTTGCAAAAAAAACAGCATGTGCATCAAAATAAACTATTTCCAACAGTGTAATTTGACTTCTAAGCATCCCAGAAACGATACAGAAAAGCATAAAGTCAAACATGACTTTTAAAAACACCAACATAGGCTTTGAAGCTAAAAAACCCCCTACATTTTCCGCGAAAATTAGTCACTTTCGGTTTCGGACAGGTAATGGCGGACATGCGATAGTTCGCGCTGATTTATATTCCAACGTAGGAAGTGTTATGAACAGCTGATCGGATTGGCAAAACGTGTTTCTGGAATATTATGTTTTTGTTGCTGGAAGTGCTTTTTATGCAATTTTTGCAAAGCTATATGTGGAAGGAAACTGTGACCTAGGACAAGCTAAAGGAATAAGATGTACATGTATTGTACATCCTTTTTACACACGCTCTTTTCTACTCTGTAATATTCCTGTCAATAGTCTTGATAATTGATATATTCACCTCTGTTAATCCTTGATATTTATTATTGAGTGACTGTATATATTAGTGCTATTTCTTAAATTTGTAAATCTGTAAGATATTATGTTGTTTAAATAGTTTAGTCTGTTACTGTTACTGTATTGGAGCAACTGTAACCCACATAATTTCCTTAGGGATTAATAAAGTATGCTGATTCTGATTACTTTCTCCAAACATTGCTACCACTTTATGGTAAGTTAGCAAGTGCTTGCAGTCTTCCATGCAAACTACAGGCAGTTCCAGTAATCTGCTAGGGACTAAATCAATCACAAGGAGGTCATGGCGCAGAACCCTATTTGCAACTGATTTCACTCACTGACATCCAGTAACCACTCGCCAACCAGTCACTGTTTTCCCGTAGCGACCAGAGGTTTTCAGGGGATTGCTGGCCAGTCTCTAAGAGACTGAATAAACAGTAAAGAAAATGGATACATTGGTTGGGCTCTAAAACCACACTAGAGCCATGCTAGGAGAACTGTAGAGCAGAGATTTGTTCTAAACAATAACATTTGACCTAAACAGAAAATGCCTCAAGAGAAATTCAAATTTTTACTCGATAAACAGAGACTTTAACCTGCTGGTGGAAAAAGATTTTTTTTTAAAAAAACCACAATTAACACAGCGCTGTGCATCCTCTGGGAACCGAGTCTATATCCATAATAATATACTTCCAGTAAACAGTTGTTAAGAAATTTCTTGACCATGGTGTTGGCTCACACATGTGCCCCTGCAGTGAAATTATGGTATATATTTGCTTTGTCTTTTCAAAAACGACATGCAGTATCACATAACAGTAAAGTACGGGTTGTTTGAACACTGAACATTTTCCCACAAAGGATGAAAACCACCTCAAAAAAGAGCGAGCTGTAGTGAATCAGTTTATTTACCAACTACAGATTAAATACTTCAGCAGATGCAGTCAATGGGTGTGACTCAGAAATCTTACTCTTACTGCAAGTGGAAATCCCGTCTAGTTCTTTCTCTCGCTCTTGCTGATATCGCTCTCTCCACCGACGCATGCTTTAACTTACTACATGCAACAAGTTCAGACCCAAAGGGATGCAAAAAAGCTTCTGGGAAAATGCAAGAACTTATATGCTGAGGGCAGCCCAAGAGCAAGCAAAGACACAGGAAAAGGAAAATTACAGAGTCTTGAGCCTCACAGATGATATGCAACACTGTGAGATTACGTAACAGTGGATTTACCCTTTTACAGCACTCTCTTTTATGCACCAACCTGTTTCTCACTCGCTGCCCGTTGGCAGCAAAAGATGCACAGCTCTGAGCTCTCTAACTGTGGCAGTCCTCTGTGGACCAACGCTGAATTCTGCATGTATGTAAAGTGGGTCACAATAACATTCTTTGATAAACACATACACAGAAAAACATGCATGGATGGAGCTCTCACAAACTCAATCTCCTTAGCAGAGCTCAGCGTGTCCAGCATATGAGTCAGCAAGCTCTGATTGCGGCCTAATAACTTCATGAAATCATTAAACTAATTGCTCTAGGGGTGTCAGGCTGATACTCATAACACCATTTAGGTGTACCAACATAGAGACCTCTAAGCTCCAGTTAACGTGTGATTAAGATACCCTGCTTTATAACCTCAAAAGGCTGTCAGGGTGATTTGAAATAAGACTCCTGTTAATGAATATCAGTCACGGAGAGCGAGGAGTGAGGCAGCCTACAGATACTGACCTTCACCTCTTTGTGTTTCTGAATGAGAGCTTGTTTTTAAAGCTGTAGATGCACCTCGTTTTCTGATGTATACACCATGATTTAAAGGGCACAGTAGCTAACTTGTCAAATACTGTACTTTTCAAGTGCTGTGTGTTTTTGCTTGGCATTTCGCCACAGGTGCCTCACAGAGTTCTTAAATCCTTGTGGGTGGGTAGGCCTATATGTGCTCTCGAACTCTAAAAATGACCATTCAAAGGTTATAGGTCGGCTCACAGCGCACATTCCGTCCATTTCAATCTTGGCACCTACTAGTTGAAGCCTATTTCTTCAGCAGACACTCGTATACGTGTTTATTTGCTTCGTTGCCTTATTTGTGTTTTTATCATTTCTTTATTAATCGTGAGAATACTTTAAATATACTTTTACGTGTATTTTATTTTACATATCAGACTGCTTGTCAGCTGAAATCCATAATTACTAAAGAAATGAGTTGAGAGTTTGTGCCATGTGTGCACGTGCGTACCTTTAGTACGGCGTCCAGATGAACCGGATCCAGCACGCTTCCCTTTCGGGTGGTGATGATCACGCGCCCATAGCGGCCCGGCGTCTGCAGGTCAGAGTAGAGCGCGTGCTTGGAGCGGTTCACTGGGAACAGGCTGTCCACGAGGTTGCCCTCTATCTTGGCCAGGCTGTGCTTGGGCGCGAGCAGGCTCTCCACGTCCTCTTCCACGCGGTACCGGCTAAAGCTGGAACCCAGCAAGATGGAGAGGAGCACGGGTGCCGAGGCGAAGAAGACCGGGTGGCTCGCCACGAACCGACCCAGCGCGTGGAACGAGGTCCTCAGGCCCGCGTGCAACACCTGGCGCAGCATCCTAGCGCGCGGCCGCGGCTCGAGCCTCTCCCACCGACCGGAAAGCCCCGGAGCACTGCCGAGCATCAGGGGCTGCCGGACGCATCGGTGGGCTCCGTGGGTCTCTGTCCGGGGTAGAGGAGGTGATGCCCGGTGCTGGGAGGATTTGTCCCCCGGAGCAGGAGGTCACCAGCCGGGGAGAATCCAACCCTCCTCCGGTCACAGGGGCGCCCCTTTGCCGGGGTTCTCTCATCCGCTGGAATAACGCAAAGGACAGAAGGCTGCAAAATGAGCCAGCATTTCTCTGCTTTGCGTTCAGAAATTATATCGCCAGCTCTACTTTAAATTTAATAGTCAGTACCCCGCTGCGTTCCGCGCCTTCTGTAAACTGCAGGGCTCTGTGCGCAAGAGAAAAATCGCAGAGCCCAAGTGATCTCATAATTAGACTTGTTAAGCGTCTCCCCCCAAAACTGTCTAGTAGTTCTGTTCGCAGCGTGCGCCGAACACACGTTGTAGTTGCACTATACCAAAGCCAGGCTGTACATACCTAAAGAGGAGAGCGGGGGTACCGACCCGGTGATGACGGAGATCATCTAAGACGCACTCAGACCGAGATATTATCCTGCCGGCTGTCCATGCGTCCAGCTCCACCCTGCATCACCAAGTCAGCAGACAGCCGGATGGGTGGTCGAGGTGGGTGGGTGTGTGGGTAGGTGAGAGTCGCAAGATAAGATAAGGTGAGGCGTTGTGCATGCAGTGGGGATGCCGGTATAGCTGCGTGTGAAATCAGCCTAATTTGGGCTTTTTTTCTCTGCGGCAGAAGGCTGCCATCCACCCTCTCCTCTCCGCGTTGCTCCGGTGGTATAGCGGAGCTTCCGTTCATCTGCCACTAATTACCGGCTTTCAAACTGGGGACCGTCTCTCTCTCTTTCTCTTTGCTTTCTCCCCTCTTTTGCACCGCCCTCACGACCCGCTCCAAGCCCCCTTTTTCGGCGCCGCCTCTCACCGTTCCGCGCCGCTACGATGCAGAGAAACGACGACGTGAGTGGAGAAGGATTTCTAGGAATTCAACATGTTACAAGTGTTTACACAGGCTGTTCTGTGATGTCTTTATATCAGAAAAAGAAGAATTAGAGTTGCTCGGTGCATACTAATATTATGGTACTGCTGTGATTGTTCCCTCAGTTTTGGGAGGTTTTCAAGCTTGAATGATTCTTTTATAAGAGAAACGTGCAACTGTTACAACATATTTGTGTTTTTACTGCAGGGTTAAATAGAACTTTTTTTTATTTTTTGCGCAGACACAAAGTATCTCTTAGGTTTGCTGTTGTGTAGCTTGTTACCATGGAAACGGAACAATTACTGTGTTGTTTTTTTATATGCTTTCGTTCCTATGGCAATGGTGATGCCACCCATCCCCCCCAAAACATACACACACACACACACACACACACGGTCACACACCTGCTGACTCCCAATCTGCTTATGGCTTGGTAGAGGTGTCTGATACAGTGGCATTAAAGCCATAAGAGTGAAGGAGAAAGCATGAGAGAGAGCAGGGAGCAGAGGAGGAAATAATGAGTGCAGACAGACAGAGATCACTCTCTTCTTGTCTGTCTGTGTGTCTTTGTATTTAAAGCCCTGAAATCAAATAGTCAGGCAGGCTTTGCTCTGTCTTTGTGGGACCACTAATGGCTCCCTGTTCTCCCCAGATATCATACATCAAGGCTGTTTGGATTTAACACAGACTCAAAAGACAACACAAAAAAATGAAAAGAAACAAACAAAACAACAACAACGACAAAAATGCTCTTTACTCACCATGTTTGGATTAAATGAAAAGAAACTGCACCGCTTTAAACTAAAGAAAGAAAAGACGTTTGCAGCAAAAGGTTTTGTGCAGTGTGCAAAAACCCAAGGTTTACTGTTAAACTGTCATTTTGTCTTATTGCATTTTTAAACCTAGTTTGATGTTCAAGTGAATAAAAAAACCCCACACATTTTAGTCAGAAATGTACCATTCTGAGAACCCAAAGACTACGCAGCCGCTTGGAATAACAGTCAGGACAGTTTTTTAGGGCATCCAGTGTAGTGAAGATATCTGGTTCAAGATGCCAGCCATTGTCCGACTATAAGTGATTTCTTTTGGTCTCCACGTGGTCTGCAACCTAAGCCTGCTCAAATGTGAGTGGTCAGTAACACTTACAAACTGGAAGGGCTGAAAAGTGAAAGCAGAAACATTTACATTGCATAATCTCTTATAATATGTCAATTTATGGAGATTAGAAATTTCTACGTTATTTGAGCACTAATAGAAGTCTAGGTTTGCCATCTGTTACACCTGTGATAGATAATCTTTTAGTGCCAGTCAGTGCACACATGCATCTCTGTTATGCGTTAGTATTAGCCAGTATAATTAGTTTATTTAATAAAAATGATGCAATTAACCTGTGAAGCATCAATACCTCTAAATGGCTTTTCTCCCAGGATGTCAGAGGTGGTTCGATTATCTGGTGTGTTTGATTTGAGGTTATTTAACATCCAAGATGAAATGTCTGGATATCACAAATTTTTCCTGTTAGCACATATAAAGACCCAATTCGTCACACAGTAAACGGCGATATGCTGGTAATGTGAGCAACTGATCGGAATCGTGAGGTCTGATGAATGGATGGAAAAGCACATCTTTCCAAAGGCACCATCAACCCTCAGTTCAAGGAACGGCCATCTCAGTGTTATACGCTTATGTAGTTGCTTATTAGAAGATCTTGAGCTACTAAACCCACAATTGCTCAAAGGGACAATCTTAAACATTTTCATCTAGTAAAATTAAGCCATACATTTCATTTTTTATATCGTATTACTTATTTGTGTCCAGTTCATGGGGGCAGCAGTTAAGCGGAGATGCCCAAACTTTCTGAGGTTCTCTTACACTGAGGCATAATCTCTCCAGCATGTCCTTGTTCTTTCCCAAAGTCTCCTCCCGGCTGAATATATCGAGAACATCTCTCCTGGAGATACCCAGGAGGAATCCCAATTAGATGTTTGGTCCACTTCATTTGGCTCCTTTGGATCCAGAGGAGCACGTCCATGGAGATGCTGTGCCAATCCATCTGTTAACTTGCTGGCGGACTCTCTCCCCCACTCTTGAACAAGAACCTGAGATACTTGAACTGCTCAGCAGCAATAACTCATTCCCAACCCAGAATGGGCAAACCACATTCTTACAACTGAGATCTGTGATCTCAGACTTGAAGGTGCTAAATATATGGCAGTATCCTTGATCAGGTAACTCAGTTATGACTAAACCGTTGGCCAAAGTATGTCCATAAGGTCAGGTCCAAGTATTCGGATGCAGGTTTTGTAATTTTATTTTTTTGCTTCATTACATTGGATCATGATTCATGAAGTGTCAATGGAATTTAAGTAGGCCATAATTAGGCTGGGGGAAAACGCGTAGCAGACCCCCTAAACGTTTGGAGTGGACAATTTAAAACATAAAATCTTAAAACAGAAGAAATGCAATACCAAGCTCCGCAACATCAAAAAGACCTGGAAGGCTACTAAGGTGAATGAAGTTATCCTGATTTCTTTTAATTGTAAAAAAACAAAACAAAAAAAAAAAACCCTTCACCACATGTCGCTAGAAGATTTCTCATTAGAAAAACGTTTGACGTGGACAAAGTACCAGCTGACTTTTTAAAGCAGTCAAATGCAACAGGTTTGTTAGAAAGAGTAAAGCTTACCTCTGTCGTTCAGGGAAAATGCCTCTACAAAGTAGGATTGCTGTTTTTTTCAGCACTTTTGGACAGTGGATTGGTTTGAAATATTACAAAGAGTAGTTAATGGAAGAATACGGAGCAGCAGACATTAACCATAAGATGAAAGGATGGAGGCAACAGGCTGCACATCTCCAACTTCTCCACAAGGTCACAGATCACCATTTCTAATAAAATGATGGAAAAAAGAATTTTAGTTATATCCAGACTACTTTATCACAAAAACAAGAGTTTGTTTGTTTTTTCTGTGTCTTTGTTGTTGTTGGTTTTTTTACCCACAGAATTCTATCTCCTGTAACATGAAATCTTGGTTACCACTATCACCTGGATCTGAAAGATGAAGCTAATGCTGAGCTGCCATAAACTAAACAGACTCCCATACTGAAATGCTAAACATCATTAAAAAAAAAAAACGTGTTCACAGCCTGGTGAAAAGATTGGGGCGTGGCTGCTTTGACTGACAGGTGCACAAACAAATTGAGTTAAAGCAATGATCTGCCTGCTCTCACTGTGATATCTTCTATGCTCACAAGCTGATAATTTAGCACAATATCCTGAAGCTTCACAATGCAAATTCCAAAAATGAAGGCTATGTTCATTTTTAACATACAGTTTTTAGTCTCCATTGACTGCCGTGTTAGAATGTCCAATATTATGGTAGAAACCTCATCTTTGGATGCTGGCTTTTGTTCAGTTCTTTGTCAAGATGATCCCACAATGCTTCAAAAATGTTGAGGTGGAGGCTTTTGGGAGGCCAATCCATGACTGGTCCACTCTATGTTTTTCTGTCCAGGTATGCCTTTACTGTATGTCATTGTGTTTGGGATTATTGTCATGAAAAAGAAGCCGTTTTGAATCAGATGCTTTCCATATGGTATCACATGGTAGATCAAAATCTCACTGTACTTTCCTGCATTAATAATTACATTAATTTTGAAGCGATCCCCAATACCGCTGTATAAAGTGCAGCCCTTACCCATGGCAGAGCCTCCAATGTGTTTTACAGATAATTAAAAAAATAGAAGAATGTCTGGTTCCTTGGAAGCAAAATATAGAACGACATTAGGGGTAGCTCAAGACTTTTGCACATTAATTAAAAAATATGGTTAGCATACAATTACACATCCTGTCAATTCAACCAGGATTTCAACAGTTTCCATGCACATGTAGCTACAGGTAAAGCCTGCTGAGACAAACAGCATGCCATGATTTCTTAGAAAAAGTTCAATAAAACTGAAAAAAACAACTATGTTCATGTTCTAATCCATTATTCAATTAAGCCCCAATTAGCCTTTAATCCCCATTAGCAGTCCAGCGAGAGACGAGCAGTGAAGGAATGAATAAGTGTCTCCCCGGGGAGGACGGAAGAGCAGAATAGAAAATGAAGGACTGCGGAGATATAGGGGGCTCGGGGCAGTTTCTGATAACAAAAGTAGTAATTAGTGTCGCTAAAAGATTTATAGAAATCAGAATAGCGTGTGTGAAGGATAGAAAGAGGAAGGTGGAGAGAATGAATGGAGTCTTTTGAAAGTATGTAGCCCCATTTTGTTGTCAGGCTATTTTCTGCACCTACAGAGTTGAAGGAGGGAAAATCCTCCAGGGGTTAAAAAGTGCAAGCCAACACGTACACTTTAAAACATGCACAAGATGGACAGATGAGGGGAATATGGCACAGGCTGACAAGAGGACAGTACCTCTAAGGATTTTACATCTAGAGGCCGTTATGTAGTTTGTGTCCATATTTGAACTATGCCTTTCATTTTGCCTCATGTTTGCCCATCTGCCTCTATCCTCCATTAGTAACAAAACCTATATGGATGCCGGGCAGATATTCATGAATAGGGCTCCACTCCGAGTTCGTACTTATCCAAACCCTCCCGTCCTCCTCTTCTTCCACCCCTCCCATCCCCCAGTCCATCTGTTTTGGTGGAGGCCATCCATTAATAAAGAGACTGTCTTTTCGTTTCTATTTCCCATCCTTCTGTATTATTTATTTACTTATCTATCTCCAGTTATGGTGGGAAGATATGTGTGCCAGAATGGGACGCAGCAGATCTACCCACTTCTAAAAACAAATGACTAATCATGTTCAATCTTTTAAACAGCCATAACAGCAATTAGTATAGACTCTGATTGACAGCTCTTTCAATTTACATCTACCAAATCTGCAGATTGTGGGTGTTAACAGGTGCTCGGTGGTGTTCAGATGAATTTTACATTTCAACCCAAGAGAGACTTCATGTGAAGGTCTGAAAGAAGTAAGTCTAATTAAAGTGTTTTTTAAAAAGTGACTATCTGCAATTAAAGTCATCTGAAAAAGAACATTTTATCAGGACTCAATACACTCATTTGATAAACTAAATACAATCTATGATTCCGCTGGAGTGATTTTTTTGTATGACTTTATCAGTCACTCATATTGTTGTGGAAAAAAGTTAGCCCACTTTTCTTTAAAATGTTGCTTTTGTTCATCAGGATTTGCAGGTATTAATTTATGCACAGCTTGACATTTCAGTTGGGTTGAGGTTCGGACTTTGGGACATTAGAACACATTCTGTTTGCTGCTGTGCTTAGGATCACTGTCATGTTGCAAGACCCAGTCTGGGTCTTGTCCAGATTTTTTCCTGGCAACCCCTTCAAGAAAGCCAAACTTGTTCAGTCTTTTTTTTAATTGCAATGTTACAAACCTTAACCTATAATATGTTAATTGAGGCTTATAGAGTCTGAGATAGCTCTGGATTTTTCTGCTGTGTCTCTGAGCAGTCTGACCTTGGGGTGAATTTGCTGTCCACTCCTGGGAAGATTGGCAATTATCTTGATTGTTTTCAACTTGTAAATAATCCTTCTCACTGTGGAATGATGGAGTTCCGTTTGTCTGGAAATGAGCTGATAACCCTTCCCAGATGGGCATTAACAATGACTTCTTTAAAATAATTTCTGATATCGTTCCTCCTTGACAGACACCTGAAAAAACTGCCAAAATGTCTGCTTTTATAGAGGTGTTCACACTTGCTGATGATCAGTTAATCAAAGGCATCTGACTAGAAGCACTTAGATGCTACTAATCCTATGTAAAAGATATTTTTTTTACATGACTGAAAGTGATCAAACCTTTTTTGGTGAACCATCTTCACAATACAATTTACATCTATTGATTGAGCCCTTTGGAGGACCGTAAAAAGGGGGAACTATTGATAAGTGCCACAAATTCACTGTCCAACCAACCAAATATGCCTCTAGGAACAGACTGTTTATGAAAGTATGTAGCTTTAGTTTGGTGGGAAGATGATCTTAAACACTAGTACAAACAATAAACCCAAATCTGATGAGTTTATGCCCTATGCTGCTTATCTTACATCACATTCAGTATAATATAATGAGCTTATATAAATTATGATCCTTAATAGAGTAAAAAAGGAGGATAAAATAGGGTTTTCTTTAGGCCAGGTTAATTTTGCAATTGAGATTGGGTGAAAAATCATCTGCACACTCATATTTCAGAGTCATCCTTCGTTAGTCACAGCTAGTTTCAAAACACCACGAAGGCTCCTGTGAAAACACTCAGCTTGAGGCTTCATAACAGGACTTCACTAACCAGTGGGTGATAGCTGCGTCAGTCTCATGGTTACTCCAGGATAAATAACTAATCTGTTCAAAATTAAACTTTTTGATGCAGAACAAAAGTTTCTGACTCTTTACATTTTAAATAACATTTTAAATAAGATATCTTCATGAAAGTGATGTTTAAAATTTTAAGACACCATACTATTAGCGTCGGTTTCTGCTCATCAAACCCAGCGTCTCATTTAAATGTCTTCATTTTAACCATTTCCACTATCTCCATCTCCCTCTTTCAATCCATCTTTATCATATCCGCTATTTCTGTCTATCCAGTCGGAGCATCTTCTCGGTGGTCAGCAGCATCTGTAATTTCTAAATGTCATTTGGGCATTAGCTCATGAGGCCAGGCAGGATGCTGTAAGTGGGGGTGATGGAAGAGGGAGGTCAAAGGGAGGAGCATGGGTGGAGAAATACAGTAGAGTCGTTTTCATGGCCTCTTAGAGACTCAAAGATTTGATTACAGTTACCGGACAGAAACAGAGAAGATTGATGCAGACGGATGCAGATAAAAGGCGTATCACATGATCACGCTGCTTCTCTTTACGATTGCAGGAGAAAAGGGCAGAACAAAATGATTGAGACAGGTGATCATAAATTTAATAAGAAATACTGGAAGAGGCCCAGTGACTTCGGCAGTTTCTGAAAAAAAATCCACTTGCCTCAAAGGTCAAAGTGTAATATCTTAGAAGAGCTATTTTCATCTATCAGAAAGGGAGTTTAATCTGTACATCAAACAAAAAACGGCCCCAGGTTTTCCCTGCCCTCTGCTGGACATGCTTTAGCTCAGCAGAAAAAAACTGTCATTTTTGTAACCTTTGCTATCAGTTCCACTTAGGGAGAATGTAGCAAACAACAAAGGCAAGGTGTTTGTTTGCCAGCCTAGACATCAGACCGTGGCTGAGCCTCTGGCAGCAGAAAAGCTGATGTTTTGCTAAGCTGACATCCACTCAAAAGCCTTTTGCTGTTCAGTTTGACAAATTAGGAGGGCTGATTACCATGCTGAATAAGAATGGATCAAATCTGCATATTTTGACATAGCAATTTTCACCAACTGAATCTTAAAATTTGAGACAATACTGTTCACATGCTATTACTATAATCTATTCACAATGGGCAAAATGGTACCATAGCTGTATGATGAAACCAACCTCTTCAGAACTATCTAGACGGGAAGGACTGACAATTATTTTGTACCTGGAGTGCAGGATGAGTCAACAAAATCACTGACTCTTTATAATAAGAGCACAGATACTTACATAAACATCAGAAGAGGTCCCTCTGGACAATTCGAGTATCTAATTAACAAAGCCCAGCTTTCAGAATGTAGATGTTTATGAGGGCAAATGTTTGACAAAAGGAAGCTAATAATGACATCAAACAAAGCACAGCTGTGCTTTGTTATGAAGGCAATAAATGCATTTTCTGTGGTGAAAAATACACAGGAACTCAATTATCCATCCATTCATTTTCTTCTGCTTATCCAGATCGGGGTTATGGATGGGCTGGAGCCTCTCCCAGATGTTCTAGGGGCACAGACGGGGTACACACTGGACAGGTTGCCAATCTACTGCAGCTTACTGATACAACTCAGTATTTCATTAGGACCCGCATAGAACTTAAAAATATTTTTTTTAAAATGATGACATATCAAAATATGTAGAGGTTACAATTTCTTTTTACTTTTCACTTCAGTTTTCCTTTACTCTGTGGAACCTGCAGAAGTAAAGAAAATAGAAGTAAAAAATCTTACAAATTAGATGCTTTCATAGACAGTACATTGCCTCCAGCCCTTTTTTTCAGTGGTTCTTGGGGTCAATGTGTCAGTTGATTTACTCAAGTGTACAGATTAGTGTGGTAGTGTTTTACAAGGATAGGCTCCAGGTGACAAATCAGTGGTTTAATCACCCTAGATGTCATTTTTACACTGGCCACTAAAGTAGATTTATCACAAGTCAGTGATGTAATGGCACCAAGTCAGGTATGGGTTTATTACTCATAACTGCTCGACAAACACTGAGAGAGTCAAGCAGGGGTGATTGTGCTCTCTTACATACTGGATAAAAGCGACCAACAGAGCTCAGAGCTTCTCTAATCACAAATATAGGTAAAATAAATGGAGAATCGAAAACTCAAACTCAAAAATTAGTCCTTGTATAGCTAAGTTGAGTCTAGCTATCAAATGTTGGAGCTAAAACAAATCAATTATAAGTATTTTTTTTTTTTTTAAAATACAATAGTTGGTGCATAAGGAAAATGTGACTCAGCAAAATATCTATTTGACAGCTAACTCTAATTTAGATAGTGTTATCGTGAGCCCAGCTAATAGTTGAAATCACTTAGCTCTTTGGAGTCAATGTAAGATTTATTTATTAAAAAATAAATATATCTATAAAATAATCTATAACTATCTTATAACAATTAGCCTTATAATTAGGGCAAAGCAACATGCTCTCTCATGAACCATTTTTGAACCTTTTTGTGGAGCCTTGTGAACCATCTGATTGAACAAAATCTATTCAAGAGGGATACTTAAATTTTAAACAAGCTGGCAAAAAGAAAGTTAGCTCAGTGTTTCCCAACCACTGTGCCGCGGCACATAGGTGTGCTGTGAGAAATGATCCAGTGTGCCGTGGAAGAGTATCGGGTTTCACCTGGCAAAACAATTACATTCTCTTCCACTAGATGGCAGTGCAATTTCTTGCTCCAATTAAATGGGTTGCCAACTGCCGGTAAAACAGAAGAAGACAAAAGAGAATTTACATCAGGGGTGTCGAAGTCCAGGCCTCGAGGGCCGGTGTCCTGCAGGTTTTAGATAATGCCCTGGGTGAACACACCTAAATCAAATGAGTAGTTCATTACCAGGCCTCTGGAGAACTACAAGACATGATGAGGAGGTCATTTAGCCATTTGAATCAGCTGTGTTGGGTCAAGGAAACATCTAAAACCTGCAGGACACCGGCCCTCGAGGCCTGG
The DNA here is from genome assembly GCF_001858045.2 of Oreochromis niloticus. Lineage (NCBI taxonomy): Eukaryota > Metazoa > Chordata > Actinopteri > Cichliformes > Cichlidae > Oreochromis > Oreochromis niloticus. Next base: position 11,518,076 of record NC_031974.2, read on the forward strand.
ACTTCGACACCTGTGATTTACATAGTCATGGTGCAAGTGAAACAACGCAGCGCATAATAGCAATAGATAATATTTGAAAAGAAAAGGTATTCAATCTGACCTGCGTCCTGGAGAAAATTCCGACCCAGATGAATTTCCTAGCATGAGTAGTAAAAGGTATATTGGGGACAAATCAAGCTAATTCCGCTATGCCTGGTGCGCGGGGGAAATTTATCAGTTTGCTTTTTGTGACATTTCTGTTTGTGCCGTGTGAATTTTCTAATGTGAAATAGTTTTGAAGACAAAAGGGAGTCTAAACTGATTCTAGGAAAGTTAGTTTTCTACTGCTTTACTTCGTATTTCATGATGTTTTTCTGTATACAAAAGTTGTGATGTCTTAATCTATAAAATAAACTCAAATGTTGAGTACAAATGCTTGACAGGGCTCGAGGAGACAAGCAACAATAAAAGAAATAAAAAGTAAAAATTTCCGTTGTTTGTTCTGATTCTTGTGTAGCACATTGGTAATCGAAACTTCCATTAGAAGACAAGAATGCCTGCCAGGTGCTTGATGCATTATATTGCTCGTAAAAGCATCTCACTTACTTCTTCCCTTTGTCTCTTAATCATCTAAACACCTCCCAGCACACACACACATGCACATACATACACACACACACTAAGAGACAGACTGGAGCAGTGGACTGTTTTTCTAATTGGTGTGAATTGATGAGACTGCCGCTGGTGTTGCCACAGATACAAGTCATTAATGTTACCCCCTGCTGGACACCACAAGACTAACTGAAAACCACACTCACAAGCACATGCACAGCACCTCCTGTAACACAGAACAAGTTGCCATGGGAACTGTTGACATAAATGAATGGGATGTGATGTGGTGTAAGTGTGTGTAATAGCGAGTCCGGAGGAAAATCAATAAGGGGACATGCTTTCAATCTCTTTATGTCTTTTGTCCACCATCCATCAGCACCCTCCACCCACTGCTCACTACATCACTTTGGCTCTCTCTCTTGTTCGCACACATATTTTTTTTTTATCTCTTCTTATCAATCACAGCAAAATTGGAGGTACAATGTAATTTCTCAGGAGTTTTATTTGAACCTAAAAAACAAAAAACTGAAGAGCAGAATCAGTGGACCATTATGACGGCATACAAATTTATAATTACAATGAAAAGTTTGTCACATATTAACTTACAAAAACATTCGAAGAAAAACAGAAGACATAATAATAATGAAAAAAAGAAGGCAAACACCTGTAATGATATACACTGGTTTCAATCTAATCATTTCTACAGTGGATATTGTACTACTAAAATACTGACAGTAAAGTTACAGGACTAGGGCTTGCCCATTCATCGCAATAAATCTGATCTGAAATCTGCCTATTTTCTATTTCAAATTGATGTTATTTACAAGTTAATCCAGTTTTATATTATTTTGAATTAAGTATCAAAAATTTTTCTTTTAGTCCTGACCCCCTGAAAACCTTTTTTTTGAGTGTAGCACTCTCTATGTAACTAATTTAACAGACACTTAAAAAAATCTGTAAAAATACAGCACAATGTACTATTTTAAAATAAGAGAATTTATTAGGAATTTAGTTATTCTTTTTCTTTTTTACCATTTGCTGTTTACAGAAACAAACAAAGAAAGAAAAAACAGATAATGTACTGGCAGAAAATTAACAGCACATTTTTTCATTTTGTTTGTTTGTTTGCTTGTTTGTGTTTTATTTAAATTTTTTACAGTGTAGAGACTGCTATCAACTGTTCTCCAGTCAGATCAAAAATACCCATTTTTCCTTACTAACCAGTTGTTGCCAGGGGGGTTTACCAACAGGTCTCAACGCCTGTATAATTGGCAGTGAATCAAACAATAGCACTACTGTTTGGCAGTAACACTAAAAAAAAGCTTTACAGAATTTTTAAAACTCAAATAATTCAATCAATACTTGTTTCATGATTTTAATTGCTAGATTTAATTCTAGAATGATAAGTGTAATTTCATTAAATACAGATTTCTTTATCAAAAACAAAATGCTAAATGAAGAAAAAGATCAGCGGGCTGATACCAAGTCAACAAATCACAGCCAAATCATTACAGCAGATACTTCTTTCCCATTTTCTGGCGAAAATTGAAAATTAGGCATCATACGGTATTCCTGTCATTCCAAAGAAACATCATGTTGGTGTGTGAATGCACCTCAGCGGTGCAGTCCACTGACGGAGACACAAAGACAAATGAGAGCGCATGCTGCAGTTTGAGTGCTTGTAATTCTGTAAGTTCATTTGCCTCAGGCTGAACTGCAGCGCAATGAATATAAATGTCTGACACAAGATTGAAACAAAGCAAAACAGAAGGCAAGACTGCCAAAGGAAAATCTGGGCCCACACACACACTCACACACACACTCAAATTCCAACTCACAGACAAAGTACCTGATCTAGTTTGCTAGATGTTACATTAAGATCACTTTGCTTCTATAATACTGGTTTTCAAAATAAAATAATATTAAGTAGCATAACTTTACTTAAAGAACTAATCTTTGGTGTACAGTGTTCAGAATTTGGGCTGCTGACATAAAAATGCGAGCTGAGCTGATATATCTGTATCCTACAGTCACAAAAAACAACCTGGAATATATTTTTGTAATCAGTAGAAAAGTCCTCATCATTGTACATTTACATTACATAAATTCTCAGAAGAAATGCAGTTCATGTAAATGCAGTGCTTTTATTTAGCTGCATGTACAGCACATAGAGCTGTGTTGTTTTAATGTCACAAAAACATGTTTGTCTCCAACCCTGTAACTGTGGTCCTTTATAAGAATCTTCAACCTTAATTTATGTGACATAAGGAATAAAGATGACTGTAAAAAGTTACATTTTTCTTGTTAGCCAATTGAAAGCAGCTTCAGTTCAAAGATCCACACTTACCCAAACGCTGTGTATGTGTTAGGGTGTTTCAGTGAGAACAACTCTATTTCATTTTTATGTTGTTCCCTTATCATGTAAACTATGTTGGATAAATCCAGCATTATCAGCCTTTTCGCGAGTATCACGCTGAGGTCGAAGGTTACCACACCCGGCAGGATTGTGCTCCTCTGTTCATAATCGACGACTCGGAACACTTGAATGCTTTCCGAAATTCCTCGTAGTTACTCATCGCTCCAATAACTCTGCAGGACACGAGTGATGATAAAGGTCAGGTTGGAGGGGTTCTTGCTATGTGTGTCCATGTGTGTGTCTGCGTGCGGGCTTCACCTGTATTTTGGTGGACTGTGAGCTCCACTTTGGATCTGCTCCCTGGCCGCTTCTGGTCTGTATGTGTTACATCTCACCTGCGCATTACAAACACACCGATTAAATGCTTTGCTAGATACTCTACATGATGTATGTGTATTCATAAGTTTCTGACTAAACATGTGCCATTGCATGCAATATTACAATAAAAATCCCGAAGGAAAACTTCTGTCTAGCATTCCATTTGAGGCCATTCCATTTCATTGTTTCCACAGACAGGAATGCATTTGAATGCAAAATCACACATGCATGCTTCTATAAATGCAATAATTCCGAGTAGCCAGACATGTTCCACACATGGAAACAGTAAAACACGATGATATCCTGTTTGGCTAGACAGCGTGAAAGGGGAAGAAAGAACTCTAACAGCTCAACTAGAGCAGTACCCAAGATGTGGAACACAGCATGAAAGTCCTGTGACAGATTTTCAAACCTTTCTCATCTCTATGGTTTGGATAGCATTAGAAATAGATATGTTCAACTGTATTTTACATTTGTTTCAGTAAATGACAGCGTGAGAGGAGCAACATTGCCTCCTACTGACACTTTTAGGAATTACAAGAACCGACTCTTCAAATTTGCATAAACTGTAGTTAAGAAATGAAGCACATCAGGGATGTGTCCACAAGGGGGCCATGGGAAATACAATTGGATTCTCCAGCATGGATAGAACCAGCTATAGAAGGTTACTGAATACATTTACTCAAGTACTTTACTAAACTACAATTTTAATGTATATACTATTTTTATGTAATACACTTTAATGGTTTATATGGTTTGGTTTATATTCAACCATTATGTTAAAGTGCCCAAACATTACATTTCCCATAGGAAAACGCCCAAATATTACCTGTCTATCATCACTTTACTATGCAGACCTGCAAATCAACTGAAAGTCTTCAGATCTAACACACACTGGCAGAAAAACTGCATTTAGAGCATAGTGAAAAATAGTGTGCAAAAGTGTCTTTACATGCGCGTAGCTCAAGAAGAACAGTTGGTTGTTGTTCAGTCCAACTCCAGGCAGCAGAGGCTCCTCCACACCACCTCTGCTCTCATCCACCCACCGCCTGTACGCCTACACAAGAACAGTGAAATAAACATTCTCTCATCTGGATTGCTTTACATGACATCGTTAAATCTTCTTCATCTTTTTTGCTAAGGGAACAAATTCATTTAGAATTAGGAAATTGCTCTTTTTTTTTTAAACAATAGCTCACAATGTCCGAAGTAGACAGCTCCTGTGGCAAACCATTTCTTAAATCATAGATCATACCCTGAATGCTTCTCTTATTCCTCCATTGTCTGCTATGTTTTCTGCCAGGGTCCTCTTACCCCGCACCTGCAGGGCAAAACATTTAAAAAAGAGTAACAAAAGCAGTAATGCATCAGAAACATCTGAACTGAACAACAGTCTTCAGTTATTTCTTGACTTTGATAATTATCCATTATACACAGACATTTTTTAGACAGTTTCTTAGAAAAGTGGTTTAAATTCATTCTACATCTGCAGTTTTTTCTTTTTTATAAATTTTTGCACATTCAGACTGTTTCCTTACATTTAGGCCCGCCTCCTTCCAGTGATAACCATTATACTGGTCAATCATACACTGGGTCTTCTCATTGAAGGCCTCTATAGACGAGTTGCTCCACCACTGTTCAAGATTGCCATTTTTGTCATATTTGCGACCTGTTCAGACCACATAATTCATTGTGTCAGGAGTTTGTTATTCAATCACAAATGTTATATTCTGAAATCATTATTAGCAAACATTATTTACCGTTATTGTCAAAGCCGTGCGTTAGCTCATGTCCAACTATTACCCCAATGGCACCGTAACTTAAAGATCTGTAAATCAAAGGAATGCGGGTTAGACATTAGCCCGAGTCAGAGCAGCATTTAAAACAACATAGATTTTAGTGTGGCACAAGTCAAAGTCTTGTGGAATTTCAAGACAGGATTAGATTCTATCAGTGGTGCTCGATCAGGGGAAGTATGCAAGCAGTGCCTGTCCAATGAAGTCTAAACACAGACATCTCAAACAGAATTCTGTCATAATTATTCTTGTTTCGCCGTATCCATTCTTTAAATGATTGACATCTTGAGGCTGCAGCCTCTGTCTTTGAAAGCAGATTTGACTCTGCTTGACTACGATTCCATTGGAATGTGCATTGTGGATAAACCTCTGGTTTTTGATGGGAGACTGAGGGAGACTAGCAATGCTAAACAAGTTGCTGCTGGCTGTGCGTTCAAGGCTCTGAACACAGTTAACAGTTAAAAGACTTCACCAGTACTTTCAGATTAGCATGCATGAGAACTGTCTATACTGAGTGGATCATCTTTAGACAGCTGTTTTGTTTAATACACTACCTTATTTCTTCATTATTAATTTGAATCTTCCTGTAGATATTGACAGTGCACAGGCCTTTTAATTCAGCTATAATGGTCCTTAGAACAATTACAAGTATATAATTGAGTACCAAGTAGGATATATTTAAATATTTAAACCAACCTCAAACATAAACAGCAGTAATATTGATTTATACTGATTGAATTTACATAAAAATAATACAGCTTTATGTACAGTGTGGTACATAAAGTGTGTTATTACTTCTACTAAAGGAATGGTTCTAAAATGTTCCTCTGGCACAGATCATTGTCACCTAAGGGCAAATATTTTTTTATGATAACTATAAAAGTAATAACATTTAATAATTCTTCAGCCAGCAAGAGGTGCACAAAGATGAAGATGACCACACAGAGTGCAGCAAGATGCATGACATGCATGAAATCATGAAACGGTATGTCATAGTCTGAAACAACAATTTGTCTTGTTAAACAGTGGAAGATAATTTCTTTTTGTTTGTCAGTCTCTGCTTGACTTTTTGTAAAAGTCACCACACACCACTGGATCCTATCATACACGAACTGTGTGTAGTTATTTTTCTATTAGCGGCCAAGCTAAAGAGCATTAAAACTGACAGCTAGCAGGCAGTTAATGAGCTATTTTCTTCATTCAGTAACTTTTAGTTTAATAATGTAAAGTACTACTCAGAGAACAAAATACCAGGAAGAGGAAAGAACACAATAAAAAGAAAACAATAGAAGCTTTGGAAGCCTTAAGTGAGTGAGCACCATTCCAGCTGGGCAGGCTGTTACATAGCTTGTCATCCAGTCTCAGATATCATAAAAAAAGAAGCATGGACAAATGTTACTGTGCTGTGTTGCTGTGGGAAATTGCTTTACAAAATAAAATCAAGCTGTCAAGCTAATGTTTAATATAGGACAGTTTATAGATCTGTTGAGAACAATAATGCTGCCCAGGCTGTGGTTCTCTAATAGCAGGTTTTTCTTTAAAATAAAGTCAACTCTTGGGTGGGATGACTCACCTTGGATACTCTTTTCCCCAGAAAAAGGGTTTTTGAAGCTCTCCAGCAGGAAATCCTAAACAAGAAGAACAAAAATATTTTTTCTTTGTGTGTATCTTTAGTTCTTTCCAAACAGGATATTTTACTGCATAAGGTCAAGGCTTTTCAATCTTATGTTTGCTAATAAAAATAATAAAAAATGGAAATCCCACAAAATCTTGATCCAGAATTGGTGCTTTACTCTGTCTGGTCAGGACTTAATTGAGTGATTAAAAAAACAAAATGTAATGAATGTATATCTTACTGATTTGATTTGTGGATGAACTATAGAAGGCGTTCACAGTTGTTGGGTTTGTAAACCATCTGAAACATAAACACACATTAGGCTTTAATAAGGACATAAAACCATAGCCTGATTACAAAAGATCGCTGGAGCTTCAGAAGGCAAGAAAGGAAGTGCCGCCTTCTTTCCAGTGGCCAACAGGGGGCGACTCCTGTTGCTGTATCCCTAATTTCAAGTCTCATTTAATACAGCACAATGTCTATTTTATAAATTATAACGTCCATTAGAGTCAAAAAGCAGTTGAAGCTACATATGCTTTAGGACGGAACTAGTGTCAACATGTATCTCCTTATCAAACGGATGATGTCACAGTGCCTAATTAAGCATTCACACTTGCCACTCACTCTGTGCGTGGGACGCTCTTTCGTAGCCAGGAGAGATCAGATTGAGCGATGAACTTCAGTGTCTGCATCACGTTGCCGTAGTAGTCATTCTCTTTTAACTCTAGCTGAAGCAGACACAAACACATCACACATTACTTCTAAATAGCGACATTCCTCCATCTTCAGAATGAAAAGGGGAAAAAGCATTGCAGGAACATGATGCTGTGCTAATTTAAACAGACCTGCTTCAAATCTTCATTGAGGTAGGTGTCATTCAAAATAAATTCTGGGTAGCCAACCTTAGCCAGGACTGCATGTGCCTTTAGAGAGAGATAAGAGAGTTTAAATAAAATCTAAATTAAACATAAAAAGGTGTGTCAGACTCTCATTCAAACTTAATTGGCAGTGAGTGCAAATATAAGTTTGAATGAGTAAGTTTAAATGATATTAAAGTAATAAAAAGAGAGCACAGTGAGAGTCATAGGCTAAAGTGCCTTCACAGAAACATCGCTGGGTCCCTACAGTAAAATCCTTTTTTATTATGAAGGTCTATATGTTGCCATAAAGTGGACCCAATTTCTTTAAATGGTTTCAGTATTGTAGCTTGAGCAAAGCTGGTGAATGATAAGTAGCTCGGTTCAAGCTGAAAGGCATCAAAAAACATTTTAACAGTGAGTGGAGCTGAAAACAATTGTGTTAGGAATAAAATCCTGGACACATTTGAGTCTGACTTTATGAAAACCTATGATAATGTATTTTCTCTCAATCATTGCAGTTCCAGTGAGAACACATGACAATTGCAATCAATGAGAATGTGACGATCCCTGTCAGCCAAAAGCTCAGGTGACACGCTGCTCTAAACACTCTTTTTTCCTTCAGTTTGATGTCAGCAAGAGAAGATATCCTTTTACGGTCACAGCATAAAAGGCCCTGAACCACACTTTGGTTCGGGGCAGTCAAGTAGAAGAAAGTTAAAAGTTAATAAAAGGAGACGTGGCTTCTAAGAGGGAAGAGATAAAAGGATGGATTAAAGCATCACTAACATGGGTTTTTGAACAGGAAGCAACCCCCCGGAAAGCACTGGCCACTAGGGGAAATGTGTATTCCTTGACTGACTGGTGAGTGGTTTCAGTCACAAGGTGAAATCAGTCACAAAGAGTGTGCAGCACCAAAAACATCCTTGTGACTGCTTTGGGCCCTAACAGATCAATGCTGTTGCCTGTAGTTTGCAGGGAAGATGCTGACTTATCTGCAAAGACTTACTAACTGCTCGTTAAGTGGTAAAAATAAAAAATATTGAGCATCATATATCTCTTTGTGACAAGTTTCACCTAGTGACTATCAACCACCTCCTTCAACCACTTGCCAACTGGTCAGGGAATAGTCATTTTTCTATGGTGGCAGGTGGTTGCCAGGGGATTGTCCACTGGTCTCTGGCCCGTATGACTTATGCCTAAGAACCTCACCAAGGCTGACTATAAGATAAATTAGGATTATGGTGGATCACGTAAGAGATACTGTTGTTGGGTTGTTGAGTAAAGGACTTCTTCTTTTTTGCGTATAAATATTCTTTAGTGGTGTTAGTAAATACTAACAGATTTCCCGAACCGATAGAACAATAGTATCTGTTCTAGCTTGGCAGCTGTTTCCAGCTGCTGCAACTACAGTAAGGTCAGACTTTGTTTTAACGGTTAGATGTGACTAACACAGCTGCTTCAGAAAGGGGGTTGTTTTCACTATTTAATGCACTGCTGTATTTCATTCAATTTTTTGGGCCAGTTTTGGATTAAACTGTTTGAAATTCACATCACCAATCCAAATATTTTTTTATATTACAGTTTAGATTAGAAAAGATGGAATAAACTGTGCCTTTTCCACAGCTCGCTTCTTGGTTAAATCATCCATCCAGTCATTCTCCTTCTCCAGCATGTCGATGAACGCCCAGCGGATGCCGTCGATCAGCTCCTCCATCTGAGAAACAAATTCAAGTACGACACAGAAGTTTAAACGTTCAGATTTTCAGACGTGAACCAAGAACGTTCTCACTTATAGCAAAGTGAGACTGTTTATAAAAAATGCAAAAAGGCCCAGCATCATTGCCATCTAAACACAGACACACACACCTACAGTGATGCAGACATCACGGCTCAGCACTCATCTGTTACACAGCTACAGAAAACTCAAATAGCTGAGCCAGGATTTAGGATATGATGGGAACACACACACCATGTGTTTCTTGTCCTCCTGGAAGTGTGTGTTGACAAAAAGGCGGCCGGTGGCATAAACAAGTGAGTTCTCCACGTAGTTAACACACTTATCCCAGCGCGGGGTCAGAGAGGTGGTTCCTGTGGTTACCTAATGGGGGCGAGAGAGATGGAAATTCAAGGTGACATCGCTCCAAAAAAACAACTTCCATTAACAAGCTTCCATTAACGAGAGTGTTTAAGACCTCACGCTGAGTCACTTTAGGTGGGGAGGGGGGATGATTTGTTTAAAACATTTGAAGCTATCTGCTGGTAAAATTAGAAAATCTTTCCCCAACTCACTAAGTACTGTGACAAGAATTTTGGGACCTAAAAACAGAGATTGAGAAAAGCTGAGAAACCTTCAAGTGTAGTTATTTTGAAAGATTTAGGTTTAAACATTTAAAAAAGAAAAAAAAGTGTACATTAAGAGAATTATGAGCAGCTGCTGCTGCTCATGAAATGCACTCAATTAACTAATCATAAGCAAGTTTGAGCACCTTTATAAAAGCAGAGATTTTTGGCAGTTTTGCAGGTCTGGAAGATTTTAGTGTGTTAGCACAATGCCAAGGAGCAAGTACATCAGAAATGATCTCAGAGAAGCAACAGTTGGTGCCAGCCAATCTGGGAAGGGTTATAAGGTTATTTTCAAACAATTTAAAGTCTATCATTCTGCAGTGAGAAAGATTATTCACAAGTGGAAGACATTCAAGATAGCAGCCAGACTTCCAAGGAGTGAATGTCCTAATAAATTCACCCCGAGGTCAGCCTTTTGCTCCGAGAAACTGTGAAAAACCCAAGAGCTACATCTGAGATTTAACAGGCCTCAGTTAGCACATTAAATGTTAACGTTCAAAATATTGCATTTTTTAAGCTTTTCTAAAATACAGTTGTTTTCAAAACATTCAAAAGTGATCATATATGGACATAGATTTTCCAAACACGCTTTGTGTACCGACCCGAGCGTAGTCAAGGTATCTGTAGAGGAAACGACGGCTCAGAGCGGTTATCCGGGAAAAGACTGTCCTCCACTGGACGTAGTTGGCTACCGTCCTGGAGAGCAAGAGACACAGGGACATTAATTAAATTCCTACATGTAATCTCATTATACACTGTAAAATACTTGTAATGAGCCACAGGTGCCCTCGAGCCCCAGTGTGGGCTCATGTTTGTGCTTGTGTGTGTACATTATATCCGTCCCTTAAGAGGACTGGGTTGAGTTTAAAGGGGACTTGAATGTTTAACTCAGGTGCCAATTCTTCAATTTTTTTGACAATACAAGAGTAACTTTGCCTGATATACATTACAAAATAATCCTTATTTTTCTTTTACTGAGCCCCTCACTCTTTCTTTAAAGCCATCCTGCCATTAAGCCAAGCATCGGAACTTTGAGGCTGTGTAGCTTTTGCACCCCTTTTATTGCCTATTGCTTGTAGATTTTGCATCTGCATTGCTGATACCCATGTACATAAACAACCCAAGGCAGTTTTCTACACAGTTTAGCTTGCATTGGGACCAAACAATTGTATTTATTAATAGGGTGTGTATCAAGAGTGTCTTTAAGGTATTATTATTATGTGATGTGCTGGATAGAGAAGCTGGGTCTCTATCCAGCACAGCACAGCACTCGATCTTGTATCAACAAGGCACCATGATAGAAAGCAAGTCTGTACCGGGGATCTGTGGCCTCGATGAGCTTCATAAGTTCCTTGAAGTACTGTGGAACTCTGACGATGACGGGCTCAGAGGAGGAGATGGATTGATCCGGGTCGCCTTTAGACTCCACCACAGTTTTTACGAAATTAAGCCAATCGAACTACAGCGATAGAGAGAGAGGGAGAAAGAGCACAAAAGGTCTTTTACAACATATAGAACTATGCAGTATATTCACTAAGCCAGCTACTTCAGTTTCTGGGCATCGCAACACCTGCACGCATTGCATTTTGGGGGGATTTTATTTCAATATAAACTTCAACTTTTGAGAACTACATTTTCATGCGCAGGTAAATAAAAAATATCAGCAGTTCTCATTTCTAATTCAGTTCATATAGAGGTTAAACATATCATGAAGCTTGTAGTTACATTTCAGACAAATCCAATAAAAGCAGTTTCCCTGACTTGCTGATTGAGTTTCTGCTCTCAGTAGCTACAAATTCACCATAAGAGTGGTACTGATCTTTCTTCTGACCTTGGAAACAAAACAGTCCATAAAAAAACAGGAATGTTTGGTACTATTGAAGTAAGCCCTGCTTCTTAGGAAGACTTCTCAGGAAAAACAGCACAAGGACATCGTGTACGACGTGGTTGCGAATCAGTCTCAAGTAATGCTAAGGTTGATTTCTTTCTGGCGGTTTTTCTGCATGCTTTTAAAGTACCTGAGGTATTGAGCGCTGCAGGCGAGACAGCGTGTATTTGTTGTACATGCTCTCACTGGTGCGGTTTTCATAGGGAATCAGGATCTGCAGACACAGAGAGCAATTGTCATCAGCATGACTGATCCTAAATTTGTCCAAAAAACGATTTCCTGTTATACTGTTGGCAAAGCTGATGAATCAGCAGCCATATTTCACAGTGAATAATGCAGAGTTTTAATTAGCTTTCGAGCTACAGAGACCTATTTAATAATTTTCATACATTAAGCGGGATTATATTTATCTGACATGATGTCCTTACATGAGCCACTTTGGTCTCAAAGGCGAGAGCCTTTTCCATCTGGGTCAGAGCGTCTTTCTCTGGGGCGCCCAGCATGACGGCCACATCCACCATCAAACTGAGCAGCGCCGCACGATACTGGAGAGAGAGACAGAGAGATTTCATTCTTTCATTGCTCTGAGCTATCGGACATCATCAGACATCAATCAAGCGCCTGCATCTGCACTCACATACCCTTGTGCTACTCTATCAGTATTCAGTAAAATGTATTTTTTTATTATTACCTTTTTTGAGGGAGAGACACACAGCAGCAGAAAAATATTCAGTGGTTTAAAGAGTAACTGCAAAAGGGAATCCAATCTGTGCTGCTCTCTGATGATGTTTATAAAGCATTAGAAAGTTTAAATATTAGTGTGTTAAAGTTAGCAGACCAGATAAACTATTAAGAAGAACAACGTTTAGGCTCAAAAGAGTGTTTTTGCATTAATTAAATGATTTATAAACAGCAGACAACAGACTTAGCTGACTGCAGATACCATGATTTATTTACATTCAGAACTGTGACTTTCACAAACCAAATATAAAGAAACCCAAAACTGTGAATTTAGGTCCTGCTAATATGTATAAATGCAAATGTATCCATTTATCAGTGGTTTTGAAATACTTAAACCCAGATCAGTACAAAAAAGAAACAAACAATAAAAAAAGAAAGTGATACAAGAGCGGTTTTATTCAAAAAACATTTTGCTATCCTTACATTACATTTCTGCGATTTTAAGTTTTGCATGAATAACTTGAACTACTCTAAATTCAAAGGCTTCAACAGGTCTTCACTCATAAATGTTTAGATTTGAAGTTATAAAAAGGAATTTGCATTTATACAGATTATAAAAAGCCTTTTTTGATATCTTCAATTCCATTTAAATGTATAGCTTCTAAAAGTGCTTTATGAGGTCTTTACATGCCCTTTTGAGTGAGAACTCTGTGACTGAGATGAGGAAGAAATCTCTTTTTTAGAGGAAAACACTGAGAGGGATGTATTGAGTCTGAATAGAAACTCTTGTTCCGAAGAAAAGTCTATTTTGCTACCACTCATCCAGGACAGGGAGTTTTGGTTAAAAGGTAAGATGCATGAAGGATGAAGCGGAAACTCACCGCCTGAGCAGAGGAGGTGTTGGTGATGTAGTCTTCCCTGGAAGGCAGAGACAAGGATGCCTGATCGAGCTACATAAAGACAGAAAGCGCTGGTTAGCCTTTGCTGCTTTTTACGCTGCTGTCTTTCAAAACAGTTCCAAAAGGTTTCAGACACATTATATTCTAGTGAAGGTAAGATAGATACATAATAACTCACCTGGCTTTGAAACATTGATCTGTTCGCATGACCGATTAGCTTTTAAATTCTGGTTGTATATTCAAAAATATTGCTCTTATTCACTTTTCAATGTCATAATTTGGCACAAAGGGAAATTTTTTTAATAAGAATAGCCTGTGCATGCACACATCATTCTTATAAAATAAAATAAGAATGACCAGCCCATTTAAACTGTTTTTGTGCCTTTTGATTGTGCACACAATCATTGATTATTACAAAAATGAAGTAAATGGATAACAGCATTATTTTTTTTCTTTGTTGAAAAGGTACTTATCCTGTCTGGTCCCACGAAGCCTGGCAGTTTTTTAACAATGAAAATTTCTAAACCTAAACTTTAAGTCCTTCTACAAAATTGGAACCAAACGCTGTGTATAAAGGATATATATAAAGCACTGACCGTACATTCTATAAAGCAGCCTTGTTTTTGCCTCGTGCGCGACACTAAAAACAAAGCAAGGCAATTCTGTACTGGTTCGATTTTTTTTTTCTTTTTTTTGATGTCCATCTTTTATTTTACAGTCTATGGGATTGTGGATTTTGTACTTCAGTACAAGCAACTAAAAAAATGGGATTAATGTAATTTGATAGTGAGATGAAATGGACTTCTATTTCTCCAGGTTTTTGAATCCAACAATGCAAGTGCAATACTATAACATGGGCTTTACAGTGGAGTTATGTGATGGGCTATGAAGGAAAAATGTCTGACCTTGATGATGTAGTGAGAGGAGTTTTTGTCATCAGGGGACACGTACAGGCGAATCAGGACGCTCTTACTGTGCTGATTCCTCATCGCTGCCAGCGTCTTCAGGAGGTTCCACTGACTCTCTGACCACTGATATTCCCCACCGCGCCCGTCACCCACAATAGGCCACCGAAACTCAGGCTGTTTAAGTGTTTTCAGCATTGGTTTGGCATCCAGCTCCTCCAGTAGAGCTTTGTACACAGACACACAACAAATGGTATACACAACTTTATTGATTTTTTTGTACTATTTTTACAGCTCATGTGGCTATTTTTTCTAGCTTTGTGCTGCACCCATGTTTCTTATTGCTTTTCCATTACCCCAGATCTGTCGTGTGGATCAATAAAAGCTCATCCTACCTTATTTGTTTTCAGAGTCACTGTGTCTTTGTGTAAATAATTGACTTTGTAAGGACATTTAATTGTAGGGTTTGAATTTTGAGGGTCTCATATAAACACAGTCCCCACAAATCCACAGAGCAAACATCTGTGTTGTGACTTACTTTCATTCAAACAGGAGCGGTACAGGGTCTTTGCTTTGGTCACTGCTTCAAGTTCGTCAGGGTCAGAAGGAGCTTGCAGTAATTCTGATGGAGCAAAAACGTCTGTGTCATCATTCAAAGATACCTCTAATGCCCAGTCATCATCTCTGCTAGAGGCTAACCGCTCAGGGATACATTAACCGTCACTAGGATAACACACTTAGCCATACAGGATGCATAATGACTGATGTTTAATGTAGAATTGAAAAAAAGAATGTATGGATTGAAATGATGACATGCTTCCTGTATTGATTTCAAATTTTTAATCTCCTTTCTTAAATTTGATGTGAGCTTTGCAGTGTTATTGGAGCACTATGCTACTTTCAGAGCATACTCTGAGCATACTCTGAAAGTGAGAGTCCAGTGAATGGAAAGACTTAACCTTGTTCATGACCTTTAATGAAATTCCTATTAAGGAAAAAGGTTGCATCATTGCCTACTTCTGCCAGATGTTTCTTCTTGTTAAAAGGGTGTTTTTCCCTCCCACTTTCACCAAGTGCTTGCTCACAGGGGTCACCTGTTTTCAAGGCACAATATAAAGCACCTTGAGGCAAATGTTGTTGTTTGGCGCTATATAAATAAAATTGTACTGAATTGAATATCTAGCACTATTCCTTTTCTGTTTTGTAAATCCAATAATTTCATTTATTATTATACTGGATCTTATGCTTATCTTGTGTATGAAATAAGCCATTATAGGTCCTGTCTTGCTAAGCTACCTCACCCTAAAAGAGCACTCTTAGCTGACTGGCTAACTTCCTGTGTGCTAAGCAGCTTGGGTGTGCTCTGTTTGTACCAGATGACCATATAAAGACAACTGTAGCAATGTCCAAAAAGTAGAAAAAATTGAAAACTATTCAGAGCAGTCTGCAGCCAAGAATTTAGCTTAAAGGAAATACATTTACATACAGTACATTACATGCATTTTACATCCATACTTCATTATTCCAAACTTCTGAAACATTGTAAGAAAACCAAAATGCTTATTAGGACACTGATGAGGAATTTATTCTCAAACCTTTAAGCCGGATGTCAACATGCTGCCTAAGCCAGGGGTAGATGCCGTAAGAGGACGAATCTTCAGGAATCGGGTTCTCCTTCAGCCACCCACCGCAAGAGAAAGCATAAAAATCCTCGCAGGGGTTTACAGATTGATCCATTTTACTTAGAATAGACCCCGCTACAGAGATTAAAAAAACAAAACAAAAAAAACACCTCCATCAATGACATTTAAGCATAAGGTACTTACTGTCACAATTAAGACACTTCATATGTAACCCGCTAAACGTACAAGATGGACTGTTTAGCGCGTCTTCTCACCTGCTTCAATGCATTCTGGGGTCAGACAGAGCTCCGCCTGACTGGATTTTTGAGACACTGAGGAAGAGGAAAAGAGTTGCTGGTGAACTGAAGGCATGCGCACAAACGTCGAACAAGTTCAGTTCTGCAACAGATTGGTGGAAGTTGAGACTTTCACAAGGCTTCACCTTGAGCAAAACCAGTTCTAGGGTAAAAATCAACTGTGACTCAGAGAGTTATTGTTATTGTATATTTGATGCATAAATATCTCTTTGAAATTCTGCCTCATCTCAGAGATAGATATCCTGAATGCAAGGACGAATTATTAGCAAATGTATAATTTTGAAAATATTGTGCTAACTTGACTTTTCATGCTCGTTGTAATGACATACATCATAAAAAAAGCTCTAGAAAATGAACTCAAGAGAAACAAAATTACTATATTCTTAACTGTATAAACATACAGTCTACCCCTCTTTACGGGGGCTGTAAAATTTTGACTGCATGACTTCCACCTTGGAACACTGCACTACTATACTGAAGCATTATTACATATATTTAAGCCCCTGAATACTCCTCCACCAGTGATTATGCAATAATTACCCAAAAATGACAGTAGTTATTGGAGAAGGATGTAGTCGAGGACATTTCTACTATCTACTCTTTAGGAAAAAGGGTCAAACCGAGATAAACAAGCAAAGCTGATACAGCTGGAGAGCGCTCAGACAGAGTAAACAGTCATGCTTGCCCACACTGTTGAAAGACGCAATCAGTGTGACATTACTTGCTCGCTTTTGCGAAGAGCAATCAAAACACCACAAAACAAACAGAATAGGGAAGCCATTGTTTAAGCTACTTGCATTGTAACTGGAGGTTTACCCATTCACTTCCCTTCCTAGAAGGTGAGCAAAAGCCTGCCTTTCTAACCTCCTGGCAGAAACCGCTGTTTTGTGATGTGGATCCGTGGACAGATTTAGAAACCAAATCCTCATTGTGAACGGATGAGTGGAGCGTTACGGTGCTGCGCCGCAATGTCTGACCTCTGAGGTCCACCAGTCTTGTTGCCTAGTTAGAGCTGCTTGTTGAGAGTTGTGGCCACTTTCAGAACAGCTTCAACCCTGCATGAACTGCTTGGCCTGGAACAAACTCAACAAGGCGCTCTCTCACCCAGAAGCCCATACACAGGGGTTTAAACACCCACACCCACACACACAACTGAGGCTCCAGTGTCACTGCTAAAACCAAACTTATGTCCATTACTGAGATACCAAACAAGCCACCGACACAAACATGCAGATACACAAGCACACATTTAAGACTCACACTCTTTAAACTCATTAAAAATATCTGGAAAAAACAAATCAAAGCAGCATTCCTGTGTCTGGTCATTCACATGGATGGGGACATGCGGAGGGTGTTCTATTAGTGTGGGTGTGTGGGACTGCATACATAGGCTCGTAATGTAATTACACTTCAATGAAACCACAAGAATTCTGCCTTCCCTCAATAACAAAAAAAACAACAAACAATACTTACTCCCGCACCCCTCCCTGCTACAACCATCCTCACAGCCATGCACCACTCACACTACTCAAATGTTCTCCTCAAAATCTTGAAGGGAGAGTTTTACATGACTGATGCTAATCCAAACTACAAGCATAGCAGAAAGGCTGGGAAAAAATGAGCATACAGCTAGTCAGGCTCTCTTTAAAGTTCCTCTGGAGCCATGCTGCAATATTTTCCTATAATGTAAAAACCACAACTTTCAAACAGCAGATAGACATATTTGTTCACTCCAGACAAAAGCAAGCTAGCTATTTGGTAAATGGGCTGATGTAGCGCACACATTCATGCCTAAGTGCTTTTAACAGTCACACACTCACACTCCATAGGTGCAAGATATTGAGGTTCAATATCTTGCGGAAAGGTACTTTGAGGATCCGAGGATCAATCCACTGGCCGTCTAATTAGTAGGCCACCCATTTTACCTCCTGAGCTACAGCTGCCCAGTATTTTTGACCATTTCTAATATTTCTAAATATCAGAGTGAGCATGCTCTGATTCTCCAAACTGTTTCTTTTTAGCAAAAATTGAGAATTGGACCATTATAGAAATACATATAATATAATACATTTTTTTTTTTATCATGAGTAGAGACTAATCTTTCTGTTGAGAAAGAAGGTCCACATGTTCTGTGCAGAGGGAACTGACTGCAGTGTTTCAACAGAAATAAAAAATGAATAAATAATAATTAATCAGGAGGAAACATCTGGAAAAGTCCAGCTAAGAGTGCATACAGCACTCTTACACAGTCCCCAGACATGGATTAAACCTACTCCCAGAATAAAAGAACAGTCAAAGAAGCTCTCCAGCTCTAGGATTGTGTTAATCCATGGGAATCCATCAAAATAACAGCCCTCAAAGTCAACTCGGGTTTACCCAAGCTTTATTGTCTTTTTAATTATATTTTATATATTCCCATGTAAGCAATAGGTGTTAAATATATTTGTTTAAACTCATCTTACTCCTTTTTGCCCTCTTTATTGTAGTGTTATGTGGATATGTGTGAGATCGCTCTTTCTTTAGCTAATCTAAAGCATGCAAATTACTGGTTTAGCACGCCTACCAGCACCTACGATCTTTTACAGCACCAGCTTAAATTGATGTAAATAAATAACTTGCAATCCGTTACACATGTCCCTGCTAAAAATACTACACTCTGCAGGAAGAGCTGTGAAAAACACATTCTTTTCTGTTCCACTAGTGTCCAGATTTGAGTCCCACTGTGCATTACGGAGAGCACAAAGTTGTGCGTGTGCAAGTGGGCGTGTATGAAACCTTACATGAACCTAAAATAGTTCTACACAAGTTACCCGCGAGGCCTCCACAAAGACCTTTGCTCCCACTAGCATGGTCATGTGTTATTTACAGTCTGCATGTACTATAATCTGAGGACACCATGCATACAATCCCATATGTTGGATTCCTAACTAATTATAATGTAGGATGAGCAAAATGTGTGCATATATAAATATATGTGTGTGTTTGGGGTGGACTTACCTAGTATAAGAGCAAGAAGCAGAGCGGCACAGAGTAACACACACATGGCCAGAGCTATCTTGTAGAGACGACTGCTGTCCCTCTCGGGTTTAACCCCCCCGCCGCCTAAATGCTCCAGTTCCATGGTTTAGTATATCACACACACACACACACACAGATAAAACACTACTCCTACAGTATAAAAATCTTGAGAGGTGAAGTAGGCATCAATCATCTAATTACAGACAAAAAAATAAAAATAAAAATCCCAAACTATAGAAAAATATGCCCCAAAAGTCTAATATCTGGGGAAAAAGGAAATCCCCAAAAGTTCTACGAACATCTCTGTAAAATTTCAGAGAATTTAAAATCTCCTTCAATTTAACAGCCCGAACTTGGATCACTTTCCCAATCTGTCTTGCTCTCTCTGCTGCTATCTGTCTATCTGCAGCTACTCAAACTTCACTCTGGCTCTTCAGACTGTTCCTCCCTCCATCCCTCATCCCTCCTCCTCTCCTCCAGCACTCCTCCCTTGCCTTGCACCCACCCTCCCTTCTGCCCTTCCTCCTTCCCTCCAGAAAACTACAGACCAGTCTTCCCAGTGACATGAACTGAGGTCATATATTAAAACAAAAAACAAACAAAATCATTGGCCAGAACCAGGACCTTATCTGTGCATGTGTCTGCACTGGCAGCTGCACTTCTTCTTCATGACACACATGTGAAACGTGTGTGCCTAATCTCATGTACAGAACAGCAGGGTGCTCTGCTCGAAACATTTATCAGATCAGACAGCCAGTGAACTAGAACCAAATTATCCTCACAGGACACCGATTATTGCAGATTAATCTGATGATGAAGATGATGTTGCTGCTGTCTGTAAAGATACATCACTGTTTTTGTCTACTTTCTCACTCTCTTTGACGGCCCAGAAGTGCAGATGACCGTGACAACACAGACTCCTGATTGGCCTTCAACTTCACCCCCTTCACTGTGGTAAGAACTCTTTCTGCACGTGCTCATTAGGGTTTGGGGCGTTGGCCACAAAGCCCTTATATAGTTACGACTTCCTGTGCTGCTAAAAACACCCATTCATCAAACACAGACCACGATGCTATTGTTCACCACTGTGACTAACAATCACTTGTGTCCTGTTTATATCTCATTGTCTCAATTCTCAGCTGGGACCCTACTCATAGTGTTTTGATTGCCTCTGCTCCGCTTTTAGTCTCTGATTTGTTCAGTTGCTTTACAGATTGGCAATCAAGAGCTGGTTCTGTTGCTCCAGCTTTAAAAAAAATTTAAAAAAATCTGCTAATAAAAACAGTTTTGCCTTATATTGATCGGATACCACTTTATAACATCTTTTAGCACCATTTGGATACTGGAAAGGCTTAAAGGTACAGTCAGGGTGTGACTGCTTTGACTGACAGCTCCTAAACATCTTGAAAGACTTATCTGACAAATAATATGCCTTGTTCTGTAGAATCAACTGATCAAGAAGAACTGGTTTAGCTCTGGTGTAATTTTAGTATTTTATTAGACTGTTATTTATCAGGTTTCCATTTAGCAGGTATCTGTGTCTGTGAATTGCAGAATATTAATTTGCGTTAAATTCTGTTTAATTCTTATAGCACTAATTCACGTAACAGTCCCCCCCAAGGCACTTTATATTGTAAGATAAAGACTGTACAATAGTAAGAAGAAACCCCCAAAGTAAGCAAGCTCTTGACGACTGTGGGAAGGGAAAAAAAAAACCTTTTAACAGGAAGAGATCTCTGAAAGAACTGACAACTTGCTAACCACCCAAGCTTTGTTGACAGCACTACAGCACTCAAACCCTCTTGTTCAGGTACTGCATTGTGGGTTATCTTCATTGATGGTACCTGATGTTTATATATTCATAGAGTAGAAAATATCAGAAGATATTTCTATAAACTAGTGTTATTTTTTTGTTTGCAAATACCAATCCAGACATGGCTTAAAAGCCTGCAACATCACTTAAATATAAAGTGTTTCCCAGTGGGTTTGGTGTTTCTTTCCCATTTACTGTTACTGGACTTGTGCCACCACCCTTCCCATTGGTGGTTTATCAGTTACCAAAGATCAAGTTGTGCAGAGAGAACCACGACCACCTCCCTTTAGAGGTCTGTCCTTCCCACAGACCACTTTACTGGTCTCTGATAGCAAACTACAGTCATGAGGCAGCTATACCTTCTTGTTCAGATTGTCCTCTGTTAATCATGCTCTTAAATATAGCCTAACTAAATCCTAAAACTTAGATAAAGGTCATAGAAACAACTATTACCTGATATCCTGGGAGGAGTCCTCCGTGGAGAAGAGATATAACAATTACACAAAAGCAACATTAAAAAAGTTGATATCCAAAAATCCAAAAGATGTACCTCTCAGTACAAGCACACCTGCAAGTAGCCAGTCACGTCCTGTTTCTGTGATCTGAATTCATTCTCAATATTATCTTCACCATCAGCACTAATAGCAGAAGCATATCCTGTGGTCCACATCAATCAGCAATTCATACACTTAGTGTTGAGCACAAAACCACAAATGCTACTCAGCAGTAACAGTCTGTCTTTAAGGAAAACATTTTTCCGCTAACTTAGCAAGAAGGAAGATGACAAGTGGATTGTCATCATTGATTTTCCTGACTCCTGTCCATAAAACATGACATTTTCTGTCATGTCTAAACACAGAATAACACAAATATAGTTAATAAACAATTAAGAGCTCAATATCTCAAAACACACAGCAAAAGAAATGTTCTGTATTTTGCAAATGTCCAACAACCTGTTGGGTCAAATCTTTTTGACTTAATGTTTCATAATGAGATTATGAAATTATCATTAAACAGGATTTATCAACTGCCATCGTACAGTTTCTACTTTTCACTCAAAACAGATCACATACAAAACAAATATACATTGCTGCGTATCTATTTTGAGGGCAAGTGATCACCAAGGCGAAGTAGTTCACGGGGCGCAGCATGTGGTTACTTACTGAAGTCTCCATATACTCTTACAAGCAGAATGTGCAGCCAGCTCCAGAACTGAAACCTGATCCTAGAGGCCTAAATAAACCTAAAGCAAATTCCATTCACAGATAAGGCTAGATCTGTGAATCTGTGTAAGACAGCAGAAATTACATCTTAAGATTTGGACATTAAAAAAGAGCTGTACTCACTTGTGACAAAGAAGCTGTTTTAAATTACTGTAGAAGCTGTCAGAGGCATTACCACTGCAGTGGAGCTGATTTGTCTAACCTACACTTCATGCTCGACATTCCAGCCTCCAAAACTGAAAAAAAAAACAAAACTAAACTGTCAAAAGAAAAGAAATGAAAATCAGAGTTCTTCTAGATGCAAGTCTGTACACATAGCAGCCAACCCTGAAAAGCCTTTGAGCTGTAATTTGTAACTAATATGAAGAAAAATCTAAATTAACTTAATTAAAATGGCATATAGAGAATCACCAGTCAAAGCTATATTTTTGCCATCTTTGTGGTCCACAGAGGAGTTGTTTTGAATATTATCAGTTACTTTAAGGAGTGGTGTGAGATTGATACAGATATTTGTGTTGCACATAGGATTAAGTTACAACAAGTGCTGAAAAATCTGGATAGACTAATGTGAAATTTGGTTGGTATATTAATAGTCCCCAGATTCTGAATCCTACAGATTCTGATTATCAGCTCTCTTTTTCTTCTCGTGTCACCATTAACTGTCTTTGTGGGTATTTTTTTTTAATTTAATGTGAACAACTACAGAACAGACTGTCAAGAATTTTAGTTCTGACATTCATCAGTTCTGACTGTCTTACTTTTCTTTTAAAGCTACCATAAAATGATTATTTATGGTTTTTCATAAATAAAAAGAGTCATCTTCTGCTGTATGGATTATTTTGGAACTGGTTCAGATATTCATGGTCCCCAAAGCAGTAAATCTTTACACTAACTGTTACAAAGCACCCTTCAATTGTCATAGCAGCATAATGCAATTGTTGTTTGTAGTTTGATTGAGAAATCTGAACAGCGACTTTAAGGACTGATGTGAGAGATTCATGGTTCCCTAAGAACTTACTCTACAAAGTGATTATCACATCACTTTATCTTCTAGTATCACCATAAAGTTGTGTACTGTTGATCTTTTTTTGAATAATTACAGAATGAATCGTTAACATATTTTGTGTAGACGTGTGTTCCCCAGAGGGTTAAGTTGAAAAACTTGATTTTCTATTAAAAGCACTGCAAAATTGTAATGCAGGGTCTTTCCTCTTGCTGTTTTTGTCGTTGTCGTTTCACAGCTACAGGATGAATTATCATTAAATTTAGCACAGATATCAGTGTTCCCCAGAGGATTAATAACCTAGCAGCAGCATGAAGTTGTGTGCATGTTTACATAAACATTGGGACAACTACTGAACAGATTTTCCTGGGAGTTGTTACTCATTCAGAGTCCCCAGAGGTTTTATTCAGTTTGAGACTGTCATTATTTTAGCATTTTTTCCTCTAGTTTAACCATCTAGTGTTCTTTGTGTTTTTATTGGAGACACTGAATTTGAACAGCCACAAGATAGGTTACAGAGACACTCAGCAGACATTTAAATTTGATCTCACTTTAATGACTTTCTTCTGTTAAAGCCTACAATTTATAGAGCTGTAGTGGGGAAAAAAACAAAAAAACAAAACAATGTTATGATAGCTTGTCATGGAATTTGGTGAAGACCATAGAAAATGAGTTGTAATAAACACTGGTGATCCATTCATTTTATTCTGTCTCATCATGGGGTCAAATTTTCAACTCGTCCAATAATTTGGATTATAGCCAAATACTTAATGGCCCATGACATCCCCATTAGTCGCAGCCACATTTGTATTTAGCCCTATCAAACAAATGTAAGAATAATAATACTAAAATATGACAGCAGCCCTTTAGTATAGGTAAATGGGGGAGATTGCAGCATTAAATTAGGGGCAATTTCTCACTATAAACCAGACAGGCAGAACATGCCTCTTTTCTGCCCTCTCCCTCACTACTGTTCATCATCCTCCCATGTCTGTTTACCCAAGCATCCCTGCAGGCTGTCATTAGTGCAAGATAAGCAACAGAAGCACACACGCAAGGGCACATAAGCAATCTGTTTGCATAGATTGGCAAAAAAAATAAGCTTCCAATGTGCCTTATCAGAGGACAAATGTACACACGCAAAAGACGCCAAGTCTTCAGACTCATGCGTGCAACATGGTCCGATCTTCCCACAGACATACGCTGCACTAATTATTCAGTGATAAGAGTCTCCAAAGTGGCCTCAATGTTGAACCTGCTGACAGAGGTGTCTGCTCATCTTACTAAACACACCTCTGTGGCTAAGCTCAAGGCCAATCAGTATTTACAGTCTGTGGGAAACACCCTTTCAAATTACAATGTGTCAATCCTCTCGCTCACGCACTCAAGAAACATAATCACTGCACGGCTCTGTGAAAACACTGTGGTTTGGCGCTGTTACTAAAAGTGTAGCTTGTGTGCTTTTGTTACAGTATCTGAGAAAGACAATGGGCCAATATGCTGGGAACATGCCGCGTATAAAGTTAGAAAGGTGCTCTGCTCTGCAGCCTCCTGAGAGAAAGATCAGGCGTATGACCTTTAGCAACCCTAACAGACCACAGCGACCACAGCTTTTACTTGTAGCAGAGTACTCCTACACAGTGGTATGGCTGTTTTTACTACAGTAAAAGATCTGAATACTTCATAGTCCACTTCTGATGAGCTATACAACACTGGCTCTACCAAACTATGTAAGAAGAAGAACAAACATCACTATGTACAAATGTTTTATTGCACGGGAACACTCTGTATTAAGATAACACGTATCATTGCCAAAAGCATAATAATGAAAAAGGCCACTTGTTCATGCCTTCCAAGCTTAAATCTTAAACTGTTTATGATTATTTCACACTATGTAAATTCTTTTATTTTAATATTATTCTTTTTACACTTACGGATTCAACAAGGTGCTGGAGACAGTCATCAGACATTTTGGTTCCGTATCGACATGATGGCATCACACAGTTGCTGCACATTTGTCAGCTGAACATCCATGATGCCAGTCTCCAGTCCCACCACATCCTGCTGCTCTATTGCATTTAGAACTGGTGACTGTGGAGGCCATTTGAGTACAGTGAACTCATTGTCATGTTCAAGAACCCAGTGTGAGATGATTTGAGCTTTGTGATATGGGGCATTATCCTGCTGGAAACAGCTATCAGAAGATGGGTACAATATGGGCATAAAGGAACAGACAGGGTCAGCAACAATGTTTAGGTAGGCTGTGATGATTTATCAATGCTTAGTTGGTACTGAGGGTACTAAGATATACATATAAGATATACACCATACCATTACACCACTTGCTGTCATGCTGTTTGCGCACAATTCTGACGCTACCATCTAAATGTTTTGTGTTCAGTGTGTTCAGAGATGCTCTTCTGAGGTGACCGTGGATGTAAGTGCAACTGATCCAAGTAATCTGTGCTACTTTATTATAGTTGGCCAACACCAGAGGGGCCGATGGTGCGATATGGCAGCCTGGCTTCTGTCAGTCTGCCCCAGGGCAGCTGTGACTACAACTGTAGCTTGCCTCCACCAGTGTGTGAATGTGAGAGTGAATGAATAGTGGAATTGTAAAAGTGCTTTGGGTGCCTTGAAAAGCGCTATATAAATGCAATCCATTATTCTCCAACAAGTGCTTATCTGAGTTACTGCTGGGGATGGCCAGAAAATCCTAGTAAATCAGTTTCTAAAATACTCAGACCAGCACCAAGAACATATGTAAAGACACATAAATCAACTCCCTTTTGAAGTTTGAACTTTAGCATCACGAGGACCACATGTAAATGCCCAAATTAACCAAATTGCTGCCATGTGATTGGCTGATTAGTTATTACCATTAACAAGAAGCTGAACATGTGCACATGGCTTAAGTGGTCAGTGAGTTTAATTTCTCATTGTTTTAAATCTTACTGAAGTGTGAGGACTTTGCTATCCTAAGCACTTCTAATGTGTTTCATTATAACCAATTTTCTTGTCATATCATATTTGTTGCTGCTGTTTTATTGTAAATGCTGTATTATCACTGTGACAGTATACAGTATTGTCACTGTTGCAGTGCAGGTAATGTTAACCATTTTCATAAGGGAAAACTGCACATATTATACAAAATGATCTGGTTTTTTTGCTTAAATATGAATGATATCTAATGTTTTGTCACTAAATGACAAATTGATGAATAAAAGTAAGACATGTGTAGTAGAAGTATATAGTGGGAAAACACTTGCTAGATATACCAACGGTGTCTTCAACAGACAAAAGAAAAAGGAAAGAAAGAGGGAAAAAAATCAGTTTTTATTTCATAATTTCAAGAAATTGACTTTTGGAACTATATGACAGACACATAATAAAAAATAAAATGTACACATAAAGAAAAGGTGAGTTAAAAATAAAGCAATTTTCCCACTGCAATGCCAGATCAATCTGAAGGATAGACGCCATTTAAATATGCTCAAATTGATAGGAGTCCATTCATTTAATTAAATAATTCATGTTTTCATGAATAGTAGGTAGTAAAGTTTTTCAACAGTGATAAGGAATTCAAGATTATTATATTGCCATGCATTCACCAGAAAACAAAAGGCGGCTCCTTAAACTTTTTTGTGTCCACAGGTTAGCTTAGTCAACACCTCAGGAAAATATGGCATTTTTGGAATAGTAATGAAAAACACAAACACAGATGTTAAAATCAGTTCAGTCTTTGTAAACAGTCACATAGGACAGTGCTTTACAGCAAGTGCATTCGTTAACTTGTTTGTGTGCTTTTGGATTTATGGCAGCAACAAGGTGGATTAAAGTTGTTTTCCCTGGTGGTCCAATTTTAAAGGCAGAGTGATGTTATACTCAACAGTCTCCACAAGGTGGGCAGTGCTTCTGGGTAATGCAGTCTGTTCCCTGTATGTTCACAGTTTAATGGTCCACAACACTCAAACGCATCCTGAGACAACATCTCTCAGTCCACCGGGGCAGCTGACCGCTGTGGCTACCGTGCCGTGACCATCCACAGGCCCAGCGCCACGTTGGCCGCCAGCAGGGCGCTGCCTGCCAGGAGCAGGAAGAAACCAATCAGCTCGCGCTTCTGACGGTCTATTACCACATTGGCCAGCGTGGCCTCCAGCAGGGCGTTCAGCATCCACTGACCATCGAGAGCAAAGCACGGCACAGAGTTGACTACTGCTAATGCGCCAGAGAGGGACACCACGTATCTGAGAGGAAGGGCAGCTCAGGAAAACAAACACAGTAACAGGCAATTTAAGTGTCAGTTTAAGCAGCGAGCAATAGAAGCAGAGAAAGTTTACTTCTGTCTGCTGGTCAGCTAGCAAACAGTAGCAGTCCATTCTATACAGTTAGCTCAAAAACTCCAATTTGGTTAATTTTCTGAAAGAAATATTCTCTCCTGTTGAGACAGCTCCCAGTTTGGGCTCAGGACACAGACACACTCTCTACTTTAAACTTTCCTTTTTGGTAAATTCCCTTCAGCGGGCCCTGAACAGTCCCACAGTTATGCTACTATAAGCTCTGGCTGTTGATGATAAACAGATGATGATGATGAACAAAAAAGTTGCCCTTTGCCAAGACGCTCTACTTTACACTTCCCAAATGTATGCCATTAGTACTTTCCCCTTTGTGGTTTCCCATTATTCCTCTTTACTTTTCCTAAATTCCTCAACCAGTTGCAGTGGCCTCCATGAGGTTGGTTCTGCCAGAAGTCTCTTCCTGTCAAAAAGGAGTTCTTGACCATCACCAACTGCTTGTTCACAGGGTGTGATTGTTGGAGTTTTCTATCTATATTGTAAGGCAGGGGTCTCCAACTCCAGTCCTTGAGAGCTACTGTCCTGCAGCTTTTAGATGCATGCTTGTTCCAACACAACTGAATCAAATGAATGGCTTGTTACCAGGCCTTTTAAGAAGTAATTCAATCATTTGATAGGGCTGTGTCGGAGCAGGGATGCATCTAAAAGCTGCAGGACAGCAGCTCTCAAGGACTGGAGTTGGAGAGGGGAATTAAACTATTAATTAAATATTAATGAGATACGTTTTTACATTGCATCTTCTTAACATCTGTCATTTAATTCAGCCAAATTATATCACATCAGTGAGAACCAGTAGAAACAGCATTATCTAGAATATACTCTCAATTAGTTGTTACTTTGGAGTGTCCATAAAAAAAAATAAAGGTATCCACCATGACGTTACTCAGTGGTTTGTGCAGTCTGGTGTTTGAACTCTCAAACTAAGCATTATGCACACTCTTGTCGAACACAAGAAAGGCAAATGGCAAGAAAGGTCAATGAAATAAAATATACTGTATTCTTTATCTTCCTTTTTGGCATTAATGGGAACATAACTCAAAAAACGAACAAGATGCTGGATTTGACATGACCTAAAACTAGCAACTCACAGTCAGACCATAAACTCAACAGGAATGTGTTTAAGAACAGCACAGATCAAGTGTGCAATAGGCTCCCCCCCAATACACGTTAGAACAACTGGACATCTCTCTGTGACCAAAGGAGTCAGCCTCTGGCTTTTTATCATTATGAATGAAGGTTTAAGACACGTCTGCATTGGCTTCACCTTTTAGAAACCAAAGACCCATTCATCCTTTATATACAGCATTTTTTTCATAATTAAATTAGCACTGCATGCACACATAAGTAGCTGATATAAAACTACAAAACATATAATTAGATTTTGGGGGAAAAAAATCCTACTGAGGAAGAACTGGAAGCTGAAAATGACTAGATGAACAGGTAGCTGCTCACCAGTAGTAATCAGAAAAGGCGGCACGCTACAATCACCTGGTCAAATATGAGCAGTGTTGGTTTTCAAAAGATCACCATTAAAAATGCACCAACGTTGAATCATCCAAAATGCCCCAAGACCAAAGAGCATGCTTTTAACTTTCAAAGCATTACATAACAAGAAGCAGCAACTCACCCTTCCCTTACAAATAAAAAGTTGAATTCACATTAACGAAATACAGTTTTAGCCTTCACCGTCATCTTGACATAAACTTAATGCCCTTAATGAGGCCATGTCCTTTTCAGCCCAAATAAAAATCGTTTTCAATCAATCTAAGTACCAATCAGCAGTGCCAAGAGATAACTACTTTGTCAAGTAGTCACAAAGAAAAACAGACCTACAAAAATGTAAAAACAACTTAAAAAGGGTTGAACTGCAATCAGAAATGTGCACAGCAATGCAATTAAGGGCTGCATTCAGGCAATCTTGAAGTGCATCTGGCCTCTTGACTGTGCTGATTAGATGTTAAAAAGGGGTCTTTTATTCAGAAAAAGACATTTAGAATCAAGTAAGATGGAACTTTTATGCTATATAACCCTTCTAAAAGAGCAAACTGAGAACATGCAACACATGTTTAAAAAGTTGCACTGCATGTTATACTTTTTAGT
Source organism: Oreochromis niloticus (assembly GCF_001858045.2). Classification (NCBI taxonomy): domain Eukaryota; kingdom Metazoa; phylum Chordata; class Actinopteri; order Cichliformes; family Cichlidae; genus Oreochromis; species Oreochromis niloticus. The sequence continues at coordinate 11,547,839 of NC_031974.2, forward strand.
GACAGAAGAGTGGGGTTCATTCTTCTTATGCCCATCATTTGATTATGACTGTAGTTCCTTTAACCTGAAAGGATACTTGCAGAAGGTTTCTAGGAATACAGGAAGATCCAGGTGGAGGAATCCAAAGCGGGGGACAAAGTTAGTCAGACTCACTGTGGAAATAAGAAAACACAGGATATATAGGTCCTCAGTTTGATCCACTCAACACTTTATGAATCTTAAATATGAGCTGAGAAAACATCCAGGCTCTTCGTGATTACTCCCTCGGCCTTGCCCAGAGTCAGCTCAACATCTACAGAACACTGTAAACACCAATTACTTGCTTATTACAGTAAATGCAGTTGCTTATTACAAGTTTTAAACTGAAAACACAAGATTTAAACAAATTATATGTTCAACAAACGGTTGCTTCAGCTAATTATGTCCTACATTCACAAATGGAGGTAACATAAGTGTCCGTACCTGCATACTGCAGGTGTGGCGGATATCCCACGAACAGCATGTGCGTGTTGGGAGGGTGTGTGACACGGATGAAGCGAGTCTGGTTCTCCAGAGAAGGCGTGACGCAAATGCTGGCAGTGTGGGAATGTGCAGCACAGTCGTCATCTGTGTGACACACCCGCGTTCCCGTCACCATCTTACGTACCGGCATACAGGCGTACTGAAGCCACAGGATTACACAAGAAACACAGGAAGTAAAAAACTGATTTTCAGTTACTGTATGCAGCTTTTCTCCATGTTAGCTAGCTTCTGTTTCCGCCATTAACGCCCATTAATGTTGGTATGGTGTCTTTTTCCATACAAAGCACGACTACACAAACACTTTCAGCTTGTATTTCAAACTGTATATCTAATTACTCTTTTCTGTAAATAAGGTTACATCATGCAAATTATGAAAGCGCCCCCATTTGAGACTGGGAGGAGACACTGGCGTTGCAGCTTCAGGATCTGTGCAAAGTCAAGTATATGGATCCACTTGCTGTGATGAATAGGGAGCAGTGCAAAATAGGAGATGATTATTTTTTGTTGACTACAACTTAACTCATGACATCCCCTAACACAGACATTTCAAAAATACACCTAGCAGCCACTTTGACAGGTAAAGCTGTTCAGCTACTGGTTAATGCAAATATCTAATTAGCCAATCATATGGCAGAATGGGTAAGAAAGGTGATTTAAGTGTCATGGTTATGCCATGGTTATGGGGTCAGGTGGGCTGGTATGAGTATTTCAGAAACTGCTGATCTACTTGGATTTTCCCACACAACCATCTGTATGACTTTCTGATCTGAAAAAGAGAAAACATCCACTCAGCTGCAGTTCTCTGGGTAAAAATTACTCGGATCAGTTGCACTTACATGCACAGTCACCTCAAAAAAAGCCTGTTTTGAGCCAGCGAAAGATCTGATCCTAAACAGAAAGTATTCAGTCATAATTTTCTTATTGTGAGCAAACAGCCAGGCTCAGAGGCTATCCTTCACACTGCAGGCCTTGAAGCTGTATTTATTTGAATACTGAAAAACCTTTATTAACTTTATTAAGTCCCTTTAAAGCAAGCAACATCTTACCCTTTAGGCAGCATTGCAAGTGTCAGGCAAGATTATGTAACAATAAAACTACTGAAAATTGACAGCTGTCATTGGGGGATGCTTCTAACTAAACAGAATTTATGAAATAAATGTATCAGAATTCAAACTTTAATTGTTGGTGTTCATGTTCATTTCCTCCAGATGGGAGGAAAAACATCAACAAAACCTTAATTTATACAACAGTAATGACATAAGTAGAGATGACATAAAGGGGCTTTCCTACATAGAGATTTTTGTGACCTCCACCCAAAGAGGTTTTAGCCACAAGTGGTTGGGGTTTCATTTACTCTAGCAAAATGGATCTTTTTGCTCGGCAAATGGTAAAGAAAAAAACAAACAAACATATCTGTGTGATATGGAGCACCCAACTCATTGACTTGAGAGCCAAAAGCCCATTGTACACCAGCAAAAAATCCCATAGCTGTGTTAGTGTACACATTCAGGATAATTTACTGTAGAGGTAAGCAGACAAGACAAGAATAAGCCTTAACCGCTGCTGTGTGACCAACATTTGCTGGCACATCAGCCCAGACAGAGCTGTGGGTGGGTGAGGTGTCGACACTTAAGGGAGGTGACAGGCAAGAAAAAAAAAGCAGAAAAACATAAATTTCAATCTCATTGTCCCAACAGGGGTCACAAAACCAGCTCTCTCATATAAAGCAGCCCTCAAACGCAGAAGTCCAGATAGATGCTCAAGCTAGGAAAAAAAATATATATATCTGAGTCACTCTGGGGCAAAACCAATCAGATTTGGGTCACTTCAGCATGTAAGGTAGACACAGAGTAATCTTCAATCGCAAGAACAAAACGTAACAGAGGTGGCATAAAAACCCACAGAAGAACTGTGGCTACTTAAGAAAATAAGGTGAAAAGAAGAACTGGTGATTTAGACAAAGTGTGCTCACACCAAATGCTGATAAAAATCCTAACTTTACTCGAACAGTGTCAAACTTTTTTCACAGCACCGCAGCTGAAAACTCATGGAAAGTCACACATGGAAATAAAAGGGAAGTGAACAAAGGAAGTAATATAAATATCCTCGACTGTCTAAAAGGTTTTGAGGCCTGTTCGTATGACGAACCAGCCACAAAAAGCCCCCACATCCATCAGTGAGTGTGTGTCACCTCTCTCTCTCTGCTGCTCCTGCCCTGTGGCTTAATGTAAGAGAAGCAGAGGTCTGTCAGGCTGTTGTTGCTGCAGCAGTCCATCGTTCCATCCAGACGCTTGAAAGCTACGGGGGGGAGAGAGAAACAGATGGAAAATATAGCACAACTCTGAAAAGAATCTTAAAAATAGATGTTCTGTTAGTAGGTGGACTCGAAATGGATGATTAGATAAAATAACACAATATCACACCATTTATTAGATGACTAAAAAAGTCCTCTGGACTCCTTAAAAGGTCAGTAGCTTTACTGCATAGTAAAACACACATGAATCTGGTGTGCTTCAGGCGAAAAACCCCAAAGACTCTGTTCTGCATATCTAATATGACAATAATTACTAATGCCAGAGTAAGAAGAGTATCATAAGTAAAATACCCAGTGCTAACTTGTTTCAGCTTATTTTCTATAACCATCCAAGACACAGACTTTGAAAGACAAAGGACAAAAAAATGACATAAATGTCTGATCTCTAAGCTGTTATGTCAATAAAGAATTTTGGGACTATAATAGAAAATTAACATTAAGGGCACCTGCTCCTAAATCAAATGTGCCACTTGAGTAAATTCTAGACCACAGAGAAGCAGCAGGGGCTAGGATTGGCCAGCTGTTACACAATTACCTCCCACATGAGTTGACACTTGGCCAATCGGAGCTCCTGTTGCTGCTCTGTAACTGTGACCCCGTTTAATATTTAAGTGGCCCACTGTAGTGATGACAAAACAAGGTCAATTAATGTTTAAATCAAGTGATTAATAAAGCAGTTTAACAGCTGCCTTTTGAAAGACGTTAATTTATGATGCAATTACAATTTAATACAGTCAAGTCTCCAGGTAGAGGTACTCAGCTGGCTCTTTATAGGAGTCCGGTGGCCTCGCTGCACAAATTCCTCACCCACCTCGTCCATGAGCCCAGCTGGGCTGCAGGCTGGCGACGGGGACGCAGTATCCCGCCTGTGGCGTGTGAGCGAGGTGAGACAGGCAGCTGGTCCAGTCCTCCACTCCCCTAACGGGACAGTCTTCCAGCCCTGTCACTATGTCCCCGACTGACAGACCCCTGGGACCGTCAGCTGCAGAGCCCTGGACCAAATACACACGCAGACATAAATCTTGATTTAAATGGGCAAAAGGTCACACAAGTGAAATGTGATGGCTTCAGTCCTGCAAGCTTGCAATAGTCGGAAACTCTGAGAGGGGGCACAGATAGACAAATACAATAACCTCTTGAGCAAGAGTCACCAACTATGGCTACACTGCTGCAGCATAAATACGTTAATGAAATAATAAATGATTGAGTCATAACATTTAAAAAAGTATTTATTGTGGATTTAAGTGTGGAAGATGAGCTCATAAGTCACATAGCCTAAGGAAAGAAATCTGGTGGTAATATAGCTGATACTATTGTGCCATTTGTCAGATGGCAACGGGGCGAACAGGCTGGTTATTGTCTCCGTTGGGCTCTGGACAAACACCTCACTTCACCAGTATCAGAGACACACAGGAACTAGTGATGTTCTGGGTGGTTTTAGTCACCCACTGCAGGGCATTCCTGTTCTGAACAAAGTGTACATTCCAGACTGCAGTGCTTCCATTTAGCCTTCTATTCCCCCTCTGTGGACGTTTACAAGGACTCCCAACACATGAATTTAGCCTTGTTTTGCTTTTTCTGACCCTTCTTTCCTGGTTGGAGATTAGTGATAGTCAGTTCTGGTCATTGTTCAAGTATTTTTAAATGCTGCCACACTGATGAACAGATAAAGCACCCTACAGGGCTTTTTAAAGTGGATTAAATATGCTAACAAAGGGCCACTAGCAGTGCTAAAGAACATATAAATAGCATATAGACTCCAACTACAGACTTGGCTATAACTATATTTTACTTAATTATTTACTATAGGGGGATTATGTATTGTTCTGAGTGTGTGCTTTTATTTGTTTGTTCCATGACGAAACTGAAGTGTTCTGTCGGAAAAATCAGTAGATGTAAACATATATTAAGGCTCAATTACCCAAAAATAACATTATTGCTGATAATATTATTAGTAGTAATAATATTAAGCTGTTCACCTGACATAGCTCACCTCCACAGGTAAACAGAGGTGTGTTTTGTAGCCTTTCTTATCTTAAATCAACAATCATCATCATCATTGATTGTAATCTGGCTGATGATGGTATAGCGTTATGGAGTATTAAAACAGTGGTTTATTTCAGTGTTTATTTGATTAATTTATGACAATGATATTCTCACCTCAGACAGAACAAAAACATTCAGCAGGTTTGTTGCTCACAGGCTTCACATCAGTTCAGTTTGGGACAGAGGCAGGGCAGCTTTAATCCATGTAGAGGTACGACATGTAACTTTATGCAAAATGGATTTTCTATCACGTCGACCTACCACTTTATCTGAAACGTGAAACTGAGGCACTGACCTGCACAACCTCTGTGACCAGCGCCCCAGCTCCGGTGGCGTACACGGGAAACAGGAGGAGAGGCAACAGGAAGAGAAAGGCTAATGCTGCCAAACACAGAACAAAGTTGTGCCACACGCCTGGAAAGAGAAGACAAAAATATTTTTTGTTTTTCTTCATTTTTATCTTCATTTGAGTTGTGTACGTTTGCTTTTTAAACTTTGGTTTAGGCATGTTAAAAACAATATTGTCAACAACAAGTCGATATATAGGTGGAGATCTTCACTTCAGTTCTATGCTGCTGTGGTTTTAATTCACCCCACAAGGCAGCAGTTAGCAACACAGCTAACATAGCACCGAGGAAGCTAACAGCAGGATACTGGCAGTTTGGAGGCATTTTACACCAACAGCTGCTGTTTGCACTTACATAAAAAAAACTTCTGCAAACATACAAACTGTGATCAAAGTAAGCAGACATGACTGAAAAGATCAGACGACTATGCTCACTCTCATTTACTTTCACTCTTGTCATGTTCGAACAGAGTCTTTAAACATGAAGCTAGTAGGACCCTAGTTTGGTGTAACACCTGTCAGTAAGCTTTTATTACACTTATGTTAACATAAAATGCTGTTGTCACCGCAACTAAATCTGATTCCACTCCAGCTGTCTCCTGTCAGCTGCACACCTGCTGCAGTTTGTGGCCTCATGACTCTCACTTTGATCCAAAATAAGATCAGTGAAAATAAATTAGTTGAACAACACCAATACATTATTTTTTCCCCATTGTATTTCTCCTGTACCTGTTTTCATTTATTATTTCACTGTTTAAGTCGAACTTGATGTTTTTTTTCCCCATATGTCTATCTCTCCCTCTCATATACCCAGTCTCTTCCTCACAGTGAGGCATACAGATTATTAATTTAACAGCGTTATTGGATAGGAACTCTGTATTGGCAGACACTCGAAGCCAAAGTCTCCGTTTCGAATTGGAAGTGGTGGAAGACAGGTTCACACATTTTCCAGCCAGCTGCTGCAGTAATTACTCCTTCTAAATCAAATCAAGTGGATATATGCCTGTTAAACTGCCTCGGTGTCTGAACTTTACATGGTTATAACTACAAGCTCTTGTATTCGTTTTAATTTCTTACTGTTTTATCTTAAAAGATCACTTATCTAAGTACACATAAAGGGAAGTTTCTGTTTGTCCCATGGTTCAAAGTAAACTGTAGTGCACCTGCTATCTTCTATGAACAAAAATTTAAAATATTGAGGTCAGTGTATGCTCAGTTTCAGACTTCTTTTGGCCATATACGGCATGCCCCGCCCACATGCCGTTAAAACCTTCTGTCAACGGCAAAGTACATGGAAACTGGAGGGTCGGCTTCACAGCTCATTTCAGACGTCTAATGAACTACTAGTGTAAAAATAAGGATTATTTTGTCTACTAATGCTGAAATGCCACTCTAAGAGGACACAAGATTATAAATACACGAATGGAAATGTGAATAACAGACCACCGTTTTAAGAAACACATAAAACATTGCAAACCTGACGCAATTTCATTTTCCTTACAAAATTACTCTGCACTAAAAAGACTGGCTAATGAGTGTCTTTCTTTGACCTACAAAAGGAAGAACTCCAAATATAAGAAGAAATACTAATATCCTGCTTATCTAGTCTGCACATCACTTTGTGGACAACAACAGTCTTTTCATCCTTCGCATCCTTCAAAAAGCTTCTACTAAACCATCCACCGTAACGTGAGGACTGTATGGTAAAGCTTTGCTGCTGCTGTAATAACCACCTGCGTGTTTGCCACATATTCTGAATGTAGGATCTCGTGGCACAACAGTAACCACTGCTCACTAAAAATAGCCGTCTATACCATCTTAATTATGCAAGAGGACTAAGCCAGTCTCCCAAAAACCACGGGAGGAAACGTCGCATGGCCTGATGAGGTCAAAGCACTCAACGGTATCACTCAAACATAGTGATGGTGACATAGACAGAGGCAGACTCTGTGGTCAGGGGGAAGTTAAAAACATGGTATTTTGAGAAAAACCTTTTTGACAAAAAAGGGATGTACAGCTGGAAAAAAAATGCATACACTGCCGGGCACTACATCTTAAATAAAGTCAATGTCTGCCCTACTGGCAAAAAAGAAAAAAGGAAAGGGTTCATGCAGTTTCAAATATTGATATATGCAGTAAACAAACTATTAAAGTTTCAGCACCTATCTCTACAGGAATAAATAATAAACATGTTATGTCTGACAACCCCTCTTGCACGCAGGGCAATCTCCACTGTGGACAGCGAGAGAAAAAACAATAAACACAGCATGCTATTACGTCACCGCCCTCCTAATGGGAAAAGCATCTCTCTCACTTTGTCACGTGAACTGACTGAACGTCTCAGTTTTGCATCTGGAGTCCCCACCAAGTTATTTTCTTCTCAGCAAAGCCTGAGGGAATTTTTTCACTTGATAGGTAAAGACAAAGACAGTTTCCCAACAGCTCTTCACTGCCCTCTAAAGGCTGCAAACAGCAAAGGGAGATCCAGCAGTATGACATTTTGCCAGCTGTACCATCATCTGTATGGAGCTCAGCCTCGACCAGACCAGCTTGACATTTCCAAGGCTGAAAAAATTATTCATAGCGTCACCACACTCTGAATTAAGGTGTGGCTCTGTTTACCTGAGCGCTCTTGTTCTGTTCTACTTTTGCACTTTTACTCCATGTCTTCAATCTATAGAAATTTGAAAATGATTAAGTGCAAAAATAAATTAAAAAATTAATCAAATTTTCAAGTAATTTTCATCTTTGACTGAATCATTAAAATTTTATTTTCTCTAATAAAGCAAAAATAAATATTACAAAGCAGGAAGAATGTCAGAACCTTTTTTTTCTAAATTATATTTGCACTGCAATAACAGGCCTCATCCCCCCATTTTTATAACTACAAGCTTTCTTCATTATATTCAGAAATGCTTTCATTAAGATAAGGTGATTGGGATTTTTGCATTAAACTGCCGGACAGAATAATTGCTTCTGAATTGACCAAATACAAGTCAGAAGCAATACAAAGACAATAGAATAAATAATCCTATAACACAACATAAAACATCACAGTATGCATGGCCCAGCTAACAATTTCTCTACATAATGAGTGCATCAACTATATTCAATTGATAATAACTTCAGAATTTTACTAACGTAAGCATTTAAATGTGCTAACTTTTAATTAACATTAGCCAGACCTTTGTATTGATAAGGCTTTCGCACATGTATAGTACTGGGCAGGTGTCACCTTGTTGTCCAAGTTTTTTGGGGGGGTTTAGACACTGGCTGCTATTTCCACTCATTTTCAATCCAGTCCTTGTACTGGACCATTTCCAGGAGAATCTTATTTAATAGTTTGTATTTTAAATTTCATAAGCCATTTAACACTGGCCTGTGAATAATTCAAGCACAAAAAGGCATCTAATTCAAGTGATGAACCCATTCCATTTACACTTATCAGACAATTTAGCAAAGAATCCATTTTAAATTGTATCACCTCTAGTTGTAAAATGTATCACCTTCAGCCTAGGTGATTCCCAAAGAACTACTAGCTGAAAACTTCTCTCAGCATTGTGTGAATCATGGTTGATTCACATAATGTTCAATTCAATTCAATTTGAATTCAATTTTATTTATACACCACCAAATCACAACAACAGTCGTCTCAAGCAAATTATATTGTAAGGTAGACCCTAGAATAATACATACAGAGAAAAACGCAACAATTATATGACCCCCTATTAGCAAGCACTTTGGTGACAGTGGGAAGGAAAAACTCCCTTTTAACAGGAAGAAACCTGCGGTTGGGGTGTTTGCCAAAGCCTCATCAGAAATGATTTCAGTGGAAGGGTGGCTGTGATGAAGGTATTCTTAAGTTAACAATGAGAAAAGGCTGAGGTCTGGCAAAGTGTACAAGAACTGGACTGAAAATCGGCAGCAACAGGTTTAATGAAGTGATGAATCTAAATTCAGAAATTATTTGTTCAAATTTCAAACTTGTTATCAACATGTGCGCAGGGACATAATAGTGAGTATCATAACAGCGAGTAAGCCATCACTAAAACACGGTGGAGACTCGGTCATAGTTTGGGGCTGCATTTCAGCCAGTGATGTCAGAGATCTTGTCAAAATTGATGAACACAGAAAGAAACCAGCAGATTCTTATCCACCATGCAAAACCATCTGAAAAATCATCCGCCTGGCAGTGCATTATGATTGAGGGAAAGCAATATCTTAGGCCTGAGTAACATAGAACTAGACACCAGTCAACAACGAGGTGGATGAGCGTCTTCTGGAGGCTGCTTGCGGTCATTGGGTTAAACCAGTCACAGACAGGTATATGGTTGCTTGCAGATTGCTGTGGCTGCCCGCCGTTTGCGCAGAAGATGCTGATTCCCCTGCAAACACTTTACTACCAAGAGGTATTAAAACTAAAGTGCGATACAAACTGCAAACTAAGAACATTTGCCTTCAAATTGAAAGTTTCACCTCTCTACTGAAAATAACACATTTAAATAAACTTTTACTTTGAAGGCGAATGGTTGAGAGTAGTTGGCAAGTGTTTGCAGACTAGTCAGCATCTTTCATACCAACTAAAGTCAACCAAAGCAATCTGCTAGCAACCGTATACCTGTTTGTGACCAATTTCACTTAACAGCAGCAAGCAACCTCCAGCAACCACTCATCAAACAGACCTGTGGTTACCCAAGTCTCACTGATTGGCCTCTTGGTGCATGACTGTGGATTAAAAAAATCTATTTTACAGAGATTGCTAGCAACCACTTGCAAATAGTTTGGGAATACTCACTTTTCCCTAGTAACCAGTGGTTACCAAGCAGTCAACAACCGGACTCTAGGCCTGTATGACCAGGGCCTTAACAAGTCCACATTAATCCTTTCATACTCTCTGTAAGGGGGCATGGGTATACATTATCAAAGTGCAAACAATGCATCTTTTACAGTTGGTTTTTTGTTGTGATTTCTGTGTTTTAACTCAGCCTAAGATCTGCTCTCATAACTTTTACTTTGCAAGAATATAAAGAGCAACACTTACAAGTTATATGCAGAAAAACTTCTAATGTTAATCTATTGTGTTTTGTTTTTTTGGTTTTCATTGTGATCATGTGAATTGTGTTAATTTGGCAATCAAGTTCAAGTCCCTGCTTGATGTTTAATTTATGTTTCATATAACAGTTCTGCTGTAATTCTTACAGCATAGGGATTTTCCAAACTGACTACTTGACTATTTTCTAATGAAACTGCACTTTTCTTCCAAACCAGACCACACACAGAAAATACTCAGGCTTTAAGCAGCTCCCTCTGATGATCTGCGATGGCAGACATCAGTCACATTCATGGGAGAATGACTGCCAGCTTACCAATCAATTCATTAAGCTCTAATTTTCTTAATTGCAGAGTGAAATGATTTGATGCGATGCAGCTGTCTGCTGCTTAGCAATAAACTCCTCAGAGTGACCTTTGCTGGCAAAACAACATGCTCGTAATAATTGTGATTAATAGCTGGAAACACAATCAGGCTGCCGTAAGGAGCTATCAGCACATCTCAGGGTAAAAAGTCTTACCGGCACAGAAGATGCGGAGCTGCTGAGTCGGTGATATGAGGTTGAGGTGTGTGGTGAAGAGGTCCACAAATGCACCAGGATAAACTACGAACACAAACATCCCGAATCCATTCACTCGCACTTGCTCCCTGCGTAGGAACAGAAATAAAAAACAAAGAAACATTAGATTTCAAAGGGAAACAGACTATATGAGGGGTGTCAAACAAACAGCCTGAGGGCCAGAACAGAAGGAAGATAAAGGAGGTCATCATTTTTGGATTCTTATCATGACCTAGAAGACAAGGAGCCATGCCAAAGCTTTCTTTCAGCTATGATGGAAATATTTCTTTGCAGACTACCAGAAAGTGAAAGAAGAGACACTGGAATCCCACTTATTTTATTTATTTCAGCCTTACCATCATGGATCGGATTGATTGGATTGATTCAATACAAATGAAAATATTCCAACAGTACTTGTATTTCTTACACATACAGCATATTATAAAAAGTGGTTTTACTGGTCTAGCCCTGTAGCAGTTGCTGGCAATTGCTGGCGTGCCAGCCAGATTTACAATCCGACACCCTACAAAGGAACTTGTCCCGAGGCCAGTCTCTACAATTGTATACACAAAACCGGTGAGCTCAGAAGGCAGAGCAGGTCACCTACTAATCGGAAGTTTTGTGGTTTGATCCAGTCTGCATGTCAAAGTATCCATGGGCAATATATTGAACCACAGGTTGCTCTCTGATGTGTTGATTGGAGTGTCATGTGTGTGAATCTTCAACAGAAAGCGCTTAGGCATAGAAAAAAGTCCTTGTATAAATGGGTGCGAATAAGTGAACAAGGCAAGCTGTATAAAGCACTTTGAGTGCTCAAGTGAAGTAGAAAAGCACTATATAAGACCCAGTCCTTTTACCATTTACCACAAAAGCCCACAACATACAAAAGAACAGCAAATACACAGAAGACAGTGCACTTCAAGAAAGCACTCACACTGTAATTACAATAACAGCGCAAAATACAGCGCTATTCATTCAATTTTCACCTAGAGTCAAATGTTCAGGCCAATTTTTGGTCCTTGAATTTAACAGAGGGTAAACTCTTCTGCTAAGAGAGAATCTTTGTTAACAGCTGGTACTCCAACAACTGAAGTGGTGGAAGCTCCTGGGACTGAACATCTGGGACGTTTCCAGGTTTTGGGCACAGTGAGGGAAAATCTTCGAAAGCCAAGGTATGACAGATACCTAAGAAATGGCAGACTTGATTTACGCTGTCAAGGGTTGATAGACTGGTGACAAGCACATGACAGACTGATGGGAGTCACATGGTAAGAATGCGCAATTTCTTTTTTGAAGGCTTGTAATTAGGTGTTTTAGGGGGTACATGACATACCATGGATGTGCACATGAGATAGGGCACACCCACTAGAAAAAGGCAAAGAGCAGAGCTCATGTGAGATCAAACTGGGCTTTGCTGCCCTCGAACTCAAATGACACACCAGACTCCGCTAAACATATAAGAAGTCTCGAGACTATTTAGAGAAACGCACTATAGTGTTTGTGAATATTTAGAGGAAAACATGGATGTAGCTTCTGGGAAGTGTGGAGGTACCTTAAACCTTCAAATAGAAAGCAGAGGGCAACATCTGGCTCCAAGCAGAAGTCGGATTGTATAAGAAGCTATGGGAAAATCTATTCTGGCGCTCACTGGATGTTTGACCTCAGTAAACATTTTGCTAGTAATTTCATTAATATACATTTTTTAGATTATGTGGTTATTAACTGATATGTAATTAAAGCGGGGTTTAGTAAGGGAACGTTATTCGCCTCAGGTGTGCAGCAGCACTTGGGGTTACTAAATACAACTGCAATATACAGGGTTCATCAAAAAGAACCATCCAATTTCAAAAGGCTATATTTGTTAAAGTAATGGACATAGAACCTTGAAATACATTTTAAAATACATGGCTGAATATAATGTTTTATATACAAAACTTGCAATTTTCACAATTGCTCAACGTGTTCCTTTCTAGACACACAGCATGTGTCCATACGATAGTCAAACTCGTCACATGCTTTTGAGAGCATCTCTGGAACCACTGCTGTTGTTATGCTACCTACCATCAACCACATGAAACTCATGAATCCCCTCTTTGTAACAATGCATCTTTCAATTGTTACAGGCGAACAGCTGCAGAATTACAGCACTTTGAAATTGAACGATTCTTTTTGATACACCCAGTATATATTGCGCCGAAAGTTAAGAATTAATTGTTAATTTACTGCATCAGAATTTACAATAAACATCCTTTAAAAAAAAATCTAAACAATATTTGGCTTGACCTAGTCTTTGGCTTCCTTGAACCCCTGTTTGATTGAATCAAGATACTGACTTGACTGTTTATGGATGTACATATTTTTAAAATGTTAATTCTTTTCCTATATTTGTCATAAATACATACCACTATACTTGAAACCTAGCCCCCTACTGCGTTCATGTTTATCTGGACACAAGTTGTATCCTGTATTAAAATAACTGCAACCCTTTGGAGAAAAAAATCCTCCAGCAGAGGTTAATCACAGTCTGGCAGACTGTATCCACATGAAAGAAGTCTTTGAGGCTCTTCACTTAAAAAGCACTTGTCTGAAATCGGTGGCTTTGTGAAAAATGAGATGATGCAGCACATCAGAGGGGTCATCTCATCTGGACCATGTGCTATGCACACTAGTTCATTAGTTTTGATTTGCACAGTCCACCTAATCATTAACTGCAATCAGAACCAATGCACCATTAAATAAAAATCAGGAATGAATTAAAGTGATTTTTTGGGGCTCATCAAAATCACACAAAGTGAGCAAGTAAAACAACGCCCAATTAAAGGAAATTATCAGCAACTTGTGGTTTTGAATTTGACATCAAAGCATGCGATTAATACAAAAAACACATTTATTTCCACTGTAAGTGGACAGCCTAAGCCACTCTAATTTTATCAAACCGGGGTGTTTAAAGTCAAATTTAAATACTAAAGTAGCAGAAACACATTCTACTTAAAACAGAATAAAAGGCGAAGGGCTCTATATTTGGCTCATGTCTGCAGGCAGATTGTCCCATCTTTAACAATCCTTTATCTCTGATTCAGATAAATCCTTTATCTTAATCCCGAAAGGTTATCAAGGGACAAGATTATAAATCAGGCTCCTCTCCTGTGGAACCAGCTCCCAATTTGGCTTCAAGAGACAGACGTCCTCTCTACTTTTAAGACCAGGCTTCAAACATTTTGATAAAGTCTGACATACATTTACAACGTCCTCCTTGTAAACAGACTTGTAGTATTAGAGTCTTTGTATTCTTTCACCTTTCTGGAGTTTAATATACCCCCCCCCAAAAAAACAAATGCTCTTTATCATGCTGGATGCTATGTTGACACACTGCAATGTGGTGTGGTGTGGTTATTACCTCAGTGCTGCCACAGCGTGGCCCAGCTCATGTATTACTCCACTGAGCAGCAGGGCGATGAAGAAGTAGGCCAGCTGGCTTGTGGGTAGGTTAACGCCGGGGACCTAAAGACACACCAGAGACCAAAAAAAAAAAAGAAACTGACTAAGATATGAACATAAAACATAATTCACCGAGTTAAAAATCAGCATTTATGGTTAGTTATATCCTAAAAATGAAGAGCCAATTTAACCACAGTGTAACAACTTCCCAAATAAAAACCCTAATTTGTATCACCACATTTAATTTCTTTTTGCTTCTTCACGTTAATTGCTGAAGCTTGTTTTTTTTTTTTTGCATTTTTTCTCCTTCTGGCTGCATTGAGAACTTTTTTCTTCTCCGGGCTGAATTCTTGGATATAAATGGCCCACTAATAGCTTCCCATGAATCACCTACAGAGCTCCATTGGGGATAGGGCTCACATTAATGCACAGTTATTTGACACCATAATGAATAAAAAGGGAAGAGGGAAACACACTTCTGAAAAGCAGGGGTCTTTTTTTGTTTCATGGCACAGACATTTGAATTTCACACGCTTATGATGAACTCTGAAGGACGGATTTATCCAGTTACACACAGAAAAGAGACACAAACGCTCACAGATTTAAATCTGATGAATACCATTTTCATTCAGCTGATTGAACTCATTTATAAACATCTCATTAAAGTCAACCTACCACCACCTGCAGGGCCTGTTGATCTCCAATCCGTGGGTTGTCTGTGGTCATCTGAGCGATGGTCTGCTGCAGAGTCCTTATCAGCAGCACCACTGACCCCAACATGGCAGCGATACCAAACACCAGGCCACTGTTGAACCTGGGAAACACAGATGGGATGCACATTTCAACAAGTGCAATTTTGCTGTACTTTATTAACGTTTATAAATGTGGAAAAAAAAAATGTAAGATTATTAAAGCTGCACAACAGCAAAAACACCTCGAATTGAGAAACTCAGAAAAGCCACACAAAGTCAGTTCCATACTAAGAGTATTAGTTTTAAAAACAGTCAATAGCACAAGTCATCTACTACAAATCCACATGGAAGATAGGAGCTTTTGAGGTTGTGGATCTGTGGACATTTCTGATACGTTTAAAGGAAGCTTAAGACCTGCTTTTGTCCCTATTTTAATTTGTTTAATCTTTGTCTTCATCTTACTGTGAAGAGCTGTGTGATTTAAGTTATTGAGAAGGTGTCTGCTAACATCTCAAGCTATTTATTTTTTACATTTGCTGCCGACTTTGGCTTTTAAGGCTCGGTTGTCATACGGCTGGTTATAGGAAGTCAGTGCAGACTCAGTTTGCAATTAAAATGTAATCCTCTAAAATTTCCTTTTCTTCCAGGAAACAAATTATGTCCAGTGAAAGTAAGTAAACAGCTTCTCTGAATCCATTTACTGCAGAAAAGACATTTTAGAAATGTTATTAAACTGCCAAATGCTTTTATGATGGAAAAGGAAGGTTGAGGGAAGCTTTTAGCCAAACCATCAAGTATCAAAGTCAAAAGTAACTCTTTTGTACTTAAAGGAACAGCACCTAATTTACAAGAAAAAAAAAGTATAATTTTATTGTAACTGAAGTGGAAGGAAGCAGGAATCTGAAGGTGTGGACGAACAAGGTTTATGGAGGGAAATTAGTCTCAAAAGGTTTTACAAACGTGTGTGATATGATCCATACGCATAAACTAACTTGCAAATGTACTCAATTATATATATATATATATATATATATATATATATATGTATACTGAGCACTCACAAATGTGTGCTCCAAACCACACACAAATACAGAACAATTTGCACAAGCATAAAACTATTTTACAAACATGTATATCAAAATCTGAGCAAACAGTGATAATTTACACATATTTTCAAGGTCAGGATTACAAATCTGATTATCTTCGTATTTTGGTTTCTCGTGGATGCAAATATCTAAAAATAATTGTGAAATCTTTTTGCTTACTCGGAGATTGTTAAATACACGTGCAAAAATTGCCTGATACGCACTTCACATGTGCACACGGTGTTTTGAGACTCTTTACTGCCAGCTTCACGCAGATCCACAAATGTAAGCTAAATTTAAGTGTAAGTTGAAAACTGGAACATCTGGGCTTCTTATGGATTCCTATGCTTTTCAAATAAAGCAGACATTTTTTTTCCTCATCACCTCTCGACTAGAAAATCTACATTCATCAGCCATGGATGCCACATAGCAGCCTAGATGTAGCTATGCCAGGTAACTCTGATTATATCAGCATTCAAAATATACAAGAGATTAGTCAAAATAAACTCAGCAGCAGCATCTTATTTGAATCACACTTTGACTTTCACTGGTTACTGTATCTGTAACTTGTAAATGTATGTTTTGTAGTCGGGGAGTGATCGGCTGTTCTGTTTATTCAGGAAAAAAAAACAAAAAAAATAAAAACAAAAACAAAACGTTGTTTTATTTGAAAAACACATGAGGAAGCTCAGATGTCCCGGTTTTCCACTAGAACCTGAATCAAATCATTTGTACACATTTATCAATGTTAGTTTAGGCTTGTGTGTCACAACATACACATTTTCAACCATTTTTGAGACTAACTGCACTCGATTAAAGTTCAGAAAGACTACAGGAACAGCTGAGTGGATTATATATACAGAAACCGTACCATATGAAAAGAGCCCGGGGGTTGATGCGGGCGCAGTATGCAAATAGTCGGTTGAACATGGTGGTTTGCCATCTCACGTGAAAAGGAGACAACATCAGGCCCCGACTGGCGAGCCACGACTCATAGCTGATCCGATGCGTCACCGACGACTGCAGGATAGAGACAAAGTCAGTACACGAGCACATCCACATCACTATTTATCTCTAACTTTATATAAGCTACAAGGGGTTACAATGTTAAAAGTTGCCCACCGATGCATGTAATGATAAAAGCAGCCAAATGCTTAATCATTGTAAGAAAAGGAAAAGCAAGTCGAGGGAGGAGGACAGACTGAAATAGTTTACACACAAAACAGCTCAGAAAAGAGGCCGCAGACTGCCTCTAACTTGGTAGGAAATAAGGTTTTTATGTTTTATAAATAACACGAAGGCTTCTCAAATCTGAAACTGGGATTTAAACTCCACTGAACAGTAAAATTCGCAATGATATTTAAAGGCTTTCACAGTCTTCATTAACTCATCTGCACAATGTTCAAAATGCAGCTGAAATTGAGCAGATGTTGATATTACAAGCCTCATTCACTGGCTCTTCTGTATCTTTAGATCTGACAAGATGTTACATGTTTGTACATGGGGATATACTTTTGGCTAGCAAAAGTGTCTGGTTCAACTGCAACTTGCTAAGGGACATTTAACCAAATCTTTGTGGGGTCGTATGTAAATATTTAGAGTCTGTATGTATACTTTCGACCCTGTGTTGAGTCAAGAAAATCCTAAATAAATTCAATCTTGCTCACCCAGTTATTGTTTTTTAAAGTCATAATATATGACTGTAATAGCTGGGATAGGATCCAGCAGGCCTGCAACACTAATTAGGATAGCCAGTTAATGAAAACTAATGAGTGGACGGATGGCCTAATGGACGTCTCGGTTTTAAAAAATAGGTTAATAACAAATTTTCTTTCTTTCTTTTTCCTCAATAATCCTTGAATGTGCTTCCACACTAATAATGCTATAATTATCCCCTGCTGGTTTTATTGTGAATGGCAATTTCCTCTTTGTTTGTACTTGATTTTAATATCTTTTTGCACTGCACCTTTGGACTCTCTTCGTCCTTGTTTACTTGTGTTTTGTTTTGTAATTCCATGACATTTTAAGGGTTGGAGAGCAGATCTCTAGGTTGCCAGGTTTTCCAGGATACATGGAAATCCTGAGTTATATTCTATACTATATACTACTGCAGGTACTCGCTTATAGTTTATTCTGATAGCATTTAAAGACAGACAGGGTCTTATATTTCCCACATTTTCTGCTCACTTTAAGCATTAAACGCATCTCATGGACAGACATTGTGAAGTAATGGCCATAATGTGTTTAATAGCGGGGGTTCCAGGGCTGCTGTGGCCTGTTTACACGAGTGTTCACAGCTCAAACCTCTTCTAATGTTAAATCCGTTCACGTGCGTCAGCTGACAGACTGCTGAGCAGGAAGAAAAACAAAAACAAGAAGGCAAATATTCACCCTGAGCAGCGTGTCCGCCAGATAGACGGCACACCAGCCTCCCATCACAAACACCAGCAGGGACACGGGGATCATAGTGCAGCCGTTACAGGACTCCACACCGCGCCGCCTTCATCACTCCCTCTGCCCGCCCTTTGTCACGCAGCTGGCCGCCGTCATTAGCGTCCAAAGCTGCCATAAAATGCCGTCACTTACGGTGAAGTGCAAACAGACAGAAAGGTTTGATTTCACGAATGCCGTGAATCGAAAGAAGTGTCAGCACTGCGCGACAAACCTCCGGCTTCTTCTTCTTCTTCGACGCTTTCTTTTGTCCCTGCCGATATTGCGCCATCAGGTGTTCAACTGCAGCATCTCACTTTTCATTTTGGGTCGTTTTCACAAATTATTAATTTTTAAAAATTAAAACAAAAATAATTACATATGCAGTAAAAAAATAAAAAGTATTTTGAAAAATTCACAAATTCTAACTAATAATAAAGAAGTAAAATTATAATTATAATACTTACAAATCAAAAGAAATAAATTAAATGGCAGAAATTGATACAGAGAATTTTTTGATATAAATTTAAAAAAAAAAAAAAAAAATTCACAGTGGATTATCCCAGTTTGTGCTTACTATTTATAGGACACAGAGTAATATTCTGCCTTCAAAAAGGAGTTGAAAAGGGTGAAATTAATCATTTAAAGCAGTACTTAGCAGTAATTTGCTTTATCATATTAAACCCCATCTTAAATCAACCTTAAAATTACTTTAAAGTGAATTTAATTCAGCATTTGTTTTATTTTCCTTATAAAGACACCTGTGCCTAAAAATGTTTTCAGTGGCATATAATGCATTTCACTGTTTGTTTGTTTTCCTGCTATTGCTTCAATAAAATACATTATTTGACATTATTTATACCTATGCTTTTCTGTCATTGTGTCTAACTCTTAGAGCTTGGCAAAAGAAAATCTAGAGGTGCACCTGAAAATAGCTGTAACCCTAAAAATGGAGAATTGCATAATCAGTTGGCTCAGCTGCAGGCACAAAAGTGAAAGTTTGTTTTTGGATATTAGATTTCATCATGCCAAAAGGTCAATGGGGGTAAAAGGAAACCAATAAATGTGGATTGTCAGAGTCAGGCGCAGCAAGAAAATAAGCTCCCAGTCTGACTCATTAAGCCATAAATGTGACCAAGGGAACATAAAACTGCGTGTGGATAAAGGCCAGCATGTTGCTGTACATCAGTTCCTACAGAGCCTTCAGCCTTTCAGAATAACTGTGTTATTTGAGCTTCATGAGGACACAGCTGCAGATGAAAACTGTCTATTTGGGTGCAATAAACCCCTCTCTAAAAGGTTAAACCCCAATTTCAGTTTACCTCCTACTTTATGAGGTTTTACTCTTAAAGTAAGTAATATCAAACTTAGCCACAGCCCCATTCATCTCCTTTTAGGCCCTGCGGCAACAGTTTGTGGTTGTGCGCTTAGTGATACCGATTATACACACCATGGTGTATTTATTTTATCCATCGACAGGCAGATTATATTGTTTGTAAAGTTCCTTTTTTTCATTATTTGCCTATGAAATAAACTCCCTTTTAGCATTTCTAGGTTAGTCCTGAAGATATTTACATAGTCCTGAGGAATATGTAAATGCATATTCCTCAGGACTATGTAAATAACTCGATCACCTTTAAGCCACCTTGGATTGTCAGACTTTGAACCTTACACTGGACTAGCAGATGCCTTTTAAATAACATTTAAACTTTTCACATTAAAAAAAAAATATCAACAGAGTCTGTATTATTGCGGGAGCATGATTCTGGATTTCTAACAAGGGAAATGTTTTCAATGGAGAAAAAAAAGAAAAAGTTTGATGGGGGTTTTTTTTTCAAGTGAAATAAATGATAGATTGAGCTCTACAGTATTCCCATTATTGAATGATGATACTTTCCCACAGGTTTTCTTTGTTTTAAAGGTGATATACAGCATAAACAACTTCAGAGCCACAGCACAGACCAAAACAAATGAGCACATCAGCCACACCTTCTAACTTCCTTCATGCTACATTTATAACTAGAGTGCCAAAAGCAACACCCAAATACAATTAGCTCTATGCAATACATCGAATATCTATTAGATGCTGCAGTTACCACCTACCATTTATCTTTGGGGTTTTTTTCAGTGTGTGCCATCTTGCTTTTACATTGCCGTGTTGAACATAATGGCCTTTGTAAGCATGTGGCTGGTCAACAGTTTAAAAGTGAGGGACTTGCAACTAGTAACTGGCTGGACCAGCTACCAAAATAAAAAAATACGGAAACTAAAGTTACAACACAAAAAGGAAATATGACTTTATTTTTTGGACCCCAGTGCTCTGCTACTAGTTGTTGTTTTGTTTGTTTTTTTCTATAATAATACTCAAAGTCTTTCAGTTATAGATTTGTGAAAAAGAATGTTTTCTCAGGACTCCAGTTGTGGAAGGGTGATTTCATGGGGTTTTGTTCCAACCAAAGAAACTGGGCATCTTGCACCAACTGAGTCGAACATTAATGTATTCTAGACTCAAATGTGCCAAGCTGTAGCAGTGCTGCTGGCACAGTTTGGCTGAAACTGTTTCATGCAACAGTTCAACAGTCCCGAAGCATAGCAGCAAACCTACAACAGAATGGCTGAAAAAGAAAAGAATCGAGGTGTTGCAGTGGCCCAGTCAAAGTTCAGACTACAACCTGAATGAAATGCTGTGGTGACTATTAAGAGAGTTGTGCATAAACAAATCCCCACAAACCTCAATCAACTGAAAAAACACTGTAAAAAACAGTGAGCCAAAATTCTCTGCAAGCTTTTAAATCCTTTAGGTCTACTTTCTTTTTCACAATACTGTAGAACCTTTTACAGACTGCTCTATCAAGGCAAAAAAAAAAAACAATTTGACAAAAACCTCATCGTTACATATCCATAAAAAGTTCTTTGACTTTCTCCTGCACCACAAGATTCAGTCATGTTTGATATGTGTACTTTATACAGCCAATTTGCAATTAATCAGATCATGTTGAGAAATTTTATGCCTTGGATTTTCCCTCCTCTGGGCTCCACCAACCTGATCTCTGCAACAACACAATAAACACATTCAGTGATGAAAGTGTTTATCTATAATAGACCAGGACTGTCCTTCCCAACAGTTGAGACCTGTGTGTGTGGGTTGCATTTGCATAGTTTGAAATATATAACAAGCTTTCAGTTTGAGCCTCTTCATTTTACTACCCAGGCACACAGCAGGTCAGTGTAACAAGCCTGACGATCACTGTGCTTTGCTGCAATAAATGTGAACAGCCTCATTTGAAGAACACATCCTGAGAGAAAGGTAGGTTGAATGTATCATAATGACTTCAAACATATAGAAATGCACACACATAAACACACACACACACCTATCCTTGTCTTTGTTACATTGTAGGGCCACCTGTCCAAAACATGCATCGTCGGATCCAACTTTTCTGGTGGTTGTACAGCACTGAAAAAATCAGGCAATATCTCAGAAAAGACCTAAACCAAGCTGTCACTTCAAATGATCAATCAAAGTAGAGTTACTAGACCAGACTAGAAACCGCATTCTGGGAACTTGTCAGGTATTTTGTAATTAAACAAAATTCGATTAAATATAAAGTTATTTTATTTGGTCCCCATACTTATTCTGCTTCCCATCCCATGACTGTGCTAACAGGTCTTTGTCCCCACAATGTAATAAAGACAAACACACAGACACACACACACACACAGACGCACAGAGGCTGAAACTCATTTTACTTCTCTGATGCTGGGTCGGGTTCCACTCTGGGAGGAGTTTTCTGTCTCGCAAGCCAATCAGGACAAGTGGAAACAGGTCAGGTAGCCGAAGAGGACCTCAGAGAGCGCAAAGGCAAGGCAGAGCAGCTACGCACACCAGGAGGTAAGAAAGCACACACTCATTCATAGCCACATGCGCACCTTTAACTCTGTGGGATCACAGGTCTCCTCTGGGCTTCTGGTTGTACATCAGTGTATAAACGCAGATATATCAGCATGACTGCTTCTTTCTGTGTGTTTGTGTGCGTCAGGGTAGAAATAGGCCAGTCCCATTTTAGTCACTGAGATTAGGAAAGGGTGTTTTCGGGACTCAAGTGTCAGGGTTTGATGAAGAGCTAAAAATTACCATGCATCTCATCTCTGAATGTCATATAAACAGATAGTTTTGAGTTTCATGAGTAAAATGTTTTATTTTCTGAATGAAGCTGCAGTGAAATTATTTTACTCTTTGGAACATTTTGCTACATGAGTAGATTTAAAAAAAAATCCAGATGCTTAAATTAGTGATCTCACTTCTCATTATGAATGAATGAATATCCGATAATCTAGCAGACAGTTTCATGTTTCATTCTTAACTGGAGCATTTTGCTGCAATTGTTTAAAACCCTAAAAGCAATTTGAAATTAGGGATCAAGTCATCATAAATATTGTTGAATGAGATTGAATTACATTGGCAGACAAGCTGGATCGTAATTTTTTAAAATGAAGTTTAGTCCTATTTGAAACTGTTATCAAAACATAGGAGACACATCAATGAATACAATATATGAGAGCTTCTGATTCATGCTGAAATGCCCTGAAGGTACATATCTATTTCACATTATTTCCCTGTAAATATAACTTAAGTTAATGCTTGCACCAGCAAATATCATAAAAGCAGCCATAACAGAAGCTGGCAACGTTGTGTTTGATTGGTTCGTGGTTAGAGAGTCAGGTTTTTAAATGGTGTTTGGCCCTGAGTCAGGTACGAGAAAAATCTTTTTTTTTTTTTAAGTTTACAAAGATTTCACACTTATATGTTTTACTTTCTACTAGTGTTTGCTCACTTGATCTCACTGTAGCTTAAAAATATGTAAATATCATATATACAGACGGCGCTGCATTTCAGTGGTCTGCATTTAAAATTTTCAAAAACTTTTGGATCTTATTTGAAGAGTTTTAAAATGATTGTGGATTATGAATTAATACATTTAAAAAAGTGTTAAGGTCACTATGGTCTTGGAGTTAAATGTGTTTTGCCACTCCTGACTAATCTTGTAAATGTAGTTTAAAAAAGAACCCTTTAAAATCTATGCAAATTAAGCTGTTTCCAGTGCTCAGTGCTTCTGTTTGACTGTGTTTTGGTCCGTCGCTGTGTGTGTCCATGTGAGCATAGATAGAAAGCAGGTCCCTCCTGTGTATCACTCGTCTATTTATAGTGAGAACAAATCCCAGATATGAGAGGAATCCTCCTACCACTTACAAGGCAAAGAGAGAGAGTTAGTGAGTGTGAAAGAGGGAGAGGGCAGAGAGAAGGAGAGAAAAGAAAGGAAGAGAAAGAGATGGAGAGAAGACAGGCAAATAGTGCGTGAGGAGTCAAACAAGAGCAGTGGGTGTAAAAAAGCAAACATCAGAGGAAAGAGTTGTTTCATCGACTGGTAAGTTCAGTCTCCTTTACATAATGTTATGTCTATGTGCTGTGTTTTTATTGGCATGACGGTTGATGGCATTACTGTCAAAGTCATTCAGCTTTCTGTGGCTTTTTTAAGGATTATTATGTAAGTTTCTAAGGAGAACTCAGAGTGTGGCAGGGAAAAAAATTAAGCCAAATTCTTTATTGAGTTCGGTTATTCAGTAATTGATGTGCACTTACTGCATTTATTCTTAATAAATCAACAGCCATCAACTTGGGAACTAAAATGATAAGGTAAAATCAAACCTTATCCGATTCATTATTTTGGGAAAGAGGAGGATTTGAAGGATTTGAATGGGATGCAAGATACAGTGTCAATCAAAGTGACCCAAACTTATATGCAAAGCTGCACCTCTTTAAAGTTTTATTGATGTGCAAGCAACAACATGCAGGCATACAGACTTTTTCACAGGTTTCATGAAATAAACTGGCATACCAATGTGTCGCTTCTGGTTTAAAAAACCTGAAAGCATAAATAATATATCCACCTGTGCCTCTTTGCCTCGTTGCATTGCAGACATGAGTGTGCAAAGTGAAAGGGCTTTTCAGACTCTGCAGTGTGGCGTCACTGAGGCGGCTGCTAGGGGCAGCCAACATTAATACCATCACGTAGTGGAAATGTGTATTTCAGCGGTGTCCATGTTTTTACTCTCAAGGACAGAAAAGCTTTTTCCTTCCTTCGTTTTGTTGTACAAAAAACATTGGAGAAACCAGTGGACATCTGGCCCTCTTAGCTACTAGGAGATAAGATAAATAGGCCGTGGAAACTTTAATGATAGTTAACCACTTGTTGCTTGGAGTGGATTTGTAGTTTATTTATAGTTAAAAGGAGGGGAGCAAGTAAAAAATAACTGCAAAGTGGTGAGAGACACTTTTGTTCCATTTGAAAAGACCCATGTAAGTGATCCTTAAAAGACACACAGAAGTGTTTCTACTTCAACAACGAATAATTGTTAGGTGGAGGAAACAAAGACGGACTTCTGACCTTTGACAAGGAGACTAAAGTTTTATTTTTAATTGCTGTTTGGTTGGGTTAAGAAATTTTGGTTTAGCTTACTTCTAATCTCAACCATATTTGGTTTGGAAAGCCATCATCTGGGTTAAAATACTCCCTTATACAACATTAAACATGTGCTAATACGCTTCACTTCCTAGATTACCAGAGTGCTCAGTTTCACCCCATCTAAACAGGCTTTAGTGACATCTCTGTTTTTTCTTATAGGAGTCAGTCAACTTTGGAGGATGTGAGATATTAGTGAACCAATTATTAGTTAACAAATAATACTGGTTTGTGAATTAGTAATGACACCAAAGTACAGCACTATTGTGGTGGAAGGTTACACAGTCAGACCATCACTACTTGCAACTGTCTATGCTGCTGATAGATAGGGCCGCTTTGGAGTAAATGGATGCATAACTACTAGACAGGAGCATAACCTCGTTCAGTACAAGCATATAGACTCTGACCTACATGGGATAAAAACCCAACTGGTATTAGCACTGCTAGTGTTAACCACACTCAGGCTATTTTCTTCCTTTTAGACTTTTTGATTTATCTTAATTTAAGTTTAACTGATTAGGATATGGACATACATTGTTTTTAGCATTTTTAGTTCATCCTTGTTAACAGGACACGGACATGTCCATGAACATGTCCATGCCCTAGAGCAGAGATTCTGTCAGCCCCTGATGGGCCAAGAAGGTACTGTAGATGGATTGCAGTAATAAAGATTCAATTTGAAATTACTCCTTGTGTACAATTTCATATTTCTTTATTTTTATTCATTTATATAAAAGTGATTTTTATTTCAATTTTCATATGAATAAAGAATTTTATATTAAAACTGGTAGGTGCTGGTTAGTTTTTTATACTACTCACTACTCTTCCCTAAACTTACCACTCTATACTGCAGTCTATGTCGCAGTGTCAAGTGGGTCACACATTGGCTTTATCACTCCGCAAACGATTTGGTGGCACCAAAGGGATTTTTTGGGTCTTGGCTACAGACGCAGTGACAGCTATGGCCACACATGGCAGTTATTGAAAAGATAGTGCAAACACACAATAAGGGAAGCTTATGACACACAACACTGTTTGAGATGAAAGGAGCAAGATTGCTTTTAGATTTCGCTAAACAACCAATACGTGCCTTGCTTGCCCCGGTAAAACACTGCTGTTTCTTTCGTAGGTTCTGCTCATGTTGTGATATGAATACAGTTGGCTGAAAAAAGTTCATAGCAGTAAAGGTGGTGAAGCAGCACACTGGAATTTTGAAGAGTTACCCTCTTTAGCTACAACTTTATAGCAATAAAAACTGTACAAAACTGACGTTTATCATTCACACTGCTGTGTACCATGTTACATTACTGAATTACAGAATCTAGAAGAAGAAATTTGACAGTCGTAGCAGTAGTAATTTTTCTATTTAGCCTTTTTTTCTATTTTACCTTTACATCAATCCAAAAGTCGTCACAAAGGTGAAATTGAGGTACTTTTATATTGGCAGTCACTCTGTCTCCCTCTCATGAATGATTCAGAGAACAGTTCCTCTAGCTGCTTCACTCCCCAAGAGTCGCTAAGCAACTGAAATGGTATCCCGGGCCTTGAAAACCACAGGAACTGAGTACCAGTGCCCCCAACATGCATACACATGCTCACAAGTACACAGAACAAAGATCCAACACACCTGAATGTCTGTGATCTATGCTTCCTGCAGGTCAGCGGACTCACCAGGGGGATTATGTCCAAACCTTCGACCAACGTTAAGGCCCTTCAGGTAAAAGTTTTTTTTCCATCTGTATGCACAGTAAGGTGGATGTGTCTTCAAAAGGTTGTGTGTTACCTCCTGCATGATATTAACTTTACAAAAGTGAAGGCAGAATAGAAGACAACTGAAATGCACAGTAACTCTTCCTGCTCCTCAATAAAGACAAATTCAGGTTTCCACATTAAAGTATTTATTCATGAAGGCAAATGCTGAGTTCAAACTGTGCATATACATTATCAAGGCGTTGTTAGTGCAGGGTTTTAGCAAGGCGAACATATGCAGAGCAGTTTCTTTGTGTTGGTGGCTTTCTGTGTGTTTCCTCCATCAGCTCACTTCTCATTGTGCTCATTTTCACGTCTAACCATGGGATAGGCATCAGAACAGTTTCTTTTTTATTAACAGTACAAACATGAGGTTCACAGTTCAGTTTCCACCAAAGAGTCCATCATCACTTTATCACATAGAAAAAAAGCAGTGCGACTTCACATTATAAATATTTGGATGATAAAAACCTCTTTATACTTAAGTGTCAGTAGCTTTGCACGTTTTAGCTTATCAATAACGAATCTTTTAATTGCCTTAGCTTCAAACATTTTCAAAAGCATACCGTGGGTTGCATTATTAGAGGTTTTCCAGACAGCTATTGTTTTCCATTTATTAATTATTGCCTAAATACCCTTTAATATTCCATCAGATGATGATTTTCTGCGTTTCAGGTTTTTTTTTTAAATTAAACTTTTCTCCTTAGCCTCCTCTTAGTGTATAAGACAAGTCTAGAACTTTCAGGATGTCTATTTGCAACCTGTTGCCAATTCAATGTCAAGTAGCAAAGATTTTGGGAAGAGCCAACACATGCATGGAAGATAGTCATGTAAAGATAATGGTTGTACAAAGTCAATGTAGTCAAAATCAGTTTGCAAATAAGGATAAAAGGTTGTAAATTAAACATAATCTGGGTTATGTTGAATAAAGACAGCTAAAATGAACTTTAATAATCCCATAGAGAAATTTTGCATTGTTACAGAAGAAGTGTGATAATGAGAAATGCCTTGGTAGACATAGTTACAGAGAAACATTTGCACCCTTCAAACTGCAACCATAGGCTGTACTGGTGCATACAAGTAACATACAAATATAACACTAGAATTTAACTTAACAAAAAGTGGAACCAGGACTTTTTGAATGGGCCATTAATAGATAAACCGCATAGCAAACCATAATATTTGTTAGATATCTATATTACAAAATGCTTCAAAAGCAAGCTTCCCTCATAAGCTGTGCACAGACATACTTACCTGCTAATTATTGTTAAATAAAACACTAATAAGTACTAAGATTTCACTCACCAAACAGATTTGTTGTGACCACATTATTAAATTAAAATGCTTTGAAGGCACCGACAACACTAATACAGTAGACAGGTCTATGTCATGACTTAAATTAATGGAGATCAGGTGAAGCCTTGCAGAAAGCATCTGGTTGCCTAACTATGACTGGCATGCTACCTATTGTTGTAATATTAGAATTACTTGAAAAAACAAACAAACAAACAAAAAAACCCTGTACAGCTCTTATGAAGGGATGACCCAAACCACCACACAAGAGTTTTCTATACCAGGGTGCAAATGTTTATTTGTGCCCTAAAGTTGACCATGTTAAACATGTATCTCTATGATGGACTGAATCACTTTAGAAGCCACCCTCAAGTGGCTTTGGCACCTTCATTTTCCATGTTGCCCTAATTTTTCAGCCTCAGGGGTTGCCAGAGATTCAGGAGCATCAGCAACCATGTATGCACTGTATATTGACAAAAAGGAAGAAGATGATGTGGAATCAGAAAGGCCAGTGCAAATGCGAGAATATTATAGGGATAAATAAGTCAGCTGAGCATCAGTAAAAGCAGGTTTTCACAACAGACTCTGTTTACAGCTGCTTCAGAGAGCAGCAACAGTTTGACTAAGAAAGCAACTTTAAAAACACGTACGCAAGAAATGGAAACCAGAGGCTGTCTGAGGGAATTCAGTTGTTATGCTTTTGAAAACAGTTGACAGTCAAGTAAATTAAGTCAAATCTGTAGTTCAAGTCTTAAACTTTCATAAACATCGGCATGGTAATTCAGTTTAACATATTCCTATATAATACAGACATAATGGTACTAGAATGTGGCAGTAACAAGAAAAAAATCAAGTCTGGTTATTGAGCTTATTTGTACGTTTGTTTGTTTTTCTCTCAACAGGATTAGTCTGTGTGTCTGTTTTTCTTCCATTTACCTGTCAGATACTGAGGTCTTTCTTCTTATCTAGGCTTTCCTTTCATGTTCACATAAAGTTATAACAACAGCTAGTCAGCAGGCGAGCTTAAAGGATTAGTTCACCTTCAAAAAACATTAACAGAATCAATCGAAATGCGGAGGTATACTGTAGTTCAGTCTCAGCCTCTTCCCAGACTCACAGCTAGTGTTGACTTTGTAGGGTATCGTCTCAGACAGCTTCTCTCCCACTTCTTCTTCACTTACTGTATATGTGGATGTGGTTAGCAACAAGGTTAATGATAATAAATAAGTAGAGGTTTGGAGCTTTGGTGCAGTTGTTTAGATAAAAAAAAAACAGTCTGAAGTGTGTTGCATAAGCTGTTTGGAGAAAGTTCACACATACACTGTACTTTATGCAACAGCTGGGCCCCTACAAAATGTGGAATTTACCAGTGTTTTCTTCCCTGGTTATTGCTAAGACTTTTATAATTATTAAAATGATGAGTAGAAAATATATTGGATCTAAACTTTATGAGGAATGAATGAAAGACTTGTACATGCCCAGGGAATTTTAAAGAGATCTCTATGGTTTTAGGAAATCAGCAGATGCCTTCAATAAAATCTGCACAGTGAGAAAACATGAACATTACCTATAGCCTGTGAGTACAGTAAACACTGCAGATGTGTAATATTTTATTAATATCATATGAGGTTAAAACACAGACTTAGCCTCTTAATCAGATGTTTAAGTGTTATATTATATCTTTTATTTGTTTCTGTGCTGTACTGAAGAGGTGTTGAACAAAAGAGAACATGCCAATCACATGTTTTCTAAACTTTAGGTAATCTACAGTTTATCACAGCTTGAACCAGATTTTTAGAACTCTGTATACTTAACTTTGCAATCAGATAAATATTTCATTTATGTTTATCTAAACCTCAATTCATTAGTCGGAAAAGCTAAAAGTGAGTTGCTATAATGGTTTTTCAGCTGGTCAAATGTGGCAAATGCCTTAACATTGCAGTCCCCATATTATGTGGGAGCTCAGTCTACTTGGCTGACTTTATGTCACTTCATGTTGTACTACTTTCTTTCATCAAATTACTGGGAGTACTATGAGTACTTATTTTTCTATTAAAATTTGAGAGAAAATCGGATTACTGAGATATGCATGCTTGGTCTGCTTTGCCCAAATGTCTAAAGCTGTTAAGTTTACTGTCACAGGAAATCAGGGGGGAAAAGCTGATACTAGCGGACATTTAAAATTATTATTGTCAAATACATAAACAAAACTACATAACTACAAAGATAAAACTGAGATGGTTTATGGGGATCAGCGGGGCATTTTCGTATCCAAATAAATCAGGTAAATCTACTGGTTTGCTCTCAAACTTTATGATCTTTTAACAGCTGATGGAAAAATAAAAGCCTGAGCTGCAATAAACATTTCTTTTCCTATGCATGGGAGGCTCAGATTGAATTACAGCATGTGGTTTTGTTTTCTTGAAAATGGATTTTGAAGCGCAATGACTGAATTTTCATTCTGGGGTGAAATATTCCTTTAATCTTTGGGTTGTGCCAGTGGTGTGCAGGGACATGAATGCTGACGACACGCCAAGCATAAAGACAGCAAACGATTCCAGCCAAAGCAACGTTACAGTGATACAAATTCAGCAAACATGCTGCAAATGAGGCGATTTACCTTCCCTCACCAATCTCAAAACCTTAACGTCTGTAAAATATATAACTCTTTCATAGAACAACATCCACTGACATCATTGACACACATCACACTCCCACTCTGTACAGCTGTACAATGTGAGCTTATATACAATACATTACAGTACAAATACAAAACACATCAAATCCAGGTGGTAGGACGTTGGGGCAGGCAGCAGTAGAACATCGAGTTAGCAGGCAGATCGCTGTTATCTCTGTGTGTGTGGGTGTGTGTGTGTGTGTCTGTCTGTTTGTCTGTCTATGTTTAAGCATGTGTCTCCCAATTTTCATAAAAACACAAGTCCCTTTTTAGGGACAGGATGTTAACGAGGAAGCAGTGGCCATAATCAAAACATTGGGTTTTGAGAAAACAGCAGGAGCCTGCACACACACACACACACACACACACACACACACACACACACACACACACAATCACGTACATCAGGGGTCCCCAATCCCAGTCCACGAGGGCCGGTGTCCCTGCAGGTTTTAGACGTGTCCTTGATCCATCACAGCTGATTTAAATGGATAAATTACCTTCTCAGAATGTCTTGAAGTTCTCCAGAGACCTGGTAATGAACTAATCATGTGATTCAGGTGTGTTGACCCAGGGTGAGATCTAAAACCTGCAGGGACACCGGCCCTCGTGGACTGGGATTGGGGACCCCTGACGTACATAGCCCAGACAGTTGAGTATCAAGTGTTGAAAGGGTCTCATTGGCTGTTTTCACTGTCATTCAGGCTAATTTGAACATCCCGATGGGAGCTCTGCGTCCAGGGGCGGGACTTCCTGTCAAGAGGAGAGAGGACACAGTAGAAACAGAAGAGGTGAGATAACACATTTCACACCCAGTCCACTGGTCTGCATTTTCCTCATCCCCACTCTACCCACACCTCAATGTCAGTGGGCAAACAGAGACAGACACAGCTTGTGTCAGCTTGTGGAGCTGATGCTTTTTTTTTCACATCGTGGTCATATTTAAATTGTAAATTCAACATATGCATGACCACCTCATGGATCTGCATATATTTACAACTTGAATTTTCCTGACCCAAATGAGCTGAATATGGATACAAATGTATTTTAATATCGTCTTGAAAACTAAAAAGTAAACGCAAACATTTCCTAGTTTGGCTCTATTCCGCTTTTGTGCTTCTAATGTAAGCTTTTATTGTAGAATTAGAGTTTCTTATTAACTACTGTGTAAGTGTTGCTGAGTTTTACATATTTAAAAGGCCAATCTAGGGAATGGCTTTGCAAATTAACTTGGGCTATGAATGCTGTAGTGTGTGCCATGGTAATAAAAGAAACATTTCCTCAACTTTGTTTACTTATTCTAAGCAGATTTTATTTTGTGATCACTTTATAACACAATATAGTATAATATAAGATATAACAAAAAACTACAAAATTAATTTCCTGAGAACTGCATTTAATTGACATTAAAAAGGAAATAGCAAGCTACTTTCTAGCTACATATTTTTATTCTTATTTTACCCTTACTTATCTTATATTGGCCTTCTATGAGGTTCCTCAGTTTATCCTCTATCGGAAACAGGTAGTTTTTGCTGCTGTCTCTTTAAGGCCTTCCCTAAAAGCTCACATTGTTATGACTAGACAGCTTAAGCAGCAGCTTCATTTGCAATCTGTCCCTTTATAAGATGATGAAGTTTCTCTTTAAATATATGTAAAAGTAATGCTGCCATCGCCTCACACACAATTTCTTTTTTAAATCAGGATCCTTCACCTCCAAGCGCTGCAGCCCAGTCACCAGAGGAGAAGAAATTGCCAGGAGCAGTGAAGCTACCTGGGCCTGTTGTTAACCTTTCAGAGATACAAAACGCCAAGAGTGAACTACGATGGGTCACCAAGGAGTAACATGTAGGTTTGATTGTAGTTCCCTTCATTTTTGCAAGAATCCAAAGAAAATAAAACATTATTAATACACTATAATAAGGAAAATTATTTTTTTTAAATATTATATAGGATGTGCAAGTCAACCTCTAAACTTCCATAAAGTTAAGTTTTTAATGTGATGTAATCTTTAAAAGGACAAATTCCAAAACCAGGAAGAAAAACACTAAAACTATATTTTAAATAAAATACAGTACCAATAATATTGTAGCTTTAGTTTTTGAGTAGGTACACAGTACTGTAGTTAAAAAAAAGTAAAAAAGTTTGATGTCAATCAAGCTTGCAAGTATGTTTGTGAATTGATTTATAAGGAACTTAAATTCAAAATAGGGACTATTTGTATAATTTCTATTTGTCCCTT
The DNA here is from genome assembly GCF_001858045.2 of Oreochromis niloticus. Lineage (NCBI taxonomy): Eukaryota > Metazoa > Chordata > Actinopteri > Cichliformes > Cichlidae > Oreochromis > Oreochromis niloticus. Next base: position 11,580,800 of record NC_031974.2, read on the forward strand.
ACCTGGTAATATGCGTATTTGTCAGAACCCTTTCCTGACAGCACTAAAGTTTCCATCAATACTATGTAACAGCTGCTTATTTTAATATTTAATATTTAATGCAGGTCTTTTGTGTGATCCGTGATGTAGATAGGCTGTCCAGAGTAAAAGATGCAAATCGCAACCAAACTACCGAAAGGAAGCACAAAGATGACAAACTGCAAGTACTTTGTGAAGGATGCAAAACCAGTTTGAGTGCAAGAAAAAAGTAAATCATTTGCTAACTCGACAAACACAAGTGTACATATAAAGAGAGAGAAGCATACTGTGTTTGATGTTACTGAGAAAAGTGAAGAATACTAAGGTTAAAGTTCTCCACAGTTAACATTTGAGACATGTCTACAATTCCTGTCCAATTCAGATTTTTCCATTTAATTCAAGTTTATTTATATAACACTAAATCGCAACAACTGTCACCTCAATGCATTTTGTAGTAGAAGGAAGAGACCATACAAATTTCTGGTGAAAACTGAACAATAAATAAAAAACCCTACGAGTAAGCACTTTGTGAAGCTGTGAAGGAAAAACTCCCTTTCAACAGGAAGAAACCTGCAACACAAACAGGCTCAGCCATCTGCTGTGACTGGTTGGTGACTAAGGGGAAAGAAAAAAGCAAAGGCAGACAGGACAAAACACAAGCTAAGAGAGAGAGAAGACAAAACTGTAATGACACGCTGCAGTGGTATATAAACATGTGGGGAGTGAAATAAGGTAAGAGAAGAAGTGCTCAGTGCACCACACAAAGTCCCACAGCAGCAGTAGTGGCTCAGATCCAGCCCTAACAATAAGCTTTATCAAAAGTAAAGTTTTTAGTCTATTTTTAGAAGTAGAGAGGATGTCTGTCTCCCAAATCCAAACTGGGAACTGATTCCCTTAGGAGAGAGTCCTGAAAGCTGAAGGCTCTGCCTCCCATTCTACTCCTAAAACTATAAACAAGCCTGTAAAGTGCTCTGTTGAAATAATATGGTACTAGGAGGTGTTTAAGATATGATGGGATTATTCAAGATTTTGTATGTGAGGAGAAGGATTTTAAATTTGATTCTAATTTAATGAAGATAAGCTAATGTGGGATAAATATGCTCTCTTTTTCTAGGCCTCGTCAGTACTGTCCTTATAGTGTTTTGGATTAACAAATGTCTTTTGAGGGAACTTTTAAAACAATCTACAATAAAACCCCAAAAGCCAAGAAGAAATGAATGTGTGAACTAGCTTTTCAGTATCACTCTGAGACAGATTGTTTCTGATTAGATTATGCAAGGTCATAAATCTTAAATAATACAAGAAAGCAGCCTTGTAAAATATTGCCTAAGGGAAGCATGTTTAATGTAAATGATACTGGACCCAGCACAGGACCCTGTGGAACTCCATAATTGACTTTAGTCTGTGAAGACAGTTCATTTCCTTTAGTGTATCCTAATCTCGGTAGTAAAGTACTGTGGTCAGTGATACTGAGGTCTCACAGGACTGCAATTTAAGAATTTTTGAAATAAGGAAGGTTGGAGATTGGTCTATAATTAGTAAAGACAGCTGGGTCAAGTAAAGGCTTTTTATAGTAGTGTTTTCATTACAGCTACCTTGAAAGCTTAAAGTACACATTCTGTTGATACAGATACTGTGATCACGTTTAAAATTGCATCAATTATTGGTAAGATTTCTTTGTACAATCCTTTCGGAATTAGTTCTAATAGAAGTAGAGTGTTTTGTTTGGTACATCTGGGTAAAACTAGAGTAAAGAGAGTTTTAATTTGGGGTTTTAATATTCGGTTTTATTGAGGCTATCTGAAACTTACTGTGGTTTTGCAAGTTAGGGTAAACTTGACCTCATTTCTAGCTCTGTGCTTTCATTCCTGGACTCTACCAGAGTAGGTTTGCATGTGTCTTGGTGCAACTCCTCAGTTAATCCACTGTCCTCTTCCTTTAGTGCCACCTTTCCTTGAAGTCAGCACTTGGCTGCCTTTGTTTCTGCAAACAAAAGTTACTTCTTGTAGAGTCATAAAACAAACTGTAAACCTCCTAGAAAACATAATTAAGCATTCTTGAATCAGCAGTTTCTGAGAATCTGACCCAGAAGATGAGAGTGAAAAACGCAAACACCCACAAAAATGAAGATGATAGGAGAATGTTTCCATTTGGTAGATATTATGCTCATTACCTTGTAATTGTGGCATAAAACAGTGGATTTAGTCTTTTAATCACAAGCTCTATAAAACAGTGTCTACATATGTCCCTTTTAATAGGTGAGGGAAATTTTCTGAAATGCTGACTGGACTGCAAACACTGGATACAGTTACGTATAGTATAATGTTTTTCTGCTGTTGCCAAGTGCTCATGATCACTTTTAACATATTAAAATCAGCTTACAAGAGTTGCTTAGTTACATTTAAATATGCTATTTGTCTTCCATGAAACAGTGGTCACAAGCCATTCAGCCTGAATATTAATACAACACATCATTCCAGCGACACAAAGCTAATTACACCTTCAGCTATTCACTTGTCTACATAACTTTTTATACAGCTTCATCTTTTAGCATTAGCCTAGCTGAAAGTTGAGCTGGATTCTGAGATTTGTTTTTAAACAAAATACTTCTCCTTGAAGCAGTTCGGGTTTCTAGGGTTTAATCCCAGCTTTTTTAACCTCCTCCTAGTGTAGCCAGCTGTCGGTCACTGCGGCTAATTAAAGAACTGATAAGCAGTGAACAAACTTTCACAGTTGGAGCAGGTGGATGGGAGCTATGTGCCTGAGGTGACCATATTAGGGAGATCACTCTCACTAACATCACAAAGGGCCAAGAGCAGAAAAAAAACAGCTGGAGGCCAACTGTTTAGAGCAGTTTGAAGCCTGAGCTTACTTGGACTCATGCTGACCTTTACTACTTGAAACTCTGCCCGTGTTTAATATGAGAATCCTCACTATATAACCACTATGTTAGAAGGGTTATGTGATGAGTTGATAATGTCTCCAAACTGTTTGAAGAGTTCATGAATGACCACGAGAGACACCTATAAGAATATCAAATACATCTTTGTCTAGAGCAAAGATATGCAGAGTTAAAAAGTCACACTGGCATCTTGCAACAATTACAGTCTGTGATATAGTGTCTTTTAATAAATATTTAGCGCTATTGTATATCTTTTACATCCTACCCTAACCGGATACTCAAGTTGGTCTACTTATATCTCTGTAAATGTGTGCTAAATGGTGAGGCATTGATCTTGTATGGTGCTGGTGAGTATACGCAATAATTACTTGCAGTAGTCGCAGTTCGCCACATGGAGTCAGTGTGGGCCGCTCAGCCTTTGTTTGGGTCAAGCAGCATGTGTGTTGATGCCTCTGTGTGTGTGTGTGGGCTGGACGGGTTGAGTCAGATGCTATATTTATACTTTATGGGTGTGTGTGTGTTTTAGAAAATGAGTGTGAGCGCTGAGTGGCAGTCTGTGCTGCAACTTTCCCAGCGGGACACAGAAACCACAATATCCAAGCACTGCTGCTGCTGTGCCCAGCCCAAGCCACGTGGGTGTGCTGTGTAGGTGTTCTAAATGAGAGAGAGAAGAGATGGAGTAACAAAAGCAGAAGCTGGTTAAAGTTTTAACATGGAAAATTATTCCAAACAGCAACAACAACAGCAACCACGTACTAGCTGTTTGGTATTCTGTACAAGGGAAACAGAAGAATAACGTAAATTTAAACCGGTTTTACTTGGGATGGTTCATAATAGAAGTCCATAGATATTTATTAGCTTGCATCTACATAAACTATATAAACACTATCCTCATACATCTGTTATCATGATTATTGTTATTATTGTTTAACAGTTCTTTGTACAGTTTATAAAGAGCACACTATGGAGACTCTTTTGATACAGCACCTCCAGCAATTTTCATTCCAGTGTTCACCTGAAAGTCAAACCCATCTGTGTTTGTTTACCATTTTTTCCCAGAGTTGTGGATATTAATCTGCTGCTAAAACTGCCTAGGCTCTTTGGCGAGTGGTTTTCCACAAGATTTTGGAAGCTGCCTGCAGGGATTTGCTCTGTGCAAAAAGCATTGGACAGGACTGTGGACACGAAGTTCCACTCAAAACTGGCAAACGCTTTTATTTATGAATCTGGCTTCATGCATGGGGGAACTGTCTTGCTGAAACAGGCTGGAAATTTCCCAAAACTGTTGGCACAGAGTTGGATCACTTTATTAACTAAATATCATTGTTTACAGCAGCATTATGAATTTCTTTTACAGGAGCGAATGGGCCTCAATTTACAAAACAGAACCCCAGATGTGAAGTAGAGAAAAGTATGGCTGTCCACGTACTTTTGGCCAAGAGCTGAGAAGCAAATCTCTGACCAACATCTGCTGAAGACAAAAAAGCAAAGCAAAACTTCAATGGATTTCTTGTTTATTACTTCAAGAATATGAGGCAGGCTTTTTGAATGGTCAGCACCGCTAATTGCACATGAGAATGTTTCTATATTTCAGCTACCAGTAGTAAACTGGCCTTCTCTTCATCGTCTAGAACGTCACAGACAGTCTGTCAGGGGTCGGCAGCTCTGAGACGGCTGATAGCAGCCAAAGAAAATCTCTCACCATGCCTTTATCTGCCTATTTTCTTCCAGGATTCTCCAGCCAGGCGGAGAGGAAAGCAGATAATCTTCATAGACACAGACTTGCCCACTGACTCTGAAGAATGGCAAAATACAACCCCAATCCCAACATGTTTGGAGATACTAATGCCTCAGTTTTTATAAACTCTCCTCCAATCAGTAGTTTCACACAAATATTTATTTATCTTTCCAATTAAATCATAATTTATACAACAATTTCAAATATTCTTGACAGTCTTGCTTCAGATAATATATCATTTGCCTGGACTTTTAGAAGTGAGTGACTTGTGTTACAATTACAACATACTGTTAAGCATATTATCTGCTTTTCTGTTAAGTAGATGGTTAAAAAGGACATTTTATTGACAAGGAATATAAATTCGAGGAATCCATCTCAGCAACAAATAAACTCTGTGGTGACACTTCAGCTGTTCATCACTGATTTATATTGATACTTTATATTGATACAATAATAAATGTTTCCTTTGCTAATGTTGTATGTGGGGTTTAAGGTCAGCTGTACTGCTTTTGGGGGGGAATAATCATACGTTTGTTGTTTATTGTGATGTTTCCCAAAATGTCTTGAAAAAACACTGCAATAAATCAAAAAGGTTCTAAAAATCCTGTCCAAACTCGGTTTATCACTTATGCCTCCATCTGCTATTGCAAAAGACAACAGGAATGCAAGTGTCTTAATATTACTGATAGATGCCGATGCTACAGTATTGTTTGGTTTGTTTGTAATGTTAACTGACTGTGTAATGAGAAATGAGGTTTCTAAAGACCTACAACTGGATAAATGAAAAAAGGGTAATTTTAGGCCATTGTTGGATGGTTTTAGGCCAATATATCATGTGTTAATACAGATTTTGAGAGTATAAATGTAATGTTACTGTTAAAATGGTGAGGTGCAACCATGTATCATACACAACTAAAGTTTTGTGGATATAAATTTAATGTTACTGTGATAAAATAAAAAAATTATGACACTTTTAAAAGGTGTTATAAGTGCATAGAAAAACTGCCCGATCATTTTAGGATGTTTGCTAGGTGATTGCTAGGCAACACAATGACATCATAAAATTTGACATAGATAAGAGCCTTCAGGGGCCTAAGATGTACCTGTGTGCCATGTTTGGTTGCTCAACGTCTGATCTTAGAGGTATGTGGACCTCTAACAACATGCACAGACAACAATTTTGTGTACTGTAGTAGGTGATCATATGTCTTTCTACATTTACTTAATCATTTTGAAATTAGCCACCCTAATGTGGTGGCATTAGGTCATACAATATCATTTTTTCAGTTGGTGTATCAGTCTGGATCAGACTGACACATAACTTTTGGAGAGCCTGACAGGATATATTTAGATATTCATGGCCGTAGACCCAGAGAACAAATCCTGACTTTGTTGACCTGACTTTTCTCCTAGTGCCAGCATGAGGCTTATATTTGTGTTTTTAAATGAAGCATCTTAGCGGCCACTGGATGGATTGCCGTAAAGTATAGCAAGCATATTCTTGTTCTATTCTTGTCACCAACCAGGTGACAAAAATAGAGCAAATATATATTAGCTAAAAGTTGAGGAAACCGGACACGTGGAGCACAAAAGAAAAAGTGGCAGGTCTAAAAATCTATCTACAGCATGTAAAATGTATCTGAAAGTCATATCCTTCAGAAACAGAAAAGACCTGAAACAGGATGTGGGTCTTATCTATCTGGGTCTTAAGTTAATCCATCTGTTGTTTGCTAAAGCCGGTATTAGGTATGCCAGATTACACAAAAACTGGACTAAAAATCAGTGGCAACAGGTTTGATTGAGTGATAAATCCAAATTTGACTGTCAACTATCATCAATATGTATGGAGAAGATCAGTAGAGATCCACACTGCCAATGCAGTAACATGGGTAGAAGCACACACTAGAACACTATCAGTCATGGATTGGCCTCCCCAGAAGCCAGACCTCAATATTACTTAAGCACTGTGGGGTCATCTTGGCAGAGAACGGAACAAAAGGCAGCAAACATGCAGACGAGCTTTGAATGTCCTTCAGAAAGCCCAGAGAACTATTCTTGAAGACTACTTAAAGAAATTACAAGAAAGTTGGGTTAAGGGAGTTCAGGCTGTGTTAAAAAAATAAATGTGGTCATATCAAATATTGACTTTCAAACTTGTTAGCATTGCACAAATTCAGTTTTTGCCTGAATGTATATTTTAATTAATCAATGCATGTATCTTATCAAAATACAAAGAAATGAGGCGTGGCTAAAGACTTTTAAAGATTACTGCAAAAAGAAATATTTTTATTGACTTGCTGGTTTTTATTGGTTAACCCTTAATAACCTCGTAATCCTGATGACCTTTGTTATCCTAATTCAAAATTTTTCTTTTGTAAATTTACTTCGTAACTGCTGATTAGCCTCGTCCATGTGCATGTGTCACCTTAGCACTTGACATTATTCTTGTGTCCTTGTCCTTTAAAAGAAAATATCATCTTCCTGGTGGAGTTCAGCGTGTGTATATCCGCTAACAAAGACTGCCTAAGAAAGGCGACAGGACATGACAGTAGTTTTCAGGGTGACATATTTAAAATGGATTATATCCTGGCTGAGACTTCTGGTCTTTTCATGTGGGTGTCAGGAGATTGGCAGTAAACAGAGTGTGACACTGATTTTAAAAAGAAATTGTCTGCTCAACCTGAAACTCTGACAAAACCAAATTAAAACTTCCTGTTTACTGTGATGGAAAATGTAGCCTGGAGTGTTGTTTTCACATTACTTGCAGCGCCTGAAGAGGGGGGAAAAAAATGAACTCTGGTATCTCCAGCTGTAATTATTTTTGAATTATGTGCATATGTAATAGGAATTTTTAGGGGGTTTAGGTAGAACTCGGTAGCACGACAATGCACAGACTCACTTTAATCATGATCTAAACCTTCAAATCCTACAGTTTGAATGGGCCACATATCAATCCTAACATCACTGTGCCCTCTTGAAGACAGATAAATACACACACACAGCAGCTGTAGCTAAGTTTAGCTTCCATCGGGTCACAGTGGAATATTCAGTTTAGAGAGAAACAGTGGTGTAGATTTAACCACCATATGGGAGAATCTGACATTATGTGGGAAAGATTAAAAACACTTTGTAGTTTCAAAAAAAAAAGGGAAAAAAAGGCGTGAGTCTGGTTTTTTTTTTTCTCTTTGTGAGTAGCCCGTGTGTTGAATTGTGAACTGGTGTAACCCTTCCATAAAACAAACACACCCACGCGCACAAATACACACTCACCTCGGAGCGTGAGCCAGCATCTATTCAGAGACGGCGATCATAACTCTGAGCAAAATGGACCCTGCAAGAGCTTGTAAAGTGTGCAATAACGTGCTGTTTGCATACTGATGTGCATTTGTTTGTGTATTAGAGAAAGAGTGGCACCGCAGAGTAGCTCAGCAATAATGAGATAACAGTAAACACGTTAGTTAACTTGTAGCTTGATGCTTCATTATCTCTCCATTCTTTACGCCCACCATCGCCTCTATCCCTGCATAAAAATAATAGCATGACATCTATCTGTGTGATACTGACAGGCTGCAGGTCATAAAAAGGTTAAATGCCTCCCAAAAGGGCACGGATAGCTCTAATACCAAAAGCCATGAAGTGCTTGTGACACTTGACAAATCTTTGACAGCCTGGCAAAACTTCTGCAGGTTTGATATCTACGTTGCGCCGCATCTGCCGAGTTGTGTTTGTACTACTATTCCTGTCACCATGAGAGTGCAGATTGGTGGCATGCCCTGGAATCTTGGTCCCAGACTGTAGCAGCTCTATTTACCAATGAGTTCATCCACTGGGATAGACACTAAAACCCTGCCAGGCTCTCTCTATGTCTCTTTGGGTGTGGGGTCAGGGTGTTTATCCATGCATCTCCATGCTCGCTGGTTGGTTGGTGTGTATGATTCATGCGTGTACTTGGGTGATACTCCCTCTTGGAAACGGAGGAAAGGGCAGCAGACAAACACAAAACCAACAGAGCCAGGGTATCAGGGCAAGAGACATGAGGGCTTTGGGATGGTTCATGTTAAAGTGCCAAAAAGGGGGCGGGCTGTAGCATTGTCTGTGTTTGCAGGGGGCCATTATTAACCTCCGTATCATGGTGTCACATGCTCGCTGCTGAAGGCAGAGAAGGACAAACACACAGATGGAGAAAGCTTGCGTAAGGAGACACACTCTTTCCTGCGCCTCTCATTCTTGCTTTGCAACTAATATCCAATTCTTTTTACATTTTTTTGGTGCCGGCTTGTCAGCAACCTCTTTTTTTGACTTCACTCATCAGCTTTTCCTGTGCTTGCTGTGTTTAATGTTTCTTCACCGCGGCTTCCTGGCTCCTTCCTGACAAATCTTTTCCTTTAACTTGCTTTCACTTTTTTCAAAAGTTTCCTTAGCTTCCTTCCATCATTTCCACTCTCTTGTCTGCTGTCTTTTGGATGGATAGCTACTCTGTCCTCTACAGTTCTTCCCACAGAACCGGACTTCTCTCTGGCTTCCAGCGCCTTCGCTCACAGAGGAAGATGTGTGATGTTGTCTTGGAGGCTGGCGGGATATCTTTTCCCTGTCATCGCGCCCTTCTAGCCAGCTCCAGTGACTATTTTTGGGCCCTTTTTGGAGAGACTACTGCAGAGAGATTAGCAGGCTCCATTAGCCTCCCAGCGCTAACACCAGAGGGCTTAGATGTCATTCTGGACTTCCTGTATTCAGGTTGGCTCAGCATCTCACCCTCAACACTTCCTGTTGTCCTGGAAACAGGCAGGTACTTGCAGGTGGTAACAGCTGTGGCGATATGCGAGCGTTACATGATTGATGGTTTAAATACCAAGAACTGCTGTGACTATGCTAACCTGGCTGAGCGCCACGCCCTCTCAAATGCACTTGAGGCTGCCAATCAAACCATTGCCATGGAGATGGGCAGCTTGATACAAGAAAGCAGGGACGATCTCCTGACGTTGAATATCGAATCACTGTTGGCAGTTCTGGATGCTGATGAGATACCTGGTGTTAAGGAGGTGGAGCTCATAAAGCTGGTTCTGGATTGGCTGGATGATAATGGGCCCCTCACACTCCTGAAATCAAATCTTTTGTTGAGTCGCCTGCGCTTTGGATTGGTCCCCCCGTCTGACCTCGCAAATATCAGCCATGCCCACAGAGCCATGGCCACACCTTTAATAAGGAGTCAGCTGACACGAGCATTTGAGTACCACAGGCTCAGTTCAACTCAGCCCATCAGGCAGAGCCGGCAGACGACACTTAGAGCATCACCCAATTGTGTGCTTCTTGTGGGTGGCGGGTCCAGCACTGATTGGCCAGAAAAGCAGGTGTTGGCGTTCGATCCAAGAAGGAGGAGGTTTTCATCTTTGACTTGTGTTCTCCCACTGAGACTAAGAAATCCCTGCGTGTGCTCAGTGGGAGGTTTCCTCTTTGTGATCGGGGGAGATGAAGTGAAAGAGGGAGATGAAGATGAGAAAAGGTCTGTTACTGTAGCAACATCCAATCAGGTGTGGCGGTACGATCCTCGTTTTAGTTGCTGGGAGCAGGTGGAGTCCATGCTGGACAGGAGGGCACAGTTCACCTGCTGCGTGGTGGAGGATGTTATTTATGCTTTGGGCGGACGACACACAAGACCAGACACCAACACACATGCCTCTGTAGCTTCTGTGGAATTTTATGACATGGCCACAGGAGCGTGGAGGAAAGGGCCACCAATGCCTCAGACACTTTACGGCCACGCCTCTGCCGTGCTTGACAACAGCATCTATGTGTCAGGTGGTGTTCCTGGTAACTATAGTTACACTCAAGATGAAAGCAGGGAGAGCAGCAGAGAGGTCTTTTTCTGGGATCCTAAAGGCAGAGTCTGGGAAAAGAGGGCATCCATGTCCATCGCCAGGTTCAGTCATCGCTTGGCAACTGCTCATGGCTACATCTATGCACTGCTGGGGATGTACGAACCCTTCTGTGATATCGAACGATACCATCCGCGGTCAGATCACTGGATGCGACTCAAGCCGCTTCTCACTGGCTCCTTCAACTACGGCATGGTATCCATGTCATCTGGGAATCTGCTGGTTTTCGGAGGGAGAAGGTGGAGTAATGGGCAGGAGGTGGTTGTGAAGAGTGTGCTGGAGTATGATACAAAGAAAGATTGCTGGAGAGAGATCTGCCAGCTTCCCAGACCTCTCACTGGGACTGAATGTACGCTGTTGCCTCTGCCAGACTAAAGAGCACAAAAAGTGAGAAACGTATTTTACAAGTGCTGAGAGCTGGTTCCTGAAGTGAGAATTTCACTTTGAGTGGGTGTAACATGGTCTCAAAATGCTGAGCAGATGCTTTAAAATCAACCACAATGTAGTACATTTTACCCCCATTTCCCCCAGGCTGTTCAAACTCTAGGTTTTGGAAATTAAAACACAGAAATAAGGATATTGCTCATAGTTGAGCAATAGTCTTTGGGGCCTGTGCAGGAAACTAGGTTGGGGGAGATGAAATGTTTACCACCACGCAGCCCTCAACAGCTTCCTCAGTTTTAATGCTTTTGTTTTTTTAATAGTATTTCTGGTCTTTTTCCAGTCCTGTTTCCCTGGAGAAAAACAGATGTGTATTTTCCCTGTACACCTAGGGGAAATATATCAAACAACTAGTTTTCTCCTACTAACAGCTAGCCTTAAGCGTGTTGTCTACACTTATTTGCATTTCTATTGAATAGTAAAATGAAATGATACCACTCATAGCACTGATAAACACATGGAGGTGTACAGCAACAAAGCAGTTTGGTTAGCTTAGCATAAGGCACACAGCCAAACATAGTATATCATTTTTAACACTTTCATTTCTCCATTAATTAAAGAGATGTAGCCTAAGGTTTCATTTAGTTCATTTTAAGCTAGCTGTTTTTTCTGTTTCCAGTATTTATTTTAGGCTAGGCTAACCTTCTTCAAGATAATCCAAATGTTTCTGATCTAGAGTTATATAAAAATCCCAAACAAAGCTCATATCTTTTTCCTTAATAGAAACCCTAAAGGTTTTAAATATTTTGTGTAATAGGTGGATAAAGGCTTTTCTCTGGTTTAAGAAACCTAGCAACTACTTTTTTGTAAGAATCATTTGTAATTTCTGAACGTATACACTCAACAAAGACTTTTTTAGAAACACCTTTATAATACTGGGTTCCAATCCCTTGTGCCTTCATAACGTTTTTCCTAATGGCATAGATTCAACAAGGTGTTGGAAACATTCCTCAGAGATTTTGGTCTATATTGACATGATAGCATCATACAGTTGCTGCATATCTGTTGGGTTCAGGTCCATGATGCTATAATTGACTGATTAGGTATTGCAATAACATAACATTTGAACATGGGTACTTGAAAAAGTGGCAAGTGAGTGTATAATCTTCATAAACCCCTATTTTTTTATTTACAAATTTATTTTAATTTAATTTATCTATTTATTAGGTTTGGTTCTAATCCTGCTGTCAAGTCTTTATTTAACATTAAACATTGCACCATAGATTAGAAAACTGATCAGTTACATGTGTAAGCTATTTATGACCAGGAGTATCAAGGGACACAGTTGGCGGTGAGCACACTGAGTAACCTCTAATGTTTAAGTGTATGAAGTGTAAGTTTCAGTGCTCTAATATGTGTCTGTCAGTTTAGAAACAAACAGCAAGGGCACACTGAGCAGTAACACAAATATATTACTGGCCACTTGTGGTGATCAAATCATATAATTAACAATTTCTGTAGCGTTAGACTCACTAATCTTGTTTATAGCAGCAGCAATGTTGTGTTTTACTGTATATAATCTATATTCTTTATAGATCTTTATCATATTATCTCTGATTGGAATAGCTGGTCAATTTTGTGCAGTCAAATGATTAATCAAATGGCCCTTTTATGTGAGCTAACACTAAGAAAGCTTGGCTCTGTTAAACTTGGCTATGTTGAACTTCTCAAACCAGAGCTCTTTTCGCCCTCTACAGTGGCTCTCTGAGCTTCAACAAAAAGTACATGAATATGAAAATGGTGTTTTAAAAGTTAAAAGCAGTTAATCTTAGTTAAGTTTTAATCTTCTGTTAACTAAAAAGTACATCACACTTAATATCTATCACCTGGCTTATCCTTTTACTTTAACTCAACCTCAATAGCAATGCCTAGCATGGATATATATACATACACATAGTCCTGAGTTTCCCCACCACTTATTGGATTCCAAAACCAAAAGCCAAGTGGAAAACAGAGAATTTAAAATACAGAAATAAAAATTAAAATGTAACAATTTGTGGACAGATTTCTTTGCTTTTAACCCCCAGTGCTGCTGGCTTACCAATAGCATTGATCTGCAGACTTTAAGTTAATATTATTTCTACAATTTGTAAATGATTAAGCAACAAAGTTTGATTAATTTCAATGATCACAGGTTGAATAATGAAACTCACATGTACTCCAGGTGGCATGGTTTTACAGCATAAATAGAAATACTCACTCAAAGAGGATTTTTTAGTTCAATTCATAATTTTATTTATACAGCGCCAAATCACAACAACAGTCACCTCAAGGTGCTTTGTATTGTAAGGGACACCCTACAATAATACATACAGAGAAACTCAACAATCATATGACCCCCTATAAGCAAGCACTTTGGCGACAGTGGGAAGGAAAAACTCCCTTTTAACAGGAAGAAACCGCCAGCAGAACCAGGCTCAGAGAGGGGCAGCCATGTGCCGCGACGAGTTGGGGTGGGGTTTTACTTCCAAACTACTGCTACTACTTTTCAAAGTATAGCTAAGTTCATAATTCTTTTTAATGACCACTAGGGATCAACTTTTGTAGTTGCAAAAAGGTTTTCTGTCCTAAAGATTTTATACGAAGCCAGGCATTGACCTGGCTTCTTATACCTGTTTATGTACTCAGTCACCTACTGCATAACTCATTGGGTTCATTTTGTAAATTCAGGTCATTCTACCAATCAAAAAGGAGAATAAATCAGGGTATGCTCACTGGCTAATGACTTGTGAAATTGTTAGCGAACGAGCCAAAATGGCTCGAGGCTTCAAAATGGGACTTCACTAAGCAGTGGAAAACGGGAAAGTGGCTTTATGCTGTTTATGTTGTTTGCTATAACTCAACCTCCTCGCTCTAGAGATAATCATAAAATTATTCTAACTAACTCAGTATGAAGAAAAGATTAGCATTTTTAACTAAACATCTCACATATAAACTATACAGGCTGAGCACTGTAGCATTTTCCTTGCAGCTCTTTTGAGCATATGTCAGATTGATTCAGATTACTTTTAGTTCACGTAAAGTTAATTACAGTGTGTAAGTATGTAAGGGAAGGGTCACCAAATATTCCAAAGAGTGTCACTCCAATGTAATTGTGTGCTAAGAAAAACAAGGGCTAAGCTGTGTGATAAATGGGATTTTTGGGAACAAGCAGAGGTAAACAGATTCAGTGTGAAGAAGGTAACACTCAAACAGATGAGTTTTCAGGATGAGGCTGAGCCAAGCTGCGGGATGAAATAGAGACGTAAAAAAAAAAAAAAAAAACAGCCGATAAGGTGATGAAGGTGAGGGTGGCAGTGCTGAAATAACAACAACACCAAAACTAAGGAGAATATCTTTCAGAATTGTAAAGTGTGCAGCATTGCTGCTTACCTATGAATAATTGAAGTTTTCTATTTGATAGATATAGAAAGAGCAGCAAAACAAAGACATTGTGTGAGACTCTTTTTTTGTTTTCTTGTTCCACTTCATCTGCACTGACAGTCAAATGGACAAAGAAGGATGAAGCTGCAGAGTAGAAAAGCATTAGGGTAATAGCTTGGTAACCTGCTGGAGATCATTACTGATGCACTTTTGTGCTTGTATCTGTTTCCATTTAAGTCTGAATGCACACTGTGCTATCTACAAAAATATTACTTATTTAGAACACCATCTGAGTTAAATGAACATCTGAAAAAAAGAATAAAAGTGGAAATATGAAATGTTAATTTCAAGCTACCATGCTCTAATGTGTGACAATATCACATCAGGAAAGTTCTCACTGGCTCAGGTCACAGCTGGGACTCAGCTTTTTTTTCGTTTTAAGCTTTTTTCTCACCTTTTTTGGATAATTAGCTAGATAATTATTTACGGATTTAATACTACTAATGCATAAAGTCAAAACTATCTTTAGCAGCAATGCTTTGAATCTAGTTGTGTACAAACTTTGATTTACAATTCTTTTCGAGAATGAGCCAAACTTCATTGAGTTCACTGACATTTGCTGCCATTCATTTCCCACCACAGTATCAGGTTGATGTCTGGACTTTGACTGGGCCATTGCAACACCTTGATTCTTTTCGTCTTCAGTAGATTTGTTGCTGTGTTTTAAAATACTGTCTTACTGCCTTTAGCTGTTGGACAGATGGCTTCACATCTGACTCTAGAATACTTTGGTGTAAAGAGGAGCTCATGACTGACTCAGTGACTCCTCAGGTCCTGTGGCTGTTAAACAAGTCCAAATCATCAGTCCTGTGTGGTTTGTTCAGGTGCAACTTTACATTTCAAAAAAAAGAAAAAAAATGGAAATTTAGTTGGACAGCCACTCCTGGTGGCATTGTGTTAACACACATTTGCTCCAGACCAGCAAGCTGCCAGAACATCAGCTTTTATTGAACTTTTTACAGTTGCTGACGATTAATTAATTACATCTGACCAGCACCTGGTTGTTATTTATCTTCTTAAGAGTAATCAAGTTAATGCAGCCTAATAGTGCACCAAATACTGTGTAGCTGAGCTAAATGTAAGCAATTTTAGTCACATTTACTTGGTAGGTAGTTTAGATAAATCTATTAGACAAATTAGATACATAGATTAGCTAAATCTATGTTGATAGCTACAGAGATTTAAATTCCTAAATGGCATAAAGAAACCAAGTACCAATTTGTACTTTGCTGAAGTATTTTTATTTTCCCAACATGTCAGAGGGAAATTTACTTTTTCCACTAGGTCCACAGCTTTTATTTGAAAGCAGTAGCTACCATTTCATTTATAGAAAGATTTTTTGTTGAGATTTAAACATAAGTCCCTTTAATCTTGCATCAGGAAGGCATGCAACATAAACATCTGCCAAATCAAAACCTGTAGAGCTATCCACTGTGGCAACCCGTTGTGAATAAAGAGGATAGGCTGTGGGGACTCCAGCCTTCATATGACCTTGAATCGGATAAGAGTCTAAGAAAATAGATGTTGTGTAATTTTTTCATTGAATAAAAAAAACCTTTGGAAAGAACAAATAAGTTGATTCCAACAGTTCTGAAATGTAAATCTTGTCCTGACATTGTAAAAAGCAATCTTTAGATCTCTGACAGTTTTTCACAGGAAAATGTCCAAAAAGCTCTTTTTTTCTTCTCCTGTCAGTCATTTCACACACCCTCAGATTTATTTGGATAAGGACCAGTAAACTTAACTTCTTAAATTAAAATAAAACAAGCTAACACATGCTGTTTGCAAATTGATCAGTCACATATGCTGCTCAAAGAAATTAAGGTACCACTCAATTATCACAGTATAACACAAAGTGAGTCAGGTACTCTTCAGGGAACTCAATCTGTCCATTTAGGAAGCATACATATTTGGAGCAAATGAAAGTGACAGAGAGGCAACAACAAGGCAATGCCAAAAAAGGGAATGGTTTTGCAGGTGGTGGCCACAGACCAGCTCTCTCCTTATCCTGCCTCACTGATTTTCCTCTAGTTTTGCATTTTGCCAGCGTCCTAATCGCTGGAGCGGTACCTGCAGTCTATTCAGGTTACACAGATAGTCCAGCTCGTCAAGCCATCACAAAAATATTTGCTTTATGTTCATGGACAGTGTCATATATGTTGTAGGTAGGATATGGACCCAGAATACAGGACACTGGAGACAGTGCATGAATGCAGAAACAGCTTTTTCAAAAATGCATTAATACAAAAACAAGGCAGGACTGGAACCAGGAACAAAAACAATAGGAGTATAGGGGAAACCACAGAACAAGAGCGCACACAGCTGAGAGCACAGGTGTCGAACTCCAGGCCTCGAGGGCCGGTGTCCTGCAGGTTTTAGATGTGTCCTTGATCCAACACAGTTGATTTAAATGGCTAAATGACCTCCTCAACATGCCCTGTAGTTCTCCAGAGGCCTGCTAATGAACTAGTCATTTGATTCAGGTGTGTTGACCCAGGGTGAGATCTAAAACCTGCAGGACACCGGCCCTCGAGACCTGGAGTTCGACACCCCTGGCCTAGAGGCAGAGAACAAGGGAAGACTCAGACAATAAATACACACCAGGTAATGAGGGAAGAGGAAATAGGTGGGAGTGCAACTTGACGTAATCACAGAAGACAAGACAAGGGAAGCAGAACTAAAAATAAAGCACGAGAGACAAGAGACCATCAAAATAAAACAGGAAACAACTAACACTGAGACAAAACTGACACAGAGAGCTAAGAATACACAGGAACTCAAGGAAAGAATGAACCAAACTGAAACAGAACTAGATATGAACCAAAACATGAGAGAACCGTGACATGCAAAACTGAAATGGCCGACCAAACCACAGAACACAAAACCCTGAGTCTAAGAGTTTAGAGGACATCAGGAGGTGGGGTGTCACATGAGGAGAGCTGGACAGGGCCATCAGGCGAGCAGCAGCATCAATATCTGCTCCAGTGTGTGAGGAAAAACAGGAGGAGCACTGCCAGAGCCCTACAAAGTGACCTCCAACAGGCTGCTCGTGTGCATGTTTCTGACTAAACTATCAGATAATGAGTCTGAGGATTTGAGAATACGTCTGGCTACCAAAGGAAAGCCAGACAGATTGATATCCCTGGAGTTTAACTAACTTATTATACTGTAATAATCAGCTGCTTTATTTATTTATGTATGTATTTGTGCAGTGTAATATGTATAATAAATTATATTTCTCAAAGGGGAAATTTATTGCAGAAAGTCCTTGATACTTTTACTTTCGTTGGTACTTATACTTATATGGCATTTTAAAAGCTGAATTTATACTTTAACATAGCATTTTGAAAATATGGACTAATTTTCACAGAACAGACCACAAAAAACACCTTCATCGAAATGACCAACATTTTATTGATCCATCCTCATCTTTCAAGAGAGCATATAGAATGATTACATAAATAAATACTGTTTTTTTAATTAACCATAATTTATAGATCGAACATTAAACAATCTTTACTCAACGACAGTCTGTCCAAAACCAAAAAAAAAAACTGAACTAGAATTAGAGACTATCTTCCAAGACACTTAGTTTGCGCTCTATAAATAGAGATCTACTGTATGTAAAGATTTCAAACACAAAAACAGGAAAAAGAATACTGTTTTCATCTATAACAAAGACATGCTACTACAACCAACCACGGGCAGCAGCAGAGAAAGAGCATTCAGTCTATGTGCTTATTATTGTGTGTATTTGTGTGTGTATTTGTATGTATTCATGATTGCTTTCATAGTTTTGTGCATTGACTTTGAGTATTAAGTCTTTTGGCAACAGCATAGCCTACAAATAACAAACTAATATATTTTTATTAGATTCATATTTCAGTTCCTATGCAAATATGGCCTCATATTCTCTATGCGACATGCAGGATACAGAGAGCCAAATGGTCTCCAAGGAAAAATCCACCCTTAGAAACTTTTGCATTCTTTTAAGTACTATAAATCTGCGATGTGCAGAAAATATTTCTGTGCTAAAAACGTCTCTTTGCTTTTTTTTGTTTTGGGTTAAATATTTTTGGAGGCTTTTGGGGTGAAACAGAGTAACTTTCCAGAGTTCATACACCTGTATTACTAGGAGAGTGGCTGCCATATAAGGCACTGAAAACCAAATGAAAATAATGTCCATGTCTGGAAGAAGCAGTTGCCTAAAAACTAGATAGAAATGTGCTTTTATTTAAACTTACATTTGTGCAAATCCAAAAATCTACAATAAGATTTGGGTAGATCTATAAAATTTTATATATCAATGATATTATGGCTTAGAGAATTGCAGTGTACTTTTTGTAAATTTCATGTATATAATGCATCATGTATTAAAAAATGTAAAAAAAAAAAAAATGTATTGTGCTGAAAAAATATCAACAAAATTTGAAACAAGGCTGGGACAATACTTGTGTAATACCATTTTGTACCACAAGATGATGCAGTGAGTCAATGTGACCTTCATTTAACGAGGCAAGTTATAAAGATTATTATTTGTGCTGCAGTCACAGTAGGAAAATCAATAGTTGGACATTGTAACAACACCAAAATTATTTAGACTGTGTGACACGAACTTATGAAATGAACTTCATTGGGTTTTTATTGTCTTTGAAATGGTTGCTTCAGGGATGGGGAACTAATCTGCAACCATTTGCATTAGGTTTCTGTACTCAAACTGACTTTAGTGAGTAAAGACGGAAACAAAATAGCAATAAGATGGAGTCAGTCCGTTGAATGGTGTGAAGTTGGCAAATATATTAAATCTCTGATAATATGGTCGAGGGTATTGCACGCTCAGGTTTCGTAACTACTTACAATCAGCCTCTGACGGAAAAAAAACTTCAAAGCACTTACCAGGCACCCACCAAATTTTCCTAGCTGCACAGAGGTTGTTAATCTATCTTTACTCTAGTGTGACTGAGCCAATACAAAGGTGGCCTACAAAAGGCAAAATATTTCCACATGTCCAACGGAAAAATGTCCCCTTGTGTTGATGAAAGTTTCACTTAAGGTAATATCAAAGAGATACATCTGCAGTAAAAGCTTTTATCTGGTATTATGTAGAAATACACTGCATAAGAAAAACCAAAACTCTAGTGCTGCAGACAGCATGTTTCTATGGCTTTCATCCATCGGTTCACTGTATTGTTGAAATATTGATAGCTCTTAAAAATTTTGAGGCGATTTCTTCAGTTTTGGCACCTGAACTCAACGATAAACTGATTGGATTTTAGTGCTCAAGGGTCGAAACACACTTTTGTCAATAACCTGACAAAATTTCATATATCCAAAAGGTTAAATTAATGTTAAGTCAAGACAGACATGGAAGCAACTTGACTGGGTAATGGAGGGAGTAATCCTAATTTGACTTTTAAAGCCTTTTGAAAACCTGCCCAAATTGTGGAAGATATGAAAAGTTGGGTTTATTTACATGAAAAGAAAATCATAGCAAACAGAACCTGTGGGCTGAATCTGTCACTCATTGGTGAATTTCTTGCATCAGTTCTTCCCATAATCACTGATGTCAATGGTTCAAACTATGGGTCCAGTAATTTTGTGTTGACTGGTGCCATTTTTGGGTAGGAAACCAGTTCTAGATTGGGCGCAGTCGCCAGCGCCCAATCTAGTATATATACTATATATAAACATCCATATCTGCAAAAGCTAAAAAGAATATTCATCAATGAGAAGCTCTCTCAGATTTAGGAAGCTCCATCTATAGTTAGACCAAGTTTCTAATTTTCAGTGCAATAATAATTATAATGCAAGACAAAACCTTTGTTTTACCATCATTGCAAGAAATGTTAAATAAAGCCATGTAACATTATATTTTCCTCTTTCTGTAGATTGCACCTAGTATTTGTTTACATGTCATTAAAATGCAGCTTTCAATATGTATACAACGTAAACGAAACATTAGACATTTCTAGTAGCTGTTTTTGTTTTGCAATTAATAAAAGTATCGTTAAAAGACCCTATTTTATTTACTATTGTGTAAAAATTTTAAAAGAAACTTGAAAACTCCCTTGATCATTGCAAGCCTTTATTCTCACAGCAGGAAGAAGAACTGTTTTCAGTCTCTATATATGCCTGTATATGTCTGTACAACAGATTTAACTGCATTTAGTGTTCTATTTTTCCAAATGTAAAAACCACACGGCTTTAATGTGCATATGCGAAGTTATAAAGTAGTAAATAGCGGTTTGTCAAAGGCATACTGTGTTTTTGGAGTGTGAACTGAAGTTCAATAATAAAGCAATAGCAGATAATGGGCTCCTAACTACACCATGTGATGCCTGATGCGTTGTTAGAAAAGCATTTGAGGGTGGATTTTTCCTTCAAATGGGTCCTATTCCAGGAGGAGTGTGCATGCTTCAGGTCCAGCCCAGCACAGTACACAAATCTACCAAACCAGCACAAACAAAAGTCTCTAAAACTAGATAGAAACTGAGACTAGTGTTTTGTTTTTTGTTTTTTTTAAAAAGACCTTTGCTTATTGTTGTCTACTGTAGCACTCACTGTACAGTAAATATCATCATAGACATCAAGTATAAGGCTTGAAAGAATACAACGTATGTGGCTATTAGACCGTCTATGAGACACTGTGCAGTCAGTATGAAAATGGCACAATAAGCAAGATGGAGAAAGATACAACTCTGTAATCCCACTGGATGAGAAGTCTGTACGAAGATGATGAAGATCCTTCTTTATATGGTTTTCCATGGAGAGTATTTTAGGTACGCAGCACAAAAGCTAACATATAATACTCAAGAATCAGTGTTAGTGTCCACCCTCGAGCCAGCTGGAGTGGCATGACCAATCAGCTCGAAGACTGATGTGACACGAGGGTCTCCGCAAAAACACGTCATGTTGCACTTGTCACACGGCGGCTGCTCAAAGCGCATCTCTACTCTCGCCTCTCGACTCAGTTCGTCACTAAGATTTCTCCGATCGCAGCTCTGATGCCTCAAAGCATCAGCTGCAATTTGTTCAACTCAATCCAAAATCAGGTGATGAGAGCAATTTAAGCGTGTGTGTTGCTTTTGCTTTTCGCGTCAGACGTGCGTCTCAATGTAGGAGTGCGTGTGAGAGAGCGACGGGGTGAGGGGCGGGCCAGGATCTGATTCGGCGGCCGAGTTCGGCTCCTGAGTGAACAGGTCCTGATAGGCTCTCTTCCACTCCTGGAACTCTGCCGACGAGAGCTGGGGTTTGGCCAGCAGCCTGTCAATCAGCGCTAGCTCCCCCTCCCTGTCCTATGGGGGATGCAGAAACAGAGGAGGGGCGGGTCACTTTTCAAAATATCGCTCTTCTTTAAGACGCAGACACACGGAAAGCAAGACACACACTTAATGGGGATACACTAAGATTTGGGGAGATTTGACATTTGCATAGAACACTTAAAAAACAACAGTTTTTATCTGTCATTGTTCTACTAAGTATATTTACTACCTTTCATGTGTATTCACAATTAATGCATGGGCTACTTTTGAAGTAATTCAATGTATATAATTTGGTAATTTTGAGCAACCATTAAATTATTACAGCACACATTATCTACTATTAACTAATCCACTTGTAGGACATTTATTAAAAACCTATTTAAATAAATATTTAATATTCTTGGGCATTATGCAGTATATAAAGGCACTAAATACACTATTGTTAATATATACGGATGCAGTAATGCATTTTTAATCGCACAGTAGTAATAACTTTTGTGTGATGATTACCTCAAAAGCTCATAAAATATTCAGCTAAAATATACTTTTATAGAAGAACGATGTGAGCATGTCAAAGTGTTGATGTTTCTCTGAGTTAGGACTAAAAAAAAAGCATCAAAATAAACACAGCTACCAATAGTGAAAGTACTAATTATGAAAAAAAAAAACACTATACAGTTAAACGTTTGCCAGAACATTCTAGTATTTGATATTATCATTACATACTGCTTGATAATCAATATGACTATATCATGAATTACTATGATTAAAATTATAATTTTTAAGATGATGATCACTATTAGTAGCAGTAATATTAGTAGTAAACGTAAAAATATAACACCTGGGTAACTGTACTTTCCAAGTGTTGTAACAAACCCACCTTTGCTGCTATTTTAAGAAGCAAAAAGGTCTTATTGAAAAAAAGATTATAAGCGTTTAGAAAAATGTATTATTTCTATTATTTCTATTAAAAACCTATTAAATTCATATTTAGAACTGAGTTTGTTTTTTGAAAAGTCACCTTTTCATCATAATACATCAAAAAACTAAAGATGTTTGACTGTTTGAAAAGTTACAATCTTCAGATGTCAATAAGTGAAATAATGTTTTTTAACTTTTAATTAACTATTTTTAAAGTAATGATCTACAGTGCAAGTCTAATTGTAGATGCCTAATATTTTTATTAGCCCTCACTGGATCTTTCTTTATAACTTATCTAAGCCTCTTTGTTCAAGTGACAGTTAATGAATTTGAAATGCATCAGCAGTTACAAACATTTTTGTAACAGCACTGTCAACTTTCTTTTCTAAATTACATGGGAAATAATTGTTAATAAATTGTGTATAATTGAAAGGCAACGATGATATGTTGCTACATGACAGTGATATTGTGATGGTGAAATATACATTGTTTCAGTTAATGTTCAGTCAGTAGTAGATTATTTTTAATTTAGTTAGCACTTCATGATCTTCGACTTTGTGCTGATGCCGTTATTAAACACAACACACAAATCTCTTCTCTTGTTATTCCTTCTGCCATCGCATTCTGATTCGAATGTATCGTGTTGTTTTGGTCCAATTTTAATGCGCAGAAACACACAAAGAAAATATGAAAACCTTTGTTGTTTCCACAGCAACCACTGCAGATATGTTGATGCTGCCTGAACGCACATATCCAACCTGATCCCTTGTAAATAGCAATTAAAGTGTAGCCTCTACCAGGGTCACTGTGGTGTCTTCTGAAGGTTTTTTTGTGAAACTTTTCATCCATGCTCCCCCCAAAGCTTGGTATATACCTTTAAAAGACGCGAGACAAGCAAACAAACACATAAGCTTCCCCACCCAACCAGACAACAAAAAAACCCCCCTGATGTACCTGCAAGCGATAAAGCCTCCATGCCCTCACTTGCCATCCCGCCCCCATACACGGAGGAAGCAACAAAGAAACAAACTCTAGAGACATAAAAAAACAGCAAAAGAGCCACCCAGCCCGGGAGCATCACTGCTGCTCAGACAGCATGAAGCAACAGACGGCTGCTTGACATCTGAGGACTCTGAGGAGACACACTGTGACAGATAACGCCACTAAAACTAACAAGACAGACATCTTCCAGCACATGAGCGGTGTTTATGTGTGCATCACAGTCAGAAATTATCATAAATATACAATTATGAAATAAATCCTCATGCAGGGAGCCATTCTTCTGTCTTATCATAGTTTTAACAAATGTTCTATTTTTGAACAGATGAGAATAAGTGTTTCCGTTTTACAAGCGGCACGTTTTGTCTTAAGGTCAATAGCCTTCGCACAATTTCTGAAGTAAACCATTATTTCAAGAAATCTTACAGTTCAAAAGGTTTGTGAAGAAGGAATGGGGAGGAGGCAGTTTCTGATAAGATTTTAGAGGAGTATGACCTGTAAGATTAGTAATATGAGGTGAAATACAGTGTTGCATTTCACAAAAATTGAATGCTATGGAAGGAAAATAAAGTTCAACAAAACTGACCTTTTGCTAAGCTCCAGACTCAAAGTGTCTGTTCCTATATGCCTTTATTGTTTGTGTGAGTACCTACTGGCAGCAATTTCTCTAACTGAGGTCCATTTTGTTGTTTTTAGTAAGCAAACATCTGTTCCCGAGAGCAATTCTCTGTTAACCATTGTGTTGTGTCCTAGTCAAACGTTTCACAGATTTCAAAGAAGGGCTGAAAATAAAGCCAATGCAGAAATGCCTCAAAGCTGCAGCTTCTCAAATGGCCCTTTGAGGCCGCCTCCAATATTGATTCAATCTCCATAGATTGTCTTGTCAAAATGTCCAAATTTACAGCACAAATAAAGATGTTTGGAAAAATGGATTTTGTGTTTTTAGCATGTAAACTGTATCCTTGTTTAAACTCGGTTAAAGGTTAAACTTCATTAAGGATCATTAAGGGTGTGGCTGCTTTGAGTTTAAAGTTATGAGTCTCTACTGAAAGACACTGTAAGGAGTCGTCTGTACACCTGTTCTGGTAGATATAGTTTGTTTTGAGGCTGTTCACCAAAATTGACATCTCATTGGCTATCAGTTGTATACCGAGCCAGCCAACACAGATGATAGGATTTCTAACAGAGTATACAATTTTGCTTTTAACTTCTGTCGTAAAATACTTTTTTTTATTGCATTATTTTTTTCCAGCAACTACAATTTATCTAGAGCAGGGATCTCGAACTCCAGCCCTCGAGGGCTGGTATCCTGAAACTTTTCCATGTTTCCCTTTCACAACACACCTGAATAAAATTAGTAGGTCATTAGCAAGAGTATAGAACTTGACTGCATGTTGAAGTGGCAAACCCTAACCCTACTCAAGTAAATTTAAGTCAATGTTAAGTGTTTGGAAAAATGTACTCCTAAAAGTACTTTTATTGCACCATGTTCATTCACTCATGAGCTGTTGTAACATGAATCAAATGGCTGAATTGCCACCTCAGCATGGAGTCCAGTTCTATAGTCTTGCTAATGACCTACTAATTGTATTCATGTGTGTTGCAACAGGGACACATGGAAAGGACACCGGCCCTCGAGGACTGGAGTTCGAGACCACTGATCTAGAGTATCAGCAGGACACTGCAGTAGCAATTCGTTTTATATGAGTGAAAATAAATGCACCACAAAGATCAAAAACAACTTTAACTGAAATGTTAGTTTTTTTTATTTCTTCAAATGTGGTAAACGTCTTTCTTATAAAATGTTTGTACGCTGGTTTGTTTTTTATAGTATTTCAAATGGCCAGAAATGCATCACACAAACCCGGTGTCTACATCTGTACAAACATCGACAAGAGTTTGGGTGAGAGGTTAGGGAAAGGTCAGTCGTCTCGTCAGAAATTAAAATCTCCCTGTGCTTCTGTAAGTGTGCATGTGTTTGGCGTGCCCCCGTGCTCGTCTTGCGCATGTGTCTATATGAATGAGAGTGAGGACCAACCTTCAACGTGGAGGTCAGTATGCGGAGGCGGTGCAGGCGCTCGTTGAGATGAGGGTCAGCGGCCCTTCGGAGAAATGACTGCCTGAACTCTGACTGACCTTTGGACTCCGACCCCCGACCCAGAGGACAGACCCCACCCTGCTCGCACGCACGAAACAGGTCGCCCAGCGAGGCACCTTCACTGCCACCTTCAGAGCAGTCAGAGGGGAAACAGAGACCCGTACATTTAATGTTGAGTTTAACTCTTTGCTTCACATCTGTTACAGGATTAGAAGCTAAAAGGCCGGGGAGGGCCTTAAGTTGTATCTCAGATCAACCACTGGAGGACAGCAGCACACCTCGACACATCTACGACATTGTGTAATGATTTGTATTAGTCACAGCAGGATTATTAACGAGGAGAAAATCCTGTCAGCCTCAGGGACGCCCTCTTCACTTTGGCAGTTTTATTTCCTCGCTCACATCATTATTGATTGTTCAATCCATTCCCTAACAAATGCAACATATATCATGCTATTACATAAATCAGTCTTATTTACTCTTGCAGTCCTTCCTTTTCATATGCTGCTTGCCGCACCTTGGCAACAGGAGCACCATGGTGTCATTAGCCTCATTAGATCAATGTATGACTGCAGTGTGCTCTGCTTCAAGCTGATGATGATTTAAATGGATATGTCTGTGCCTGAGAGCAGTTTTTATATGTGGCACATGTGCTGACGTCTTCACCTTAAAAAGAAATTTCCTTTTTCCCCCTCCCCCTGAGTCTCTAGTGGCTGTCATTCACAGTGAGACACATTTTTGCGCTCTGCTGTTACCCAAAAAATGCATCACTGAGAGCAGCACCAGCTTCTTCTACTGAATTAATCCTCAACATAAAATATTTTATGTCCTTCAGTGAAGTCGAGAAGGTCGAACATGCAATTATTTTTTTCCAGACTTGATCATTCCAGCTCGTTGTGTCAATGGCTACAACTAGCTCAGAATTAGCTGTCATTGTATGAAACACCCGAACCCCTGTTATTACGGAGCAATATTAAGTACTTGGAAGTATTTTCCCTCATTAGGCTCTTGCAGTGAAAATAGCGTGCAGCACATAGCAGTTCAACAAATGTCATAAAAAACAGACTGTATATAAAAGATAGACATAGTCATCGTGACATCAGCCATTGGTTTTGGACTACAGAAAGCCTCAATCTTGGTGTTTTTGCTGCCACAAGTTACTGAATTTGAAAGCCCTAAGTTATTAGCTAAGGGTAGTAAGCATGTGTACCAATCTGCATCCAAAAACCGCACAGGTACAAAGAATAGACACGGATACTGGTGCTTAGTAACTGATAATTGGTGCTTAGTAACAGACTGATAAAATACTAGAATTTCACTTAGAATGGAGTGTACCTCACAGTGGGCCATATCATTTTTGGCATTTAATTCAATTAAATGGCTCTAAAAGGTTAAAACACAGCTTCGGGCCAGCCTCAAGTGGTCAAGAGAGGAACTGCAGTTTTGTTGAATTTTGCATTGGCTTTAGTTTTCATCCATAGACGTGGCTGCTTGCAGTCTCATAGCAACATAATGAAATTCTGTTGTTAAAAGAGGTTTTCAAAGTTTGAATTGTGAGGCTTTCTGCTTGCTTTCAAACAAAGCAGCAACCTCACTAATGGCCCTTAAAGAGGACCATGTAGCTTTGGGAACGGCTGGTTTAAACCATTTGTGCAATCCTTTAGGAGAGCTCATTATTCTCTCCTATTTAACATTTCATATGTTTCTCTATTATTTGAATTTATTTTTCTTGTAATGCAACACTGCTTGTTTGGTAGGTAGTTTTAACTGTTAAATTGCATCAATGTTCAGATGCTGTGGCTGGTTCATAGTCTAATTTAAGTATTTTCGCTTTATTTTTATTGCCTAAAATCTTTGTGCACTGTATAATGAATGCTGCTTTTGTCTTTACTGTAGTGTTGATTTGGTGTTAAAACATAGTGAATAAAAATAATGCTTCAGGATTAGCTTTAAGCTGTGCCCTTGTAAGCATTTCACACCAAAAGCCTGATCCAGCATGAACTCACCATTGTGTGTTTGCTGTTCTTCTTTCGCAGGCGGTGCGAGGAGCGTGTGGAGGTTGCTGTCTCGTGGCAGTGTGAAGCTGCGGGGTTTCCCTCCCTGGGTTGCCATAGGAATCAGCCTCTGCATTGCCATGGGCAACGGGACATTCCTCGGAGCAGGAAGAGTGTAAACGGCTCCGGCCATCATTGAGCCACCACCTGGGCCTGGCTCAGCAAAGACGGCGTCCTCTGCAACGAAAAGAAAAAAAATTGATTTGCTGTTATTTGAGTCATGAATGCAACATGACTCATTTCTTTAAAAGAACACTCTGTTCAATACAGTAAAATTTTATTTTAAATATGTTCTGACTGAATCAGAGAGAAACTGCTATTTCAGCTTTAAAACCATTGTCCACATTGGAGCATCAGAAAGAACACTGAACACATACATTACTATTAAACACAAGATCGCATATAAAGCACACAAGCTTCAAGCTACATCAGCAGCTGCACAAAATATTTGACAAATATCACTGCAGGCAGGGGTCAAAGTTGATTTTAATGAGGGGGAGCTGAAACTGATGATCACAGATGATAGCAGACAGTTTTCATGGGGGCGCTTTCTTGAGCAGAGAGTAGTTCCTGTCAAAACAGTAGAAATTCTGCTCTGTGTGTGTGGACCTTTCAAAATTTTAATGGCACACTTTCTGGAGAAGCTTTGCTGCTGAATGTTCTATTTTATTAATAAAATAACAATTTAAGATATCTCAAATAAATTAAAAAAACAAAACTTTTTTTGCAATTCTGTTACTTTTAATGAAGCAACTATTTTGTTAAATTTGATGGGGTTAAAGTCCAAAGGTATAATAATACAAGACCCCAAGTATATATTTCTATGTACGACACAGCTGTACCACCCCATATTGTACAGATTTAATTATTAATTCATTCATTTACTCATTTATTTTACAGCCCAGGAAAAAAATAGCATTCCTGTTAGGTAGATACAGTAATGAAGATGTACATAACTAACACGATGTCATCCACTGGTTTCTACAGGCTTGTTTTGAAGCCTCAAGATGAGCTGTCATCTTGTTTTTAAAACAACAAATGTGAGAAGGAGGGACGTGCCTTACTGTGATTGCTCATTGACTCTATCCACAACTATCGCCATCTCTTTGTTCACTGTATTCTAATAAGAATAAAACTGGTTGTTATCAAGCTAGCTAGCTAAATATGAGATACTTTGCTTTATATTTAATACCTAATGAAAAACAAACTTAACACTTTATAACTGAATGACACTAATACATTTTTTTTTAGATTTTTTTACCATCTTGGAAAGAATATGGTTTTTGCCCTATATTGCAACAAACCACTATGGGGGGAAATTCTGGGAAACTATTATGTTGTCATTTTTATACTTTCTGTGGTCTATCTTAGCTGAACATTTTGGTGTGCAGAAACACATTAGGTTTTCATTCTTTCTGTAGAACATAATCACAGCTTAAACAGAAGTCACTAACACCGCTGTGTATGAATTCAAGCAACTGAATTGGAATTTGGGCACTACCAAGTGGTCCAGTTTGAAGGTAGTGCAGTCCAGCCTCGGTCAATGGTGTCTCAATCAGGTCCTGCCAAGAGCGTCTCTGCGACGATGAAGAGCGGCCTGGGGACCCTGTCTCACTACTGCCCCCAGCAGGACTGGAGCGGTACTACAGAAAACAACAGATAAACAACTTACCAGATGCAATCTAAGCATATGCTCCCATATGAAGACAGCTCCTATATTACAAATTGTAGGTTATGGCTGGTAAAATGTATTTCTCTAAACACAATATTCTAATTAGGAAACAGTCATCTGTTGCACTATATTCATCATCGTCTAGAGTCTGAACTCTGGAAAGAAATCTATTTGAAATAATTTATACGGTAATAAAAATCAAGAGCCCACACTGTAGTTAGTAATAGTATGCTACCATCAGTAGCCTGAACCATTGATATACATGCAGAGCAGGGTGGATCCATGCTTTACTTGTTCTTTTAACTCTACCAACAGAATGTCACAGCAGAACTATGTAATGGTTGTGTGGAAAAACCTCAGTGGATCAGTACTTTCTGAAATATTGAGACCAGCCTGTCTAGCACCAATAACTATTCCACATTCAAAGTCACTTAAATCGCCTTTTTTTCCCATTCTGATGCTCTTTTTGAACTTCAGAAGGCCTTCTTTCCCATGTCTGCATGCTTAAACGAACTGAGTTAATGCCATGTGATTAGCTGACTATGTATCAGCGTTAAATAGCAGTTGAATAGATGAATGTAGTAAAGTGGCTGGTGAGTGTAAATTCAGACTAAAAAGCACGTTCATGCTCCCAAGTCGAAAGAACAATTTCCGAACTCTCTAAGTGAGACCATTAATCTAAGGTAATGTTAAACATCGTCACACACCTCTACAGGATCACATCTGTACTGTACGTCGCTGCTATTGCTACCCCCTGCTTTTCTGCCACTGTGTGTGGTGCCTCCCCCAAGAGGACCAGGGTGGTACTGCGGCTCTGCAGCTGCAGCAGGGGGCTCGCCACAAAGGAAGTCCTCTTGGGATGAGCGAGAGCGAGACGTCTCTGTGGAAGAAAGCCGAGTGGTCCGACCTCCTTCCAAGTAGGCGCTCATCTGATAGAGAAAAAGGAAGGGAGACAATGTGGCAGACATCAAATGATCGCCTTGTCTCATTCAACCATAATGACACACTTCAAAGAAAGGATTTCATCAGCATGCCTGCCTGATTGAGTAAGTGTGTGATATGGTAGGTGAGAGACAAGAAGACAAAGCAGAGGGGTGTTTGAGTGACTCTATTATTATCTTAAAACTTAGCAGCCTGTGTTTTGTAACTTCAATTGCATGGACAAGGTGCTGTTGGTGTTTCCTGTTATTTTACCCTATGATTAAAAAAACATACCCCAGGACAGAGATGCATGATGTACAGCAACCCATTTCAACTTCAAATATAGCAACATTTATGTTTAATATAGCCTCAGCACTATCTGTACTTATTGCTTTATTGGCAATAATTCCAACTGTTACAGTGGACTAGGAAGCACGAGGCCTCAATTTTGCCTCCGAGTACAATATCTACTTTGTGAGAGATGCAATACAGTTTACAGTATGTGTGTGTGTGTGTGAGAGTGTGTGTGTGTATGAGTGACTCACTGATGGAGGCCGTGGGTAGGTGTCATATGGAGGTGGGGGACTGTCCTGTTTGGGGCTGGAGGCAGCGTCATCCTCATGTTCACTTTCACTCCAGTAATCTACAGGAAACCCACACACATACTGTCAGATCCATCCATACACATACGTCCAGTATATTTGTAGTATCATGCACAATTTACATATTAGCTTAGAGTGTTGTTTCTTAATGGGAACCAATTACACTTTTCCTTATTTTCTGTCATTTATTAAACTGATGGATGCTCATATCGCACATGATTCAAGTGATGAATAACCAGTAGTCAGTGTATGTAGAAATTAGAAAAGGTTCAGCTCTGTTTGAGATTTCTTTTGAGTTTTTTTTTCCTTCTCTTGGCTCTATATGATGACACTATAGTTATTTCTAACATGGCCAGGTACATTGCTCTGGCTCTGAGCAAATTAGCACAATCAACCTGCTGTTCAAACCTTCTGTTTGCTAGTGGAAGCCTCTCAGTGATGCTGTTGGGTTTTTACTTTGCAAAATAATGCGCTTAAGATGACTATTGATTGGGAACTGGTGCTAAATGAATCAAATTCTTTTGAATCGAATCAAAAGGGAGGGCAGCCTCATGGTAGAAGAGCTAGGATAATCTGAAGAGCTACATAAAATACAGTAAATGGATAAATATAGTATCTATTATTTAGTATTTATTTGTACTTGGTATTCAACCATTTTCTTTCCATTTATCCACCTGTCTATTGATTTACCATCCATTCAGTCATCAGAATACCACGAGAAATAGAAAACATGCCCCAAGTATCAGGTTAACATCTTATCAAGCATTTTGTGCCACAGTTCCCAGATGGTCCCAGAGTTTTGAGTTGGAGGTTGAATTCTTGTTTGTGTTTTTAGTTTTGTTTCCTGTTCTGGGTTTATTTTATTTTTACTCACTTTTCATTTTCAACTATTGCCTAGTATTTTCAGTCATTCACTTTTGGTTACATGTTGCTACTGTTTGACTTTATAGACTTTGTTAATGTTTCTCTCTATCTTGACCTTGTGTGCTTTCTCTTGTGTTAAGTTTACTCTTGTTTCATGTGCTTTAGTTATGGTTGCAGTTCAGTTCTAGTTTTACTTTGGTAGCTTACTTGTCTCTTGTGTCACACTTTTAATTTGACTCCCTCCTTGTTATTGTCTAGATTAGTTTCAGCTGTATATAGTTATTCCCTATTCCCATTCCTATTCCCTGATTACCTTTTGTGTGTATAAATAGCCCTGTCTCTCCTTTGTTCTTTTGTATTGTTTACTGTTCCTGATCTCCTGGGACTAATTTTTAAATTTGGATTACAACTATTATAATTTTGCTTTTTTATTGAAACTCTGAATTGGGATCTTGCATTTGGGTCCTCACTCCACAAGTAGCATGGATGTTTTGCTTTGAGTATTTAATACACAAAAAAACTTAAATATAGCAACAATAATTCATTTGATACGAGTCAGCAACCAACTGACATGTAAATCTAAAAAAAAAAAAAAAAAAAGGAGAGAGGGAAAAAAAAGGAAAGCTGTGATGTTTATTCATAGCAAAGTTTTTTAAACAGACATGAGGGCCAAAAAGCTCATTGGTTATTCTACCCATGAACAGTTTTCGTTTTTTTTTTAAATTAAAACTGAACACACACACAAATAAATCTTTAATCTAAGCTTTTCAAAAGTCTCAGAGTATTCTGCAACCTCTGGCTAACCATGTTCCAGACATTTTTTATAATTTTTTTAATGCTTCAGATTTTTTGTGGAACATAGTAAAGGATCACAAACTGTTCATACTAAACAGTTAAAATCAAATTATTAACGACTAAACTGTCTTAAAATATCTGATAATAAAAACAAACATCCTTTTTTAATAATTAAATAAACACTTCTTTTCTTGGTATGAATGGTATGAATGATGGCATTTTATTCCCTTGGCTTTTGTGGCTTTGTTTTCTTCACTGACTTTCAGCGTCAACATTTGTAGACCATTCGTCCAGCTAGCTTCACCTCATTACCATCCAAAACCTTGGGGGTATTGAGTTGATTATCTTTGCTTATGTCCAAAGTTATAGTTGTTTTTTCAAATACTTTTACCCGAATTAAATGTCATTTACCTGGTTTGCTCACTATTAACATTTTTCTAAACTAACCTTGTAAATTATTTTTTTCTTCCCTGGACCTTAAAAAACCTGGAGAACATGCACATTACTTCACATTACTTCAATGGAGTGAAGAATGTGGACCACTTTTAAGTGAATGGTTCCTCTGCGCTTGTTAGTTTTTGAGAACTGAAGGAGCATATATTTCCAGAAATAGGTAATTGCATCACATTACCAAGTGGATGAAAAATAACTGTTTGGTTTCTGAGTGCCTAGGGGTGTAATGAAACAGTCATGTGTGGTACGGGGTCATTAGTTGCCCATTAACAAATTTTTCTCCCAGTAAGCCCCTAGGAGATTAATCTGGCTATTCTGGGAAAATAACAATAAGTTCAATAGGTATACGAGTATTATTGTGTTGTTGGCTTAAGATGACATCCTACAGCAGCCATCGTTTGAAGAACCCTTCACCATGTCACTGAATGAGCCCTCACCCTGCTCCTGGCGTATTCTCTCTCGCTCTGCATAGCCTACAGCAGCCATGTTGAGGCGACTCAGCCACCTAACAGAAGGGGGAACTAATTAGATTATCTCATAATGTACACAAACAAATAATTGAACATTAAAATAACAATCTCACTTGAGGTCACTTGGAAAAAAATGATTACTTCTTTTTATTTTAATTTTTTGCTTTTTTAAAAGTTTGAAACGATATATAGCTGCACTGATCTACAGCATGATAACTACATCATATAAGTAAAAGGTATATCAAACATAGTTTAAATGTTATGTAAGTCATGGATGAACAAATATATACAAATTTTCTTATAAAAGTCAGTAACAGACAAAAAAGGTATATAGGTATAATATATTATCCTCAGTATGTTGTGACCTATAAAAAATTGGCATCTGTGAAAGTGTCTTGAAATATTTGATAATAAAACAAATTCTCTTTTTTAAACATTAAATAAAACACTTTTTTTTTTCCTTTTTCCTTTTTGAAGGGTCTTATGTGGTTCTCCAAAAGTTGAATCTGTTCATCTGGACGTAGTGTTTTGTGGGAGAAACGTTTCGTCACTCATCCAAGTGACTTCTTCAGTCTCAGCTGACTGCAGGTTTCCCCAAACCTTATAAACAGTACATTTGCAAATTTACTTTCCTGGATGATTGAGAATGCATCAAGACGTCTTATGTGGTGTTTTGCCACCCAGCTGGAAGTCTGCCCTACTCTATAACCTTCACCCTGCACACGCTCCTTTACCTGTTCATGTCATCCACTCCATCTGCTGCAAAGTAGAAACTCTTGACCTTGGGGTGGCAAGCTTTGAAAGCACTAGAGAGACAGAGGGTGTTATTTTTGCAGGCACACATTCATACATTCAAGAGCATGTGAACTGCACGTAACATACACATATATATGCAAGAGACCTGCGTTTGTTAAGCACTTACTACTTCTTGCGGCATTCACTGGCTCGATCGATCTTAAATTCTGGAAGACTGACAAAACCTTCGGCTTTTTCATCCTGAACAAAGAGAGAGGAGAAAGAAATTTTAAAAAAAGACAGACAGAAAGCCCCCAAAAAAAGAGGATGGCTAAAAAAACAGTTGATTTCATGCGTTCACTCTCTGTGTTTTTCCAAATGCACATTATTTTTTCTAAGTCTGACTGAACAGAAAGAGGCTGATGAATGTCAGATTAAATAAAGATAAGACTTTAAAACCTAGCAGCTCTCTGGTTAGCCACTGAGGGGGGTTGCACTGACAGTGTTAAGAAGCGACTTCTTACCAGCTTATTTTCAACTGATAATGTGCAATGGTTTTGCTACCCATTACAAAAAAAAAAATACTGGTTACTGGATACTGGATTCTGGTCATCCAAATGAACCTTTTGGGGCAGTTGGAAATTAGTTTTGTACATATTTAGCCATCAACCAGAGAACTAAAAAGAAAAAAAAGTGATGGTGGGATAAAAAAGAATGTTAAAAATAAATATAGATGTTACGTTAATGCTGATACAAATAAATCAAATTATATAATTAAGTTTGACTTTACAGTCATGTGCAAAAAATGTAAGAGTTCTGTCAATTCCACGGTTTTACATATCGGGGCAAAAAAAGAGAAATTACTCTTAAAGTTATTTAAATACAAACTCAGGCGTATACCACATTTTACTATTTATACCACTATTTCATTATTTATTTAAGTCACAACACAGAAGCAGTGTGTGGAAAAACGAAGTACACCCCATGATTCAGTAGCTCATAGAACCACTTTTGACAGCAACAACTTGAAATAATGATTTTATGTATGACTTTTTCTGTCTCTCCCATTGTTTCTCTGACCCACTCTTCTTTACAACATTGCTTCAGTTTCAGTTTAGTTGAAGAATGCATTGTATTTGTTTAACCACAGCTCTCTCTCAGCCCTCCACCACCTCCATCTTGACAGCTGTCATAAGGTGTTTGTGCTTGTTAAGACTCAGCTCAAAAGCCAAAACAGAAATATGGAGACTGTCACCAGAGTTTTAAAAATGTACTTTATTTTTATTATTACATAATTTTAAATTACATAATAAGTTTATTCTAAGTGTGGTCTATTAGCATTTCAGCCCTCAAAGACTCTTGCAGTGCCACGGCAAAGAGAATAGAGGTTGCAGAAGGGCCTAACACCTCGAGCATAACTTTAGTTGACATCTTCAAACATGGACCCCCCTATATGATAATCCCAAGTTGCTGCACTGAGCGTACAAAAGTAACATGTGACCAACACATAGAGGAGCACAACAGCCACAAATCAAAAGGATTACTCAGACAATTACTACAACACAAACCAAAAGCATCAACCAACAATCCCAACCATGTGATCTGTTGTTGCCATCACACAAACGGTCACATACCAAGCGGCCCTATGCCACAACAAGTTGCTTTGATCTAGAAAATTCAGTAAAGCAAGCATACTAGTCACCAACCCCAAATGAAGTGCGATATCTACACAATTTAAACAAATGTTTTTGGCCATCACCTGGCCAATAACACTCACAAGTGATCCAACAAAAGTAGCCAGCTTCTCCACAACACTAAAGGTCACAGCACAGAGCACTCACCTCATCATCTGGCATCCATAAACACTTATATACGAGATGTAGAAGTTCGAGGCAACTTTGAACACAAACTCAAGAGCAGGCAGCAGATCAGAGATGCAGTCTACAAGAAAACTCTGAAGCGTAACCCCACCCAGGATAACCACCAAATGTAATTAACCAAGCAAGTACTACAGTGGACAGGCAGCACAGCCACCCAGCTGAAACACATTTGCTAAGGAGAGTTTGCTCAATCACAGCTAACATCTTAACCATCACTCACCCTCTAAAAAAAACCTCTGATGTTTTGTCTCCACAAACATATCTAAAATAGTGTCCAAAATATCCCGGACAAGCCCCCATTTATGTTATGACCTTTCTCAAAAGGAGCAACATAAATATGGAGTCTGACACCAGAGTTTAAAAAATAATAGATTTTATTTTAAATGACATAATAAGTTTGCTAAAACAGGTGGTACCACAAAGACAAAACTGGTGCGCCCCTCCAAAGCCTGGCAGCTGTGCCTTTATCCACACCTCACCAGGTGTAGTCAATTAGCATTTCAACCCAGGTAAGCCCTGAAGACTCATGCACTGCCAATGCAAAGGGAATAGGGGATACAGAGGGGCATAACAGGTTTGATATGCTGTGTTTGATTTTCACCAAACATAATGCTATGCATTATGTGCAAATATCTCTACTTTGGTCTCATCTGTCCAAAAAACATTGTCCCAGTTATTTTTTCAAATATAACTTTGGAAATCTAAGCTGTGCTACCATGTTCTTTGCAGAGAGAAGAAGCATTGTCCTGGAAAACCTTCCACACAAATCATACTCGTTCAGTCCTTTTCTAATTGTGCTGTCATGAACTTTAACCGTTAAGATGCTAACTGAGGCAAGGAGAGTTTGAAATGCTTTTTCTAAATTTTATTTTTTTAATAAATTCTCTGAGCATTGCATGTACCTTGGAGTTAATTTGCATGAACAATTTGTGTTATTCATGCAAATTAACCTGTTAGGGACCAAGTATATTATGTCTTGATACATACAACTTTAAATTAAAAGAAAGTATAGTTTTTTCACAAAGCTATATGCAAATGTCTCCCACTGTCTTTATCACACACTAGCAGGAGGGCAGCTTCAAACAAAGCACTTTCACTTGTTGTTGTTGTTGTAGTTCTAGGTCCCTACTGTGGTAATGTCTTCTCTGCTAAAGCATCGCTTATGTGTCGATAAAAACCTCAACATGAGTTTTTTAGACATACCTCTTCATTGATGTACCAGTACAGGCAGTTGTCTTTCAGAACAAACCAGTACTTCTTCCATTTTTGAGAAAAGTAACCCTTTGCATCTCTCTTTCTCCACAGCCAACCCTCGCAGTCTCCTCTGCCCAGCGCCTTGCAGGAAACACGCCTCCGACTCAGCGAGGCCAAACTTCGCCCTGGAACAACATGGAGGAAATGTGAAGGCAGCGGAATTCACGGACAGAAAATTATCTCAAAACTAGAAGAAAACACAAACTCAAAGAAGGAAAATGTGTCATTCAAAGGGTAGCACTAATGCTGCTTGTAAGTTCTCACTTCAGTGTGAATAAAATCTTTCACAAAATGTCACATCCTAATGTAGCAATGATTCTTGGCAATGCCTCAGTCTCTGGACTTGACAGAATGCTGCTGCACTGCAGTAAGGTAAGAGGTGTTTAATAAAAACTGCCTTTTCCTTCTGGCATAAAAGCCCTGTAACATTTTTCTCGGTAGGCTCCTCATTAAAGATTACCGGGGAAACTTGGCTCTCAGTCGAGGGCCATGGAGAACCTTGCATTGTACTGGATGAAAAGTCTTTTAACATGGTTACAATACTCCATTTACATCTGTGGCAGTGTAGGTCTATAGGAAACAGGATTCTTACACAGTGCATGACATGAAAAACTACACTTCAACCACGCATTGTGAAAAGGTTTTGAGTCTGGAGATAATTAATAAGCTTTAGAACACCCCCACCCCACCCGACACACACACACTCACACACACACACACACACACACACACACACACACACACACACACGGAGACACACACACACACACACACACACACACCTTACATCCTCAAAATGCACAAAAGTGCTCTCGAATAATGATTATTCTTCATTTTCTGTGCAGCAGCTCCAGGCTATAAACTGATACCATCACCAATTTAGCTTTAAAAGAGAACTACTCGTTATAGAAAATGAAGATTTTTTTTTCTCTGATCCTCAACGAAAAGAGTTACTAATATTTCATTACACATTTGATAAGAGTACCACTTGGAGCAGTGGAATTGTGAATAAATCATTATTATCACACTCATTTTGAAACTTTGCTTTAATTGTGGTAAACAAACAAAGCCGTTGACCAAACGTGCAGATGGAGCTAAAGCTTTCGCACAATTGCAGATGGTGAAACAAGCAAAAGGCCTCTGGAAAAAAACAAAAAACAATCCCTTTCAACATGTTAATCCTCGTTCGTGTGGTGGAAGGAAAAAAAAAAGGTTTGGTCAGATAGGGAAAAAAATACTGATGGCTGTGAGTAAAATTATGCAAAAAAAAAAAATCCTAATAAAGAATCAACTGAGTCATTTACGTAAATAAAACTAGAAAGGTAAGAACTGATGTTACAATAATCATTCTGCGATGATAAATGTTAATGATATAGAGAAATGATGGATTCGTGAATGTGTGCACACTGACTGAAAGCGAATTTGCCTGCAGTCCGGTCTGCAGCACGCTCATCAAAACATGCGAAATGGGAACAACGTGTTAAAATGCAAATACAGAGCTGTCTGCACAGACTGCATGAGTATGAAACGATTACAAGGTGAGAAAACTACCTCATAAGCAAATTATTACAATTTTTTTACATCGATTTTTTTGACTGTTTATTTCAACTGCTAAAACCATAAATCATGTTTTCTTTGGCTCAGCCCAAACTGTGAAATGCATGAAAAGCAATGAGTCTTTTCAATTATGCATTACCGTTAATGAATGATCACAAAAATGTGGAGAAATTGACTTTAATCTTGAGTATTACTGGAGCAATTTATCAGTTTATATAATAATGAATTTTTAAAGCTTGCCATTCATTAAAATCATTGATTATAGGAAAGCTTAGGAAACAGCTACAGTTCCCAACTTCTTAATTGTGGCCACTTGTTTATTTTAGCCTGAGTAACACAAAAGAGACTGAAACAATGAGCAGTTTTTAAAACTGACGATATATTTCAGACTAAGTTACCACACATATAAACATTCATTACATATTCACCATGTCTGTGTGTTTACCACAATGATGAAAAATGAAGGGGAACTCTTCATTTGGTTATAAGATCTACTTTCTTGTAGCTTCTTTGAGAGGGTAAAAAAAAAGGTTAATTATCAGGATATGGACAGTGCAGCTTGGTGCTAAAGATGAAGAAGGGGCAAAAGTTCTTTCCATTTAGTTGCTGATGAAAGGTAAAAGGTGTTTTCCTGATCAGATAAACATACAAACTGACTGTCTGTGAGCCATTTAAGGACAACGCAGCACTAGAACTTCAGTGGGTTAAATTTTGAACTTCATTCACTTTCATAAGAAGAAAAACAGCCTAGACAAAGGGGCTGGTTTGATCCATTGGTATTGTTTCTATAATAATGTTATATGGGTAAGTACCTAAACTACTTGGGATACTAACCCTTACTACTGACAGCAGTTTTTTTAGCTGTTGTTTTAAAGTAAAACTAGAGCTTGTTGATTCATATTGTACACTCTAGACAAAAGATGCCTGCAAAAAGTTAATTGAACCTCTAATGGCCAGCTGGTTGTCTGTGTTTCCCCTTGATTTAAATCAGTGTGTTTCACATTAAGCTTTCAAGCAGATCATTCACAAATTAGAGAGCCGTAAATAAAAGTTTTCCAAAAGTTCCTAAGGTCACAGAACAATTAAAACAAAGAGAAGAAATCGCCAAAAATTATCCAAGCAGCTAAATCACAGAAGTCTGGATTTCTACACAGAATTCAAGGTAAGACCAGTTTATTTATCCAACATCACATTAAAAGTAATCCTGAAAACGTCAACAGCTCTTTAACATACTAAAACATTTTAACCCTTGAAAGCTGCCATTACTTTTCACATGCACTTAAACTCATCATTCCCAAAATAATTTCTAGTCGGTCAGAGATTAGAAAACATGCAGTTCCACTTTTGTTTCCAGTTTCTAGTTGTGTATGTGATGCTGTACTACACAACTTTAGAGTTGTGGAATGTATACGCAAGGGCAGCAGATGTGCATGAGCTGGTAATTATGGATCGTGTTTACACACGTAAATATGAAATTAACTTAAATGTTCATCCATATGCTGGCCTCTAACACCAGAAAATTAAGACTCTACTACAGATCCTCTTCTTCTGCGGAGCAGATGCACCAGTGATTTTGCCCCACTCCTCCTCAGCTATGTGACTGCCTTCATTTTCACGACGACATTTTCATTTCAGTTACATGAGAGTTATAGTTTCATATTTTTGAATTTTATTTGGAGTTTTTGTTTTCGGTTCAGTTTTGTTTCAGCTGTTTCCAGAGTGGGGTTTTTCTCATTTCAGTGTTAGGTTTAAAGTGTTTAATTAGACTAAATTAGAGAGAAAAACTTTTCAGGGGTTCAGAACAGTTGTTACAATACAAGCACACCTTTTTTGATGACAGTTGACTCACAGTCATGTAGTACAAGTAAACATCTGTTCCAAAGCTTAGTTAACAAAAGGTTGTGATGACAAATTTGACCAAACTAAAAAATATAAAAAGTGAAGGGCATTTTTTATATAAACTGAGTTTTTCCGAGTTAGTTTTGTGAGTGCACAGTATCATTTCAGTTCAGATCAGTATCAAAGTGTTACTATGACTGCTGGCTTTGTGAAGCAGCAGCTGCTCTCACATTCTTCCTGCCTCCATTAGTAAATGAGTGAAAAACCACAACTGGCAGCATCTGTTCACACCTAACAGGTGGCTTTCCTGCTTACCTTTATTCTTCTTCCTGTTCTTTGACTGCAGAGAGGAGGAGGAGGAGGACTGTTGGTATGTCTGAGAGAGGTTGGAAAGAAGAGGAAGAAGAGAGGGAGGGAGAGGCAGGCTGTCAGGATGAATCAGTGCCCTTTGTTTGCTGCAATGAATTCTGGGATATAAAAGATGACAGATCTTAGGGAGAGCAGGAGCGATGAGATGAGCAAAGGGGAGCTGAATCTTTCTCCCCGTTCTCTCATTATCTCTTCCTCACACACACACACACATATGAGGGGATGGAAAAGTGAACCTCACGGAGGACATTAGCGACTTTCACACCTCTAAACATAGAACAGAAGGACAGGAGGGAGGTTCGGGTGACACAATAGGACGTCCAGGTGATGGAGGAAGTTTGTGTGTGTGTGTAGGTGTGTGTGTGTGTGTGTGTGTGTGTGTGTGTGTGTGTGTGTGTGTGTGAAGAAGCTCAGGGGAGCTGTGAGATTAAGCAGAAACTTCAGTAAGCAAAACATGAAGGACAAACATCCAAAACAAGGGAATGTGAAGTCTGGCAGTGAACCCTGACATGCCCACTTACTTGGTGTGTTTAAAATTTAGAATGAATTATCTAGTTTATGCTTTTCAAAAGAGGACAGATGTAAATCTATCAGGGGATTACTGCGATATATGAAAATGTGATAATTCAAGTTATGCAATTTTCTTAGTGGATAACAGTTACATCTTAAAGAAGAACTGTTCATGATTCCATGTTTGTCTAAAGCAGAAGAAATAGAAAAAGTTCAGATTGATTTTTTTATAAAACAGTGGCAATGATATATGTGGAGTCTATGCTAATGTTTAGTCAGCATCATAGACAGTGCCAAAGGCCGATGTAGCTTCTGTGACTGAAAAGCGAAACATAAAAAGTGACGCCGACGGGGAAATGCCTTAAGCTTGCTTTGTTTTTAATAAAAACTGGGGAAACTAGATGTGATTGTAAAAAAACTTCGAGTCTCACAGGATTTTATGGGAAAATGTATCACCGACTGGACCTTACGTTCCACGTGACTCATTTCAGGAAATACTGAATAAAACATTAGGTCCATTTTTTAAATTTTGGCCATTCTAAGGTTTGCATTATACATTGCGGACACAGACGTGCACATCTGGAGAACTGACGGCCGAGCAGTCTTTCCTGTTATACTTCTTTGAAGTCCCCCACCTGGGTCACATGCGTGGTTAGTGCATTGTAATGTAATGTAAACTCTCTGTGGAAAAGTTCTTGCAGTCCACATGAAACCTCACGCTCAGTGTCTGATGACAAAATGAAAGTCACATGGAAAAAAGTCACAGATCTATGAATGCGTAAAGTATAATACCATCTTAAATGTCAGAAAGGAGAATTATCTGGGGCTAACAGCTTGTTATTGACAGCTCATTAGCCAATGAGCATGCAGTCGGATTAACAGTCAAATTCACACCTTTCTCATTGCAGAAAGGCTTCAGCAAAAACGCTCATCTCGACACTTCATAACAGAACTAAACCAGTGGATGATGTCATAATAGATATGTCCATCACTTATAATGTCTAGGGTCAGTGCCTAGCTGAGTAATAATTTGATAAGAGTAATGTCGGCCTTGAAATGACTTGAAAGAGTAAGCCAAACTAAATATAACATCTTGTGTTCAGATCTGACTGAGTAATGACTCTGTGGAGAACTGAGTGTATTTGATGCCTCACGCAGCATCCTTGATCCAAAACAACAAACTCTGACCAGCACATTTCTCATGTGACCTCTCTCTACCGGTCAGATGGGGCAACAGACCAGCTCTGATGTCACGATATTACACATGTCAGAGCCTGGAGCTCAGCCACTCACAGCCCAACACTCAGCAGGACAAATTACATGGGCCCGCCCACTCCCACTGACACGCCATCTGCCATTGCAGCGCCCATGCACACTGTAAACACACACTCGAGCACGGGCATGCAAACACTTTTAATTTTCAAAGAGATGCTGACAAGATGTATAAGGTCACCGCCGGCCAAAATGACTGGCCTGGCAGGCTGAGACGGACAGGCAGGGCAGGCGGATGTCATGGAAGTGACAGGGGGTAATAACGAGTCAGCA
The DNA here is from genome assembly GCF_001858045.2 of Oreochromis niloticus. Classification (NCBI taxonomy): domain Eukaryota; kingdom Metazoa; phylum Chordata; class Actinopteri; order Cichliformes; family Cichlidae; genus Oreochromis; species Oreochromis niloticus. Next base: position 11,623,995 of record NC_031974.2, read on the forward strand.
TTCGCTCACATCACACTTCACTGCGGCACTTTTTCATCATGGCTAAAAGCTATTTGCTTTCTCTCAAATCTCTGAGTCCTGACTGTTAGATTAGTATCAAAACAGATCAGAGGAAGTCAGAGGAGTCTCCTGATTGAATGAGTAGTTCAGATCCACAATATGAAGCTATATTTTGCATCTGGAGTTTAAATTAACAGCTTATTTAAACACAACAGTACTCTTTTTATGTCAATTTCAGTGAGATGTTTCACTTCAAAAGCTTGTTGGGGCACTTTTTCCCTCTACACTTCCTGGACATCATCGCTATCAACCACATATTCTGTTTGTTATCCTTTATTTTAAAGACTTTATCTTACATGGTTACTTTGGATGTTTTTCTATCTTGCCAAGAGCTGAACGAGTAGATCAATGCCACTTTCATATCTGTATAGTTAATAAGTTATTCTACCGTAACTAACTACCACCATGATTGTGACTGGTAATAAGGCTTCTGAAAAAAATTTAAATAAATAAATAACATGACTTAATAGTGTGGCAAGAGTATAACTGTATATCAAAGATGGACAAAGCTTCAACAACTGCCTGAAATGTGCATTTGTTCTTATGGCCAACAGAGGGGGCACCTTATTGAGTCTCATTGTCTAGAGGTCCCTGTAGCTCTCGTGATTTATGACCTCAGTAATCACCTTCCTAATGAGTATAGGTCTAGGTATATGGCCTCAAACACTAGCTTGAAGTCTTAATTAATATAACATAGTACAATGGTACACTGTGATCCTATTAGAGTAAATTATATGCAAAAGCAGGGCATGATTTGGTGTGTGGCTAACACTTGTTTCTCAGTCAGATCCACCTCAAGAAACCACAATGAAGCATTCAAACAAGTCCAAGCCAACAGGTAAGATTAATGTGGCTAGGTGGCACCTTAGATATTGAGGTTTTGCAGTCATATGACCACTAACCATGTGACAGTAACTTTGTTTTGATCATCTGTCCACCACCAGGTGCGAGCGAAAAATGTGTATTACCTGACAGGCTGGTGAGCCATTGCTGTAGTTTGATGGTAATCACTAGCAATCAACTACAAAAGCCCCAGTCACACAGGCTTACAGACCAGGCAAGAGACCCCCTGGCAACCACTGGTTGCTAGGGAAAAAGTATGTAATATGTTGTACAAAGCAAGTTTCTGATGCAGCAAAATCTTTGTGACTGATTACACCAAGCGGCACAAGCAGCTTCCAGCAACTATTTGCCAACCAGTCGGGGAATGAATATTTTTCAAGGTTGTATCACATCTAATGTGGGCGACAACTCTTGAGCAACGTGAGCATGACATGATGAACCTCTTTACAGTATATGTTTAATAGTTAGCCTAACCACTATAACAGTAGTTTGTCAGTGAGTAATGATCACACTTAAGATCATAAAGGAAATAAAACTGGGTTTTTTAATATTTATCATGGTGAGTTCACGATTTATCATGATGCATGCTCTTTTCACCTATAACTAAAAAAAAACATGTTATACAGCATGTTTTATGCTCAATGTGTATACAAATTCAAAAGTAAGAAAATGTATAGTTATAAAAAGTTGTGCGTAGATGTTTTTGCTTTCAGAACAAGGTAGTCTAGCCATTCGTGGTCTTCAATACAAGAGTGGCATTGATTTCCCCATTTGGCACACAAAAAACACTTATTTGAATTTCCAGAGTGATTTATAGAGGACATAAAACATGAAACAGTGAAAGTGGACAGTATGTCTTTGGTTTCTTAACATAAACTAATTGTTAAAGCCAGGGGAGGTTTTTTCCAAAGGTGATCGCCTCAAACTGCTTTTCAGTTTTAGTGGTCTTATTTTCCTCTGGGTTGTCAATTCTGTCACTAGTTAGCTAACATAAACTAATGTAAGTCTATTAGCCACAACCGACCAACCAAATGATGTCACATTCTGTACTGACAGAAGATGATGTTAAACTGGTTTTTCAAACTTGAACTTAAAGCACTTATTTCTTAAATCCAGCTTCACAGACAGAGTTACATCAATGTCAGTTGTGGATTTCATATTTCATGTCTTCTTTAAAGTTGTCATTGTGGATTGAAACAACCCACAAATAAAAGTTCCGTATTTAAGAGTCAGCAGTGATAAAGAGAATGAAAGAGCAACGAATAAAAGAAAGACAAAAACATGTAAAAGAAATAAACGGACAAAAAGAGGAAGGAAGAAGCAAATAAATTTTTAAAAAGTCCATCCCTTACATGATAAATGGAGGCTGGGTCCCTGGGAGGCGACTCTCTCTGATTTGTCTGAAGGACATAATGGGAGGGGCTTTGACTGTGGTGGCTCCGCCTCTTGGCACGTTTGGCCGTATCATTGGACCGTTTGCCTGGACGAGCTGTGTGGGAGGAGTAGTCTTCACCGCTGGTCCGTTCGTCTCCGCCGGACAGTCCCACATAACGCATAAGCGAGGCTTCTGTGAGACACAGTTACACCGGCCAATCAAAGCTCCGCCCACATTTGACTGATTTTGATCTCCTGCTCATGCTTTTTCTAGTCTGTCTTCATCAATACTTCCTATGATGTCATGAGGGTTTCTGGGTTAATTAGAGACTAAATTTAAAAATATATAAATAAAAGGCTGCAGTAAAAATGTCCTGTTATTCAAATTCATCAAAATTAGGGCAGTAGACTTTAAGAGCTGTCAATAGAAAGATTTTAAAAAAGGAAAACTTTTTAAAGCTTTTGACTTTTATTTACAGAATCCATACTTACTTCATCAGCTATTTTGAAAATATCTAAGCAGTGCAAAAATTCCACACATAATCTTTTTTTTTTTGCCCCGTAGTCTCGGCATCCCTCGAGGTTAATTAGTTTTGTTTAACCCAGACTGCAGTGAAAAATTCTGCATTGTGTTTTCTCACCAGATAAACAGACTACTTAATTTGTGAAATAAAGCAAAACCATGCAGCAAATCAGCTCTGGGGATTTGGTCATTTATAACCAGGACTAACAGATTAAGGTCAAGAAAAGATCACGGTCACTGTTGAATAAAACCATCCTATTAGCTGCAATGCAGTTATGTAAAAAGCCAACAAGAAGACCAAAGTCAGCACATACGGGAAGGACAAACTGTTAGAAAATCCCTTCAGGCAGCTTCAGTTGATAAAGACGTTTATTCCAAACCTGCACAAATTTACTTTGGTGAAGGTGTGATGAGGAGTTTTTGTGTTTTCATGTGAGAATTCAGAGACACACATCCTGCAGCCATTTTCACACGCTGCCACTAAGCGGTGTGCCCACAAAGGAAGTGAGGAAGAGAAGTGTTACCCAGCATTGAAAGGGGCACACCAATTAATCGCACAAAGACTCCACGGCTGTTACATTTCAAGTCAAATGACTGTGCATTCAAAAATCTGCACAAATAACGCAGACTTCACTTATATTTGTGCCATTTTTCACAATACAAACTGCAGTTTCCAGTTTCCTTCAGTTTGGGAGCATCATTTTTTATTTCCTTTGTCAAATATTGCACTGCTCTCCCACATAATTCACAAGGTCTGTGCACGCATGTGGATTTCCTCTGATCTTGTTCCAAACTGCACCTCTGCACTCAGAGGTTCTGTTGCTTGGACTCATTTCCTGTGTGATAGCAATCCTCTCTGCTCCCAGGATTCTTCAGTTTGCTTGTGGAACTTCAGCTTTCTGATATTTGTGCAACAGGTTATGACCCAAGTGGGTACAAGTCCCCGGGCAGTGATAAGCACTCAATCACTGGTTTGATTCCCTAGCTGAACTGCACGTCATTTCATGTAGCACTGGTGTAGGAGCAGTGGATACATTGGATTAAAGGGAGAGTACTTGTCCATGAGTGATGTTTCAAGTACAGTGAAAGTACTTACTTGATTATTCTGCACCTCAAAAAAATACATTTTTAAGGATGCAGAGCTAATCTCTATTGTGCATACACACCATTTCAGCTCTGCTCTAAGGTGAGGTGTAGCCAGTTTCACTGGTTATAATAGAAGCATAGTTTTGCAACATCTGCTCCACAACCAGTTTCCATGATTATTATTATTTTTATGTGTTAACTGTTAGCACAGGGTAGGTTTAAAAAAAAAAAAACATCCCTAATTATCAGACAAATATGTTAATCACAATAACCCTAGTAACACTGTTTCTAGGAATAAACAATGCATTTATTAATATATTTTGAGATTTGCTATGGAGACATGGCACTCAAAGAATCCAGAGTAGAAATATATGAGCAAAAATAGAAAGAATCCTGCCCCTGCTCCCAAACAACCAATCAACAACCAAACCACAGAACATTAGAACCAATCGTCGTGTTGGACTGGCACATGTGCACACGGATATTTGATGACATTATCGGCTGCACCGTGGTGAACTTATTTTGAACCAAAGTCATCAAAGTTTTGAAATGATGTTTTAAGTTTTTGAGTTTATTTTGTATTTATAATTCCTTTTTGCTGCTTTTTGGGGGATGTTTCAGTTCAAGTTTTTATAGTTAGTATGGAGTTTAGTCCTTTTTATGTTTCTAAGTTTAGTTGTACTTCTGGTTCATGTTTTCTTGTCTCAGTCTCATCCCCCGTGTTCCCTCTGAGAGTCCGTCATGTCCTCTGTGTATGTTCCTCAGTCATGTCCATGTCTCCCTCCGTGTCTTGTCTCCCTTTTCTGTTCCCATGTTCCCCGCCTTGTTTTTTACTCCTTGTCTCCCTCGTCAGTCGTGTGCATCCATGTGTTTTCTCCCCAAACCATCATGGCTCTGTGTCCCTCACTCATTTGTCCTCTCCATCTCCTCAGTCTGTCTGGTTCCCAAGTCTGTCCTCCCCCCGGTCCCAGTGTCAAATCTGTGAGTCCTAGTCTGTGTTTTACCGTGTTTCCTAGCATGTTAATTTTTTTTCCTTCAGCCTAAATAAAAGGCCCATGTTCTGTTAAATCCATTCTCCTCTTGGTTTGTCTGCATTTGGGTCCACACCGTGCACTGGCCACCGGCGGTAACAGGTCGAGGACTTTTTTCTTTTGTTTGAAATGATTCCTCTTTTATCGTTTCAAGATTGAACATTTAGCATTTTTGCAAATACATGTCCAGATGTAATAACAAAACATGGTAAGAAGTATGTTGAAGTTACAAGAAAATATCACAGGTCACTTTGGATCGAGGGATTCAGCTCCTGCATGGTGAGGATGCTAACATTTAGTCTGGGCTAGTTTTGTAGACTGAGGTTTATTTTGCTTCTAACAGAATTAGGGAGAAAAAATATTAGGGAGTTCTGATCATGCACTAGTGTTCAGCTCTTTGAACACAAAAGGAGGACTGTGGGGATTTAGCCATAACAAAACATCTGCAATAATACTAGTATAATTTTTTTTATATAACACATTTCTTTCATGTTGTTACTGTGTGCTGATGATGGCACACAATAAGATAGGTAGCATCTACAAATCACTGGAAACTGCGAAACAAAAAGTTTTTTTAATTGAATTTATATAACCAACACGCTACCAATTCAGCATTGTAAAGTTTTGCTTGTGTGACTGATGAAGTAAAATTCCTCGGCTCCAAAATACTGTTTCTTATGAGTTCATCTGTACAGCTGTTGAGTTTATTCCTGCTTTGCTCTGAATTTTTTGACATCTTTTTTTGTGTAACTTCTCTCCACTTCTCCACCTGAACTCTGGAGGAAACTCGGGTTTCCTCTACCTCTCTCTTCCCTTTTCTGCGGTTCCCACTCTCCTGTCCTCCCTTGGTTGCTAGGCAGCGGCCAGAGAAAAGTGAGACACTGAGAAGAGCTGCTGTCAGCGTCACCATGGCAACTGTGTGAGTGATTCAGGTGGAGGTCAGGGAGAATAGGCTTTTTTTCAGTTTCTACCTCCACCCCTCAGTTCCTCTTTTCCTCTCTTTCTATTCTTCCTCCTTTCACGGCTTCCTTTCATTTTCTCTCCCTTTGTGCAGACTGTCTACCTTTTTTCTCCCCCTCCTACTTCTTTCCTTATCACCCCCCCCCTTATTCCTCTGTGATGCTAATCACAGGGAGAATTAGCAAAAAGGGATAGAGGCACATTGATCTGCACACACACGTTGATCTCTTTATAATTCATAGAGACAGGAGCGCTTAACAAATATCTAACAGGCTCTTCAGGAGACACATATGCACTCCACACGCCGGCACTCACCTCTGCGGCTTTCTCTGTTAAGCTTGGCTGGGTCTTCATAATCACCCACCCAGTTACACTCCACAGGCATGGAGATGGGCCTCAGCCTGCCTACAAGTGCACACACACACAATCACAAGTTTAATAGTAGCAAAGCAGATGGGTTGATCAATAAAAACTTATGGTCCTCAACCAAAAATTTGAAACTGTTGTGCGAATTTTCACACTTTCCAATAAACATTAGGCAAAATGTTGATACACTTATAATAATAATAAATTAATAATTAAAGGACAAGATGAAGAGTTGTACTGAGCTGATATTTAACGATGAATAAGGGGTTTTAACAACATTGAAGCAGCCACAGTAATTGCAGGATTCTTGTATTTCGCCGGCGTTGTAACAACCAATCACTCTATGCTGGGCCTGCGGGTGGATTCATACTCACATAATGATTTTTATTTTTTCTAAAGCGGCTCAATTCTGCAGCATGAGATTGAACTCGGTTCCCTCGCGCTTTGTTTCTCCCTCTCACACAAACACTCAATCATGATAAGAGCGAACCGTATGTGGGCGTGGTGCAGTACACGGGCTCCTCCTCTTCTCGCCGGCGAGACTCTTGATCCAGGAAGGAGTTCGGTGACTCAGAGCGCTTAGCAGCGCTGACGCCACCATGGTTACGAGATGCTTCATCACCAGACAAGGCTCCTGTCTCATCTCTATAGCAACAGCAGAGGCAGATTTTTAACAAATGTACGTCAATGTCAGAGCTCATCTTTGCTGTCACCTGTTCCACTGCTTTATCCCGCTTTTATTTTCAGCTGTTTAAAAGACACAGGTTAACTACCTGGGTGCATATGGCTCAGCAGGTGGAGGGGGGATGTAAAGGTCCTGGAGGGCGGAGTTCTTGGTGGGTGTGCCTGAAGGCGTGGCTGAACTGCTGCCTGGGCTTCTGGTCGGCTGCAAAAAGTGGAAGTAGGGTTTTTCCTTTTTTCTGGAATCTAAAAACCTTTTGCTTCAAGTTCAACTTCTGACATAAAAAATATGCATTCATAAATATAATGCTAATGTTGAATGGTTTGACAACTTTGAGAAATTGAACCCAAGAAACATAACGCACCCATGACATAATACAGTAATGAAGCCATTGTAATTGTCTTTAAATAATCCCTTTTAAGCTCAAGTTACAGCTGAAAACTAGTATAGCTTTAAATAAAATTAGAAAATTTGAACAAATCTCCTAATGGAAGAGATGAGGCTGAAAACCAGAATGGAATGGTCCTGATCTCCAGGCCCTCGAGAGGAACTGGATTACAAACAGACTCTGAAGTGAAAATCACTGCATGAGCTCATTAACACTTGTGAATTCATAGTTCATTAGCGCACACTGCCTTGCTGTGAAGGCCCCATTAATGCTGAACAACATAGGCAGGCTTTAGGGAAACGCATAGAGCCATCAGTCCTGTTCGTTATTTATTTATATGCCAGAAAAGGGCTTGTTTATTACAACAAGCCACTGCTAAACCCCCTTTTGTATGTATTTTCATGGCTAGTGTGGCTAGGTAAAGAATAATCCCTACATTATCCTTTTGATTCCTGGGCTCAAGCAATGATTACCTTGGGAAATTTACAATTCAAAAGTATTTATTTATTAAAAGTACTATTTGTATAACTATTATTGTTTGGCCAAATGAGCAGAAAGTCCACCACGATCAGAGGATAAGACAAGTTGAACAGGTGGATTCAGGTATTTTGTAATCAAGAGTAAAAATACTGTAAAAATAGTAAAGGTACTGAACTCTGATTAAAGTCTTCCTCTCATTTTTTTGAGCAGTGTAGTCTTTATGTTTCATTTTTTATTTGTCTGACTTAATACAAACGTTAACACATTGACTGCAAACAGCGTACCAACTATGACACCACCCACTGGTGCGCCTGCTCTAAAGAAAGACTTGCTTTATCCATCTTCTTGACACTAACGGGACTCATAATTTAGAAAATGAACATTCTGGTATTTAATATAACTAGAAACTGGGGATTAACACTATAAATTTATCAGGAAGGTGTTTGTCGAGATTGTGAATCATTTTAATTAATTTATTTGTAAAGTGCCAAATCACAACAGCAATCACCTCAAGACGCTTCATATAATAAAGTAAAGACCCTACAATGATACAGAAAAAAGCCTAAAAATCAAGTGTGCTAATTTGTCTTTCCATCGACATCGAAAGAATGCAGCCTTGGTGCTTCAGTTTGGGAGCAGCATCCATATTTTCTATACAGTCTATGTATAAAACACAGACTTGATCTGTTAGTCTTTGCATTTAAAAATAAATTATCTCTTATGCTTTAGGAAAATATTATCACTGGTTGGGGGAAATGGCAGTTATGGAGGCATGTTTACTGAAATAGGATAGATGGATGTAGATCTAGTTCAGGTTTGGGAATGTGAGCTTATTGATCAGTTGTGAACTATGAGCTACTTCATTTTATTCTGTGAGAACTAAACTTTGAGCTAGCTCGTGTGAACTTGCACGTCACTGACGTTTGTTAGGTTTGGTACTGGAATTGGCCTGCGCAGAGCTTCATTGGGGGGTAATCGGGGACAGGAATCGACCTGCATATTTCTTCAACTATTGTGAAAACTCCATAAGCTTCCATTAAGACTGAAAGAGATATTGCAAGGAGGGACTACTTACCATTTAGGACAAAATAAAACAAAATCAATATCCCTTCCTATAAGTGGAAAGTGAGCACAGTGGCAGCTCAGTGTAGTTATTATCTTTTTTTTAACCTCCATATAAAGTGATCATTGTGTCCCCAGGGCTTAGAGCGTACTGTGTTATAATATCCAATTGTAACTATAGCCAAACTACAAAAATAAGAACAAAGTTGTGTTCTTCTCCTTTGTGTTTTCCCCCCTTTGTCTAGATAATCAGTGATAATTATAGTGCCGAGATTTGGGAACGTGGCCTGAGGGCACCATCAGTTTTCGTTTCCCTTTCAGTCCAGTGTGTTTCAGCTGGCAAACAAAACCATGCTGAGCCACTGCTCCCTGACCTAATTACACGCTTTAGCTCCAGTCGTTCGGGAGAGGGAATGCTGTGGGGAATTATGTGGGCCAGTACAGTGCTTTAATAAAGTCTATAAAAGGTAGAGCTAGTCCCACCTGCAAAGCCAGGGGTTTCCAGCGCATGTTCTTCAGCAGCGCAGGGGCAGAGCTGAGCGTGCTCTGTGGACGCTTCTTCAGGGTCAGGGACACGACGCCTTTATCGGCCCGCAGCGAGCCGACCAGGTTACGCAACTGCCAGCCCACCTGTGAACGAGAGAGGACGGAGAATTAGAGAGTAAAGTGATCTGCAGAAAAACTAGAAATCCTCTATATACAGAACAAAACAATCACACCCTTATTTATACAGTAAGTAGCCTTTATGTGCAGCCTGAAGTTTGAATTCTGTCCACGTCGTGATTGGATCTCTCTTGTTGAGCCTTCTGTGCAAGGCAAGTGGGTGTGGAGGTGGAAAGTCTATCTATAGAGCTTTCATGTGATGTAACCTGCCCTCAATTTGAAAACAAATACATGTTATCACAAATCGTTTTTTTGTTTTGTTTTTTTATTTGTATTTACCAGCTATATTTACAAACCCACACTTTGTTTGAACAGAAACACACAAAGGTAAACAAAAGTAAACACGGCAACAGGAATGTGGGCTAGTTTCCCCTCACTGCAGCTATTGAACCGTCCCGAGATCTGATCATAATGCAGGAGGAGTTGTAAAGGTTAGAGGATCTGATTACACTAATTGGAATGCATGCTGCTTGCATTTGCACCTGCTATGCGAAGGACACGGTCCACAGTACAAATGTAAGGAGTGCCACTAAATCACCAAACACAAAGCAGGAACTTGGTTTAAGTAGCTAAAGAAATAAATTGCTGCTTATACTGGTAATTTTTTCAATCATTAGATAGAAAATTAATCTTCATTTGACTCTTTTCTGACGACACTGAACAAGTTATCAGTAGCAAGTAGGAATGACGCAACATGGCAATTATTTTTTCAAATAATTTAAACCCTCGTTTTAGCACTCAACAACCTGTCTATCTTTTGAACTCCTGAGATGCTTAGTTCATATTCAGCAGCTGGCAGCTAACTTAATCTGTCTGATGTTTGTTGCCAAGCGATAGGGTATATCTATTTGAGGTTTTTTTCTTGGTCCTTACCAAAACAGCAAATTTTTGTGAGAACCAAAAACTGAGGTGAAAAATGCAAGAATTCTATATATCTCATTCAGAGCTGATCATCTGACCATCAGCTGTTAATGGTCAGGTGGTGGTCAGAGGGCCCGGTGGCGCCAGTGTCCGGCAGCCTCGCCTCTGTCAGTGCGCCCCAGGGTGGCTGTGGCTACAATGTAGCTTGCCATCACCAGTGTGTGAATGGGTGTGTGAATGAGTGGATGACAGGTTGTGTAAAGCGCTTTGGGGTCCTTAGGGACTAGAAAGCGCTATACAAATACAGGCCATTTACCATTTAATTTCTCATTACAGGTGAGCTTTTTGATTTTTTTTATTACAACATGCTTTATCAGCCCTTTTTCATAGCAACGCGCTGATGTCTGACCTTTGACCTATAACCTGACCTATGTTAAGCCAAGCTATGTACTCATGTCCCCCAAGGCCTAGTATATTGTTGTGAAGTTTGAAGGCGATCCCGCTTTTGTTAGTTTTCTTAAAATTTATTTCAAAGGATGAAACTTTTCTCAAAATTTTTAGCATTTAATCTTTTAATTTTTTTGCAATCATCTTAAAATTATATTAACTAGAAAACTACTTGCGCAAAATCTTTTTTACGGTCAAATTAGCAACAGATATAATGTCAATTCTGTCATACGGCATCATTCGCGAGAGTGAGAATGAGAAGCATAAATAAGCCATAACACACAGACAATACAGAAGGAGGTGAAAACAGGGAAACACTGGGGAGACTAGAATTTCAATAAAATCAAAACAGCACCCAAAATGTAATAATATCATAAGAACCAAAAGTTAGCATGACATCACAAAAAGCCCAATTGTATCATAGTGTTAAATGAGTTTTTGTAGATACAAAGAATCAAATAAGATTCAATGGTTTACTGAGTAAACACAAAAAACTGGGTATCCAGTAAGAGCACACACCCATAAATACACCAAAAAAAACTCACCACGGTCTGATGATTGACTTGAATGACTTCATCTCCTGCATGGATCTTCTTACAGCGGTCAGCCGGAGACTACAGAGGCACAGGAGCCAGAGAAAGAGAAGGCAAACAGACGACTATGAATTGATCTATCGATCCATGGGCACTGCTGAGGGGAAGTTTCTCAACAAACCCTTCTTAAATAAGCTGCAATAAAGCAACAAGGGAAAGTCTTCCAGAGTCATTGATATGGAATCAGTTATGATGTTATAAACACAAATTTCAAATTTGCAGATATTCTGACCAATAACTGGTGTTCTAGGGGAAGTCTGCAGTTCACTATGTCAATTTGTGAAAAGTGGGATATTAATAAACCTCTCACCCCTTCTGTAGTTCCTGTGATAACATGGAGTCCATCGTAGGTTGACTTTATGTACATTCCCTAATTGACAAAGGAATGGAGAAAAAATGCATGTGCTCTATGATACTAGTAAAAATTTGGACATACACACTGATTTATGAGTTGTAACATTAAAAACAGCTCTCACAGAAACAGAAAGTTTATTCTGGTTTTGTCCTGCGAAAAAAAAAAAAAAAATCAAGCATCTGAGCCCAAACCAGATGGGAAGGTGTGTCGCAGCAGGATGCCGTGGTAGCCATGGTGGATAAGAGCGTGTCCTTGAATTCTGAATTAATCTCCAACGGCGTTGCCAGCAAAGCTCCCCACACATCTTCACTGCTACACCTCCATGCATCACAGTGGAAAACCAAATGCAGATATTCTCCCTTTATGTACCTCAAAAATATGAGACTATACTCCAGATTTCCACTGATATTATGTCCGTTCTTTGTGTTTCCAGACCCAAGCAGGAACACATAATGCACACCCACAGTATCTGTCTCTGCTTTCTTGCTGGGAATATGATGCAAAGATATATACTAGTAACTACACTTATGTTCCCCTCAGTTAGGGTTTCTTTCTAAGACTGAGATGTTTGAACCCGAGGAAGTATTGATGTGGGCAGTAATAAGGTGCCATTAACTAGCGATTTCTGAGGCTGGTAACTCTGAAGAACTTCCCCTCTGGGTCTTTCTTTCCTGGAGTGGTGCCAGTTGGATCATATTGTTTAACAGTTTTTGTGACTTGAAACTTGCACTTCAAACTTCAACTTCAGAAATTTCAAAACTTTCTGCACTTTATGTCTTAGAGTAAAGATTTTTACTCACTTTAGCAGGGCTTGTCACACAATGGATTAATACTGTAGTTGAATATGACAGCTATAATGTATACCAACAGTACGTCTTCAGACAGTAAATTATGATCTCATAAAGAAACAGAAAGTTTCACCAGTTAACTTCTGACGAGGTCTACTTGTGAAGTGAAAACTGTTCCAGGTAAAGGACTCATTAGGCTGGTTAAGATATTATCAATAATCTAAATTAAATTGGATTTATAGTTTGGTGATTTCTGTTATGTTCTACTCTGTATGAAAATGTTGAAATAGAATAAACCAAGGACAAAGCCAAAAGCCAAAGCTCCCCCTTTGCTAGGCTACACTCCGCTTATTAGCCAACACACTGTGACCACTCACAGCTGAGACAAATCATTTTCTCCAAAGTGAACAGTTCAATTGTTAAACCTGAAAATAACAGGAAGGTGGAAAAGCACGTTGACTGATCGATCATTAACACTCATTGATCTGCCAAAGAATTACTGATATGACTAGAAAAATATGGTAACATATTTTCTACAACTAGCATGAGATAAGCTAACAAGTTTTGTCATGCTAGCTAAGCTAACTGCAAGTTTGTAGTTTTTCACTGACCGTCACAGTCATGTCCAACAGTTTTGGCAATTACAAAAATTGTTTTTTGTCACTTCAGTTTTTATGTAGATTATTTGTTCTATATTTTTCTATGATATAGTGCAGATCATATACATTCAGTTCAAAGTTTGTTAAAGACTTTTATTTGCAAATAAACTAAACACACACAAAGAGCCAGTATTTACAGATTGACTCTTCTTCATAACTGGCATACTGGATATTAGCTTCTGGACCAAATCTTGATTGATGGCGAGTTATTCCAGCCTGATCAGTGCCCCAAGTTGATCACACTTTTTGGACTTCAGCTTGTACGTTCACTTTTTAAGGACAAACTATAGATTTTTGATTGAATTAAGATCCATAAAAATTTCTAGTTGATCCAAAATGTTAATTTGATGATCTCCAAGGCACTTTGATGGAAAATGCACAGATCATTCCCAAATTGCCCCTGGATCGCTGGAATATGATCTTTAAGAATGTTTTCAGTATGGTCAATGGAAACATAGTTTGGAAACTGATGAAATGCTTAGGATTGTTCACTATATCATAGAAACATGTAAAAATATTGTAGCAAAAAATGAAAAACTCAGTGTTGTATACCAAGCAGGTGTTCTCAAAGTTTAGTTTCAACTGAATCCAAAAGCATAAAATAGCTTGTTTAATTATTGAACTAGAAATTACTCATTTGTGGCTCTTTACTCTCAAGTATGATGGAAGGTCTGTCATGCATGCAAGCATATGTGTTATATCAAACCAATTAATATTTTGAGTAGTTCATAGTAATTGCTTTTTTGTTTCAAAAATTTAACACAAAATCATGTTTTACAGTGTATGTTATTTCTACAAAAAAACAAAAAAGAAAACAATGCTTGTATTTCTTCTTTATCTGAGCCTACAAAGGCGGGATACAGTATGACTTAACACAATAAGATTCACACATTGCATGAATAAACAGAAGGGTGGATCTTGGACTGTTAAACCCAGACAAACAGAGTGATTACCAGGCCTTCAGAGGGCTTGATGTTGGTGAGGTGAACCAGCTCGAGGTGGGCCGACTGCGAAACCAGCGGGTCCGATGACACACACACAATGTGCTCGCACACCTCCGACAGAGTCTTACACTGCAGAAAAGCAGGATAAAACAGGGACAAACAGGGCTTTTATTTAGACAACAAAGAACAAGCCATGTCTTGTAGCTGTCAAAATTAGACTATATTTCTAAGAAACCTCTTAGCCTTGTGCCTCAGCAGCTTCTCCTGCTGTTGCTTTTTCTATTGTAACTTTACCCAGGAAAAGAAACAGGTGGATATTTTTGCAGATCTGCTCTAAACCAAGTGAGAATGATTTGTTTCATACGTATTTTCTTTTGCTATCTATTTATTTACATTATTTAGCTTATTTCCTTTTTGTTTTGTGAAAATTGGACAAAACTTTGAGCAAGGTAGGCACAAAAAGACCAAGAGCCATGTTGTCTTTGTTCATGGGCTTGCCTGCTTGCAGAAGATAAGTAAACCTTAAAAAAAAAGACATTTATTTTACCCCTGTGCAATACGTCCCTGCAGTGCTCCAGTGGCCTTCTGATTTTGAGTCTGATTAAGGTTTGATTTTGGGCAAAGAGCCACTACAAGGTTGGTTCACATTAATCACAAAGATAGCTTTGGCTTTACTTTCCAGATATCTGTGAAATAATTGTCTCCAACCAAATATAATGGGGATTATTTTGCTGGCCACGACACTGAAAAATTGCATCTTAACAAACTTTAAGAGCAACATTTTTTTCCTGGCAGACACAATGAGACTCCATTCAAAATGTTGTCAATAGTTTCAGACATGATTTCCCTAAAAAAAGAAAGTAGCTGGAAGAAAAAGTGCTGAGCGGATGTTTTGGATAATATCACGAACATTTATAAAAGAAACCACAGACGGTGAACTCTTGGTAGGCATCATATTATGGATTTTCACTCCCCAAGAATCTGCTCTGTAAAAAAAAGAGTGTCCATCTTATACTTTGTGTGTCAATGTGCTGAATTAATCTAACTGAGGGCAGCCATGCTGGCAGCAGAGTACTCTTGATTATGTCTAAATGGATCAGACTCATCGGTCTTCCTCACAGCAGACATGTCAATTTGTCATAACAGGGAAAGCCCGGGTGAAACTAATAGCATTAACAATGGCTCCGTTCCAGCAATTAGCGAAGCAGAGTTGGACAAATCAGAAGTGTGCTGTGAAAAGGGTCAATTAAACTTTAGCTGCCATCCAATCTTGGGACATGGTGATCTACAGTAATTGGGCTGCTTTGCAGATACTAAATGCTGCTAACGTTTTCAAATATAATTAATGTCATTTTTAAACATCTGAGCAAGGCAAACAAAATTTTATAAACCAAAGCCCAAGGTGGGACAAGTATACCCAACAGCAACTGCAAAGAAAGATGGAAGAAAGTAATTTTTAATCAAACTTTAACAGTAGGCGAATTACATGATTCTCATTGGCACTGATTCTTCAAGGTGCTGGAAACATTCTGCAGAGACTTGAATGTCCTCACAAAGATACACTACCATCACCAGTCTGAACCACTGATACAAGACAGACTGAATCCATGCTTTGATTATGTTCATGCCAAATTATGACCCTAACATTCGAATGCTGCAGCATAATCAAGACTCATCAGGTCAGGCAACATCTGTCGCCTATACTCTCATTTGTACTCAGTGAGCATACAGCTGGCTTTGGCTCAGGTGGTAGAATGGGTTGTTTGCCAATCAAAAGGTCGGTGGATTGATCCCGAACTTCTGCACTACATGGGAGGGATACTGAACCATGAGTTGGCCCCAATCCATCAAGGCGTGGTGTGTGTATAATAGCTTTATAGTAACTGCATAAATGAGCAGTATTAAATGTACCTAATATGTGTATGTGTGTTTAGAGTTTGAAAAGAAGATTGTTAACATCTAAATTCAAAAGACTCAGAAGGAATTTCTTAATTTCAGTCATATCATGATGAGAACTGACTGCAAATCTCTAATATTGTAGTTAAATTTAGTATCAACATCAAATCAATTGAGCTCATTCAGAGTATTAGATTCAGAAAGAGTAGATCATTTAAATTTTTCTAATTATGTGACTCCAAAGCTCACAGTATATTTACAGTTGGACTTGAGTCAGAACAGTGTTATTTTCATTCTGCCAGTGTCGTGTAAATGCAGCATTAAGGATGAAGCTGAAGCCAGGAGGCAGCTGGCAGCTTGACTGAACTAAAGCTCAACTAAGCCTTGTTCTTCCCATAAAAACACAACAAGCTGTACTTCTGAAACATACGAATCAACTTTAAATAACAAAACATCAAATTTCTTTAAGTTAAACATAAACAGGAGATTCTTCCATCACTTTTTTGTTACTATTTTAGTCACTTCCAGTCTTCAGTTTTACATTACATGTTGGGTAAAACAATATATTAAGATTCTTAAGATTCTTCATGGTAAGATTATTTAACATAGCATTGTGCAATAGCACAGGACCTGTTTGAGGCTTGGTTTTATTAACAAATTTAGAATTAGGTTTAAATGAGAGCAGGTACAAAGGTTAAGCACTTAGCTGTGATGGTCAAACTTTGGATAAAATGACTGAATATGAATTAATGTCAATAAATATCTTCACCAAAATATGTGTATGTGTGCCCCTCCCTCTACATACAGAGTGGAGCAGGCATCCGCCACTGCAGGAGAAATTCTGGCAATTGGCAAACATAACTATGTTCAGCTAAAGTAATGGGAACCACTAGTCCAACCATCCTCAGATTTAGCATTGCACCAATTCATGTCCTTAAAATAAAATATACCCAAAAAGTTTGAAGTAGATTGGAAAGACAGTTTTTGAAATGAGAGGAGGAACATACAAAGCGAAGTGCAAAGATTTAGGTGTTTTTAAATATGTTTTGGCGGTTGTCTTGATTCGTTCACAAGTTATGCTTCATTAACTAAATTAACTACTCTTATAGTATAGTAGTTGTCACTTAAAATGTATTTGTGTAGGAGCGCTTCCTGGAGTCAACACACGTGAACCTGATGGGGAAAAAAATTAAAATGACATGCACTGAACAAAACGAAATAACAGTCTCTGGAAGCCCCATCAGCCAGTTGAGGGCTGGATTCAAACTCGCACCAAGAATTTGAGTTGTTCAGGTGTGCTCTTGGTTTCATTGAGCGGTAGACGTATAAAAAAGAGGTTTGAAAATGGGAACTTTCTTTTAAACAGTAGGTTTAAATGAAATTTTAGCAATCAGAACCCAGACAAAGCTTTCCATGGCAATGGAGTTTTTTAGGTTAAACATGACCATTGTCATTAGACTAAAGGAGCTTTAACTTTAAAAGCCCCTTAATCACTACTTTAAGAGTAGTGCCTTAAATATGGGAAAAGGAACTTTGTTATGTAAGTATTCTGTGGCCAACAATCTCACAGGAGGTTACTGTGTCAGGTGATGTTGATTTGCTTTTGAACATTTTACAGAGATTCACTAGCAGTTTCCTACTGTTTCAAGTCTTTACACTTGGCTAAGCTGAGAGTCCAGGCTATAGCTCCATAAAAGAAAAAACAAGTGATGTTGTTGATTGTCTCTGGCAGGGAGTTTAAGCTTCTGTGTTTGTGTGTGTGTTTTATCAGCGGTTATGAGGGGGATGTGGAAAGAAAAAAGAACAGGATGCTGCCCATCAACACAAAGCAAATAAGCGACAGCTGGCCGAGGAAGCAGGACTCACCACATGAAGGATTTTGTTCTCCGTCTCAAACACCGTACAGTCCTACGGGACGAGAGAAATTTAATGTAGCGCAAGCAGTACATCCTGTCTTGCAAACACTCACCATCTCATGCTGCACACGCTGCTATACTACCTCCGTATACCGTCTAGGCCTCACATTACTGTACCCCTACCCCTGACAGATAAAAACACGCCCACACAAACAGACACACTTATCTTTTATTTATATACACACACCAGTCATACATAAGACAGACTGTAAAGGACATAAATAGCAAAGAATTGACTCTCGCTCAAGGATGCAGAGGCTGAGGCTGCTGCATCACACCCACACAGACACACCGCTCTTTGGGGATATAGCACAGCAGCTACCCTCTGCCGCACACTTCAAGTGGCGGGGAATAAGAGCTATAAGCCTTCAAAACACACACACAAACAATTCCACACACCTGCTGTACAATGGTGGTGAGCTCCAGGCAGAGCTGAATGACATTATTTCGGGTTACTGAGTAGTCTGCCACTGCAGCAAAGGGAGACCTGGGGGGAAAAGATAACACAGCAGTATGTCTTATAATGTTCCTGCAGCATTAGATGATGTGCAGAGGAGATGGACAGGAGCATTGTTACGGGGAGGGGAGGGAGGCACGCCACAAACTAGACTCAAACACAGACACGCATGTAAGAATCCCTTTAATTAGTGAGAGAGAGGGAGTTGCTTTAAAACACAATGGTAAGTGAATCTGTGCACTCGGTGAACATAAAGCACAACCAAAAATCTGTGAAGCTCGAGCTGCAGCTAATCGCAGTTATTTTCATTATTGACTAATCACTCAATTATTATTATTTTTAATTAAACTGGAAGTTGTTTGGTCAGTAAATAATAAAATCTATAATTACGAGAGCCTACAGTGATGTTGTCAACTAGTTTATTGAATCGAAAAGTCCTCAAAATTTGCCCTTTTTGTCTTTAAATTGATGAATTAATTAACATTAGTCAATTAAAGTTAGGTTTTTGGTGTAAAACAATAATTATTTTGGATTTCGGCAGACTGCAATATTATTATATCATTATTATTATTATTTATTACTATAAATAAATGCAATGGAAAAAAAAGTGTAAAAAAAACAAAACAAAAAAAACACTGGGCACTGTTCAGGCTCATTTGCAACCCTGTGCTCTAATGCACATGCTGTTACATGAAACTGGCACCAAGACAAGAGACAGGAAATTGTTTTACATTGGAAAAATATTTTGCAAAGTGGAAAAACTAACAACAATTTTTAAGATCAAAATAATAATGTTATGTTTAATAAGTAATAATAAATTAAACATTAAACATATTAAACAATAATAAATGTTTAATATGTTTTAAGAATCGGAGAATCGCATACATTATATTTTTTGAAACATAATTGATTGCTTGGTATCAATACATTTGCCTTACTATAATGCACAGAATTTATATGTTTCTGTCTGTTTGAACTCGAACTTTTTCTATACAATCAGAAGCTGAACAACCAAAACTGGCACACAGGTAAATTTTATGTCCCTGAGGGTTGTTTATCTTTATGTCATAGCAACCACCTACCAACGGGATAAAATGACCCATTTTTATGAAATTTTATTAACTTATATGTCTATTATATCATTTTGATTTCATGAAAATTACATCTAATTATAATGCCACATCACCTAACAGTGGACTAAAATGGAATTGATATCGTAGAGCGTGACACGAGTATTGCAGGAGACCCACAAAAATGTGCTAATTTTTATGCAGTCAACCTCATGTTTATCTTGTATTTATTTATATACACAAGATCTATATTTTTTTTAAAGCTTCAAAGTAAATTGGAATACAAAGTACAATATTTACATCTAAAATGTAGTGGAAGAAAAAGTACCCTGGGGCTGGTGCCACCCCATGCCCCCACTCTGTACATACCTGTTAACTTTAGGACAATGAAAGTAGTTATTACCTTACAAATATGTAAGAAGAGTATGTTGTTTTTCCTTTTTGTTGTGTTTCTTTGGAGCAAATAAGGAAAAAGAAGAACAAAAAGAAGAGTTGTATTGTGATGTGGTAGCTTCTTC
The DNA here is from genome assembly GCF_001858045.2 of Oreochromis niloticus. Classification (NCBI taxonomy): domain Eukaryota; kingdom Metazoa; phylum Chordata; class Actinopteri; order Cichliformes; family Cichlidae; genus Oreochromis; species Oreochromis niloticus. The sequence continues at coordinate 11,644,017 of NC_031974.2, forward strand.
TTTGGTACAGGCTCACAACTGTACTCACAACTGTACTCACAACTTTTCCATTTTATTGATTATTCTTCAAAGGTGAATTGATTGTTTTGTTTGTTGAATATCAGAAATGTTAAGATATACTAACCACATGTTGCCATCTGTCTCTGAGCGGTTTTCAAATCTGGTTTTCAAAGCCAGTCCTCATTTCCCTGCCTCCATCTCTCCGTTACTGACAGAATCAAAATCAGCACCAGTCCTTTCTTCTTGTTGGCAGCCAGTAGGCCTGTATGTGTCCTGGCTTGTTAGATAGTGGTACAGCTTGAAGGCTTGCTGGTAATTAAATCCACCAGATCTGAAACCAAATCGTTTTGCCAGCACAAGCAGCAGAGAAAAGTGGCAAAGTATCATATTTATGAAGCTCAAAACAGAATGTCTGTTTTTTTGGCTCAATTAACCCATTACCAATTGGCAATTACTGACTTTGTGCAGCACGACAAACATCAATGCTCCATCACTTCATAGCATTAAAAAAAAAAAGTTATTAAATCTATATTTAAAAAGTCAAATTGTTTATGCAACTACTATCTTGTTATCTTGTATGTAATTCACTATCACCGTCAGAAGGAAAGGGTTATACACTGTTAAGCCGTTATAACAATGATGATATAGAGGAGCTTTGGGAGACTTGTTTAATTTATATTTATAAAGATCAATTTTGGTGGCGCATGTGAGGGAAGATGCAGCGGTTAGAGGTTTTAAGAAGTTGAAAACTGGAGCCATAAAGAGTCAATTTGTGGTTAGCTTCCTTAGAGGACTTACAAACACTGGTTTGGAAAACCATAAATGGATGTCTGGACTGAACGCTGGATAGGGGACATGGCAGAACACGTGGGGGTGGATTGTTGAAGTGGAGCTGAAGACTCCACTGTCATTGTCACTTCCCAAGGAACTAGCCTACACATACTGTTGGCTTTTTACATGGACATAACCAATTAGTTGCCATGTTGGTGTTTGAAACTAGTTATGACGCTCAAGTGGCATATCTGACCAAAACTAAGGGATGTTGCAGTTTCATAGTAAAACATGCCCTACTTTCTCATCTAATTCACTCTAGGTGAAACCCTAATTTACAGAATAAATGAGTTGCAACCAGAGGAGTCACCCTCTGTTAAGAATAATGCAGAATGGAGGCACTCCTGCATTGGTTTCACTTTGCAGAAGCTCTGTCGTTTAGATGCAGTCTATGCTCAAATCTCATACTTAACTACAGCCATTAACCAAAACATACCCAATAATAAAAGAAAAGTTTGAGAACAGTAAAAAAGACAGTTTGTTATTTGAATATGAATATGTTTCTGCTGTGAGTATGCAATCCAAACCACTGCAGGCAGGTTTCAGGGGACTGAACAGTAATGCACTCCCTCTAAAGAAAGAGGACACAGCACCAGTGGACAAAAGACAGAAAGTGCGTTAGTGAACCAGGTAAATAGGCCATCTTGTTCTGAGTGCACCAATTCACACACCTTATACTGACTATTTCTCATTTCAGTTCAGGTTTTAGAAATAAACAAACAAAAAAAAGTACAATTTAGACATGGATGTTCTTTCTTTTTTTAATCTGGTTTCGGTCTGACTGAAATAAATTGTGCGAGAAGAGCTATTAGGCCACTTTGGATTCATTAAGCTACTTTGCCACTGGCATTGTCAATTCCCAGCGTCTCCCACATGTCTGTATGCTCGGTCATAGTTTCCACTAAAGTGTGCACATTCTGCTATCAAGTTTGTTTTCATAAAAACCTATTTTTTCCTGTGAGAGACGAGCCTCTAAAGCCCCTTTTTGTCCCAGCACAATGTTTATAAATGAACCTCTGGTCACACTGAGGCATAATGGACTATTCAGGTATGGAGAAGGTGTTAACGATAAGGTACATGCTGTGGCTAATGGGGTGCTAATGACAGCACACATACACATACACACACATCCACACACACACAGAGACAAATCCAAGGAGCGTACAGTATTATAAAAGTTAGTGCACATTGATGACATATGGGTTGCACATACAACGTAATGAAGTGAACGGAAAGATGCACACTTCCTTCATTGTTCTAAAGACCCAGATTAAAATTCGGCCACAGCCTCTAGTGTATGATTTATCTGTGGTGTGTGTGATTTGGGTCATCAGTATTGAGGCTGAGTGCTATATATATATGCAGGACCTAAGGCTATGCAGACTGTTTGCTAACCACCAGGCCCCAGTCCTCAAACAACAGTTTTTACCCCAACTGGAGTCTATGATGATGCTACAATGTAGGGTACCTTGAGTTTACTAAAACTCCAAAGGTCCAAAAAACAAACAAAAAAAGATAAATGAGGCAAAGTCACATGACCCAAATATGTTTGCATTACATCCATAAATCTTTGCATGAAGACATCCCTTGTCCTTCTGAGGAATTTGCGGTAGAATTCCAATGTTTTTAAGTTTTCTTTCATATTTGACAATCCAGTTACAACTGTCCATACATTAATAGCTGCATTGTAAACACTTGATGCTAATGTGTAGTACAGATAAAGGTAAAAATGTGCAGCCTTTATTTGTAGTCCAACCTTCCAAACTTACTATTCTTAAAGTCTAACACCATCATATCTCAAAAGACTAACAGGATATAGACATTTTTAAACTCAGTTTAAATAGATCTTTCTAAGGATGCTGGCCAAATAAATGTAAGTAATCAAAAAAAACCACACAAAAAAGGATGGTGCTTTTGACTCCAGGACGTGCCTGAGAATCATCAGTTTTGAAAATAATCCAGTTATAGTTTTCTGGATCTGGATTCATTGCAAACTAGAACTGCTAGAAGCTAATTTGGCAAACTTTCAAAAGTGAAATAAATATAGGGTAAACTAAAATGGACATCTCTATAGCCCATAGCTTGACAGACTGAATCTAGCATTCCTCCTGTTTATATCACCCAAAGCATTTTGTACTCTTATCATTTATATTTCCACAAGAGTAACTTTCTTTTCTGTCTTCATTTCATTTCAGACTTTTCCCTTATTTTCCTCTATGAATTTGAATTTGTCATTTAACCATCAATGTTTGATTGCACCTGTCTGTCTTTTTGAAGGATGATTATATTTAGTATGCAGGCCATTTTTGAGTGGTTTTGTTTCCTTATGCTACAACCACACTAGGGAATACTCTGGTAGGAGACTGTGACACAACCAGAATTAACCAACAGATTGAAACTGCCATCTTGTTGCCTTTAAAATTATGATTTAGAAGACAGGAGCCAGCCATTCATAATCAGTTGCCCCCCTTAAAGTGAATTTCGTGTTCATGATAAGACAGCAATTAGATGGAATTAGTTTAATTCAATTTTCAATTCACTTCAATTTTATTAATAGCACCAAATAACAACAATAGTCACCTTAAGACGATTTATATTGCAACATGAAGACCCTACAATAATGCAGAGAACCCCAAAAATCAGAAAACCCCTGTGAGCAATCGCTTGGCAACAGTGGGAAGGAAAAATTCCCTTTTAACGGGAAGAAACCTCCAACATACACAGGCTCAGAGAGGTGCGTAGATCTGCCACAACTGGTTGAGGGTGAAGGGAGGAAGAATTAGTTTGCTATTAGTGTAAACTGAAACTGAATGTGTTCAAATTGGCAGTTACATGCAGTGTGTTTCCATCTACATCCACAGAAATTCACATTTATTACTTACATTCCAGAGTCTAGTCAGAATGTCATAGGTTTTGACTGAATATTCAAAAATTCCTCTACAATGACACTGTTTAGGGATCTGTTTTTACATAGAACTATAACCAAAATACAACCAGATGGCAACCAACCAGCTGAAACAAGTCCCCTATTCCAAAGAGACACATCACAGATGAGATGCGCTCACAGACTCAACTGACTTAGGTTACATTCACACTGCAGGTCTTAATGCTCAATTCTGATTTTTTGATCAAATCCGATTTCGTTGTCTGCTTGTTCACACCACAAATAAAATGTGACAGCAAACGCGCTCTAGTGTGAACGCTCAAAGCGGCCCGCATGCACAAAAGAAGACGTCACACACAACGCGCTCTGTTTAGACCCAGAGCAAACAGTATTGTTTGACTGATGGCCCTTAATGTAAAGACTCGTTTCGGACTTTACGTTTCCCAATTTTGCTTTAAGTTATAAAGTTATTTTGTTATTTACATATGGCCTAATAATGATCCTTATTGCAGTTTTAGAGAGGAGCGGTGCTTCGAAGGATAGTTGCAGATTTCTGTCAGAATCTGCAGATTATACAGTACAAATAAAATGTTCACGTTTGTCTTCCCAACAGTTTCACTAATATCTACACTGGATGGCCAGGAAACGTTCACGATGTCTTCTCGGACGCTTCTCCGGCGCTGATAATTGGCGTCTGTCTTGTGTGAGTGACGTAAAAGACTGATTTAATGCGACATGACCATTCAAACAGCAGTCGCTTTCTAAAACATCAGATATGTATCGGATTCAGTACCACGAAAGTGACCCAGGTTGGATTTGAAAATATCGGATTTGTGCTGTTCACACTGTCATACCATGATCGGATATGGGTCGCATAGGGACAAAAAAGTCAGATTTAAAGCGCTTTCACCTGCAGTGTGAATGTAGCCTAAGATTGTTTGCAATGTGTTTGTAATTCGTCGAGGAATCATATGGAAATAACTTGTGAAGTCCTGCCAATCTCACTGAAAGAACTGGGCAACCAGCTGATCACTGCAACTATTGCAGAGAAATTCAATGCAACCACCAGATTTTCCTAGTCACAGTGAGGCTGCCATCCTATTTTCACTGTAGTGTGCCTTAACCCCTAGTTTCACCGAATGTGTATTCCCTAATAGGTTGTTAATTGGTTGCTGTGTCAAATATGTCGAAATGTGAAAATGATTGCAAAGAGGTTTTTGGTGCTGTACTAAAACTGTGAAGCAGTGAAACTGTGAGAAGCACAATGCAGATGAGGAGGTTTTTGGTGCAGCACCCTCTTTGAGACATAGTTCAGCCAAGGATCACCAACTGGTTGGATATTACATATTTTTCCTTAGTGACGTGTGGATTTACAGAGGTCACTCACCATTTCTAGGCCTGTGTGACAGAGGCATTAGCCTATGTAATGGGGTGTAGTGCTTCTGGGATTTTTGCAAGTGACTGACTTTATTTTTTAAGTTAATCACTTCTACCCTTTGTAATTAATTGACTGTGAGCCTGTTGTAAGGTCACAGACCCCATCAGTAGCAAGGCGCTCCTATAGGTGACACTAATGACTCGAATAAAAGGCAATTTCTGGCCTTTTCAGATATATAGTCTATATTAAATCATAAATTGAGGATCCCTGTCTGCCATACTGCTATCGTTATGTGTGACACAATGACTGCAGAGGTGAGCAGTGTGATTTGTCTTAAAATGCCTCTGCTTGTCCATCCACAAAGCTAATGACTGTTTGGTATTTGTTTGCTGCATGCTACACCATGCAACATCATCATCATGTTTGTCCTCCACAACTCAAGAGCCATAAATCTGCTAAGAAATCACAGAAATAAATGTGCTCTCTGTAACAAGACAGACCTTGCCTGACAATCCGTGTGATTTGAAATTCTCTCCTATATCATAATAAATTTATAGGATCTTTGGTTACACTATAAACATGACCTGCATATAGATTATTTGGCATATATTTGCCAGGTCCAACCCAGCAACACACCCCATACCTCTAAGTCTCCTTTTTCATGACACTGGTAAAAAAAATAAATAAATAAATAAATACATTTGAAACACTCGAACTGATGCTGTTTTTTTTTTTTTCTTGTTTTTTTAAAATCTATCGGGAAAATATTTCACATATAAAATGCAGTTTCCTTGGCCATGTTATTAATTCATAGGAAGGAGCTTTCAAATGTGCATTTAAAAGAAACCGAAATCGATCAAGTCAGGTAAAAATTATGCCTGGAAGGGGAAAGTAAACATATATGGAGTCATCAGGGGCAGCAAAAAGATTGTGTGTACTCTACCCATGCTGTTATTTTATACATGAAAAGGTTGCAAAATGTCTTTTTAAGTCATTTTGGGAGAAGCTGCTGCACATTTGCAAACTGAGCGCTGCACTTTTCCTCCGTCCCCGAGAGGTCTAATAAGCAGCAATCAGAAGGAGATGAAAGTTCATTTTTAACACGTTTTAAACCAATTTGCTTCTGTTGCGTACCTTATAAGATGAAGCCATCCTGCCGTTACAAATTCAGGGGAGCTTTTAGCCCGACATGCTCACCATTTCCACATTGTTAGGATCCCCTAATGAATTCATTACTTTCAGTAACCAAACAGGTCTGACTTCAGTAACAAAATAATCTTGTTCTGCTCACACATTTCTTCTCTCCTGACTGTAAAGATCAATTTTATAAGATCTTATTTCATCAAAATAAAGCTTTAGTGGGATCATATTGGTGTCATCAATTTCAAATCACTTGTGTTTCCTCACAAACCTGGAAAATGTTCTTTTGCCTTTTGTTGTATAATCTGCATGATAAAAACATCTTAAAAAATGAGCTGTTACACAGTGTCTCACAACTGAAGAACAGAAAGCTCTGCCGAGTTTACCCCTATCTCAATGTCGCTTTGCCATTTTCAATTGCATCACTTTGCGTGGGCGACCGCGTGTGCACTTGCATAAGTGCGTGTCAGTGCGTGCCGAGGTGGGTGTGTGTCTGCGAGTGTGTGTTTTTACGAGGCCGTGGGCGTTTCTATGAGTCTGAGGCTCTATGCATTAATGTTTGTTTTGTGGTCTAGCTGGCCTGGGGACAGGTGTGGGTGCCTGGCATTTCAAGAACCGATGTCAAAGACCTTTAGTTGTGTAGCTTACGTGTGTGCTGTGCGCAGAAGATCGTGTCGAGTCATGAATAAATGAAGTGACAGACAAGAGAAGAGAGCGAGGAGAGAAGCATGGTGAGAGCGAAAAACGTCTGAGATTATCCCTTTACAAAAAAACCCAACATATTTTACAAAAACGATGTCAACAACCAACATCTGCAGGAGGGAGCTTGTGTTTTGCAGATTGGTGCTTTCCTTGTACATAACAGAGAAGTGAGAGAGGATTTGTTACTACAGTCACTATGTTAGGTTTTTCCTAAACATTTCTTTTACATTAACTGATTTTTGGGATTTGTACATAAGGTCCCAAAATAAGGACAAATTGACACCAAGTTAAGTTTTCAGTTAAGGTTACATCACATATTACAAAAACTGAAATGCACTTCTTTGTCTTTCAGATTATGATTACACAAGTGGATCTCAATATATTATAATGTCATCACTTTTAATTTGGATGATCATGGTTCACAGCACATGAAAATCTGAACTCCAGTATCTGAAATTATTAAAAAATTATTATTAAAAATACTGTGGGCAGCCAATGGTATCCCCTCATCCTTCATACCGTACCATAGGTACACCTATGGTATGAATTTCAAATTCCCACGTTGCCTTGTTCTTGTTATTGCATGCAAAAGATTTTCAGAAAACTTGACCTCTGACCTCTAACCTTGAGGTCAAGGTTACTGAGATTCAAACTGTCCCGAGATGTTTAGTAGATAGACCTATGGTATCAATTAAAAACTCCTAGGTGACTTTCTTCTTCAGTTATCTCATTCACAAACTTGGGTCTCCACATTGCTTGCCCGCCTACCCAGCAGGATGACAACAATACCTCAATCAAACTTATGACTGAGGGATAAAAAGGGCTTTTTAATACTGAAATGAAAAGCATGATCATTTATACACTCAGCGCTTGGTTAGGTTTTCATGAACTTCTGTATCAGTTTAGTTTGGCATGTAGTGGATCAGCTTTTGACAGGTGTTCTCAAAGTCCATGTTGCTTTGCAAGTGGCCTTTCAGCTAATTTGAGTGGAGTGTTTCACATCTTCCTCCTCACAGTACCCATGGATTCTGTGTGAGGTCCAAGACAGACGACTTGGCTAGCAAATCATGCACAGTGATAACATGGTCAGAAAACCATTCTGTAGTAGATTTGGCAATGTGGGAGGGTGCTAAGTCATGCTAGAAAATGAAATGAGCATCTTCATTAAGGTTGTCAGCAAATGGCTGCATTGACTTTGGACCAACCACCACCAAGACCAGCACATGACATGGGACACCAGATCAGAGACATCTGAAACATCACATTTTGTTTAAAAAAATTCGGATTCTGAGTTTCTCGACTCTTCCATCCAACCCTAGGACATTGATTTACCAATGAGAAGCAAAGCTTATTTTCATCTGAAAAAGGACTTTGGACCACTAAGCAGCAGTCCAGTTCTTTTTCTCCATACGCCAGGATGCTTCTGTTATTTTCTCTGGTTCAAGACTGGCTTGAAATTAAGAAAGTGACAGCTGTAGCTTTTTTCCTGAAGACATGTGCCCGTGGTAACTCTTGATGCTCTGACTAAAGTTCTTGAATCCACTTTTCTTGACAGCCCTCTTGAGGCTGCAGCTATCCCTATTGATTACACATTTGTTTCTTACCACGCTTTTCTCTTCTAGTCAACTTTACATTACCATGCTTTGATAAGCACTCTGTGAACAGCCAGCCTTTTCAGCAATGACTTTTTATGGTCATGGAGGTTTGTAACTGGGGTCAATTACTTTAATCAGCTGCTAAAATTCGACATGTTCGATTGTGCTTACTGGCATCGTGCCTTTTACAACAAAGTAGGCCGTTGCATTCGTGTTATCAGTGTCTCTTCACTTTTTGTCACAAGGGATGGTGCTGGACAAACTGCCTTGGACTGCAAAGTGTTGCATTGTGCACATGGCACTGCTTAAGACGGTAAAAATGAGCCATGCTGCTACCCGTCTTTGTGGTAACATGTTTGCAACACTATTTGCAGTGTTTGCTACGTTGCTTTTTTGAATGCCTTTAAAGACCCAAAATATCTCAACAGGGCTCTGACCCTTCTTTTTAAACAATGTCCTCATCTTTTGAGCCTTGGGCTGTGTCTGTTGGTATTTCTTGTTTGACAAAGGTTTTCATGAACATTTTTTGTTGTCATGGTTCTGGGTCTTGGACTTGGTGTTTTTGTGTTTAGAGTTTGGAATTTTGTTACATCATCATTGTTTTAGGCTTTGAGAATGTTTTTATTTTCCTAGATTTTATTTATATATTTGCTTATTAGTTATTCTCATTCCCATATTGTTTTTTCCAATGTATTATGAATACCTAGTTTAGTTTAGTTTAGATAGGTTGAATAGCTCCCTTAGTGTTGCCCTCCTGTCCTTAGTCTCATCTCTGTATTTTTTTTTATTTTAGTATGTTCCATGTTAAGTCTGCCATGTCCCCATGTTTGTTTAAATTTTTTCTGTGTCAAGCTTGTGTGTCTTAGTCTCAATGTGTTTGTGCTTCCTGTTTTATTTTGATAGTCCCTCGTCCCACATGCTTTATGGTCACTTTTGCTTCCCCTGTCTCATTATGTCTAATTTGGTCCAGCTGTGTTTCCCAGCTGTCTCCCCTCCGCTAATCACCCTCCTGTTGTGTCAGTCTCCATGTGTCCTTTGTTGGATTGTCACCACGTTCCCAATGTTTTCCACTTCCTTGTACCTCCTTGTATTTTGCCGAGTTTAGTTCATGTAATTTGAAGTTTTCACTTCATTTTTGTATTTAATGCTTAGTCTTCTGTTCGTGGATTATCAGCCCCCAAAAAACCGCTCGCCTTTTGTTAAGATTATTCTGTCTCCAGACATCTGCATTTGGGTCCTCCACATCGGACTCAGTCTGCTCGTCCTGCAGATCTTGACAATTTTGTCAGTCATTCATTCCTAACATACTTGTGTGTACAGCTTCAATAGCCCAAACATTAGCACATGTGCTTCTGCAGCCTGCTCCTCCTACGCTCTATGTCAACATAATCTGACATGGTTATAACTCTGTTTCCACCACGTGACTGCTTTGGTGCTATTCTCATTATCAATGACCTTACTTTTCATCAGTCAAAACATGGATGGACAAGTTCTTTCGACTTTACATTTAACCCATCTTATATTTCTATCACATAAAAGCTGTTTCACAATAATGATCTTTATTGTTTTATTGCCCAGACCTAGCAATGTTTATATTCACTCAAACATGATGAGAAATATTTGAATAATCTGAGATACTAGATTCCTTTCTTACAGCATAGTACAAACACTTTATTTTGTTTATATTTCACTTTACATGTCATGGATGAGTTAATATTTAAGTTTACATTTGCGAGTTAAATTACAAAAAATTTTTAAATGAAGTCTCTCGTGATATTCAGTCTTTTGAGACACGGGAGTAATGGTGGGCAAGTCATTCCTAGTATACTTTTCCAGCCTGCCTCGGGGTTATTTGCATAACTGGTCCACTGTAATGTGAAACTGCCATAAAAAATGTTTAAATAATTTATGAACGCTCATAAATTGCTATTATTTTTTTGTTCATTTATTTATATTAACCCACCTACAGACCCCAGAGGTACTTTTTTAATCATATGAGATTTAATTATATTACATTTCATGTATTTTTCCAAGTTTTCATCACTCTGTAAATCACTTTGTTCCCAGCTATTTTGAATCATTGCATTCTCTTGTATTTTAAGCAGTGTTTTATTATGTTTTAATACAAATGCATCTGCAGAAATCTTCTGAGACCCCAGTCAGAGCACCCAATTCTGCCTACACTGTAAAAAGTCCACGTTTAATGTTGTTATTTTGACATTTATTTTAAAGTCATTTGATCAAATATTGTAGAACAAAAGCTGAGCAAACCCAAAATATCTGTGACTGAACACTGAAGGCTTATTGACTTTCTTAACTTAAGTCAATACAGTATGTCATCTCATCAAAATATCACTGCAAAGCCTTTTGAGCTCTCTGGATCCCGTTTTAATAAATGTAATAGACAAATTTATTGACTTATGTTCATCGAGGACCCTAATTAAAAGCATTGCACAGTATAAGTGCCTGTAGCATGTGGTGTTAATCGCTCTACATAAAAACTGTTAATTTTTTCATCATGGACATATTGAACAATCCTAATTTGAACAGCCTTTATTATGACAGAGGATCGTACTGAGAAAGAGTTTTCTATCTATTTTTGTGCTAATAAACAAATCCAAACCGAGACAGTAGCAGCGGGGTGGTGTCTGATAACTTGAGTCTTGCAACAGGTGGTCTGGCCCTGATCTCAACATCACAGAGTCTGGGATCTGGCTCCATGATGGTGAGGATCAGACAGAAGACACTGAGACAGCCTAAACTCACAGAAGAGTCTCGGAAAAACATCACCTGCCAAGTGTACTGAGGAGAATTGGTCTTGTTGCAAAGACAAATATTGATTTGATTTAGCTTTCAAAGAGCTGCATGGCTTGCCTAAAATCAGAAGTTTGACGTAGTTCACATTTTTATCTCTTGCATGACTAGATCTGCTGTCATACAAGTGAATTGTTGAATAACACAAACAGTCTGCAAGCATGGAAATCCTCAAATTTCGAGCATATACCCTATGTGCCTTGATGGCACACCACAAAGGGTAAATCATAAAATCTGTTTGTACAACTAAAGCACCAACCTGCATCATCTCTCCTTTGGATAAACACACCGCGTCTGTGCGCAAAGACAAATTTAGAGAGTATATTCACCTGTCCAGCCAGGCCAGCAGGCTCTTGGCGGCGGTGATGAGGTCGACCACAGAGGTCAGCAGATCATTGGGGAGGCGCCGCGAGCTCCTGCTCTCCGATTGGCTGCTCCGGCGGCGGCCGGAAATGAAGTTCTGCAGGTTCTTGGCCGAGGCGCCGAGCTTGTGAGCCAGAGTCCTGACGCTCTCTGTCTCCAGCCCTGAGTTCTAGATGTAAACAAAGATATAAACACGAACAGCGAACCTTCATGAATACAAATTATTTGTCAGCAGGTTTGCCAGCTTTTATTAAGATTCTGCTGCATATTGGTGAATTTTATTGTAAAAAATAAGCTCCATTTTGTTTTTTATTGTCTTCCACGATGGAGGCGACTAAAATGATGGATATGAATGACTCACAATGACTAAAATGGTTGTTGGAATTATTCAGAGAATGCAGTCTGAGTGGGTGATGATGATGATTATCGTGACATTTATCTAGTTTTCCTGAGATTTCTTTTCTTTTTTGGAATAATTGTCTGAATGAATATGTGACCAGGCTGCTGGAAGGCATTTTCATCATCTGCTCTGCCCTCATGTTAAAATCTGCTTGTAGGAAGTTTAATTCAGATTGATTGACCGGAGATGTCAGAGATGTGGAGCAAACAGCACACAACGCAGTGAAGACAAAAGCACTGCACAGAGAAGGATGACAAGTTCAGTTCAGTTCAGTCGAGAGTACTACAAAAAGACTGTTGTTTTGCTCTGCGTTAAATTCTGTTTCACAGTATGGATCTACCCTTTAATGTGCATACATGGAAAGTCAGAAGCAGGCAGCGCAGCAGGAAGAACCGCACATAGCAAAGAGCAGAAATTAATGACAACACATACAGCACAGATTCAGTCAGATACAGTGAGAAAAGGAGGAGCTGGAGTGGAGGGCGGGCTGAAAACTAAAGCAGCTAAAATGGCCACGCCCATCAACTGGATGTGTAGAAGGGTATCAGTGGGCTGGCGCTGAGATGACATGGATAACTTAATGGCCTGACTAAACTAACAGTTTGCCCAATTTACTATTTTGGTATTTGAGGAAGTTATTTTTCCTCTTTTTAAGCTGTACTCTTCCTTTATAATCTTATATCTAAAAACACTTGATCTTAATTTGACCTTATTTTTGCTGTTCTCATTTGAATGACTTATTGTAACTTATTTTTTATCATTCATATATTGTCATCTTAGTTTCAGTGTTGCTTCCTTTGTACACCTGATGTTGACGTTCTGCCAGATATTCCTTAAAAAATGAGGTTGCTAACCTCGAAAGAATGTTTCTAATAAAAATAAATTCATGTTTCTCAAGCCAAAAAAGTATTCATGGCATTAATTTCGAACTCTGAATGTTCAAAACGAGGCTATTTGTCTTTACTTTGAGATAGGGACAATTAGGAGATGCCAGGGTTTAACGGGGGACACTAACACATTACTGGCAGTGGCATACATTAAAGCTGCAGCTGTAGAGACTGCTAATGAGAGCTCAGCACTACAGTGAAGCACAAAACAGAACATACAAACTCACCAGGGCACAGAGCAAGTCGACGGCCTCCAGAATGAGCTCCTGGTGTCCGATGCGAGAGACTCCCAGCTCCTCAAGTTCAGCGTGGCTAATCCGCAGCAGCCGCTCCCCACAAACACCTCCGCGCTCAAAGACACACACATACTGCTGCAAGCAGTCATCCAGACCTGCAATAGACAAGCACGCTATCAAGGTTGCTCGCAAGACACACACTCATTTGTTCCAAAACCTACTACTGGGATCACAACCTTCACCTTCAGCCTCTGGATTCCAATCAGTTTAAATGGTCAAAAAAGGGCCCAAACAAGAAGTGCTAAAAAAAAACAGTCTTTAGCTAGTTTTTAAACACCTGGGACTCTGCAGAAGCTTTTAGAACTGGAGATAAAAGCACCTTTCAGATAAGAGGTCTTCTTCAAGAACCTAAAAAGAAGTACAGGTGCCTTCAACACAAGCACTTCAGACTACTTAAGACCTACTTTTATTGGTTCGAATTGCTTCCTAATTATTGGAATGAATTTAGCTGTTATACATTTTAGAGTGAACGGATAAAAAATGGTGCAAACACATTTATATACAGCTATTCTTCATAACTGAATTAATATTACATGTAAAATTAAATGTGCACGTTTTTAACCCCCATCTAGAGAGTTTTGGCTTGAGCGTCACAATTACAGAGATAATGGATACAGAGATGTCTGCCTTCTCTTAAAAATAATGGAGTCAAAAAAGCACTTTGTCAAAGCGCCAAGAAAAAATAAATCAATTAAAAGATCATATTTGAAAAATGCAACTTTTATTCTAAAAAAATTAATAAATAATTTAAAAACATTCACTTTGATGTGACAAGATTCACAGGAACTTTTATCCTTCTGCCAAATCACACGCATCAGAAGAAAGCGTGCGTCTCCCCGTGCTTGTCAGATGACAGGATGGCTTCCCCCTCTCAGCTGTAATGTCAGTTAACTGCATGCTCCTGATATATTTAGAGGAGGGCTACCTGCACCAAAACAGTTTAAATATCAGTTTAATCGTGGGTGTGAACTGTCCCTTTAAGTCAGTTCTGTATGTCTTTAAATGGTAAATTTATTTGGTCAACATAAAAATGTAGTCAGCTTTTTACTTCATGAATGACAAACTATATTTCTTAATCTTAAATCTATTTTAGTAGCTTCATTTAGTTTCCATTCTTTACAATAGCATTTTAAACATATATTACATTTAATCTCTCTGTGTGTGGCCATGAACTCATCGTACACAAGCAGGAGCTGAAAAAACAAACTTGGCATCCCATATTGTGACACCATATGATGCCTAACAACCACGTACCATCACTTAAATTGACCTATTAGTAGCTTTTATGCACAATAAAATGATAAAATATATATATTATAATTTATGCAGTTTTATAGTATGAATGACATTTCATTTGTATCAACAAAACTTCAGTTATGCATGATAACTTATGATGTTATCATGTTGCCTAGTGACCAAACAATAGTGCCCATAATTTATACCACATATGGGTATATGATACCCATACGTGGTATATGATAAGGGCTTTTATTATGAAAGGAAGGGACAAAAGGTGGTCGCACATGCGTCAGCATTCTGTAATTACCAGACAGGGGTAGCATTGTGTTCTTAGTATCACCTTACAAAGTATTTGTAGGTAGGTTTTGCACCAGACACCAAAATGTGTCAGAGCAAATGTCACTTTATACTTTTTAAATATTTATTTTATTTTATTTTATTTTTATTTTCAAACAAAATTAAAATGTGCAGCATTATTTGGTATTATTGTTACAGAAAATGAAGTCACATGCTGTCTTTATTTATTATTATTCTTCCTCTCTATTGTCATACTGTGACTTTTCTGCTCACTCATTTCTACTGCTGGATACTGCCAGTAATCATAACTATAAAGAGCCTATAGATATATATAATGATATGATTAAAGGCTATATTTATGGGAATTATGGGAGTACACAGAAGGTAGTTTGAAATTATTGGCCGTAGACTCTGAAGGAAACTCTCATCCCAACGCTACCATCACTCTTCATGACCTGCCGACAGCTCAGACACTCTTCAACATGTTTATTCCCCGATCAATAACCGCACACGTTCCTACTTAAAATTATAGGTTTTGGGCTGCACTCCAGAAGCCCTAAACAGCTTTCTTTGCCACACTATCAACGGTGGTTTCCTTCTTCAAAGTCTGTCAGTAGGGAGCACAGATTTCTTTTAGTCTGCACAGAAAAATGCAATGCCAGTTTTTCTACTGCTGCTTGTTCCATTTTGTTTGATATAACACAACAGCTGCTGTGTCATGTTTTTGAGACGTTTTAGCTTGTTCGCAGTTTTGTACATTTTGCCTGTTTTAAAACAAGCGCAGCAAAAGGTAACAGAGCTTGGTTTAAGAGAGACGGGAGAGCCACAAAAGGCATTTTGGGACTCGATTTGTATACGTGTTAGTTTCAAAGCTGTTTTACTAAGCAATGAAAGTGAATGGAGAGGGAAATGAAAGAAAGAATGAAACTGTCTATTTGCCTCTCCACCTCAGTGCTAACAGGATATATGGAGGTGATTTTCTACTCTGAAGTCTCTTTGATTCAGTGAGTTCTTTTCCACAAGTGAAAGGACTGTTTTACATCATCTGAATCATTTCAAATGCAGTGGGGCAACACGGCGGTGCAGTTTTTAGTTTCTGAGTTTGAAGCTCCTGCTTAGTTGGGTCCTTTTGGTGTGGAGCCCCAGCCTATGTCGGTCTCCTCTGGGTTTCCTCCCACAGTCTGAATGCATGCTTGTTAGGTTAATTGATGGTTCTGTGGTTCTGGATGTGATAACTGGAGACTTGTCTAAGGAATATCCCACCTTTCACCCTGTGTACCTGGGATAGAGTCCAGCTTCCCCCTGTGATCCAAAGTTGGATAAGATGTTACAAAATATGATAAATTGTTGGATGTAAAGGCTTAATTTTTAACTACAACGCAGTTCCAGGCATTCAGTGTTTGGCATTATTTTCCATACAGTCTTAAATGTGTCTGCTGTGAACATTAAAGCTAGATTATAGTAGAATTTTTCAAAGATATTTTTTACATACATCATCTACAAGTTCGAGCTGCAATATAATTCTGTGGAAAATGAAACCCTGGTTAAATACTAGAAAAGTAACTGTGTTTTATTTGCCCTAACAGTTTTCTTTCTCTGAGTTTCAGTTTGGCAGCTGTGACCCTTGATATTCAGGCTTCACAAAAATGAGGTAATTGTTAGCTGCAGGTCAATGAAAGAGTTGCTCTCAGCAGATTGGTGTGCATATTTGGCTTAGCACAGATTTTTACACCAGACACAACCCTCCCATTTATCCAGGCTCATAACCAGCAGGGGTTGCATGCTAGCGTGTGAACCAGTGACCTTTCGCTTGTGAGGTGAATGTTAGCAAAACACAACCCCAACCTCATGAACGGGGGTCACCAGCTAGTGTACTCTCACTGCTAGTGCAGTCTGAAATTGTAGGGTTGCATGAGGAAGGATGTCTGGTGTAAAGTCAAACAATTTGATTATTAACTTCACAGGAAAATTATAATTATGTGAACAAGAAAAGTAACAACAGTCACGAGGTGGGAAGACTCCAAAATCGATGATCACGTTACCTTGATATTTTGAGCGTTCTAAGCAGTAAAAAATAGCAGGTTGGTTGTGTGTGTCCTTTTCATACAGCCTTTCCTCTGTTCATACAAACTGCATTTGTAGTCATGACAAATGACAGAAGGCATTTAGGCAATCTAACAAGTATTTCATTTAAAGCACAGTGAAGCCTTTAATTAAGACTTTATGTCTCAGATAACTCGCAGGTTTTAAACGTCTGCAATAATTTTCTTCCAAGACCGAAATGAAATTGAAACCAGTGAATGTCTGAGACTAGAGCTGCTGCCGCATATCTACTTGATAATCAGTTAAAGAGAAGCTTTAATGCTTTTCTCTATTCTCAGTCATAAACAGTTACAATGCTAGATGCTAATGGTAAACATAGAAAAGTGTGAAATACTGATGTATTACTGATGTACTAAGCAATCCGTGTAAAGATGTGAGATCCTCCCACAGATTTTTTTCTAATCTTGGCTCCGACTGATGTCAGTGAGAGTGGATATCCTTAATATGGTCATCTCAGGAATGCAGTCTAACTGTGAGCACAACAGCCTCACTCATCTGCTGTTCGGTGGGGTGTACTACAAAGCAAGTTCAACACAGCTGGGCTTTCTTTGCAATAGCTGGCTTGACAAAACAAAAAACCCCAGTCAGAGATAACAGATTACACAATGGTGGTTATCAACTCTGTCTTTTAGCGCAGGCTTTCAGCGTCAGGCTCACATAAAGGGGGCGTTTGAGGTGTCATTTCACTCTTCTTCCACACAAAATGGATCGACTAAGTGCTCCCTACTGTAACCAGAGACATCAGTGATAAAGATCTCACTTATATAGTGAGAGTTCTTTCTGTCATGTATATATAGATATATATATATATCTATATATACATATATGACAGAAAAAGGCAACGCAGTGAGAGGGCGACGCTGCAGAAAATCATTATTTTACTTCTTTGTGCTGCCGTGACAGCTGCACATTAGCACTCTGAAACTTTAAACTTGATACATGAGGTCTGACACTGTCTTACAAATAGACTGATCAGTTTTTTAATGTGTGCTCAGTAGAAAAAAAAGACCCAGCAGCAGATTAGAAGCAAGCATAAAAACATATTTTTGCATTTTCAGCATCAACCACCGAGTGCATGTAAATTACTGTGACTGTGGTGCTCTTTGCTCTGCTGTAACTTTGCAGCTGTGCCTCCTTCAGCGGCATTGATAACATATTGGTTAATAGATTGCATGAATTGCATAAAAACATATTAATAAGCAGAGAATCTATATTGATTTAAAGCATGCTGTAAATGAAAGCGTCAGCCAGGTTATGTGTTCGGCATAAGTTACCATGGAGATCTAACTGCGTAAGAGCCACCTTCGTGACACTGATGACTCTGGCTTCAAGCTCAACATACCTCAGTAGACCATTTATTTTTCTTGAGATGATCACAAACACACCGTTGCAGATTCAGCCTTCAGAAATCAGCTATCTGTGAATGGTTGGTCCTACTAACCACATCTGAAACCTGTTTAATGCCATTTTTGTTCACTTTCAGTTTGCATGAATCTTCTCAAATGAATAACTGATTCACGTAAACATCACACTTTTTCAAAAGCCGTAAGGAGTTTGCATCCGTTGTCCCGATGCTTTGTGCAGCTGCTCATTTCCCCAGATATCTGATTTGAAGAGGCTCTGAGAATCTTAGAGGGTTGATATTATAATCTGGATAGGATCCATTTTTGCTTTCAAAGCATGCATGCGAAAAGTACACACCTGTTTGCAAAACAACAGCAAATAAAAGGGAGGAAGTTTTACTACTGTCTCAGAAACAAAGTTTTCTCATGTCAGCACTATTTATGGGTTCATGTCCAGAGTCTCTAAAGGACCTTAAACAAACCTTGTAACTCAAACAAGAGTCGAGATACTGGAACAAAAGAAGTAATGGAAGGGCAATCAGGCACCAATCCAGGTAAGACTTTACTCTCTGCTGGATTGTGTAACGTCTGTGCTGTACATGTGGGCAGGTCTCTCTAGATCTGCTAGTGTGTGAGCGTTTTAGTGGGTGGGTGCGTGCTTTCTTTGAGTGCGTGTGTGTGTGTGTGTGTGTGTTTGTCTGGCCATAGTGTGTTTGCTGAGTCAAAGGAAAGCAGATCAAGACAGAGCAGCTCAGCTGCAGCCCCTGGCTCCCAAAACAATGAATGTATCCAGCTTCTAACCTCTTAACAAACAGCCAGCTGGAAAGCACACACATACACACACCTCTGAGGAATGAGCATTGATTTCCCCTTGCTTCAAGTCACCGCTTTATAATACACTCATCTATCATAACCACACTAACAAAGATGAGGAAAAGAAGCAGGATGGGAAGCGAGCAGAGGAAGAGAGGGATGGGGAGAAAAAAAGGGCAAACAGGAAAAAAAGGAAGAAAAAAAACACACAAGCCAGCTGCTAAATTGCATGCAAACTATTTCCCACCCACAAATTCCTTCTCTCATCAGCAACCAGCAAAACAGCATTTGTCGTTCTCTACACCCTCCTCCTTAGCCGCTAAATCTAAATGAAGCTTTCAGTGCCAGAATGCCATACATGGGGTCAGATGAAAAAAGAAGTGAAAGCCTGAAATCCATCATCATTAGAAAAAAAACGAAAAAGACACTAAATTTTATCACTAAAAATGTAAATATATCCTGGCTTTGTGGCTTTAAAATGAACAACGAGCAATCGGTTTTGAAGATAAGAAATCATTCTTTTCACTACTATCTCGTTTTGGAAGGAAACTCCACAAATTGATTCCACTATCTGGACCTCCAAACACTTCAAGTCGATGAGCGATATCTCGGCTCACAGCCCCCACTGACAAGCATGAAAGCACTCGATAAGAAGACATCAAACTGCTCAGATGTGATTTGTGTTGCTGTGTTTGGCTCAGGTCACCTGAGGTACACATAAGTAGGACTTAATATGAAATCCTTCGGTTAAGGTGGTAACACCTTTTTAATTGGCAAAGTGGTGGAAAGAAAATTATATGAAGTACTTCCATTTAAAGGTATTCACTCACTATAAGTGATTTTTAGCAGACTGACACCATTCTGATTAATGTAGCTCAGCCTAAAATCTGTAAGCTTGAAATTACTGGGAGAATTTTTTTAAGTTGGCATTATGAATTACTTATTGAATTATTTTCTTTATTTCTGCATTTATTCATTTATTAATTTCCCTGTTTCTCTGGTTTAAATATTGGTGAGTGAAACCAAAGCCAGTCTAAATCTTGTCCTCCATACAGTAACCAGCACACCTATCCAAGCCATGCAATGCTATGTTGCTAGGGAATACCAATTCTTCCCTAGTGACCGGAGGTTGCTAGGGTGTGAGCAGCGAGTCTCTAGACTTGTGTCACTGAGGTCTAAAATGCTTTGAGTGACCAATATGACCACAATACAAGTGTGAGTGCATTACATGACAGGACTATCACCAGTGGATGATGCCCCGCTGATAATGTCCATCTTTTACATACAGTCTTTAGTCAATGTCAGTGATGATGATGATTTTTGATTAGATTTCTTTTCAGACCTTAAGTGTTCTGACATTACATTTTGTCTTTATTCATGTTAAATTTTCACCTTCACTGTAGACAAATTTAATATTCTGTGTAATCATAGGTATCAAACATCAAGTGTACAATTCACAGTGTTCAGTTTAAGAGCGACAGCACCGTTCTGTCAAAATATGTGTTTATAATGCACGTCTAAATACATGTTCTTCCTTTAACACTATATATATATATTATAGTATATTACACTATACACTCTATATCAGTAACTACAGTATTAAAATTGAGACCTTACTTATATTCCTGTCAAAACAGAGTTCTTCCTTCCCACTGTTGCCAAGTTCTGGCGCACAAAGGGTGTCTTTTCTTTACAATATCAAGTTCCTTTGAGCAACTCCATTTGTGCGTCTTTTATTAAAATGAATAATAAATGAAATAGAATACAGTACTTGTTGTTGTGTCATAGCCCTCCACTCCTCCGGGCTCTCCTAGAAAATTTCTTTCGCTTCACTTCACTCTCTCTCCCCTCCCTCTCTGTCTGTCTTGTGTGTGGGTGTGGGCGTGGGTGGTAACCGCGCCCTACCTGTTCAGAGGCGGGGTTGTCTTGGTCTCCACCCTTTGGCTTGGTGCACCTACAACAATTATCTTACCTGCGTCCTCATCTGATGATTAGTCGATTCCCTTCAGTCATTCTTTCAGAGCATGAACGAGTCACAGCAGATACTCACCTCTGTTCAGCAAGTCTGTTATGTGTGTGCGCCTCTCACCTTCCTCTCTTCTGTCCAGGAGCCTGCCCAAATTTTCCTCGAGGAGGAATCGCAAATGGGAGGACAAAGAAGTCTATTTCGGTATTGAGCCTAAGGACGGAGTGGAGTCTATCGGAGCGTTTACTTGAAAACTGTTCATAGAGACTGTAAATAAAAAAATAAATCAACAAACTTCATTCTGAGTCTGCGTTTGCGTCCTGCCTACTCTCAGAGGATGATAAGTTGTCTATTGAAGCAACCATTGCAGCGCTGATTCGGAGTTTGAGTTAGTTCCTTTACTTCCAGTAAAGGAAACCTTTTTTAAAAACATGCACTATATTACCAGGCGGTGCACTTTTACATAGCGGCTTTGCTATTTTTACTCAAGTAAGACATCTAAGCCCTGCCTCCGCCACTTAGGTTTTAATGAGTGTTAATAGCAGCTGATTCTTAATAGACGTGAAGCTGATTAAAACAATGTTGGCTCTCACAGGCAAAGTGTTACTATTGCTGAGAGAGGCAGCGAGAGGCAAAACAGAAGGGGAGAGATGCACTGTGTGGCAAAAGTTCACTGATAATCAGCATCGCTTATCACTGGCAGTGAGGGAGAGCGTGAATGCCCCGAATACTGATGAGTCAAATTGTAAGTGGCATCAACGAGCACACACGCCCACGCAGTACGAGAGAAAGTGAAGCAGATCTGCACAGTTAATATACACAGCATAATGACTGCTGTATAGAATTCATTCTGCAACAGTCAAATATACCCCCACAAACATGTCAGCTGAACGGAAGAAGAGGGTAAACAATTTACAACAGTTTGGTCGATACCTGCAAGACTTAATATGTACATGAGCAGTAGCCTACTAAATGAACTACAGTTATATTTATGGTAACAAAGATGTTTATCATCGTATCCAGTGAAAGTGAAATAAATCGATATAAGGCAACGTTGTGGATAAAGCAAGCTTTTCCCTCCTTCTGGACACTAAGGTGGACCATGAACATGGTGTTGTATTTCCTAAGGTTTGAAACTAGTGATGGAGACAAAAACCTCACTTTTCAGAAGCTATCTAGATTTTTATATAGAGTCTTTGGCTGAGCTGTAATAGTATGGGTGAACCAGAATGGAGGAGATCAATTGACATAATTTTATTTGCAAATACTTTTCCATCATTTTATTTGTCAAACTCACTGCAGTTGTGCATGCACAAAGGAGTGGGATGGGAGGCTTTTAAAGCCAAAGCAGAAAGAAGAAAGTCAGGACTCAATGAGGGAATCAATAAAGAACTGGATGAGCACAACCCTGCTGATTTTCTAATCATTGGGAATTGTATAATTACTCAATTCAAATATCTTTTTTTAATGCTTTATTTGCAATGATAATGTGATATGTTTAATTTTAATACAGTAGGTGTAGCCCAATACGCTTCAGGCACTTTTAAAAAAAAATAGGCAAAGCCGCTGAAAAGGGGAGCCAGTGCATTCAGCAGGCAAGTTTTTTTAATTACGCCTCCGGGTAAAAAAAGAAGTGTTTATGAGATAATGACTCTCGACCTATGACCTCAGTAAGCACTTTGCTTATATGTTTATGGTCTCAATCTTTACTTCGAAGGCTCTGCAGAGGACCACATAAAGTGGATAATTAAACACAGAATAATTTAGGGAGCCGCTGCTTCCTGATTGAAACATCAAGCCAAAGCACAAGTGCCACAAACTGCACTTCCTCCATCAACCCGGTCAGGTTGGCTCCAAAAGGGAGTTGATCCCCACAGCCTCAGACTAGTTTTCACTGATTATGTGACAAATATTATAGCTCGAAAGACCATCTACAAAGGTTAAGCTTCAGTCTAGTTGCCTTAAATTCTGGTATTTTCTAGTATCTTACTGGTTTGTTCCTTCGGGTCTAATTAGCAGATGTGTTTGTCTTTATTTATTTCACCCACACAGTTTACGGATGCAGCTTGGTAACCAAGCTAGCATTAGCTGATAACTTCGGACTGTCTTATCCAAACATGGCTCCAAAACAACAACATAGACCCAAAATAATAAGATCAAAGCTTCAAAATGCAGAGTCCATAATGACGTCACAGTACATGTGATTGATAGGTCGCTACAACAAGGTGGTGGTGCCCATGACAGAGTTCACAAAGCAGTAGGTGAAATCATGGTGGCTGCATCTATCTTTTAAGTACAGTCTATGCTGTTATAACCTTTTTTTCTCCTAACCACACCTCAACTTTTATATTTAGGTTTCATTATTGTTGGTTTGCTGCTATTATTCACTTAGCGAATTTTCTGCTGATGTGTTGGGTGGCTCTATATGTGCATTTATTTATTTTTTATTTAAAGTCTAATTTTGGCATTTTTCTAATTAGCTGAATTACACCACAGTAATTAGGCGCTTCACTTGGAAGTGCAGAAGTACCATTAAGTGCCCGTGTGGTGAATCACTGATCTACAGTATATTTAGTAAAAATCCTGAAATGTACTCGTCCAACTTTTTTTTTTAAATTGAGTCACAAGCTCGGTGCAAGTCTCTGTGTAGGTTTGTTGTATAACGGTTTCTTTCTGAACAGTCACGCACTTCCATCCCTGTATGTACTGCATACATGTCCATGTGTGAGAAGGAGCAAGATCATGTGTGTGCTTGGTTTAACTGATACAAAACGTGTGATTCATAGCTGACTCACACACTTGACTCCCACAGAGGCACACTTTTCACAACAACAGGCGAGCCAAACTCCCACAAACACCCTCTTTCTCTCTGTCATACGCACACGCGAGTAATAAAGCTAGATTTTGCACTGACTTCTGGGATGTTCAAGAGTCCTATAAAAGAGCCGGCCCTCCCAGTCGGGTTATGTGTCATCTGTTCCAAGGGCTCTAAAGCTTCGGTAACAATAAAAGCCAGACGAATGCTCGCTCTGTTCCCGGGATTTGTAAATTCAGGATGTTAAGAAGAGGGAAAAAAAGAAAAAGAGAAACAGCAGTTAAAAGTGAGTTTATTATCGGAAAGTTGCCCATTTGAATCCCAGTGTCATCTGGGAAGATTTCGCAATGGGGAAATAAACTAAAGAAATTCTTCCTGAAAAAACAGTTTTGCTTCTTGTTGAACGCTGTTTGAATATTACATCTACTCCAAGTCCTCCGCATCACATCAGTCAGTAATTAGGCAAGATAAAAATAACCCCCCCATCCCAAGAAAAAAGAAGAAAAAAACCAAAACTCATGCATGAAAAGTCCGTGGAAGGATCCACAGGAAGCAAGGAGAATGGAACTTTGCTCTAGGCAATGCAAAGCCAAAGAAATGAGTCTATCTTTAGAAATTTAATAATCAATAAACAGAACACCAATCAGTGTCAAGCTGCATGGCAGTACACCCAGAAGCCTCTGACTTTCAGTTTCCATTTGATATTAATAGAAAAGTTTCAACCAGAAAACTCTAATATTTTAATATAGTTTTGGGCACAAATGAACCAACAGCAAATTCAAAACAAGAGATTTGGCATGCAAGCGGAAGAGAATGGATGGATGGATTTGGCATACACAGAAGAAAAGTTGTATCTTACTTTTAATGCTGGCATCACAGACAGGTTGGAGGTCCATTTAGCAAACATAATAATAAAGAGGAAGCCAAAAGGTCCAAAAACAATTCAAAACTCTCACGGATCAGGCAAAACTCTGGCAGGATTGCTGGAAAGCCTGACTGATGGGCTGAGAAAATGGGAAAGGTAACAAACATAAGCATGCCTGTATGTTAGGTGAGTAATTAGCGGATAGACTGGTGGGAAGAAAAATGGAGGAAGTAGAACAAGGTGAACAATTTCAAAATTAAACAGGATTTTTTTACATTTATGAAGCCACTTCAAAAGTTTGGTAATTTTGCCATCAAATGTGCTTTAATAAGCTTTCTCTCTGCAAGTTTCAAATCATCATGGCTTTATTAACAGCTCACTCCCACGTGGCCACAATAACATTATCTCTGCTCATTCTATCCATGCTAATCCACATTAGACATACTGTTCACACTAGATATACTAACTAGTACATCTTTACAATGATTAAGAGTAGAGCTCCCACCACACAGCTAAAACTGTCATAAACCCCTTTTTTGTTGTAGCACTTTACAGTCAGGCTGAAGGCAGTTTTAATGTATTTTGAGCTCACAAGCTAATTCAGCCAAATATATCCTACATAAAAATCTTTCAAAGGGGTTTTTTTTTGTTTTTAATGTGTAACTACACAGCTATTAAAGCTAGCATTAACTCCACTGGTTCTCCCTGGCTGCCTTTTTTGTCTCCAGCAAATCCTTTTTAAAAGACAACTTGCAAAAGTCTTTTTAAATATGAAACCTGCTGTAAATACACTGCTATTTTTTCATTATTTGTTTTTATTTATTTATTTTTATCCATAATGGAATGGCTGAAACTATATAGCACAGGGCAGTGAAGTCTCTGTTAATGGTCCATGTAAAGCACTATTACAAGCCTCTATCTCCATCTGCCAGTTATTAGATTTAAAACTATTGTAATGCAATTGTACCAAAGTGTTTGCATAAATTAGTAGCTATTTAAAAAGGGGGCTTTCTAAATGTCACATTTTGATTTTATTTTTCTAATTTGTTATGTTAATATTGTGCTTGATTGAGTTAAGAAATCATTTAGCAAAACATTAATTGGTGCACTGAATGTCACTGAGCATTATTGCTGCTTCAGTACTTGCCCTAAACCAGAGCTGATTCGTGCCGTTGCAAATTTCAGAAGCTTGTTTGAACTTTTCAGCCTTGGAGAGAACAAAACAGTTGAAATGATTTTCCCGAGAGCCGCATATTCACTCTGGATTTATTTTTTCTGATGTAAGCTCAATACTCGTGAGCCTCACCTTAAGCCGAAACATATCAAGCCCACAGACCCAAAATCCACTGATCCTAAAGGCTGTGACTATCACTCTGGCAGCTTTCTCTCATGCCAAGTGGTGTCATCAGATGTGCTCGCATGCTGTCACGCCAATTTCACTGCTGATTTTCAAGTCTAGCGACCAAATTCATGCAAGGGAAATGAGGTGAAATTCTCCCCATCTCAGTGTGTGAACAGATGATAACATAACACGACGTGGGCAAAGATTCCCAGCATTCCCATCAATGTGGCGAAAGTGCTCACGTTACTATTGAAGTGCACCACTCCCATATTGTTTTAGTATCTGTCGTGCCAATGCTGCACTGTTGCCAAGTCAACAATACCCAGACCTTTTGGCCCCTTTGGCATATGTGATCTGTACATGTTACTGTACACACACACACACACACACACACACACACACACACACACACACATAGAAACACACACAAGCACGCTATCATGTTTCCCTCTGTCGCCACAGACACACCCGAGAGACCCGGCATGAACTGAATACCACACTAAGGCATGCCGTGTGTGTGTGTGTTGCTGCAAATGTCCGAGGACTCGGGTGGAGCCTTCTGTTCAGAACGGGTGTGCTCGTCTGTCAGCTGTTGTGCACAGACGGTCTGAGACGAACAAGTTACCATCCTCCCACATGCTCACACACACACACACTCAGACGCACATATAAAAACATGCCATATGCACATGACCAACCAATAACCCATCCAACAACGTGCCTCCAAAAACTGACACAGTGCATCATGTAAATACATTTTTGCTGCCATTTCAATAAGCATTTTATTGCCGCATGAGTCAATGGTCTCCCTGACCTGCTTTTCGTGCATCAAACAGACATGATGAATAACAATTATTACTAATATTAGTTATCATTAGTCATTTCTCAAAGTGCATTTGGAAGGTGGGCTGTGTTTTGTGATCTGAGTTTGAGTAAACAGGGAGCGATGATGCATCTTGGCATTAAAGCAGGGGAAAAAAGGCTTGAAGAGGCTGGAAATGGTCAATAGGTCAAATTTAAAGGTCATTCAGTAGGTACTTAAGGATTCTCATGTTTGAGTTTTTCATAATCGCCTGTTTGGATGATTGACGTTGGCATTTTTGATGCTAATCTAAGGTCAGGACTTCAAATTTTGAAAAGACCTTCACTGCTAGAACAGCTCAACATGTAGAACAATATGTACAAAAAATATGTAAGACAGAAAAGGAAGTGAGTCCCTACAACTAACTTCTTTCATCATCTCAAACAGAAGCATTTTTTAAATTATACTTCTATATAGGATTGTATCTTTATGGAAATATAGTACGGTCCCTATATAGAGCTCCCGTAGAAGTCAACAGGGAATATTTGCCAAAAGTTTCTGGCATCCAATTAAGTGCATTAAATACTAAATAACTTGATTCTATAACCATGATGTCATCTGACAAAACAACTATAACTGCAGGTTAAAAATTTGCCTATATTTACATATAAAATTATCACTTATATAGAAAGTTACAAGTAACAGATGGTATTTCTTACTTCTTCTTACTATGTGTGGAAATAAACCACAAGAGCCATGTTGCACGTGTGCAAAAAACATCATTCACCTGAGCTGCTGCTCGTGCACTCTGCTGCTCGTGCACTTAAGCAGAAGCAGAGTTCACAAATCTTCTTCTCCTTTAAAAGTACTGATAGATTTCTTACTACTTTCATTTTAACATTTATAACTTTTCCTAATCAAAAATGTAAATTAGCGTGTGAACAGCAGCCTTCCAAGACTCAGTCAGACGCATTGATGATACCCTTACAATCCTCATAATCCTTATAAACCTAACACTAGGCCTTGGCGTAGCCCCCACTTTCTGAAACAAGTCTTTCCACATCCATTTAAAGCTACTTCCTTCTGATTTGCTGCCCCTTGTCAGTGGAAGGTTTAAACAGTCTGGGCTGTTGAACATAAATGACCATGTTTAATATGAGCATCCACCATTGTGACAGAATATATATGAGAGAGAGAAAAAGGAAAAGCACAATAGTTCCAATTTAATTACAGTTACAGCTGGTTTGGGGTACAGGGGTCTCGAGGGTGAGAAGGGTTAAGAAAATTCTTCTTCTCGACCGTCAGCGAGTTATTAGGAAACTGTGTTCTGCTCTAGACCTCATTTCTGCTCTGTAAGGTGCGGGGTTAGTGAACCATCACCATTGCAGTCCACTGTAACTGCTGTGAAACCATGCTGAACATGTCAGAGGCGCAAACTGCAGACGTTTTACAAGCTCCTTTATTGCCTCGCTCTAAAACAGAGATTTTGGGTGGAGTGAGAGTTTAATGATAAAACCCTCACTTTTGTTTTAGAGCCACATAAATCACCTCAAAGCTCGGCTGTGAGCCGTGTTTAGCGTTAAAACATTGACAGCTACCATATGATAGAAGAGTTGATTAACACCACAGTTAAGAATTTTAACCCACTTTAATTTCTCAATGACTCAGCAAATTGGATGGACCAATTTAA
This sequence comes from Oreochromis niloticus, assembly GCF_001858045.2. Classification (NCBI taxonomy): domain Eukaryota; kingdom Metazoa; phylum Chordata; class Actinopteri; order Cichliformes; family Cichlidae; genus Oreochromis; species Oreochromis niloticus. The sequence goes on from NC_031974.2 coordinate 11,672,582, forward strand.
AAAGTCCTGTATGACCTTCATATATTTTTTTTGTATTTTAGCCAAAGTGATCACTTTCTACAAGGCACTTGTCCCTATTGCACCAAAGTTGGCCATTAATTCAAATTAAATTAGTTATTCACATATTAAAGTGATTAATGGACTAGTCTTTAGCGTGGTCTTCTCCTGGCATGTGGTTTTGGGGAGGCTGGGCCAATATTATTCATGCATTCAGAACCTAAACAAGTTAATTTGTGAGAATTAAGTGAAAGGTTTAACAAATTATTATTGGTGCAGACAACCTGAGCCTAAAGTGACAGTCACTTTAGAGACACCAAAGCTGTAACTTGTTTACCCTTCATGTTTAGAAGCGATTAAATGATCATGCATCAAAACAGAATTTGGAATATGTCACAATGTCTGCAACGAGCTGCAGCCAAAATAAGCCGTCACACTGTGTGGGATCTGGGAAATGCACAGTAGCCATTTCTTTTTGTGTGCAAAAGAGTTTTACAATGCTCACACAGGCCCCTGGGTACAGACCTAATCAGCCCGGCTGCTGAATTATGCATGATGATAATCTCTAGTCTGATCACTCCAAGGTATCACCAGCACTCTTATAAACAAAATGTAATTACATTTTTGGATAAACACTCAGGCTTAAAGTTTTGCGCATATGTTTAACTTGTGTCTTTTCTTCTTAAAGACTCTGATTCAACGATCTCATTTTAATAGCTCTAAAGTCGACAGGAATTACATCTTTTAAGTTACAACCAGTCTGCAAGAAACAGTGACGTATATGTGATTAGTGTGCATGTGGTGCATTGCAAAAGCTCTGCATGGGTCATAATAAGCAGCCAAAAGTTCGGATTTGTTTAACCCAAGCTGCAATGCTTCTTGATTCAACAAAAAGAAACAAAACCTATTCATTAAGGAGCTACTGTCAAAATAAGAGCCTGTGAAATGTTTGCATTAGGATTATAGCTATGTTCAATAGTGAGATAGACAGCATTTTACCGCTTGTTCACACCAAACAAAGTGAAGCCAAAATATCCTAAAAGCACGCACTGTTCCTTTGTGATTTTTGGTACATCATCTGCAACCAGAGTCAGCAGTAACCCTGGGGGTGGTGACGTGATATCGAGCTCGCACCTCCTGCCTGGGCCAAAATGTGAGCACACACAGAGATGCACAAAAAAATGACACAGAGGGACGTGATGCTGCTGAAATGCTGCAAAGTTGGTTAAAAAAATGTCTCTGAGACAAGAGCTAGAGCTAGAACTATCTAGTGTGCCAATCAGAGATCTACTGTATATCCATATTTGCTACCTGATATGTGCCGATATGCAAACTTTCCTCCACAGAACACAGTGGCAACAAAATCCTTTGCGTAACTTAGATAACCAAACAGAGATAGTGCTATTTCTAAGTGTCCCCATTAGTAGGAAGACTCCATATCACATCTGAGTAAATAGTGATGCTGAGTCAAGCAGTGACTTCACAATAAGCTGCAAATGAGTTAGTGAAACAGATTCTTTGTTACATAGGAACATTTTGGGAATTGTCCCTGGAAAGTCTTTAGGAATCATTTTTTTTAAATACAGGTGATTGGTTGAACAAGTTGACTGCCACAAGTTACATCCACTGGATAACTTCAACCAGTCCTATGAACCATAGGATGCGGTGAGCACAGACTGTATATAAGAGATGGATAAATATACCAGTTCTGAAAAGTGAGGCATTTGCCAAAGAGCCTTGGCTCATCTGTTATTAGCATGAGAACTGAAAAGCCTGATGGCTGTAGGTGCAAATGATTTCCTGTATCTCTCCATTTTACAGCAAAGAGAGAGGAGTCTTCCAGTACTGATGGCTTTTGTTCCAGTGGTTGATGTTACAGTGGCTTAAGCTGTATTTTATATTATCCATGAACCAAAGCAGAAACACCCCTCAGTTCCTCAGAAAACACTTTCCTGAGGAATTGGTAATCTCAGCAGCCAATTTGGTATTCATTTTGTAATTTGTTGACCCCATTAGATGCAAAAAGGAGGATATAGTAATATAGTACTTATATTTTAGGGTGGGACAAGTTAACAAGTAGCTACCACTGAAGCGGTTTGCCTGTGTTTCTCAGACAGATTGACCCATCACTCCTCAAACACCCAGACGGCAAAGCTTGAAGCTTCAGAGTGGGACCTCCCTAATCACAGGGTGATGGCAAAAGAGCTACATCCATCTTCTATATACAGTCTGTTTGCAAAACACTCTGTGACTAAATTCATGGGAAGTGTTTACAAAAGGCAGATTGGTTGAACCATCTGCCTGCCACCTTCTATTATGGGCTAACTAACCTCCGAATCATTCAGATCAATGAACCACAGGAGAGCGACACCTAGCGAGCAGTCAGTATATTCTTGCCATGTTTCACAGTTAGGCATCAACCTCCTGTCTATCCCTGTCTACCCTCACACCTTCCACATGCCTGCAGCTGTGACCTTCACGGCCAGTAGTTTCTCACAAGATGTTGATTGGTTGAACTAACAGGTGTGCCGTTTTGAGCCTAGCGGGATGAATTCTGATATAATCCTGATTTCGCCTGAAGCAGCCTGAGGAGGTAAGCAGTCGATCTGCCCCCCTTCCCCCTTTCAAAAGTTTCTACACCCGCCCCTGCTCTCAGCAATGAAGTTTGTTTCTCCTGCTGTCACTCACTCGCACATTACATCATTGCCCACTGATCATCAGGTGCCTGGCTGATGCATCGACACACACACACACACACACACACACCTCCCACACAACAAATCAACTTGTCAGCCTCTTATCTCCCCTGCCTGAATGTCCAGTCGTGATCAGAGACAGTGTTTGTGTGTGCGCGTCCATGTGCGCGCGCGTTCCAGCTGTGTAAATTAAAAACACAATTTTGAATCGTGTGCATAATACGCGCGCGTGTGTCTGTATCGTTGTATGGATGTGTGTGTGTGCGTGTCTGTGTGTGTGTTTCTACTGCCCACCTTTCATCCAGTCCACCACCTGGCTCGTGCTCCATTTGCTCACTGGCTCCATCACCAGCGCCATCGAGGAAACTTTGCGCTGACTCTCCGTTGCGCGCAAGCAGTGGCGTTACCCCCAGAACAAGGCTCTGTGAGGCGGGTACACCTCCCGCCCTCCTCCACTCCCCTCCCTCTCTAATTTCCTCCGCACCCAGGTGACTCTTTTTTTTTTTTACTGTCCCTCTCCGGTCCTGGTCCCGCCGCCTCAGTATCAGCCCTGTGTCGTCTCCCGTTAACGCAGTGGAGCTCTCAGTGCGGGACAGCCCGGGTGTGTGCGCAGCGGAATCCGGCACATTCCCCTGCTCGAGCCGGTCTGACTTGTGTCGCCTCCCTCTGTTTCTCTTCTCTCCCTTCTTCCCAGTGCGCTAGTCTGCTCCTGCGCTCCCGGTGAGTGTGTGTGTGTGCGAGTGGTACTGTAAAGAGAGAGAGAGAGAGGAGTGTGTGTAGGTGTGTGCGCAGCCGCTCCGTTACCGACAGCAGCAGTGTAGGATAGATAAGTCACACCGGAGTTAAAGCCGGCAGCATCTCTCTCTCTCTCTCTCTCTCTTTTCCAGATATGATTAATCCGTGCACGCGCTCTGTGGGTGGCTCCGCGCGCACGTCAGTGTATTTCCCACCGGAGCGATAGAGTCATGCAGATATGATTGAGGGAGGAGATATTCTCAGAAGATATTTAATAAGAACGTGTCTTCGATAGAGAGACATTGTGTTACATACAGAGAGAGAGAGTCAGCATGGGGTACCTACACACTTTCTGCTCCAGCTGCTGTGTGAGGAAACTTAATGAATCCTCAGCCAACCGCTCCACCTCCACTCCAAAGATCGTTTTTCTGCCCCCTCAAACCATTTATCTCTCTCTCTCTGGCTTGAAATCCTCCATGTAGATGTTGAGCATACACTTGTTATACATTTATACCACATTTGCTCGACTGGAAGAGTTTTGAGTAGGAATGCAAGACCTACACTTTATTAAATAAGTAAATTTAGGTTGTATGCGGGTTAAACTGGAACATTTAACTTAACATTATAAGAATTGATTTATTGTCTTTATTTTGACTCTTGCAGCTGTTTCTTTGCAGTGTTCTTCAAACTTGTTCCTGGACAATTTCAGACAATCTTAAAGAGAGTGCAGGTGAGGCTGGAAACACTTCAAACATGATCTTTTTCCAAGTTCTGAGACATTTCTGCTCCAGACAAATTACAGTAGTGCATTTGTTTAGAGACAACTCCACCAATGCAGAACCAGGAGCAACACAGACTACATCTTTGCTAATGTGTAGCTGAATTAGATTTCTTAGTAAGTAAGTTTGTTCATATGTTTAAAAAAATAATTAATATATTGACATACAAAATATATGGGCAAAAGTTTATATGCAATGCAAGACAAGCTTACGACAAATCCAACAGGAAAGCCCGCTCTAACACTCTAATCCAGTCCTGAATAAGCATAGATACCTCCTCACATAGTATTTGGATCAGTTATTCCTGGTGGTTTCCATGACTGGTTTTATTCGTCCAAGTTCTCATGTAACCACATTTCTGCCTTCATCAAATTGCAGTGGAACTGGTGGTTTCATCAGAGGGCATTTCCAAGAGCAGAGAACCTCAATGTGAACTCTTCTGTGTGTTTCCTTAAATAAAGAGGAAAGTCAAGCACACAACCTGGAAAAACAAGTGAAAACCATCTTCAAATAAAACCATATAAAGCTGTAAAACATGAATAGGTCTATAAATCCAGAACTTTTCTGGTAGAAAAGCACAGTTGGTTCAGTTACTGGCATCTATGTAGTTCTTTTCCAGTCCTTACTGACCACTAAACCTTCTTGCTGTGTGGTGACAGTGATAACCACTGTATCACTGGGCTGCCCACCAATGTGAAGAAGCCTGCTGTTGAGGAACTAAAGTGATTCTTAGAGTCTGGATGAAAGGTTTGTCCAATATCAAAGTTATATTGTTCATGCTGATAGATCTAGTTTACTGCTTCACTCCTCGAAATTCAATATTCACAAAGACTGTCAGAAAAAAGTGAAGAAAATCCCCAGAAACAACGATTAGCTGTAACTTTCAAAACAAAACAAAACAACTAAACTTGATGTTCAGAATGAAAAAAAGATAATGTATTTTGGATATGAAAGAAAAAAACCTTATTTAATTATACACATACCAGCTTGAAATATGAGCTAAAGTCTAATTTGACTGCTGTTTTAAGTTAAAATTCAAACATGTAAAGGGTAAAATATTTTTCACTCCACTTGTGACTTTATTCCACTTTCAAAGGTTATCATTTAAATAACTATACACAACCCAGCCAAGGGGGGGCAGAAGCCAGGGTACTCCTAGTACCGGTCCCAACCCTGAATTGCATCAGAAAGGGCATCAGGCATAAAAATTCGGTCAAGCATGTGGCTCATAAAGAGATGTTGGTGTGATGGAAGAGGATGCTAAGGATGAGGGTGAGGTGGAGGCAGATGATCCTCTTTGGCGACCCCTATAGGGAGCAGCAGAAAAAAGATGAATTAAAATGCGGAAGTCGTCTAGTCTAAAGTTGTGGTTAAAACTGAAAAAGGAGACTTTTCCAGAAAGAGTTTACAGATAAGTAGGGAAAATCTGTCATGAAGTATTCTTTTGTTTCCACATTTAGGGTGAGCTGATTACTTTATATCCTTTCTTTAGTTTATCTTTCAGTTTTTTGTTGTTTTAATACAGATCAGCTGACTGTGACAAGCTTGTGCAGTAAAAATTCAATGTCCTACTCCGGATTTTGTTGGAAACTGAAGGAATTCATTCTTATACATATTTTAACTCATTGGTGTTGTTACTGGAGTCACGAATGAAATGATTAAATCTAATTATTAATTTAGTAATTACATTGTATTAGTGTCAGATACCTACCTCCATAACTTTCCAACCTTTTACAAGTGCTGTGCACGCTCATTCCAGCTATAAAGAAGTGCTCGATGATCTGATTCACTACTGCCTCACCTCCTTTGTACTGTAGGCTGATGTTTGCACATTCACTGAAGACACCCAGTGAGATCAGGGTCAAGATTTCGTAACACAACAGAGACCTCTGCTGGTGAGAAGTGTAACTGATGTGGATTAAAAGTGACTTACTGGCTGACTTGCTGGAAGCCCAACAAATGAAAGTGAAAAATTGCAGAAGTTAGTGGGAAAATGAGACAAATTAATATCACCACAAGGCAATTTCCCTTTTTTCAGTTCCCCCTTTTACTTCTGCCTCGTTTTTATTGTTCACACTCCCCTCTACTGAAAACTCTAAATGTCTGGAATGGAGTTCATTAAAATAGTTTTATCTTCAAAGCAGTATTGTTCATAGTTTATCTTTTGATGCTTTACTGTGAGTTTCTGTTCTGTTGTAAGCTGATAGCAGCATATCATTAATTCAGCTAAGGATCAACAGATTCACACAATGAGGATGAGGAAGTGAAAAGGGAATATTTGCTCATGAAACAGTTCCCCAAACTAAAGCCCCAATGTTCTTCAGTTCTTCATGGCTTATCATATTATATACACACAATACACCCTCATATTAACACACATGTAATATGTGACCTATGATAAAACACAGTAAATTGTTATACTATTGTATAACAATTAGACTTGAAGCAGCCAAACTGTTGTATGACAATTCACTTCAATTCAGTTTTATTTATACATCGCCAAATCACAACAATAATGCCTCAAGGCACTCCCATTCAAGATCATCTTCTCCACCATGGCCAGTCAGTTTTCAGTGCTACTGCACAATTTTTTTAATTACCTCTTGGAGGCACATATGTTGCAAAGTATAGTATGGTGGAAAAGAATGGAGAGAATCCTCCACTAACCTTTTGGATTGACATTAGTTTTGATTATTTTGTACTAATTGCATGCTTTGGTGTTTTTTGTGTCTTGTGTGAGGTGTGGGCCACACCCATGTGGGAATGGAGATTCTACTCCAGTCCAGCTGCCAGCTATTTGGAGTTGAGTACAGGGAGCAGCTGATTGGGAAGGATTGGAGCCCTTCTCTATAAAGGGGAGAGGAAACAGTAAGAGGGAGGTGGTTGTGTTTTTAGTAGGACACTGTTGCAGCAGGGAAGCCTTGGAGACTCCAGGATGAAGAGTGCACATTTTAAAGGAAAGGATTTTCAACCTGGCCTGGTTTTGCTTTTAAAATAATCTGATGCTGCTGCAGGGATGACTTATTTTAATTAGGATTTGTGTGGATCTGCTGGGATAAAAACACTGGATTGGAGACTCTCTGTGCCAATGGAAAGGAAACTGGGCAAGATTTGAGAAGCTCGAGAGTGGAAGCCCCAGAATCTGGTGTGGAGACCCACCCTCGAGCAGCGCCAGACCTGAAAAAGCTAACAACCCTGACCGCAGTGACTTTGGGCCTTGGATTCCAGGCCAGAGTTGTGTCTTCAGCCAGTAGTTTGACTCAGAGGGAAAAAAAAATAAAAAATCTTGTGTATCCCATTGCAGTGTGAGTGTGGTGGTTTCTTAATGGTCATTATTAGAGCGTAACACCTTCTTGTACGGAGGCCATCTTGGGCCGTATTTAACACATATACATGGAGAACAGAAGAAACCATACCATGTAGTCATTCTTGTTTTACTTCTCCATAGTCCCCCACCTGGAGTGCAAGTGCAGTTAGTGCATTGTAATGTAAAGGAGTTCACCAATTTTCAAGCAAATGCATCTAAAAATTTCAGAATAATGTTCCTCGACATGCAGTTTCAAAGTTTGTGAATATATCATCATATACAAATGTATAGTAAATTATATCATAAAAAGATTGAGAAAATCTGGAGAAAGGCTTAAGATGAGTATGGGATGTCTACGATCTTTGGACTCCCAGTGAGCATTAAAAAAGGCATTGATTCTGTCATGGAAATCACTGCATGGGCTCAGGAACACTTCCAGAAATTATTGTCTGTGAACACAGCTTACTATGCCATCCACAAATCCAGATTAAAGCTCTATCATGGAAAGAATAAGCCATATGTGATCCAGAAACACCACTGTCTTCTCTGGGCCAAAGCTCAGTGTAGCAAAAGTACATTTAATATTTTATTTCAAGCTGTATCAGTTAGCTTTGTCAAGCAGCTAACTGATACATGTACAATGTTTGTAGCATAGAATTTTAACAGGGTAGTCCCCGTAGAACACAACAACACATTAAAAGCAAATTAAAACATTAGCGGGGGATGGTGGCTATGAATAACCACTGAAATATGTCTACTGTCAACGGGAGGAATTATTTTTGGAATTTGACACCTGTTTTATGGCAGAATATTAATTTTCTTTTAATGAAATCATTTTATATCACTGTTAAATTAGAGGTAAAAGAGCTGCAACAGCAACAACTGCAATGAATTCATAGAGTGAAAATATACAAAACACCACTATCTGACAGTGCTGAGTAGGCACCATACCCTGGACTGAGCATGGAGGATTAAGTTCCTCGAAATAATGCGATGTCATTGGCAGCACAATATGACAGTGAAAATAAGAGTGGCCTTCATAACTTATATTTTTCCCACAATCAAAACTCGCATAATTCACTAAAAGATCATCACAGGAGAAATACAAAATCCTTCAAAGCAAGAGTCTGGCCATTCCTAGTCAGGACAGCTCTGGATAGACGGATAACACACTATGACCAAGTGGATGTGTTGTACATTGTTTTGTTAAGTAACTGTGTGGCCCTCTCAAACTTCTTCCATCTCCCCTTATGCCTCTCACCCTAGAGACTTTGGTTCTTTCTTTTGTTTTGGATTTATTGGATTAACTTTATTGGATTATTTTTCTGTAGCCACTTTTCTGTAGCCTCACTGTCAAAAATTATTTTGCTAAACAAGTCTTTTTTTCAGCCTCACTAAGTTAATTAAATGTCTTCTGTTCACCTTACCATATTAGGGCAATCTGTACAAAAATACACCTAAAATTCCCACAAAATCTGCAATGCCATTATTTAGTTACTAATACCGCTTTGTTTTTTTTATTCTTTCTGACTGTATTACATTTAGGTTTAAATGAAAGGTAACATGCTTTCAATGTTGCCTTTTGTTTTTTGTTTCGGCCTTTCTAAAAGCTGCAAGGGAAAGTAAAAGTGTTAGTCTGCAGACATGTCTGGACTTTCCAGAAGCGGTAGGCAAAACCAAGTCACAGCATGACTACAGTTAAGTTTTTGGTCTAAAAGTCTTTCCATGACACAGTTTTTTTTTTTTTTCTCTGTACACAAACACAGCCAGCCATATTACCTCATTACACTGGAACTCTTAACACATATACCGCCTCCAGACCCTTCAGAATGGAGAATCAATGATTCTCACAGTTCTCACAGGTCCTTTCACTTCCTTCCAATTGGTCAAAAAAGAAGGCACATACAACATGCAGATGAAAAGTGTCTCGAGACACAGAAAGCATTTCCTTTAGAACAGAAGGACTGTTTACACCAATGTGATGTCGTAAGTATAAGAATACATTATTTACAATGAAGATTATTCCTGATGTTTTAGTTTTAGTTTGATCTAAATCAAACTAATCAAACTTATACATAAAGTAATAAGATGTGACATTCTCTAAGACATGAAAATCTGACTTTTGAGTTATTTCCATTTTGTTGTGCTGTTTACTGTTCATTTGTATGATTTTTCTTTTTTTATTCTCAGGATTTTCTGTGACATTTAAGCTTACTGTACAACTGTACATTACATTTTCTGGTTGGTTGGATTAAGCTTTCCTGCTTGTTATTTTAAAATGGATCCTGGAATGCATGAGGAACAAAGCAATTTAGAAAGAGGAACAAAATGTTGCAAACCAGACATTATTTTCTTGACGCTGAGCATCATCGGTTTCCTTGTTCCTGTTGAAGGATTTTCTTTGAAGACTTGCAGAATCAGCTACAGTACGGCCATATGTGTCAGGAGTAAACTCAGAGCTGTTCCTGGAGACATTCCCTCGACTGTGACAGGCCTTGATTTAACTTCTAACATAATTTCAACAATACATGCATCAGACTTCAAAGATCTAGTAAATTTGACTAAATTAGACCTTAATAGCAATAACATTTCACAGATAGAAAGCGGTGCGTTTGCCAGTCTAAGTTCTCTTGAGACATTAAATCTAAATAATAACAAACTTGTTACACTGGGAGAAAATGTTTTTGATGGCTTGAGTCGCCTCATTGAGCTAAGAATTAATCAAAATCGCATTAAGCAAGTGGCATCCACATCTTTTAAGTCCATGACAAGTTTAAAACTTCTGGACATTTCTCATAACAAACTGCACCACATTACAAAAGTTCAATTATTATTGCAACATCTGCCACATCTACGGGAGCTGGTAATAAGCAACAATGATTTAACCACTTTTCAGTCATTTGAACTGACAAACAAATCATTAGAACTTCAGTACCTTGATTTGTCGAAAAATCCCCTCGCAGTCTTCAGGATCACTGCCGATGTTTTTCCAAATCTCACCTGGTTTAAAATTGGGAGCCCAGCCAGAAAGAAACAAATGATATGGGACGTGCAAAACAAGACATTTCTAAGTCGTGTTACTACTCTTGACATTAGTGAGCTTCATTTGGGTCTTGGGGACATGGAAAGGTTGTTAGAGTCAGTGAACTCATCATTAACTATTCTGAGAATGAATGCAATGACACATAACCTGACCGCATTGATCAACATTTCCTGCACCATCCCAACAATGAGGACTCTGCAGCTTCGAAGCAATAAGCTCAGCTTTGTTAATGCATACTTGTTTAAGTTGTGCATTAATGTAACTGAGTTAGATTTGACAAATAATCAAATAAAATACATCCATGATGATGCTTTCAGATCCCTTAAAAATTTAAGGATTTTAACGCTGAGTAAAAACAGGCTTCCATTGGTTCCAGCTGCAACAAGGAATCTACCAAGTCTTTCAGAGCTGGATCTCAGCACCAATAACATCAGCACACTGGACTGCCATGATTTCACCAATCAGACAAAGCTCAGAAAGCTTTATCTTTATCAGAATTCAATCACAGCTCTGAAACCGTGTCTTTTCAAGGATTTAAAAGGATTAGAAACTCTAAAATTACAGACAAACCAAATAACTAAATTGAACGGTGCTTTCAAAGAACATTTGCCTAAACTTAGATACCTGTATTTAAATATAAACAAACTCACTGCGATCAAAAAGGATGAATTTAAAGGCTTACATTCCCTCCAGAACTTGTCATTAGACCAAAATCAAATAGAAATTCTTGATCATAAGAGTTTTGTAGGACTGACAAATCTTACCCGCCTTCATCTACAACGGAACTCTATTAAACAAGATAAACTACAAAAAGGTATTTTCAGTCCTCTGATTAAATTAAGAACACTGGATTTGAGTGAAAATCGTATCAATTATAATGAAAGTAGAAATTTGCCTGATCCTCCATTTTCTCAGCTGTCCCATCTGGAGGAACTGCTTGTTTTTTCACAACACCACAGGTTGCATAGTTATCTGCCTGTAAACTTTTTGCAAGGTTTGACCAATCTTTTGAGTTTCAAAGCCAGGAATATCCGTATTGCGTCTCTGGACAAAGACACCTTTGTTTACACGCCACAGCTGCAATTACTTGAACTTTCTTCAAATGAACTTAAAGAACTCCCTCCAGATCTGTTTTTCCCAATTCCAAACCTTAAAAGCCTTTACATATCCAGGACAGCTCTTTACTCTCTAGACTTCCTTATAGATGCCAATCTCACAAAGCTGGAGTTTCTACAGGCAAGACAGAATTTATATTCAGTTATCCGCAAAGAAGATATACATTCCCTACCAGCTCTGACTTATCTGGACCTTCAGGGCAATGGATTCACCTGCAACTGTGATAACAGCTGGTTTCTCTCATGGGCAATACATGACAGCAAAACTCAAGTTTATGATGCATATAACTTTACGTGCAACTATCCCCAAGAATTCAAAAGTAAGAAGCTGTTGGACTTCGACACCCGCTTCTGCTCAGTTGACATGGGCTTTATTTACTTTCTCTGCACCATATGTGCAATCCTATGCTTCATGGTGGTGTCCTTCACTTACCATTTTATGAGATTGCACCTGGTCTATGCCTATTACCTGTTCATAGCTTGGTTCTTTGACAAAAAGCACAAAAACAAGAAAACTCCTCTTCAGTACGACGCCTTTATCTCCTATAACACCCACGATGAGCCTTGGGTCATTGACAAGCTCTTACCAAAACTGGAAGGAGAACAGGGCTGGAGACTGTGTCTACACCATCGAGACTTTGAACCAGGTAAGACTGCAGGCTTGAGTTCAAAGTTAAATGGTGATTGTTTGACTTGAAAATGTCTCTCAGTTAGTCTGTTTTTGTCTGCCCATCACTTCATTCCAGATTAAAAAACTATATATAGAGCAATTAAATCTAGAACATTTGTTTTGGTGATCCTCAACCTACTTGTTCAACAAAGTTAACATTTTCTTTCTTTTATTTTCTGTTTTTCACATTTAGACACCCTAGTAACTAAATTTTAATTTGTTGACAAAACTACAGTAGCTTTGCATGGCCTTAATCAAAGGTTTATCGGTGTCAGTTCAATTAGGGGAGATCATTTGGAAGTAATGAACATGATTCATTGATACAGTAAAATTAATCAGTGTATTTGGTGATTAAACATCAGTGACTTGTCATGGAAGAACAGAATCCCATTAGTGACAGGATTCAGGGCAGGGCCCCCTGGAGTCTAGGTACTGGTGTTTTTGCTCTGAGAGATTTGGGCAAGGTGGAGATAGGGAGGAGGTGGGTTGCACGGATCAGAGTCTGAAAGGAAGACTGATGTTGAGCATAAGTTTAAACCACACAGTGCGGTGGCTGACTGGTTCAAAGAATGCAGGCAAGAAGATCAGGTTGAAACGATAAGGATATCAGTATTGAGAGTGACAGTATGGGAAAGTTGTAGTGATGCAATAAACAGACTGGCAACCAACACCCAGGACAGCAGGCAGAAGCATGACAGCAGATCTTCCTTATTGAAGTTGCATACAGTTTAATTTACATTTTAAAAATTGCTATTATAAAATTTACCATTAATTAAGGGTCAGTGGCTTTACAGCACTGTTTTTTTTTTTGTTTTTTTGTCTGTCCCATTTGGTTCTTTAGCCGTCAGAATTGTTGTCTGAAGACCAACAAGGATACCAAATGGATTTATTCTGCCAAATGGATCATCATGGCATTGCCGTATTGGTCCATTTGATCAAACTTTGTTGTTATTATTTATTTTATTTTCAGATGGGACAGACATGACTGGGGGATAGGAAAGGGAGAAAGAAAGAGAGGAAGGAAAAGAAAAACAGAAGGGAAAAGGGACAGTGAGAAAGGGCACTTACAAAGACAAAGAGAAAGAAAAAAAAAATCTCCTGGATCACCTGTTGAGAGAAAAAGAAGAGAAGACAAGCAAAAAAAACCCAAACAAAAACAAAGCAACATACTAAACACAACACCATCACATTAATCTAGCTAAGTGTGAACAGCAGTAAATACTAAATATTGAAAGTTGTTGTTACAGCACTGTTGCTGGACGGTATAAAAGTTCTGGGTTTGAACCCGCTAGCTCGGGCCTGTCTCGTTGGAGGTTTCCTGTAGCACCCTCAAAGATTGACGTAGGCACGATGTACAGTTATAAAACAGGGTTTATTCTGGTCTTGACAACCCATGAGAACAGGTCACGGACAAAACAATAAAACAAAAAACATCACATCAAAATGCACTCTTGTACTTGGTATCAATCAATCAAAAGTCCTTAATAACAGAAAATAAAACATTTAAAGTACACAAACCTTGTGAGCTGACATCCAGGAGGGACTAAATAGTCCTTTATGGCCTTATCATCTATTTCTCCATCTTTTTTCTCACTTTTTTCTTTTCTTTTTCTAACTTTGAACATTATTTCTCCATGTGTGGAGCTAACCACAAGCTGCAGCATGCAGACACCATGTGTGCTAGCAAAAAGTGGCTGGGTGGAGAGACCCAAACTGCAAACAGCTCTACCTTCCATAGTTCACCACCAGAGGGTGCAAAAGAGCAAAATCTGGACATACAGCTCAACAAAGCATCAAATGCAAAAGACCTTTACATTTCCTGTTCTTCCTATGCATGTGTGGATTCTCCAACTTCTCCCACATTTCAAATACATACATTCAAATGGACTTTAACTTAATTGGAATAGGCCTCTGTGAACTAAAAAATGTATGTATAGATAGATAGTGAGACTACCTAACAGCAGATACCTGTTGGAGTACTTTTTATAAAAGCTGTCCTTTTTGTGCTTAAAATTGCAAACGTTGTCTTGAACTGCAAGTTCAGATATTTTTCTGTCCCTCCCCTACATGTAGGATGGTGGGGGATGCTATTAGCTATGGTGTTTAACTGCAGACAATTGCATGTATGGTTTTGGTTCGCTTATTTAGTAAGGAATGTTTACTTCCTGCCATTTATGGGCTCACCTGTGCTTGTATATGGTGGACCGTTAAAGGAGTTAAGCCATGTATGGGGGTGAGGGGAGAAGACCCTTTTATGACCAGCAGGAAGTCACGTATACAGAGACACACACACGCACACATGCACACAGACACACACACACATGCACACACACAGTGCCTTAGCTTTTATGACATACGATATGGGTTTTATAATGGTTGTGTGTCACTGAATAAAAGGCTGCGAGGGGACGCTGGTTTTTAGGAGTTGGCTGTGATCAGGTGAGGAGCTTTCAGTTCCAAGATCCTGATTCGACCGACTTCCCTTGCAAGTTGAATGGACTGAGCTCTGAGTGTCTTGCTTTGTTCATGGGGATAAGTCTCTGAGTCAGCGAGGCCTGCGAGTGCAGACCTAACCTAACAATACCTCAAGATACTTTCATATGCAGTGATGGGAATAACGGCGTTACAAGTAACGGCGTTACTAACGGCGTTACTTTTTTCAGTAACGAGTAATCTAACTAATTACTATTCCTATCGTTACAATGCCAATACCGTTACTAACAAGAAAATGAGGTGCGGTCACGTTACTATTTTTCAACAAACAGACGGTTGAAGCTGTGTTCAGCTTACCGCATCTTATATCAGTTGCACGGAAGTAGCGGTCTACATAAGTAATCCGGGCGCTACAGCTTTAAGCAGCTGCACGCGCTCCCGTGGGTGGCAATCACTTTCTGGTAGACCAGGGGTGCCCAATCCTAGTCCTCGAGAGCTACTGTCCTGCAGCTTTTAGATTCATCCTTGTTCCAACACACCTGAATCAAATGAATGTCTTGTTATCAGGCCTTTGCCAAACTTGATGACATGCTGAAGAGGTCATCAAACCATTTGATTCAGCTGTGTTGGAGTAGGGATGCATCTAAAAGCTGCAGGACAGTAGCTCTCGAGGACTAGGATTGGGCACCCCTGTGGTAGACGATCACTTTTTGGCACAACACCTGGAGCTAGGGGGCAAAACAATCGCATGAGTGCTGCTGTTTGACTGAGGAAGAATAAAGTAGTCATGGTAAGCCAATCGCACGACCACTTTAAGATGACAAAGCAAAAAGGTGATATATACCAGTTTTTAAATTGTGTTGATAGGCCACGTAAAACCAGAGTCATGATAAATAATATATACGCGTGTTTTTTCCTTAATAGTTTCGTCATGTTTACTGTGTAAGGACAGCGCTAGCAAGCACTCTCTGCTTATGACCAAAAAAAACCCCCCAAAAAACAGCCCGTTCGTTTTGGTGGAAAAATGTACCATGTCAACCAATCAAAAAATGATATGGCAACATGACATTTGGTTGTTTAGGAAGACGGGGAAGTTTTAGGAGTGACGGCGAGAGAGAGAGAGAGAGAGAAAGAAAGACAGCAAAAAAAGAGAGAGAGCGAGTTTTGAGATGTGAGAGATTTGTGACGTTTAGCGTGTTTGGAGTGTGTAGTTAATGTGTTGTCTTGTGTAGTTAGTGTGTAGTGTTGTGGATAGTTTTGTGTTGTGTGTCAGAACAATGAGGCGACTGCTGTCTCCAGGTAAAAAACAGGAGGAGTGATACACCTGCTGCTGTCAGACCTGCAGGTATCAGGCTGTGATGTTCTCCTTTATAATGGACAGAAATTATTTTTTTGGACTTGCACAAATAATTTGTGTGGCATCTTATTGAATGCAGAAAACCTGATGGTTATGTAAATAGTTTGAAGTGGTTATTTAAAAAAGGTAAATGGCTGCAAATAACTTTGTTGTTTACAAAACTTGTGCATAGGATTTTAAAATTGACAATTTATATTTGCATTTAAAGTTATGAAATATGATTCACTAATCATGTTTGTGGTTGTTACAGTGAAAAATATAACTTTTTCTACTCGGATTTTATGTTTTTTGTCTGATTTTAGATCAATTGTGTTAATACAGTATGTCAAAATGAAAACATAACTGCAAATTCAGACACGTGAGGTTTTGCTGAAAAGAGTGATACCAAACAAGGCAAAGTAAATAGTTTTTAAAGGTGAAATGTAGAGGTAAAATCAAAAGTAATCAATAATGGCCAATTATACCCTGGACCCCAGAGGGTTAAACATTTTTTTAAAGTAATGCAATAGTTACTTTTCAAGTAATTAATTACATTTAGACTTTTGTAACTCAGTTACTAACTTAGTTACTTTTTTGAAGATGTAACTAGTAATTATAATTAATTACTTTTTTTAAAGTAACTTGCCCAACACTGTTCATATGTACTTCAGAGGGTGTCACCACAGTACTTACATGAATTACTAAGGACAGCCACTGAGTGTAACATTTTCTCTTCTCAGGGAAGCCCATCATAGATAACATCACGGATGCCATTTATGGAAGTCGGAAGACCATTTGTGTTATCAGTCACAAATACCTTGAGAGTGAATGGTGCTCCAGAGAGATCCAGGCAGCCAGGTAACCTGTTGGCTCCTTCAGGCAATGTATCGTATATACTGTGGTATGTAGTGTGACTTTGTAGTGTATCTAGACTCATGTGTAGATACACTACACTTAATTAAGACAAATATCTAATCATCCAATCACAAGTCAAGCATTTAATCATGTAGATATGATCAAGCTGAAGTTCAAACTGAGCATCAGGAGGAAAAGTGAGTGAAAGTGGCATGGTTTTTGATTTGAGTGTTTCAGAAACTGCTGATCTACTGGTATTTTCCCCACACAACCATCTCTGGGGTTTGCAGAGAAAGGTCTAAAAGATAAAATATCTATTGAGTGGAAGTTTTCTGGGTAAAATGCCTTGTTGATGGTCAGAGGAGAATGAGCAGACTACTTTAAGCTCATATGAAGTGAACAGTAACTCAATCAACCACTTGTTACAAACAAGATATGCAGAAGAGCATCTCTGAAGGCACAACACATTGGCATTAAAGCACATGGGAGTTTGAGGAATTTGAACTAATTTAATTGAAAACACTCATTTTGTCCCTTTGCGAATTACTAACGTATCATGGTGGAGGGGTCTGTGTGCCCCAGGAATCCCAGGGGCTATGTTGTCGGGGGCTTCTTTTGTCCCCTAGTAGGGTATCCTATGGCAAATTGGTCCTGGGTGAGGGACCAGAAAAAAGAGCAATTCAAAAGCCCCTATGAGCAGAAGATCGAGGTAATAGTTCACCCTGCCCGTGATAGGGTTACGGGAGCCCCACCCTGGAGCCAGGCCCAGGAAGGGTGCCCAAGGGCGAGCATCTGATGGCTGGGCCTTAGTCCATGGGGCCTGGCTAGCCACAGTCGAACAGAGGTACATGGGCACACCCTCCGGGGGGGGGGGGGGTCCCCGGCAGACTGATCCCTAGCTACCAAGACTAGGAATTGGGACATGCAATGACACCTATCTGGTGGGGAAGGAGTCTGCACTAGTGCGTGAGATTTAGAGGTACCAGCTTGTTATATTCAGGGGTCACCTCAATGCATTGGCTTGGGCTCCAGAACCAGTCTCCTGGAGAGGCACTGGGCTTTGTCTCACTCTGGAGGTGCCCTTGGTGAGAGGCGGCAGGCTGGGGTGGGTATCTTAGTATCCCTGTTAGCTTGCTGCCTGTATACTGGGTCTTGGAATGGGTCCTGACTGTCATCGGCGGTCATGCGCCGAACACTAGAGTACCCAACCTTCTTGGAGACTCGGGACGTTGAGTCTGAAAGGACCATGTTCAGCACCTCCATTGATGATTGATGCCTGTTGTGGTGGTAACCAGTGAACCAAATGGTGGACACCAGAGTTGAAGGAAACCATCAGGCTAAAGAAGGAGTCTTATTGGGCTTGGTTAGGCTGTGGGACTTCGGAGGCCACTGATAAGTACCAACAGGCCAACCGGAACACCGCTCCGGTAGTGGCTGAAGCAAAAACTCAGGTGTGGGTGGAGATCGTAGAGATCATGGAAAAAGACTTTTGGACTGCCTCAAAGAGAATCTGGCAAACTGTCAGGTGACTCAGGAGGGGAAAGCAGTGTTCAACCTGCACTGTGTATAGTGTGGTCGAGCACAGCTGACTTTGACTGAGGACAGTAAATGGGCAGTAGAAAGAATGCTTGAAGGACCTCCTAAATCCCACTGACATGTCTTCCTTAGAGGAAGCAGAGTCTGGGGATGAGGGGGTCAACTCATCTATCTCCGAGGGTGAGATTACTGAGGCAGTTAAACCATTCCTTGGCGGCAGGGCCCCTGGAGTGAATGAAGTTTGCCCTGAACTCCTGAAAGCTCTCGACAATGTTGCATGGAGATCAGGGTTGGTACCTCTGGATTGGCAGACTGAGATGGTGGTTACCATCTTCAAGAAGGGGAACTGGAGGGTGTGTTTCAACTACAGGTGGACACACTCCTCAGCCTCCCTGGGAAAGTCTACACCAGGGTGCTGGAAAGGAGAGTCCCTTTGTTATTTGAACCTTGGATACAGGAAGAACAATGCGGTTTTTGTCCCAGTTGTGGAAAACTGGACCAGCTGTTTACCCTCTCAAGGATGCTTTAGGGTGCATGGGAGTTTGCCACTTGGGTGGTCTCAGAATCTCATCTCTGCTTTTCGCAGCTGATGTGGTTCTGTTGGCTTCATCAGTTGACAGCCTCCAGCTTAAACTGGAGCAGTTCGCAGCTGAGTGCAAAGCGCCGGGAATGAGAATCAGCACCTCCAATCTGAGGCCATGGTCCTCAGCCGGAAAAGGGTTTCGTGCCCACTCTGGGTCAGGGACTGCCCCAAGGGGAAGAGTTTAAGTATCTTGGGGTCTTGTTTACGAGTGAGGGGAGAAAGGAGGGAAGATCGACAGACTGATTGGTTCTGCAGCTGCAGTGATGTGGACGCTGTACTAGTTCATCGTGGTGAAGAGAGAGCTGAGCATAAAAACAAAGCTCTCAATTTATCGGTTGATCTACATCCCTACCCTCACCTATGGTCCTATGGTCACAAGCTTTGGGTAGTGATCACAAGAACGAGATCCCAGATACAAGCAGTGGAAATAAGCTGTCTCCGAAGGGTGCCTGGCCGCTCCATTAAAGATAGAGCGGTTCAGCCATCTGGGAGGAGCTTAGAGTAGAGCTGCTGTTCCTCCACATTGAAAGGAGCCAGTTGACATGGTTTGGGTGTCTGACAAGGATGCCTCCTGGGTGAGGTGTTCTGGGCATGTCCCACCGGGAGGAGGCCCCGGGCAAACCCAGGACACACTGGAGAGATTACATCTCTCGGCTGGCCTGAGAACGTTTTGGTATTCCCCTGGACAAGCTGGTGGGAGTGGCCGGGAAGAGGGAGGTCTGGACTCCTTTACTTAAGCTGCTGCCTCTGTGACCCAGTCCCAGATAAGCAAAAGAAATTGAATGAATGAATGAATGGATGGATGGATGGATGGATGGATGGACACTCATTTTTGCTGGGCAGAAAGGGACAGATCTAGAGGTGTGACTGACAACTCAGTTATAAGTAATAATAATAATAATGGCATAATATGATAATATTGGTATTAAATATGTATAAAAAAGCTTTTCCTTGGAGCTAATTTTCTTTTCAAAACTGAACAATTTTGTTTTTAAAAATTACACTAATTTGTTTAGAAAATGTTCTGATAACTTTTTCAAATGAAATTTACAATTTGTTTTTATTACCTAATGAATTAACAAAAAGGCAATAATTTATAAGAAGAAACTGTTAGCCAGCAATAAACAATTGGCATACTGTCACCGTAATTCTAGTTTAAGTTATATTCTTGGATTTGTTGTTCTTCACGATTTTGGTTCTCTTTATTGTTTTCCAGGTGTTATATTCTTAGTTCCTAGGCTTTAGGTTTCTGTTACTTTGCCTTCCCAGTGTTCAACGTTTCATGTCTAGTCACTCTTATCTTCATGTTCCCCTTGTCTCCTCAGTCATGTCTCGTTGCCTCAGTGTCAAATCTGCATCTTTGTGAATGTTTCCTGTACTTTGATCTCGTGGTCTCGTGTGCTATGTGAGGGTTTTCAGTTTTGCTTGCTCCCAGTCTGGTTATGTCTGATTATTCCCAGCTGTGCTCTCCTCCTGTGTCTAATTCCTTCCTTACTCTCTTGTGTATTTAAGCCCTGTGTTTTGCTCTGCCTGTCGTCATGTTGTCCCATGTGCTGTGACTTTTTCTGTGTTTTTTTTCACATCCCTGGTAATATCTAGCTCCCTGTTTTCTAAACTTTTAGTTCTTTGCCTTCCAGTTTCCAGTTTAGATTTTGTTTTGTGAGTTCCAGGTTTTGTTTGTTTTCTGCTTCAGCGCAATAAAAGTTGCCTCTTTGAGTTCATCCTTCTGTGTCTGTCAGTCCTGCGTTTGGGTCCCGCCTGTCCCATGGCACTAAACATGAACCATACTACAGTTCTCTTCCCCATTTATGTGATTGCAGGTTTTCTAGAATCCGTATTGTTTT
This sequence comes from Oreochromis niloticus, assembly GCF_001858045.2. Taxonomy (NCBI): domain Eukaryota; kingdom Metazoa; phylum Chordata; class Actinopteri; order Cichliformes; family Cichlidae; genus Oreochromis; species Oreochromis niloticus. The sequence goes on from NC_031974.2 coordinate 11,693,511, forward strand.
ACCTAGTTATTTACCTTTCAATTTAAAAAATCATCGATAGTAGTTTTTCCACTAGATGGAAGTTTTTCAAGGAAAATAATGCTACACCAAAAGTATAAACTCCAGCAAACTGCTGCACACGCCTGAATGTCTTTTGTCATATCTACAACAGATACATTACCTCTGCAGTTAATCCTCTGTACTCTGAGGATTACCCAAGACCTTTGCCTTACTAGTCAGAACTGAATAATATTTGAAAAAGCATTTTATTCTTTTGAATCAGTTTTGTGTCTTTGTGTTACAATGACTTCATGAATTCAAGACATAAACCACTTGAGTTTCTTTTTTCTCCATCTTTAGTTTTCGTCTGCTTGATGAGCAGAAGGACATACTTATCCTGGTGTTTCTGGATGACATTCCCAGCTATCTGCTGTCTCCCTACCACCGCATGAGGAAGATGTTGAAGAAGAAAACCTACCTGAGCTGGCCACGAGCTGCAGAGAACACAGAGTTGTTCTGGGAAAAACTCCGGCAGGCTCTAGAGACCAGTGAAAATCCAGAAGCGGAGTTGTTACTTCTCACTGTGTCAAACACGCCATGATGAAAAGGAAATATAAAGTAATTGTTTAGCAACAAGTGTAATTCATTTGCTTCAATACCAAAGGCACCATACGTTTGAAGTATACCCCTTGTTGAACATTTTCACAGATTTTCAGCGCTCAATTTTGCGCTTTTTTCTTTCCAATCAGTTTTCCTGTTGTTTAACAGAAATTGAATGTTTTTGAGCGTCTGAGCTCTGCCATTTCACATCTGATAATAACAGATGCACATTTAATGTGCCTGGAAAAAAGGTCAAAGGTCAGTCAGAAGTTACCAGGCTATGATTTTATTGTAAGTGTGTTTGTAATTATTCCATAATAGTGAGTTACAATATTCAGATATTTCTGTAATCTTAATGTGTTTATTGTGTCTGCACAAACTGTTTACATTTTGTTTGAAATAGAAAAATGGAAGAAACAACAAATAAAAAGATATTCTGTCTTTGATGAATTCATTGTAGTTTGCAGTTGATCGGGCTATTACAGAATCACACTTTTAATCTTCACTTTAGTCTTAAAAAGATACTAGTATATTGGATGATATAAACATACAGGAACAGCAAAAAGAATGTATATCTGTAAGTAAGGACTCGCATTTGACTCGCATTTCCCAATTCTTTTAATCTTTGGGCTGAAGGAAGGACAATACTCGGTGTATAAATGCTCAATCAACAATATTTTATTTCCATATAATTCAACACTTAAGAGCATAAGAACCATCATGATGGGGAGACCTGCCTGCAGAGGGTCACAGCAAGTCTCAAAATGGTGACGGGTTACTCAGCCTTTTATAGCCTCTAGTAGCACCCACCTAGTCGTAAAAGCCTAAACATTCACATGTTTTCTCTCTTACGGCGCCTAAGTTATGACCTCGGCTCCTTGTTTTTCTGCTCTCCGTAAAGGGTGGGGGTATGGAATGTGGTCTGTTTCTCCCATTATCAGTACAAGGCCCTCTGCACCCAACATTCTCTTCATGATTCAGCAGTATGAAATGTCAAGAAACAGTGTAACACATTCAACAGTGTCGAGTAATACAGGTCAATCCAATAGATCTAATGATTTTCACACTCTTTTAAGTCAGAAGTATAATGCAAACTAAAACTACATACTGATCACACACTCTATATTAAGGGGTATAATATGATCTACAGCAGTATCATAATTCAACTACTTTGATTACATATATAAGGTAACATATGATAGCATAATAATCTCACAGTATTCTAGATTTAAATGCAAGGCCATCTGTCCAACAGCTAAAGCAACCGGACAAGGATCCCATGTACAGCAGCAACTCTACAACAGATTATAGCAAATTATTGCAATGATCCAAACCACAATCCAACTTTAATCCAGGACTTTGTAAAAGCTGTTTTCAAACCTCAGTGACCTGGGCTGTAAGGTTGTCGAGAAGAGATGGTAAAAATTACTCTACATTATTGTGAGAGACTGATAAACTCAAACAGAAACTTATTTCATCAAGCTATTACTCTTAAAACTGATTCTACAAGCTTTTGAATCATGGGGTATACTTTTTAACACACTTCTCCTCCATTTTGGCTTCAGTTTTGTTAAATAAATAATGACACATTGGAATAAGTTCAGCTGAGGCCATGACATTTTGTTATGTACTGATATATTAGAAACAGAACTGAAAGAGGATGTACCTTCTTCTTCTTCTTCTTTTTTTAAATATGACTACTTTTTTTTTCTATAGGTGTTGCTGAAATTTTTTTAAGAAAGTGTTTTGTAAAAGTCATGTGCTGTCCAATAAATATTTTATATGAACAATTGTTTTAACTCGTTTTGCATAAGAAATTATTTAGGATTCACAATATTAATTACATTATCACACCTTCGTGATTTATTTCTTTTTTTTGCATTGTTGTCATAGTATTATGGACAACAGACATTTCATGACACAAAGTGTATAAATAGCAACAGAAAACTGCAGCGTCTAGTTTAGTTCCCTCTTTAGAGATAAAAAAATAGACACAGTTTCACAGAATTTGGCCCCTTTCTGAGAAATTGGAGCATATTTGTCACTTTGTGACTTCACAGGCCAGTTTTTTTTTCACAGCACCTACATAAAAATATTTATATAATTCCTAGCACAGATCAAATAAATAGTATAGGCATAGTATATCCAAACACACCCATTAAAAAAGCATGAAATATAATGACATAATGGCAACTTTGTAGCTTGAGAGTTAAAATCCTGATTGCTCATGAAATGTCTGCATGCTGTTAGTGTTTTTATGGCCAAACAAGGGATATGAAAGATTGTCCAAAACTGTAAATATAATTCCAATTTATTTCAACCTGGTGCATTCCTCCATTAATGTATCTGTTGTTCTTTAGGTCATAAGAACCTGGCTGCCTCCATTTTTGCCAGATATGAGGCTATGACAGAATCCCATAATAAATCCCAATAAAAAGATACTATCATATTGTATAACTCAAACAAACAGGAACAGCAAAAGGAATGTACCAAAGTATTCCGGAGTCAAATGCGAGGCCATCTGTCCAACAGCAAACAGGACAAGGATCCAAGGACAAGGAATTCACATAATGACGAGTTTGTGTATTGGAAAACTACACAATTTTCCTGGATTTCTACATCAGAGGTGGTAAGTACAGCATTAACATAAGCCATAGAACTATAAAAGACGGTAGATTTTTTTACACAACAATGTTCTCTTTTGTCGTTTTGACATCGGGGCAGTCAGCTTTCCAGCTGCTTCTGCACTCCACACTTCTCTCTATTTTCATGTCCCAGCGTCACTGAAAAAATGGGAGAACCTGATTACTGAGTGGCAGCAGCTGCCCTGCCAGTCAGACTAGCACTGCCCCTTGAGCCTGCTATACCACCCTCCGCTGCAGTGGAACCAGGGACCACACCCCCTCCACAGACACATTAGTCAGAAATGTACCAGGTTAAAATAAACTTCAATTATCCTTTAAAGTACTATTCCTCTCATCTTCATATATTCACAGGAAGGGCCTGACCACAGGTATGGAAAACAAAAAGACACACTTCCTGTATACAGAGTTGAAGTAGAGGACATGGATACTGTGACTTCACTCAGTGGTTTTAATGTGTTCATTGGTCAAGCTGAGGATTTTTCTTTAATATGAAACCGCACATGATAAATGCGGCTCTTGATGTAAAACTGACAGATTTACTTTTAGTCACTGGATTAGCTACTAGCTTCCCATAGTCACAAAGGGTATAGTTGACCTCTTTATTTAAAACGATTACATTTAAAGATGTTTCCTGTTTTGCCTTCATAGCCCATTGGTTCAGCTCTTTGTGTGTATTTATAGCCCTGCCACTTGTCAGCCCACCCTGTTTACCAACCTGTTCTCCTGCCTTTCCTACATCATTTCAGCACTTCGTGCTTCATGTCTCATTCCTTGGTCACTTTGTCTCTTTGATTTGCTGTTGGATTGGATTATCTACCACAGTTTTTTTTTCAACAAGTCTTCATTTAACTTCAGTAAGTTTTTTCAAAGATTTCATTTGTTCTTCACGCCTCTGTGTGGGTCCAAATCTGAATTAAGCTACAAATGTATGACAACTAGGGTTGGAACAGTAGCCTTATTATTTATTTATGTGTTCACTTTATGCAATTATATTTCTTTTTATTGCTTTATGTCGAGGTTCACATGAAATATCACATATGTTAATTATGGTTTTAGACTTCTGGAGACTGCTTCATATTGATTTTAAGAAACTTGTGCTGTAAAATGTATTTCTGTTTTAGTAAATCTGGAAGGTGCAATGAAAATAGGAGGGACTGGTAATACTCTCAGAATGAGTAATATTTGTCAAAATCTGTTGCAAAAATTGGCAACAAAGTCTTACCCACGCCTCGTTTCTTTATTATGGTCCTTTTAAGGACAAAGACTTTCTTGTACTTTCTTTTTTAAATGGTATTGAGCAGCAGTTTTTTGTGCTTTCTGAAGGGCTTTAAATGTTCTTCTTTGGACATTAGCAGCTTTTTTTATTCATTTTCCTTCCAGTCTTTGTACCCGACTTTTTCAGAGTTTTTTGCTTCTTTTTTATGGTTAACTCACTTAACACTGACCTATGACACATTCAAGGAAGAAAAAGGCGCCTAGCTCTGTCTACACAAAACAGACAGCTGAGCAAAGGACTCATTTTAAATTGGTTCTCTGTTACTGGCTGTTTCCAAAAAACACAATTTGTTCCCATTTCTTTAGTTGAATCTTTGAAAAATGTCAAAGAAACCACAGTTTGACTGGCACAAACTGTATTTTTGCACCAGTAAGGAGACTCCCAAAGAGCTACTAGCTGAATACTTGACATATCTCAGCCGGCTGTGCAGCATGTCTTTAAAAATTTGAGAAAGTTAGTAAAACTATGTACATCCTATGAACAGTATCTAAAAGTCATGTCTGTACGAAACTGAAAAAAAGGGCTGATGTGAAAAACCAATTCTTGAGGAAGAGAAAGCGTGAGAAACGGCTGACAAATTACACAAGAAGAACTGAAGAACTGGACTGAAAATCAGTTGCTACAGGTCTTATGAAATGATGACTGCAGATTTTTAAAATGTGGTTCACATTGTCAGGATGTACAGAGGAGGTCAGGAGAGATACAACAATGAGTGTCTACAGCCATCTGTAAAACAGAGTAAAGGTTCTGTTATGATTTGGGTACCTCAAGAATTTGATCCATCCTGTAGTACCATACAGAAACATCTTATTTGCAACACTTCATTTTTCAGCATGACAGTGATCCAAAAGTCCACTGCCAGTGGAGTAAAGCAGTGAAGCAGAATAGAAAAAAACACAGAGTGGAACAGTACAGTCATGCACTGGCCTTTACAGAGCCTCAGCATCGTTCCTGAAGGCTACTTACATAAGTTATGAAAAAGCTTGCCTAAAAGAGTTTGGGCTTCTTGAAGTATAAAGGTGGTCAGACCAAACATCAACTTTCAATAATTAGGTGGAGCTAGTTCCATTTTCCTGGTAAAATATAAAGAAATGAGGAGTGACTCAAGACTGCACAATGCATTACAAGATATTTGCCATAAAATCAAGATACATCTTACTCCATTAAACACTTCAAGCCTGCATACACACTGAAAAAAAGGTCCTGTTGGATTTACTTAATTCAGTAGTGGACACTGGTTGCACACAAATGTTTTGCTTTGGCAGAAACTTAAACAACTGAGTTAAATCAACACAACTTTTTTCATATTCAATAAACATGTGCATTTTGTGTTCATAAAACACAATTGAAACATGTGTAGATGAAGTAAGTTGAGCTCTTAGAGTATTTTAATCCTTCACAATTTTGTCATTTTATTTCAACACTATTCAATAACTTTTACCCCAATACTACTTGGTCACTTAAATACTACATGTTTTCTTATTATTATTTCTAGAGTCTGGTTACCATAAAAATTGAATGGATCTACAACAACTACCATCCTCCTATCTTTATCCTGGTTCCAGGGAAATAACCCTGAAGTGATAGGTTACGAGGTCGGGTACACCCTGGACAGCACACCAGACTAACACATAGAGACAAACAACCATTTGCACTCACATTCACAGGTAAATTACAATCACCAATTAACCTAACTCTAATAACTGCATGACTGTAAACTGTGGGAGGAAACCAGAATACCCAGAGAGAAACCCGTGCAAAGTAGCCAGATTATGGATTTGAACCCAGGACCTTCTTACTGTGAAGCAACAGCACTAACCACCATGCCAGGCTTAACAAAAGTGGGAAAGCTATGATTTCAAGGCTTGATGCAGACTTTTTTTGTTTTGTCCTTGACAGATTAAACCACAATAAATAGCGATAGCACACACGTGGTGTGTGTGTAGTTGTCTGCCTCTTATAACTCCAGTGATTTTTCTGCAGTTTGAAATCTTGTGCGATCTTGTGAATTTCATGAGTTCAGCAACTAACCACTCTTACTAGATTGTATCATATCATCTCAACAAGAACAAATTAAGTTGTTGAATTTCGTACACATCCTTCATGATTTAATTACGTTCATATAAACATAAAATTATTGTGTTCAAATTACAAGTCGGACTTTTTTAATGTAACAACCACCCAATTTACTTTTTTCAGTATAGACTTTATTCAGTAGACTCCCAAAGAGCTACTAGCTGAATACTTGACATATCTCAGCCGGCTGTGCAGCATGTCTTTGAAAATTTGAGAAAGTTAGTAAAACTATGTACATCCTATGAACAGTATCTAAAAGTCATGTCTGTACGAAACTGAAAAAAAGGGCTGATGTGAAGAACCAATTCTTGAGGAAGAGAAAGCGTGAGAAACGGCTGACAAATTACACAAGAAGAACTGAAGAACTGGACTGAAAATCAGTTGCTACAGGTCTTATGAAATGATGACTGCAGATTTTTAAAATGTGGTTCACATTGTCAGGATGTACAGAGGAGGTCAGGAGAGATACAACAATGAGTGTCTACAGAAGTATAAAGGGGGTCAGACCAAACATCAACTTTCAATAATTAGGTGGAGCTAGTTCCATTTTCCTGGTAAAATATCAAGAAATGAGGAGTGACTCAAGATAAAGATCAAGATACATCTTACTCCATTAAACACTTCAAGCCTGCATGCACACCATATTTTGAAGATGTCTAAACTTCTCCAAATCTTCTCTTGGCTACTTTCACTTTTTTTTCTAATATTAAAATAGTAAAAGGACAGAAATAACAGATAGAAGTTGGTGGAAAGTGTCCAGTACAACACAAAGATTTCTGGATGATAGTTCCATCCTAATGTGACACAGTGCATGTCATAAATTTGGAATAAAGAGGTCTTGATGCATTTTTGTATTGGTTGTAAGATGAATAAGATATTTATTACTCTTTGCAATTTGTTTTCTAATTAATTCCTTAATTTTTGTTTCTTTTTGTTTTTTTGTTTTTGGCTTCCCAGGATTGTCTGAAGCAGTTAAATTCAGTGGACTATGGACAGTGGACTATAGTTTATATTTTCTGGTTGTCTGCGCTGGGCTTTCCTGTTTGTTACAAAGATTAAAAATGGATCCTGGATTGGAAAAGGAACAAACCAAATTAGAAAGAGGAACAAAATGTTGCAAATCATGCATTATTTTTTACATCCTATGCATCATCAATGTCACTGCACCAGTTGATGGATTTTCCCTGAAGACTTGCAGAATCAGCTACAGTACGGCCATATGCATCGGGAGTAAACTCAGAGCTGTTCCTGGAGATATTCCCTCAACTGTGACAGGCCTTGATTTATCTTCTAACAGAATTTCAATAATACATGCATCAGACTTCAAAGATCTACTAAATTTGACGTGGTTAGACCTTAATATCAACAACATTTCACAGATAGAAAGTGATGCGTTTGCCGGTCTAAGTTCTCTTGAGACATTAAATCTAAATAATAACAAACTTGTTACACTGGGAGAAAATGTTTTTGATGGCTTGAATCGCCTCACTGAGCTAAGAATTAATCGAAATCGCATTAAGCAAGTGGCATCCACATCTTTTAAGTCCATGACAAGTTTAAAACTTCTGGACATTTCTCATAACAAACTGCACCACATTACAAAACTTCAATTGATATTGCAACATCTGCCACATCTACGGGAGCTGGTAATAAGCAACAATGATTTAACCACTTTTCAGTCATTTGAACTGACAAACAAATCATTAGAACTTCAGTACCTTGATTTGTCGAAAAATCCCCTCGCAGTCTTCAGGATCACTGCTGATGTTTTTCCAAATCTCACCTGGTTTAAAATTGGGAGCCCAGCCAGAAAGAAACAAATGATATGGGACGTGCAAAACAAGACATTTCTAAGTCGTGTTACTACTCTTGACATTAGTGAGCTTCATTTGGGTCTTGGTGACATGGAAAGGTTGTTAGAGTCAGTGAACTCATCATTAACTATTCTGAGAATGAATGCAATGACACATAACCTGACCGCATTGATCAACATTTCCTGCACCATCCCAACAATGAGGACTCTGCAGCTTCGAAGCAATAAGCTCAGCTTTGTTAATGCATACTTGTTTAAGTTGTGTATTAATGTAACTGAGTTAGATTTGACAGACAACAAAATAAAATACATCCACGACGATGCTTTCAAATCCCTTAAAAATTTAAGGATTTTAACGCTGAGTAAAAACAGGCTTCCATTGGTTCCAGCTGCAACAAGGAATCTACCAACTCTTTCAGAGCTGGATCTCAGCACCAATAACATCAGCACACTGGACTGCCATGATTTCACCAATCAGACAAAGCTCAGAAAGCTTTATCTTTATCAGAATTCAATCACAGCTCTGAAACCGTGTCTTTTCAAGGATTTAAAAGGATTAGAAACTCTAAAATTACAGACAAACCAAATAACTAAATTGAACGGTGCTTTCAAAGAACATTTGCCTAAACTTAGATACCTGTATTTAAATATAAACAAACTCACTGCGATCAAAAAGGATGAATTTAAAGGCTTACATTCCCTCCAGAACTTGTCATTAGACCAAAATCAAATAGAAATTCTTGATCATAAGAGTTTTGTAGGACTGACAAATCTTACCCGCCTTCATCTACAACGGAACTCTATTAAACAAGATAAACTACAAAAAGGTATTTTCAATCCTCTGATTAAATTAAGAACACTGGATTTGAGTGAAAATCATATCAATTATAATGAAAGTAGAAATTTGCCTGATCCTCCATTTTCTCAGCTGTCCCATCTGGAGGAACTGCTTGTTTTTTCACAACACCACAGGTTGCATAGTTATCTGCCTGTAAACTTTTTGCAAGGTTTGACCAATCTTTTGAGTTTCAAAGCCAGGAATATCCGTATTGCGTCTCTGGACAAAGACACCTTTGTTTACACGCCACAGCTGCAATTACTTGAACTTTCTTCAAATGAACTTAAAGAACTCCCTCCAGATCTGTTTTTCCCAATTCCAAACCTTAAAAGCCTTTACATATCCAGAACAGCTCTTTACTCTCTAGACTTCCTTATAGATGCCAATCTCACAAAGCTGGAGTTTCTACAGGCAAGACAGAATTTATATTCAGTTATCCGCAAAGAAGATATACAATTCCTACCAGCTCTGACTTATCTGGACCTTCAGGGCAATGGATTCACCTGCAACTGTGATAACAGCTGGTTTCTCTCATGGGCAATAAATGACAGCAAAACTCAAGTTTATGATGCATATAACTTTACGTGCAACTATCCCCAAGAATTCAAAAGTAAGAAGCTGTTGGACTTCGACACCCGCTTCTGCTCAGTTGACATGGGCTTTATTTGCTTTCTCTGCACCACATGTGCAATCCTATGCTTGATGGTGGTGTCCTTCACTTACCATTTTATGAGATTGCACCTGGTCTATGCCTATTACCTGTTCATAGCTTGGTTCTTTGACAAAAAGCACAAAAACAAGAAAACTCCTCTTCAGTACGACGCCTTTATCTCCTATAACACCCACGATGAGCCTTGGGTCATTGACAAGCTCTTACCAAAACTGGAAGGAGAACAGGGCTGGAGACTGTGTCTACACCATCGAGACTTTGAACCAGGTAAGACTGCAGGCTTGAGTTCAAAGTTAAATGGTGATTGTTTGACTTGAAAATGTCTCTCAGTTAGTCTGTTTTTGTCTGCCCATCACTTCATTCCAGATTAAAAAACTATATATAGAGCAATTAAATCTAGAACATTTGTTTTGGTGATCCTCAACCTACTTGTTCAACAAAGTTAACATTTTCTTTCTTTTATTTTCTGTTTTTCACATTTAGACACCCTAGTAACTAAATTTTAATTTGTTGACAAAACTACAGTAGCTTTGCATGGCCTTAATCAAAGGTTTATCGGTGTCAGTTCAATTAGGGGAGATCATTTGGAAGTAATGAACATGATTCATTGATACAGTAAAATTAATCAGTGTATTTGGTGATTAAACATCAGTGACTTGTCATGGAAGAACAGAATCCCATTAGTGACAGGATTCAGGGCAGGGCCCCCTGGAGTCTAGGTACTGGTGTTTTTGCTCTGAGAGATTTGGGCAAGGTGGAGATAGGGAGGAGGTGGGTTGCACGGATCAGAGTCTGAAAGGAAGACTGATGTTGAGCATAAGTTTAAACCACACAGTGCGGTGGCTGACTGGTTCAAAGAATGCAGGCAAGAAGATCAGGTTGAAACGATAAGGATATCAGTATTGAGAGTGACAGTATGGGAAAGTTGTAGTGATGCAATAAACAGACTGGCAACCAACACCCAGGACAGCAGGCAGAAGCATGACAGCAGATCTTCCTTATTGAAGTTGCATACAGTTTAATTTACATTTTAAAAATTGCTATTATAAAATTTACCATTAATTAAGGGTCAGTGGCTTTACAGCACTGTTTTTTTTTTGTTTTTTGTCTGTCCCATTTGGTTCTTTAGCCGTCAGAATTGTTGTCTGAAGACCAACAAGGATACCAAATGGATTTATTCTGCCAAATGGATCATCATGGCATTGCCGTATTGGTCCATTTGATCAAACTTTGTTGTTATTATTTATTTTATTTTCAGATGGGACAGACATGACTGGGGGATAGGAAAGGGAGAAAGAAAGAGGAAGGAAAAGAAAAACAGAAGGGAAAAGGGACAGTGAGAAAGGGCACTTACAAAGACAAAGAGAAAGAAAAAAAAAATCTCCTGGATCACCTGTTGAGAGAAAAAGAAGAGAAGACAAGCAAAAAAAACCCAAACAAAAACAAAGCAACATACTAAACACAACACCATCACGTTAATCTAGCTAAGTGTGAACAGCAGTAAATACTAAATATTGAAAGTTGTTGTTACAGCACTGTTGCTGGACGGTATAAAAGTTCTGGGTTTGAACCCGCTAGCTCGGGCCTGTCTCGTTGGAGGTTTCCTGTAGCACCCTCAAAGATTGACGTAGGCACGATGTACAGTTATAAAACAGGGTTTATTCTGGTCTTGACAACCCATGAGAACAGGTCACGGACAAAAACAATAAAACAAAAAACATCACATCAAAATGCACTCTTGTACTTGGTATCAATCAATCAAAAGTCCTTAATAACAGAAAATAAAACATTTAAAGTACACAAACCTTGTGAGCTGACATCCAGGAGGGACTAAATAGTCCTTTATGGCCGTATCATCTATTTCTCCATCTTTTTTCTCACTTTTTTCTTTTCTTTTTCTAACTTTGAACATTATTTTCTCCATGTGTGGAGCTAACCACAAGCTGCAGCATGCAGACACCATGTGTGCTAGCAAAAAAGTGGCTGGGTGGAGAGACCCAAACTGCAAACAGCTCTACCTTCCATAGTTCACCACCAGAGGGTGCAAAAGAGCAAAATCTGGACATACAGCTCAACAAAGCATCAAATGCAAAAGACCTTTACATTTCCTGTTCTTCCTGTGCATGTGTGGATTCTCCAACTTCTCCCACATTTCAAATACATACATTCAAATGGACTTTAACTTAATTGGAATAGGCCTCTGTGAACTAAAAAATGTATGGATAGATAGATAGTGAGACTACCTAACAGCAGATACCTGTTGGAGTACTTTTTATAAAAGCTGTCCTTTTTGTGCTTAAAATTGCAAACGTTGTCTTGAACTGCAAGTTCAGATATTTTTCTGTCCCTCCCCTACATGTAGGATGGTGGGGGATGCTATTAGCTATGGTGTTTAACTGCAGACAATTGCATGTATGGTTTTGGTTCGCTTATTTAGTAAGGAATGTTTACTTCCTGCCATTTATGGGCTCACCTGTGCTTGTATATGGTGGACCGTTAAAGGAGTTAAGCCATGTACGGGGGTGAGGGGAGAAGACCCTTTTATGACCAGCAGGAAGTCACGTATACAGAGACACACACACGCACACATGCACACAGACACACACACACATGCACACACACAGTGCCTTAGCTTTTATGACATACGATAGGGGTTTTATAATGGTTGTGTGTCACTGAATAAAAGGCTGCGAGGGGACGCTGGTTTTTAGGAGTTGGCTGTGGTCAGGTGAGGAGCTTTCAGTTCCAAGATCCTGATTCGACCGACTTCCCTTGCAAGTTGAATGGACTGAGCTCTGAGTGTCTTGCTTTGTTCATGGGGATAAGTCTCTGAGTCAGCGAGGCCTGCGAGTGCAGACCTAACCTAACAATACCTCAAGATACTTTCATATGCAGTGATGGGAATAACGGCGTTACAAGTAACGGCGTTACTAACGGCGTTACTTTTTTCAGTAACGAGTAATCTAACTAATTACTATTCCTATCGTTACAATGCCAATACCGTTACTAACAAGAAAATGAGGTGCGGTCACGTTACTATTTTTCAACAAACAGACGGTTGAAGCTGTGTTCAGCTTACCGCATCTTATATCAGTTGCACGGAAGTAGCGGTCTACATAAGTAATCCGGGCGCTACAGCTTTAAGCAGCTGCACGCGCTCCCGTGGGTGGCAATCACTTTCTGGTAGACCAGGGGTGCCCAATCCTAGTCCTCGAGAGCTACTGTCCTGCAGCTTTTAGATTCATCCTTGTTCCAACACACCTGAATCAAATGAATGTCTTGTTATCAGGCCTTTGCCAAACTTGATGACATGCTGAAGAGGTCATCAAACCATTTGATTCAGCTGTGTTGGAGTAGGGATGCATCTAAAAGCTGCAGGACAGTAGCTCTCGAGGACTAGGATTGGGCACCCCTGTGGTAGACGATCACTTTTTGGCACAACACCTGGAGCTAGGGGGCAAAACAATCGCATGAGTGCTGCTGTTTGACTGAGGAAGAATAAAGTAGTCATGGTAAGCCAATCGCACGACCACTTTAAGATGACAAAGCAAAAAGGTGATATATACCAGTTTTTAAATTGTGTTGATAGGCCATGTAAAACCAGAGTCATGATAAATAATATATATGCGTGTTTTTTCCTTAATAGTTTCGTCATGTTTACTGTGTAAGGACAGCGCTAGCAAGCACTCTCTGCTTATGACCAAAAAAACCCCCCCAAAAAACAGCCCGTTCGTTTTGGTGGAAAAATGTACCATGTCAACCAATCAAAAAATGATATGGCAACATGACATTTGGTTGTTTAGGAAGACGGGGAAGTTTTAGGAGTGACGGCGAGAGAGAGAGAGAGAGAGAGAAAGAAAGACAGCAAAAAAAGAGAGAGAGCGAGTTTTGAGATGTGAGAGATTTGTGACGTTTAGCGTGTTTGGAGTGTGTAGTTAATGTGTTGTCTTGTGTAGTTAGTCTGTAGTGTTGTGGATAGTTTTGTGTTGTGTGTCAGAACAATGAGGCGACTGCTGTCTCCAGGTAAAAAACAGGAGGAGTGATACACCTGCTGCTGTCAGACCTGCAGGTATCAGGCTGTGATGTTCTCCTTTATAATGGACAGAAATTATTTTTTTGGACTTGCACAAATAATTTGTGTGGCATCTTATTGAATGCAGAAAACCTGATGGTTATGTAAATAGTTTGAAGTGGTTATTTAAAAAAGGTAAATGGCTGCAAATAACTTTGTTGTTTACAAAACTTGTGCATAGGATTTTAAAATTGACAATTTATATTTGCATTTAAAGTTATGAAATATGATTCACTAATCATGTTTGTGGTTGTTACAGTGAAAAATATAACTTTTTCTACTCGGATTTTATGTTTTTTGTCTGATTTTAGATCAATTGTGTTAATACAGTATGTCAAAATGAAAACATAACTGCAAATTCAGACACGTGAGGTTTTGCTGAAAAGAGTGATACCAAACAAGGCAAAGTAAATAGTTTTTAAAGGTGAAATGTAGAGGTAAAATCAAAAGTAATCAATAATGGCCAATTATACCCTGGACCCCAGAGGGTTAAACATTTTTTTAAAGTAATGCAATAGTTACTTTTCAAGTAATTAATTACATTTAGACTTTTGTAACTCAGTTACTAACTTAGTTACTTTTTTGAAGATGTAACTAGTAATTATAATTAATTACTTTTTTTAAAGTAACTTGCCCAACACTGTTCATATGTACTTCAGAGGGTGTCACCACAGTACTTACATGAATTACTAAGGACAGCCACTGAGTGTAACATTTTCTCTTCTCAGGGAAGCCCATCATAGATAACATCACGGATGCCATTTATGGAAGTCGGAAGACCATTTGTGTTATCAGTCACAAATACCTTGAGAGTGAATGGTGCTCCAGAGAGATCCAGGCAGCCAGGTAACCTGTTGGCTCCTTCAGGCAATGTATCGTATATACTGTGGTATGTAGTGTGACTTTGTAGTGTATCTAGACTCATGTGTAGATACACTACACTTAATTAAGACAAATATCTAATCATCCAATCACAAGTCAAGCATTTAATCATGTAGATATGATCAAGCTGAAGTTCAAACTGAGCATCAGGAGGAAAAGTGAGTGAAAGTGGCATGGTTTTTGATTTGAGTGTTTCAGAAACTGCTGATCTACTGGTATTTTCCCCACACAACCATCTCTGGGGTTTGCAGAGAAAGGTCTAAAAGATAAAATATCTATTGAGTGGAAGTTTTCTGGGTAAAAATGCCTTGTTGATGGTCAGAGGAGAATGAGCAGACTACTTTAAGCTCATATGAAGTGAACAGTAACTCAATCAACCACTTGTTACAAACAAGATATGCAGAAGAGCATCTCTGAAGGCACAACACATTGGCATTAAAGCACATGGGAGTTTGAGGAATTTGAACTAATTTAATTGAAAACACTCATTTTGTCCCTTTGCGAATTACTAACGTATCATGGTGGAGGGGTCTGTGTGCCCCAGGAATCCCAGGGGCTATGTTGTCGGGGGCTTCTTTTGTCCCCTAGTAGGGTATCCTATGGCAAATTGGTCCTGGGTGAGGGACCAGAAAAAAGAGCAATTCAAAAGCCCCTATGAGCAGAAGATCGAGGTAATAGTTCACCCTGCCCGTGATAGGGTTACGGGAGCCCCACCCTGGAGCCAGGCCCAGGAAGGGTGCCCAAGGGCGAGCATCTGATGGCTGGGCCTTAGTCCATGGGGCCTGGCTAGCCACAGTCGAACAGAGGTACATGGGCACACCCTCCGGGGGGGGGTCCCGGCAGACTGATCCCTAGCTACCAAGACTAGGAATTGGGACATGCAATGACACCTATCTGGTGGGAAGGAGTCTGCACTAGTGCGTGAGATTTAGAGGTACCAGCTTGTTATATTCAGGGGTCACCTCAATGCATTGGCTTGGGCTCCAGAACCAGTCTCCTGGAGAGGCACTGGGCTTTGTCTCACTCTGGAGGTGCCCTTGGTGAGAGGCGGCAGGCTGGGGTGGGTATCTTAGTATCCCTGTTAGCTTGCTGCCTGTATACTGGGTCTTGGAATGGGTCCTGACTGTCATCGGCGGTCATGCGCCGAACACTAGAGTACCCAACCTTCTTGGAGACTCGGGACGTTGAGTCTGAAAGGACCATGTTCAGCACCTCCATTGATGATTGATGCCTGTTGTGGTGGTAACCAGTGAACCAAATGGTGGACACCAGAGTTGAAGGAAACCATCAGGCTAAAGAAGGAGTCTTATTGGGCTTGGTTAGGCTGTGGGACTTCGGAGGCCACTGATAAGTACCAACAGGCCAACCGGAACACCGCTCCGGTAGTGGCTGAAGCAAAAACTCAGGTGTGGGTGGAGATCGTAGAGATCATGGAAAAAGACTTTTGGACTGCCTCAAAGAGAATCTGGCAAACTGTCAGGTGACTCAGGAGGGGAAAGCAGTGTTCAACCTGCACTGTGTATAGTGTGGTCGAGCACAGCTGACTTTGACTGAGGACAGTAAATGGGCAGTAGAAAGAATGCTTGAAGGACCTCCTAAATCCCACTGACATGTCTTCCTTAGAGGAAGCAGAGTCTGGGGATGAGGGGGTCAACTCATCTATCTCCGAGGGTGAGATTACTGAGGCAGTTAAACCATTCCTTGGCGGCAGGGCCCCTGGAGTGAATGAAGTTTGCCCTGAACTCCTGAAAGCTCTCGACAATGTTGCATGGAGATCAGGGTTGGTACCTCTGGATTGGCAGACTGAGATGGTGGTTACCATCTTCAAGAAGGGGAACTGGAGGGTGTGTTTCAACTACAGGTGGACACACTCCTCAGCCTCCCTGGGAAAGTCTACACCAGGGTGCTGGAAAGGAGAGTCCCTTTGTTATTTGAACCTTGGATACAGGAAGAACAATGCGGTTTTTGTCCCAGTTGTGGAAAACTGGACCAGCTGTTTACCCTCTCAAGGATGCTTTAGGGTGCATGGGAGTTTGCCACTTGGGTGGTCTCAGAATCTCATCTCTGCTTTTCGCAGCTGATGTGGTTCTGTTGGCTTCATCAGTTGACAGCCTCCAGCTTAAACTGGAGCAGTTCGCAGCTGAGTGCAAAGCGCCGGGAATGAGAATCAGCACCTCCAATCTGAGGCCATGGTCCTCAGCCGGAAAAGGGTTTCGTGCCCACTCTGGGTCAGGGACTGCCCCAAGGGGAAGAGTTTAAGTATCTTGGGGTCTTGTTTACGAGTGAGGGGAGAAAGGAGGGAAGATCGACAGACTGATTGGTTCTGCAGCTGCAGTGATGTGGACGCTGTACTAGTTCATCGTGGTGAAGAGAGAGCTGAGCATAAAAACAAAGCTCTCAATTTATCGGTTGATCTACATCCCTACCCTCACCTATGGTCCTATGGTCACAAGCTTTGGGTAGTGATCACAAGAACGAGATCCCAGATACAAGCAGTGGAAATAAGCTGTCTCCGAAGGGTGCCTGGCCGCTCCATTAAAGATAGAGCGGTTCAGCCATCTGGGAGGAGCTTAGAGTAGAGCTGCTGTTCCTCCACATTGAAAGGAGCCAGTTGACATGGTTTGGGTGTCTGACAAGGATGCCTCCTGGGTGAGGTGTTCTGGGCATGTCCCACCGGGAGGAGGCCCTGGGCAAACCCAGGACACACTGGAGAGATTACATCTCTCGGCTGGCCTGAGAACGTTTTGGTATTCCCCTGGACAAGCTGGTGGGAGTGGCCGGGAAGAGGGAGGTCTGGACTCCTTTACTTAAGCTGCTGCCTCTGTGACCCAGTCCCAGATAAGCAAAAGAAATTGAATGAATGAATGAATGAATGGATGGATGGATGGATGGATGGACACTCATTTTTGCTGGGCAGAAAGGGACAGATCTAGAGGTGTGACTGACAACTCAGTTATAAGTAATAATAATAATAATGGCATAATATGATAATATTGGTATTAAATATGTATAAAAAAGCTTTTCCTTGGAGCTAATTTTCTTTTCAAAACTGAACAATTTTGTTTTTAAAAATTACACTAATTTGTTTAGAAAATGTTCTGATAACTTTTTCAAATGAAATTTACAATTTGTTTTTATTACCTAATGAATTAACAAAAAGGCAATAATTTATAAGAAGAAACTGTTAGCCAGCAATAAACAATTGGCATACTGTCACCGTAATTCTAGTTTAAGTTATATTCTTGGATTTGTTGTTCTTCACGATTTTGGTTCTCTTTATTGTTTTCCAGGTGTTATATTCTTAGTTCCTAGGCTTTAGGTTTCTGTTACTTTGCCTTCCCAGTGTTCAACGTTTCATGTCTTATCACTCTTGTCTTCATGTTCCCCATGTCTCCTCAGTCATGTCTCGTTGCCTCAGTGTCAAATCTGCATCTTTGTGAATGTTTCCTGTACTTTGATCTCGTGGTCTCGTGTGCTATGTGAGGGTTTTCAGTTTTGCTTGCTCCCAGTCTGGTTATGTCTGATTATTCCCAGCTGTGCTCTCCTCCTGTGTCTAATTCCTTCCTTACTCTCTTGTGTATTTAAGCCCTGTGTTTTGCTCTGCCTGTCGTCATGTTGTCCCATGTGCTGTGACTTTTTCTGTGTTTTTTTTCACATCCCTGGTAATATCTAGCTCCCTGTTTTCTAAACTTTTAGTTCTTTGCCTTCCAGTTTCCAGTTTAGATTTTGTTTTGTGAGTTCCAGGTTTTGTTTGTTTTCTGCTTCAGCGCAATAAAAGTTGCCTCTTTGAGTTCATCCTTCTGTGTCTGTCAGTCCTGCGTTTGGGTCCCGCCTGTCCCATGGCACTAAACATGAACCATACTACAGTTCTCTTCCCCATTTATGTGATTGCAGGTTTTCTAGAATCCGTATTGTTTTACCTAGTTATTTACCTTTCAATTTAAAAAATCATCGATAGTAGTTTTTCCACTAGATGGAAGTTTTTCAAGGAAAATAATGCTACACCAAAAGTATAAACTCCAGCAAACTGCTGCACACGCCTGAATGTCTTTTGTCATATCTACAACAGATACATTACCTCTGCAGTTAATCCTCTGTACTCTGAGGATTACCCAAGACCTTTGCCTTACTAGTCAGAACTGAATAATATTTGAAAAAGCATTTTATTCTTTTGAATCAGTTTTGTGTCTTTGTGTTACAATGACTTCATGAATTCAAGACATAAACCACTTGAGTTTCTTTTTTCTCCATCTTTAGTTTTCGTCTGCTTGATGAGCAGAAGGACATACTTATCCTGGTGTTTCTGGATGACATTCCCAGCTATCTGCTGTCTCCCTACCACCGCATGAGGAAGATGTTGAAGAAGAAAACCTACCTGAGCTGGCCACGAGCTGCAGAGAACACAGAGTTGTTCTGGGAAAAACTCCGGCAGGCTCTAGAGACCAGTGAAAATCCAGAAGCGGAGTTGTTACTTCTCACTGTGTCAAACACGCCATGATGAAAAGGAAATATAAAGTAATTGTTTAGCAACAAGTGTAATTCATTTGCTTCAATACCAAAGGCACCATACGTTTGAAGTATACCCCTTGTTGAACATTTTCACAGATTTTCAGCGCTCAATTTTGCGCTTTTTTCTTTCCAATCAGTTTTCCTGTTGTTTAACAGAAATTGAATGTTTTTGAGCGTCTGAGCTCTGCCATTTCACATCTGATAATAACAGATGCACATTTAATGTGCCTGGAAAAAAGGTCAAAGGTCAGTCAGAAGTTACCAGGCTATGATTTTATTGTAAGTGTGTTTGTAATTATTCCATAATAGTGAGTTACAATATTCAGATATTTCTGTAATCTTAATGTGTTTATTGTGTCTGCACAAACTGTTTACATTTTGTTTGAAATAGAAAAATGGAAGAAACAACAAATAAAAAGATATTCTGTCTTTGATGAATTCATTGTAGTTTGCAGTTGATCGGGCTATTACAGAATCACACTTTTAATCTTCACTTTAGTCTTAAAAAGATACTAGTATATTGGATGATATAAACATACAGGAACAGCAAAAAGAATGTATATCTGTAAGTAAGGACTCGCATTTGACTCGCACCACACATCAACCGTCACTGTCACTATGTTCACGCTTCACACACGGAAACACACCCAGAGCGCGCCTCACACACAGAGCAGCACCCAGAGCGCGCTTCACACACACAACGCCCAGAGCGCGCCTCACCAGCAGTGAGACCCACAGAGAGCGCTTTTCATCAGCGGAAATTTACACAGAAACCTCTGAACTCAACTGTTAGAACTCTTCCGAAGCACAACCGCACCATATACCAGGTACCCCTTTCACTGCGCTTATGGCCGCCACCACGGGGCAAAATCGCATCATAAAACAGAAGTGATGCTCGTCCCCGAGGCTCAAAACCGACACCATAAACCAGGGTCTGCTTTACCTTTAATCGGGGTGAAGTAAATATTTTACTTATAATTTTATGGCCGCAGCCCTCGAGGCTTAACCGACACCATAAACCACCGTCTAACCTCTATTCAATGTGCTGAAACCAGCAACCCCTCACTACTGCACTTACGACCGCATCACCAGAACACGGCCGCATCATAAACCAAAACCTACGGACGTGTTTCGCATTACGCGTTGCTGGCGCTTAACCGACACCGTAAGCCAGTATCTGCTTAACCTTAATTTTATACTAATTTTATGACCGCATCAACGAGGGCTTATATCCGACACCATAAACCAACTTCAAAACCTCTATTCAATGTACTGGACTTATGGCCGCGTCTCCAAAAGATTCTAATGTATTATTGCTACAGAAGCCAGTCTTAGACAAAATTAAATGTGGAAGGTAAAGTGGGCTGCAACTAGACTCAACGTAGTATGTAATTAGTATCTTGCTAGAAGCAGTTTATTTAAGACACTGGAATTCAGCCTCAACTTATGTTGTTAGTATCTTGCGCCAAAAACCAGACACCGACAAATTTAATGTGAAAATACGTGTAACTCAGCGAACAGATTAATTTGGAAAGCCCAATATGCACATTTGGTATTTATAATACAACAGGCTGTGCTTACCTTTCTGTTTAGGCCGGCCCTCGATCTCACCACAGGCCAAATCTGCCCCTCCTCAGCACACCAAAGATCCGGGTCACCAAGTTGTTAAAATCTCCCAATTCTTTTAATCTTTGGGCTGAAGGAAGGACAATACTCGGTGTATAAATGCTCAATCAACAATATTTTATTTCCATATAATTCAACACTTAAGAGCATAAGAACCATCATGATGGGGAGACCTGCCTGCAGAGGGTCACAGCAAGTCTCAAAATGGTGACGGGTTACTCAGCCTTTTATAGCCTCTAGTAGCCCCCACCTAGTCGTAAAAGCCTAAACATTCACATGTTTTCTCTCTTACGGCGCCTAAGTTATGACCTCGGCTCCTTGTTTTTCTGCTCTCCGTAAAGGTGGGGGTATGGAATGTGGTCTGTTTCTCCCATTATCAGTACAAGGCCCTCTGCACCCAACATTCTCTTCATGATTCAGCAGTATGAAATGTCAAGAAACAGTGTAACACATTCAACAGTGTCGAGTAATACAGGTCAATCCAATAGATCTAATGATTTTCACACTCTTTTAAGTCAGAAGTATAATGCAAACTAAAACTACATACTGATCACACACTCTATATTAAGGGGTATAATATGATCTACAGCAGTATCATAATTCAACTACTTTGATTACATATATAAGGTAACATATGATAGCATAATAATCTCACAGTATTCTAGATTTAAATGCAAGGCCATCTGTCCAACAGCTAAAGCAACCGGACAAGGATCCCATGTACAGCAGCAACTCTACAACAGATTATAGCAAATTATTGCAATGATCCAAACCACAATCCAACTTTAATCCAGGACTTTGTAAAAGCTGTTTTCTTTTTTTTTTTTTTCTTTTTTTTTTTTTTTAACCTGTCCCGTTTGGTTCTTTTGCCATCAGAATTATTGTCTAAAGGCGAAGAAAGATGCCCAACGGATTTACTTTACCAAATTGACCATCCCAGCCTTGCCGTAATGGTCCATTTGATTCACCTTTTGTTTGTTTATTTTATTTTCACTTGCTGAATACGGGACAGACTTAACTGGGGGAAAGAAAGGGGAGAAAGAAAGAGGGAAAGAAAAACAGCGGGGAAGAGGGACGGGGAAAAAGGGCAAAAAACCAAAAACCAACAAAATAAGCAGACAAAAAAAATACATATATTGATCATCTGGTTCACCTGTTGAGAAAGAAAGAGAAAGCAAGCAGAAGAACACGAGAGTAATAAACAACATCACAATGATCTATGGGAATATGACAGTAAATACTAAATGTTAGACATTATTGTGCAGCACGTAAGATCGACAGCGCACAGTGTGCTTTGAGGTAAGAGCCAAAAAGGGTGTAGTTTGTGTGTGATCACCTGTGTGTACACCTGTGAGCATGGACGCGCTTGTTTTTAAAAGGTTCCTTCATGTAATGATCTGCTAGAGGGTGTGGGGGGCCACTGCCCCGTCCTCCAGGGCATGAAGCAGGTATGGAGGAGAGTAAATAAATAATAAATAAATAATGACACATTGGAATAAGTTCAGCTGAGGCCATGACATTTTGTTATGTACTGATATATTAGAAACAGAACTGAAAGAGGATGTACCTTCTTCTTCTTCTTCTTTTTTTAAATATGACTACTTTTTTTTTCTATAGGTGTTGCTGAAATTTTTTTAAGAAAGTGTTTTGTAAAAGTCATGTGCTGTCCAATAAATATTTTATATGAACAATTGTTTTAACTCGTTTTGCATAAGAAATTATTTAGGATTCACAATATTAATTACATTATCACACCTTCGTGATTTATTTCTTTTTTTTGCATTGTTGTCATAGTATTATGGACAACAGACATTTCATGACACAAAGTGTATAAATAGCAACAGAAAACTGCAGCGTGTAGTTTAGTTCCCTCTTTAGAGATAAAAAAATAGACACAGTTTCACAGAATTTGGCCCCTTTCTGAGAAATTGGAGCATATTTGTCACTTTGTGACTTAGATTAAAATAACTTTTTCACAGGCCAGTTTTTTTTTCACAGCACCTACATAAAAATATTTATATAATTCCTAGCACAGATCAAATAAATAGTATAGGCATAGTATATCCAAACACACCCATTAAAAAAGCATGAAATATAATGACATAATGGCAACTTTGTAGCTTGAGAGTTAAAATCCTGATTGCTCATGAAATGTCTGCATGCTGTTAGTGTTTTTATGGACAAACAAGGGATATGAAAGATTGTCCAAAACTGTAAATATAATTCCAATTTATTTCAACCTGGTGCATTCCTCCATTAATGTATCTGTTGTTCTTTAGGTCATAAGAACCTGGCTGCCTCCATTTTTGCCAGATATGAGGCTATGACAGAATCCCATAATAAATCCCAATAAAAAGATACTATCATATTGTATAACTCAAACAAACAGGAACAGCAAAAGGAATGTACCAAAGTATTCCGGAGTCAAATGCGAGGCCATCTGTCCAACAGCAAACAGGACAAGGATCCAAGGACAAGGAATTCACATAATGACGAGTTTGTGTATTGGAAAACTACACAATTTTCCTGGATTTCTACATCAGAGGTGGTAAGTACAGCATTAACATAAGCCATAGAACTATAAAAGACGGTAGATTTTTTTACACAACAATGTTCTCTTTTGTCGTTTTGACATCGGGGCAGTCAGCTTTCCAGCTGCTTCTGCACTCCACACTTCTCTCTATTTTCATGTCCCAGCGTCACTGAAAAAATGGGAGAACCTGATTACTGAGTGGCAGCAGCTGCCCTGCCAGTCAGACTAGCACTGCCCCTTGAGCCTGCTATACCACCCTCCGCTGCAGTGGAGCCAGGGACCACACCCCCTCCACAGACACATTAGTCAGAAATGTACCAGGTTAAAATAAACTTCAATTATCCTTTAAAGTACTATTCCTCTCATCTTCATATATTCACAGGAAGGGCCTGACCACAGGTATGGAAAACAAAAAGACACACTTCCTGTATACAGAGTTGAAGTAGAGGACATGGATACTGTGACTTCACTCAGTGGTTTTAATGTGTTCATTGGTCAAGCTGAGGATTTTTCTTTAATATAAAACCGCACATGATAAATGCGGCTCTTGATGTAAAACTGACAGATTTACTTTTAGTCACTGGATTAGCTACTAGCTTCCCATAGTCACAAAGGGTATAGTTGACCTCTTTATTTAAAATGATTACATTTAAAGATGTTTCCTGTTTTGCCTTCATAGCCCATTGGTTCAGCTCTTTGTGTGTATTTATAGCCCTGTCACTTGTCAGCCCACCCTGTTTACCAACCTGTTCTCCTGCCTTTCCTACATCATTTCAGCACTTCGTGCTTCATGTCTCATTCCTTGGTCACTTTGTCTCTTTGATTTGCTGTTGGATTGGATTATCTACCACAGTTTTTTTTTCAACAAGTCTTCATTTAACTTCAGTAAGTTTTTTCAAAGATTTCATTTGTTCTTCACGCCTCTGTGTGGGTCCAAATCTGAATTAAGCTACAAATGTATGACAACTAGGGTTGGAACAGTAGCCCTATTATTTATTTATGTGTTCACTTTATGCAATTATATTTCTTTTTATTGCTTTATGTCGAGGTTCACATGAAATATCACATATGTTAATTATGGTTTTAGACTTCTGGAGACTGCTTCATATTGATTTTAAGAAACTTGTGCTGTAAAATGTATTTCTGTTTTAGTAAATCTGGAAGGTGCAATAGAAATAGGAGGGGCTGGTAATAGTCTCAGAATGAGTAATATTTGTCAAAATCTGTTGCAAAAATTGGCAACAAAGTCTTACCCACACCTCGTTTCTTTATTATGGTCCTTTTAAGGACAGAGACTTTCTTGTAATTTCTTTTTTAAATAGTCTTGAGCAGCAGTTTTTTGTGCTTTCTGAAGGGCTTTAAATGTTTTCAGAGTTTTTTGCTTCTTTTTTATGGTTAACTCACTTAACACTGACCTATGACACATTCAAGGAAGAAAAAGGCGCCTAGCTCTGTCTACACAAAACAGACAGCTGAGCAAAGGACTCATTTTAAATTGGTTCTCTGTTACTGGCTGTTTCCAAAAAACACAATTTGTTCCCATTTCTTTAGTTGAATCTTTGAAAAATGTCAAAGAAACCACAGTTTGACTGGCACAAACTGTATTTTTGCACCAGTAAGGAGACTCCCAAAGAGCTACTAGCTGAATACTTGACATATCTCAGCCGGCTGTGCAGCATGTCTTTGAAAATTTGAGAAAGTTAGTAAAACTATGTACATCCTATGAACAGTATCTAAAAGTCATGTCTGTACGAAACTGAAAAAAAGGGCTGATGTGAAGAACCAATTCTTGAGGAAGAGAAAGCGTGAGAAACGGCTGACAAATTACACAAGAAGAACTGAAGAACTGGACTGAAAATCAGTTGCTACAGGTCTTATGAAATGATGACTGCAGATTTTTAAAATGTGGTTCACATTGTCAGGATGTACAGAGGAGGTCAGGAGAGATACAACAATGAGTGTCTACAGAAGTATAAAGAGGGTCAGACCAAACATCAACTTTCAATAATTAGGTGGAGCTAGTTCCATTTTCCTGGTAAAATATCAAGAAATGAGGAGTGACTCAAGATAAAGATCAAGATACATCTTACTCCATTAAACACTTCAAGCCTGCATGCACACCATATTTTGAAGATGTCTAAACTTCTCCAAATCTTCTCTTGGCTACTTTCACTTTTTTTTCTAATATTAAAATAGTAAAAGGACAGAAATAACAGATAGAAGTTGGTGGAAAGTGTCCAGTACAACACAAAGATTTCTGGATGATAGTTCCATCCTAATGTGACACAGTGCATGTCATAAATTTGGAATAAAGAGGTCTTGATGCATTTTTGTATTGGTTGTAAGATGAATAAGATATTTTTTACTCTTTGCAATTTGTTTTCTAATTGATTCCTTAATTTTTGTTTCTTTTTGTTTTTTTGTTTTTGGCTTCCCAGGATTGTCTGAGGCAGTTAAATTCAGTGGACTATGGACAGTGGACTATAGTTTATATTTTCTGGTTGTCTGCGCTGGGCTTTTCTGTTTGTTACAAAGATTAAAAATGGATCCTGGATTGGAAGAGGAACAAACCAAACTAGAAAGAGGAACAAAATGTTGCAAATCATGCATTATTTTTTACATGCTGTGCATCATCAATTTCATTGCACCAGTTGATGGATTTTCCCTGAAGACTTGCAAAATTAGCTACAGTACGGCCATATGCATCGGGAGTAAACTCAGAGCTGTTCCTGGAGACATTCCCTCGACTGTGACAGGCCTTGATTTATCTTCTAACAGAATTTCAACAATACATGCATCAGACTTCAAAAATCTAGTAAATTTGACTAAGTTAGACCTTAATATCAACAACATTTCACAGATAGAAAGTGCTGCGTTTGCCAATCAAAGTTCTCTTAAGACATTAAATCTAAATAATAACAAACTTGTTACACTGGGAGAAAATGTTTTTGATGGCTTGAGTTGCCTCATTGAGCTAAGAATTAATAAAAATCACATTAAGCAAGTGGCATCCACATCTTTTAAGTCCATGACAAGTTTAAAACTTCTGGACATTTCTCATAACAAACTGCACCACATTACAAAACTTCAATTGATATTGCAACATCTGCCACATCTACGGGAGCTGGTAATAAGCAACAATGATTTATCCACTTTTCAATCATTTGAACTGACAAACAAATCATTAGAACTTCAGTACCTTGATTTGTCGAAAAATCCCCTCGCAGTCTTCAGGATCACTGCTGATGTTTTTCCAAATCTCACCTGGTTTAAAATTGGGAGCCCAGCCAGAAAGAAACAAATGATATGGGACGTGCAAAACAAGACATTTCTAAGTCGTGTTACTACTCTTGACATTAGTGAGCTTCATTTGGGTCTTGGGGACATGGAAAGGTTGTTAGAGTCAGTGAACTCATCATTAGCTATTCTGAGAATGAATGCAATGACACATAACCTGACCGCATTGATCAACATTTCCTGCACCATCCCAACAATGAGGACTCTGCAGCTTCGAAGCAATAAGCTCAGCTTTGTTAATGCATACTTGTTTAAGTTGTGTATTAATGTAACTGAGTTAGTTTTGACAGACAACAAAATAAAATACATCCATGATGATGCTTTCAGATCCCTTAAAAATTTAAGGATTTTAACGCTGAGTAAAAACAGGCTTCCATTAGTTCCAGCTGCAACAAGGAATCTACCAAGTCTTTCAGAGCTGGATCTCAGCACCAATAACATCAGCACACTGGACTGCCATGATTTCACCAATCAGACAAAGCTCAGAAAGCTTTATCTTTATCAGAATTCAATCACAGCTCTGAAACCGTGTCTTTTCAAGGATTTAAAAGGATTAGAAACTCTAAAATTACAGACAAACCAAATAACTAAATTGAACGGTGCTTTCAAAGAACATTTGCCAAAACTTACACAGCTGCATTTGAATGGAAACAAACTCACTGCGATCAAAAAGGATGCATTTAAAGGCTTACATTCCCTCCAGAACTTGTCATTACACCAAAACGAAATAAAAGTACTTGAAAGTAAGAGTTTCAGTGGACTGACAAATCTGACCCAAATTAATCTACAAAATAATGATATTTCACAAGATGAACTAAACAAAGATGTTTTCAGTCCTCTGATTAATTTAAGAAGACTGGATTTGAGTGAAAATCACATCAATTACAAGAAAAGTAGAAATTTGCCTGATCCTCCATTTTCTCAGCTGTCCCATCTGGAGGAACTGCTTGTTTTTTCACAACACCACAGGTTGCATAGTTATCTGCCTGTAAACTTTTTGCAAGGTTTGACCAATCTTTTGAGTTTCAAAGCCAGGAATATCCGTATTGCAT
Source organism: Oreochromis niloticus (assembly GCF_001858045.2). NCBI lineage: Eukaryota > Metazoa > Chordata > Actinopteri > Cichliformes > Cichlidae > Oreochromis > Oreochromis niloticus. The sequence continues at coordinate 11,721,379 of NC_031974.2, forward strand.
CTCTGGACAAAGACACCTTTGTTTACACGCCACAGCTGCAATTACTTGAACTTTCTTCAAATGAACTTAAAGAACTCCCTCCAGATCTGTTTTTCCCAATTCCAAACCTTAAAAGCCTTTACATATCCAGAACAGGTCTTTACTCTCTAGACTTCCTTATACATGCCAACCTCACAAAGCTGGAGTTTCTACAGGCAAGACAGAATTTATATTCAGTTATCCATGAAGAAGATATACAATCCCTACCAGCTCTGACTTATCTGGACCTTCAGGGCAATGGATTCACCTGCAACTGTGATAACAGCTGGTTTCTCTCATGGGCAATAAATGACAGCAAAACTCAAGTTTATGATGCATATAACTTTACGTGCAACTATCCAAAAGAATTCAAAAGTAAGAAGCTGTTGGACTTGGACACCAGCTCCTGCTTAGATAACACTGACTTTATTTGCTTTGTTCTCACCACGTGTACAATCCTATGCTTCATGGTGGTGTCCTTCACTTACCATTTCATGGGGTTGCAGCTGGTCTATGCCTATTACCTGTTCATAGCTTGGCTCTTTGATAAAAAGCACAAAAACAAGAAAACTCCTCATCAGTACGACGCCTTTATCTCCTATAACACCCACGATGAGCCTTGGGTCATTGACAAGCTCTTACCAAAACTGGAAGGAGAACAGGGCTGGAGACTGTGTCTACACCATCGAGACTTTGAACCAGGTGAGATGCAGGTTTGAACTAAAGTTAAATATTAATGGCTTGACAAGTGGGATGTCTCTTAAAATTGTGTGTTTGTCAGTATCTTTGTTTAATCCAAACTAAATTATTAGATTCAGTACATTTTCTAGAATGCTTTTAGAAAACTTTAACATCATTTGACTTATGCAATTATGTTTGAAGTGGCAGTTAGTGCAATTATATAATCAAAAGAGAGACTATCTAACAATTATCTTGTTGGAAGCTTTTGCAGTCAAATGTGTACTTTCACATGTACTCCAGAGGGTGTCACTATACTACTTTACTAAAAAGCTGAGGATACAAACATCATGGTTTTATTACTGGCTGTGTTTTTTCTTCTCTTCATTAGGGAGACCCATCATAGATAACATTACAGATGCCATTTATGGAAGCAGGAAGACCATTTGTGTGATCAGTCGCAAATACCTCGAGAGTGAATGGTGCTCCAGAGAGATCCAGGCAGCCAGGTAACCTGTTGGCGCACCACAAGACTGTAGCAATAACATTAAAATATAAAATTAAAATTGCTTTTATGCTAATGTCAACAATGAGTGGAGACGATGGCACAACCAAAGTTACTGCAAATACAGTGCCATGAAAAAGTATCTGCCCCTTTACTGATTTCTTTCTTTTTTCTTTTTTTTTGCATATTTGTTACGCTTACATGTTTCAGATTATCAAACAACATTTAATATTGGACAAATGTAACCAAAGCAAATACAAAATTTGTTTTTTAAAAGGTGATTTAATTTATCAAGGGGGGGAAAAAAAGCTTTCAAACCTACATGATTGAGTTCAAAGTTGGGTTCAAATTCACTAACCATACCCAGACCTAATATTCCCAGACCTGTTAAATCAATAATTTACTTAAACAAAACCTGTCTGACAAGGTAAAACATCTCAAACAGCAATTCACCATGCCGAGATCTAAAGAAGCTCAAGAAAGATGAGAAAGTCATTGACGCCTGTCAGTCTGGAAGGGGCTATAAAGACTTTGGGACTCCAGCGAACCATGGTGGGAGCCATTATCCACAAAACTTGGAACAGCAATGAAACTTCCCATGAGTGGCCAGCCTAACAAAATTACTCCACTTTTTATTGGAAGTTACCAAGATGGACAGAATTAGAAATGAGAATATCAGAGAGACAGCTCAGGTTGACCTGTTTGGAGACAAAGTTTGAGAGGCAAGGTTAAGATGGCTTGCATATGTCCAGAGGAGGAATACTGGAAATACTGGACAACGGATGTTGAATATGATGCTGCCAGGCAGGACGAAAAGAGGAATATCACATAGGAGGTTCGTGGATGTGAAGGAGGATGTGATGCTTAACTGCATCTACTGTATGTGGCAGAAGAGGATAGGTTGAGATGGAGGCAGATGATCCCCTGTGGTGACCCCTAAAGGGAACAGCTGAAAGTAGAGGACTTGACATGACATGTGTTCCACTATGTGATTTTCTGATCTGTGCAGTACTGTACAGTTATGTTACACCGGCATGTTTAAAATTCTCAGCGATTTTTTTTTTGCTAGCTTTTAATTTCCTCTTTAATCTGCCATGTTCACAGGTGTTTTATTTTATTCTCTTTAAACATGTTTATTTCATTTATTTTTGTATTATCTTCATTACTTTACTCTTTTAAAGAAAGTACTTATGCATCCCTTTTCTCCCTCTTATCTTTAGTTTCCGTCTGTTTGATGAGCAGACAGACGTACTCATCCTGGTATTTATGGAGGAGATTCCCAGCTATCTGTTGTCTCCTTACCACCGCATGAGAAAGATGCTAAAGAAGAAAACCTACCTGAGCTGGCCGCGAGCTGGAGAGCACACCGAGCTGTTCTGGGAGAAACTTTGCCAGGCTCTGGAGACCAGAGAAGATCCAGAAGCAAAGACGTTACTTCTCACTGTGCCAACTATGCCATGAGGAAAATATAACAATTTTTTTTCTCTAGTTTTTTCTCCTTTTTTAATGTTATAGATTTTAATTTTAATTTTTTAATTCCATAATAATAGTTTACAGTGTTCTGATGTTTCATTATTTTTAAAAGTTTTGAGTGTTTCTCCAGCAAATATTTGAAGTTTTACTTACAAAAATGTTGGTTTTAAACAGAACCAGTGAAGCAAGAAACGATGAAACAAATGTCTTTGATAACTTTACTGCAATTTCTTGTTAATCAAAGTATTACAGAGTCAGCATTTTAGGCAGTTAAAATGTTGCACATAATTCACTCAATCATACATCGTCTTATTGCATTACTGAAACAAAGAAGTTCTGCAAGAAGTAAGACACAATGATTGTCAACTGGATATAACTTACATAATAAATGACTGAGAATCATAATGAATATATAAGAATATCTTACTATATCTATCTTAGATTAAGGAAACAGTATATGTATAATAAATGCAAACAAAGCCTTTTAAACAAGTCAAGTATAATATCTCTCTTAGTTTAATTACTAAGCTTGTTTAGTCACTGCTGATAGATAACAATGGAAAATCAAATTTCATGCACTGTAAAAGTAATTTCAGTTCTTTTCAAACTTTATTTCAGCCTTCCTCATTAACATGTCTGTTGTTCTTTGGCTTGTGTGAACTTTGCACCCTCTACTTATGTTAGCGTTATTAGATAGGCGGTTCACCCACAGGTTTGTTTATTGAAGAGTTAGGTAGTTAAAGTTAAGATAACCCATAAAACCATACTGCAACAGATGTACCAAGCTCAGATACATTGGAATTATCCAATTAAACCACTATTTCTCTCATAGATAACACATTTTGTCCATCTATAAGTGCCTCACCGCAGTTCCTAAGAAACAAAGTTTATTAAATTAAAATCATATGGGTAAGACACAAACCAGTGACTGACAGGATACAGCCATCAGAAAAGTGTTCACTGAGATCACAGAGTGAGGCAACTAAAAAGCTATTTTCCCATGTTTATGCAACAAAAGGCACCGCCCCCTGCTGGCCATTAGAAAGAAAGCAGGTTTATAACTCTTCTACAGTGGCTCAATTTTTCAGACTTCACAGTCTATGTGAATGAACTGAACTTAAACATATTAATTTATATTTTGTCTTCAAATGTTTTCCCTCATTTGTGATCATATTCCTTCAATTCTGAATATTTTGTTCTATGAATAATTACATTAAATAAATAACATCTTTAATTTATATTCCAGATATACAACAGGAAAAAAATTGATGTTCTTTTGGGTTTCCAATGTTTAACACTAGGATTTAAACCTTTTAAAGAGAGATGTAACCTTATAAATATGGTATTGTACATATTTATCACTGTTTGCTAATCACTATCAGCTAATTTCTTTTTATTTAGGATCCTTTTGCAGTGTGATTAATTCTTTTTTTTTTTTCCGATGTACAATCAGGACAAAAATTTGACAGCGTGTGGTTGCTTGTGGAGTCCATACAGACAGACATGTGTTTTTATCAAATAACTTGTTTAATAAATTCTCTGACAAATATCAATTACAATGAATATCTCACACTTTCTGAAAATACAGGGTTTTATATTTCATCTTCTTCAGAAAATAAATCAAACAATAACACATATTACAAAATAATGATATTTTGCATTACTTTAAAAAAAGCACAAGTTTTTTTTTGTTGAAGCACTATAGCTTATAGCTCACACATGTATTAAGAATACTACTCTTCCCTGTTTATAAAACAGAACAAATATAAGGAAAGGTCACACAACAAATTATATTTATGTGTATAATTACTATTATGATAATATTAGTGCAGATAAGAACACTTAAAGAGAGTTTAAGCGGATGTGTTGTTGTTAGGATTTTTTGTTGTTGTTGGTCTTCCTGTTCATTTCACTGCAAAAAAATAAATCAATGAAATAAGATTAGTTTGACTCACTGAGCAGCTGAGAGTGAATATAACGCACAGACAAACAATACACCATAGGGGCATTTATACTTACTCAAGACACTTCATCACTTTCTGGGTCAACGGCTTTGATGGGTCGGCACACACAAACCTTCCCGGAGCATGAAAACTGTTGGGAAAGAGGATGAAAGCAGTCATTTACCCTCAAGATACAGTTTCTCTCCATGGAGTTTCATTCCAGTGTGTTAGCTTGATTATTAACTGCAGAGCGTCCTGAACTTGTCGTGATTGATTTTTAGTCACAGATTAAATGCTGTTTTGCTACTTAGATACACAAGGTTTAGTCAGTCCGAGACACATAGCCATTATCTTTTCACCACAAGGTGAAAAATGTGCAAATAAGATATCATGTTACACAGAATTTATAACCAGACACCAGGATAAAAGATTGGCATTAGCTCTTGCTGTTTTTGTACATTTTTTCAGCCACATTTGCATTTCAGGTGTATCATATAACTGGTTAAGTTTCCTATCTATAGTCTTTCCTTAAGAATACCACTACTTAAGCTGCCCCACATAAACTGATTGAACAGATATTTACGAGCAGTCTTAATTAATTCCCTAAACTTCTTAAATGCGAGCATTTCTCTTTTTATGTAATAATAATACATTTGAAATATAAACTTTCTATAATCTACACACTTTATACAGAGTAAACACAATAACTACAAAAATGCACAACTTGCTTAAACTTCAACTTGACTACTTCTTAGCGTTTCAGTTTGTTAGATGTCTTATTTCCTCATGAATCTACCTGCTTTTATCATGCTACACTTCCATATAAACTGTTATAACTTACATGATGGCGTTGATGTCACAGGCGTTATTGATGCTCTGGATGGTGTAACCCAGAATCCGTTTGCAAGGAGGCTGACGCTTGGAGTACCTCAGGCAGCAGCTCGCTGTAAGCACACACACGCAAAGAATCCACTATAAATCACACTTTTAACCTACTGCTGGCAATATTAGTGAAAGTGCATTAAAATATTAACTAGTATGAAATACCTGATTGTGCGCTGTCAAAAAGGTTGATGATAATGACGAGGGAGCACAGAGCTACCATGAGACACGTTTTTCTGCTTGCCATGGTTGATGAGCCAACTCAGAGCGTTCACTCTGCCTTTCTGTGTCTGACGCTGAAAAGGTGTAACACCTGAAGGCGATCAGAGAGAGTGTGACAAGCGCCACTTGGCGATCACTCCTTTAAGTAGGCCACCTCTCGGAAATTCCCGTCGGGCAGGATTGTGTAATCTTTTGTGGGACTGTCAAAACACTGGAAACAGAGCAGGAAATAGAAAAAATTCCAGCTGACCCTGACAACTCCAGAAACATAGTGGGAGGAAATAAAGCTAAAAAAAAAAAAGTTAAACATTGGCAGCCTGAACTATGAGCAGTGGACTGGCGCTGGACTCATGTGCAAACTGATTCCCTGAAGAATGAATTCCAAGTGAAAACAGATATCAGGAAAGTACATTTTTAAAGAAGTATTATATGAATATATATCATTTTCTATACAATTGGAATTAGTTTTTGAAACCAAATGCAATGCAAATAAACATTTGAATTTTTGTTGTTTTGTTTCTTATCTGTTCCTGTATAAAGCCTATAGCACTGCTGGATCTGGAATGGTCTATAATAAGTCAAGCAGCTTAACTCTTATTTCATTCAAGGGAGACCTGAGGAGAATACCAGTCTTGTAAGTTTTGTACAAAATGACAGAGAACCTGCTGGGAAACCTACTACAAGCAATTGACTTTTGAACAATTTGGAGTTTTTTTTTTTTACTGTTATAACAAGTCATTTATTAGGCCTCAGACAGGCCTATTGGGTGGTGAAAGCTTGCTGGAGGTTGTTAATAGTCACTAGGTGAAATTGGTCGTAAAAAGGGTGCTAGACCAAAAATGTCCTTGCAATTGCTCATGGTTGCTAATACACTGCCGTAGTAGTTTGCATGGAACCCAGTGACTTGTCATGCAATTATTAACTAACTTACCACCAAGAGGTAGCAAAACGTAAAAAAAATTGCAGCCACTCATCAACTGGACCATGTGGTCACTGTCTGGTCAATAGGCCTGCCTGATTGGGGATTACCAAAATGGTGTTTGAGAGCAATCTCCAGTAACTACTTGGAGCCGTTCGAGTGATACTTTCCCTTGAAATCAGTGGTTGCCGGGCAGTCATGCAGTCTCAGTGACAGGTCACTGGTCACTAGGCCTCATGTCTCAGATGAAGTGGAAATCCAACGTCCTTAACTGCCTTTGTTGATTTTTTAACAGCAAGATCTTAGCTTCCCTCAAAACTAAGAATGTGGCTTGAATGTCTTACGAAGTCTAATTACTTTTGACCAGCTATTAAGCAATATTAAAGCTCGGCAAAAAGGCGACTTTGAATCCTTTAAGCCTCTTGACCTCATTACCAGATATTCTGAGCAAAATGCCATTTAACTGCAAGCAAACGAGTAGTAATTTATCTGTCAATATTAGCATCTTGCTATCTAAAGACAAAAATGCTTTTTGTGGCACTTGTAGAATGCTACTGCTGGGGTTGAATAAAATTCAGCTAAATGACCAAAACTACTGTTCCTCTAGTGGCCACTTGAGGTTAGTGTCAATAGCAAGTATCAGCCAGCTGTTGGGTTTTTCCAAATTTAGAACATCTATAATCACAGTTAATTAAACCTTGCCAACAAGTCAGCACACTGGCATTAGGTTATTGTTTCCCATATCTACCCCTTTGTCTAAAAGTATATATATATATAGCCACACCCAAAATCCAAACATGAAGCCTCAAAAAAGAGAGATTAGGGAAAAAATAGACTTTTGTAGTCAAGAACAAGGGTGCTAATGTTTCTCACTGTAAGCATCTGAAAGACTTTAAGTAGGCTATAGTCTGTCTTCTTATTAAGACTGGAAACGATTAACTATGACAACAAATTGCTAAACTTAACTTTGACTTAAGTCTGCACCCAAATTGTATGAACTGTATGAATTAATGCAACTTAAGCCCTTCTAGTTGTAGTTCTTTCTTTTCCTCATTTTTGCTGACAAGTTAATTAGTGACTTGCTCTCGCTCACTTAGGCATGTGAAAGGAATGTGGGGAGGTTTCGTTTGTGTATCCTTCTTCTGTGACACGCACATCTACCTTGTACAAGTGTCAAAAAATAACCAGCGGATAGGAAAGTCAAAATCCCCAACATGGCTCAACTTCACCATGTGTGTTTCTTACACAGCATATTTGAAAAGTCCCTAGAAGAAATAGTTCAGCTCAAGGAAGCTTATCTTACTGGCACATATTTTAGATTCTGTTGTCTTATCAGAGATTAGAATGTTAAACAGTTACTCTTTTGTGAAAAGTCCCGTACTTCACCACACCGAATGGGTAAACTGTGAGTAAATGACCTAGCTTTAATTCAGTGGGTTGAACAAAAAGATTACATAAAAATAAAATGTTCATTTCTAATACTTGGTTAAAAACACTTTGCTGGCAATGACAGTCTGAACTTCAGGCTGAGTGGCATGCACCTTATGGTTGACTTGGATATCAATATGCCTACCTCCTGAAGAGTGTTGTTCACTTGGTTTGCTGTTGTGAAGGGGTTTCTCTTCACCATGGAAATGATTCTGCGATCATCCACTGCTGTCTTCCATGCTTTCTTTCTTTCTCAAGATGTACCAACCTGCAGCAGCTTTCAGTTGCTGTTTGTTGTGTGGGGGCCTTTCTGTCTGAAGTTTTGTCTTCAGCAAGCGGAATGTATCTTCAACTGGGTTAAGATCAGATGACTGACTTAACCATTCAAGAATATTCCACTTCTTTGATTTAATAAACTCCTAGGTTGCTTTGACTCTGTGTTTTGGGTCCTTGTATTATGAAATGCTGCCCGATCAATTTGACTGCATTTAGCTGGATTTGAGCAGACACTATGTCTCTAAACACCTCAGAATTCATTCAGCTGCTTCTGTCCTGTGTCACATCATCAATAAACAATGACTTTTGTCCTGTATATATATAAAGTGAAGTCTATCAATAACATATCAAGCATCCTTTTTTCTTCTTACATTTCAGGGAAACGGGCAGTAAATTGCAGGCTGCAAACAGTGGTAGATCTTGTTCTCTTAAATACTCATGTCCCAAAATTGTGCACTCTGAAAGGGAAACTAAAAATACGTGCAATTAGCCAGTAGCAAAATACCCGTTTCCTTGTTTTTCAGTGTCAAAATTGACGGTGACAGTAGCTTTTTAACATCATAAAAGTTCTTTGAATGCACTGATCATAAATAAATATGTCCCCAAATGTTAGGTTTTTGGCTACAATAGCAAACATAATAGTCAAGCTTAAAAAGTAACAGAAACAACTATAACATACTCAGCATACAAATCATGAATTCGGGCAAACTGTGAGCTGATGCTATGGGCTATGAAGCCTTTAAGTAAATTGTTAAAAAAATAAATAAATAAAAACCCTTTCACTGACTCTTTTGTTTTATATGCCATACCAAAAAGGTATGACATTTTGAACTACTAGTGTTACAGCATTCGGTGATGCAACTCCACAACAGACATTTAAATGGCATACAGTTATGTGACTTTGACAAAGGTCATGCATGCGGAAGTTGCATTTCCAGCAGTGGGAGATAATATATTTAAAGTCAGTGAGCAATGAGAGGCAAAGCAAAGTTTTGACATGATACTGGTTTGACTTTGGACTTAATATCTTTAAAGGAAAGTAGTAGATAAGCCCCAGACTGCGATAGCCTTATAAAATAAATTTTATAATTTCCTCCTTGAGAAAGTCTTTTTTGTTTTTAAACTGACTGGTTGCATTTCCTTTTATGAGTCATCAGAAGGCTGATGTGCAGCGACACCTTTGTGACACATTTTCATGCACATGTCAAAATTTATATCTTCTTGGCTCAGGTATTACTAACCCTAACACCCCTATTCTGTCACAGCAACCCTCTTCATCTCATACTACATTGCATCCATCAATTCTCGTCTGTAGTCTTCCTCTTTTTCATTTGCCTGGCAGCCCCATGCTGAACACCCATTGTCCAATATGTCCACTATTCCTCCTCCTTCATGTCTCACTCAAACTGAGCTGTCCCTCTGATCTGATCATTTCTAAACTTGCCAGTTTTGGTAGCTCCCAGTCAAAATCTTAACGTCTTCAACTCTACCACCTCCAGGTTTCTTTTTTTTTCTGCACCACTATCTTCAAACTTGATATTGCGGTGCAGGTCTTACTACCATCTTCTACACCTTCCTGTTACACCTGTGTTGTCATTTACACACATGCTTGGATTGACTTTCATTCCTCTTCTCTCCAGTGCATACCTCCACCTCTTCAAGCACTCTTCCACCGTCACCCTACCCTCACTACAGTGCAATATTGTCTGCAAACATCATAGTCCATGGAGATGCCTGCTTGTACTCATCTGTTAACCTGTGCATTTCCACTGCAAACAAGAAGGTGCCCAAAGCCAATACCCGATGTAATCTCGCCCACCCTAAACCCATCTGTCACTGCTGCTGCACATCTCACCACTTTCTGACTGTCCTCATACATGTCCTGCACCACCCTCCCCGTTCCTGATTTCCCCATGCAGTACCATAGTTCCTCTCTCAGCACCCATATCACATTCAAATAAATTCAATTAAATTTTATTCATAATGTGCCATATCACAACAACAGTCACCTATAGGTGATTTATATTGTAAGGTAAAGATCTTACAGTTATATAAAGAAGACCCCAACAATCAGGTGACCGCCTATGAGCAAGCACTCCCAGTGACAGTGACAGTGGGAAGGAAAAACTCCCCTTAAACGGGAAGAAATCTCTGGCAGAACCAGGTTCAGGGAGGGCAGCCATCTGCTGCGACTGGCTGAGGTCTTTGTTTTCTCTACAACCAGAAAAGACACAGTGAAACTCCTTTTGACCTTCTCTGCACCTTATGAAGAACTCAAAGCAAGCACCACATATGTAATGATCTTTCTCAGTATGAAGCAATACTGCTGTTCACTGATCATCACCTCTGTTCTTAACCTAGTTTCAGTAACTTGTTCCCATAGCTTCATGGTACGACTGATCTCCTTTAATCCTACGTACTTACTAAAGCTCTTAAAATCACACCTGTTCTTGAACAGTAATAGTAACAGTGCCCTTCTTCTCCATTCCTCAGGCATTCTCTCAGGTGTTAAAGAGTCTGATCAAATATCTGCTGGCCTCAAGCCACAGAAATGTTAACAGGACCAGCCGCTTTTGCGTCTTCACCCTTTTCATAGCTGCCCTCACATCCTCTTTCTTAAGCCTCCGCACTTCCTGAGTAACTAATGTTCCTTCATCTGTCCTCCCCTCTTATTTTCAAAGCAGTCTTTACAACTTCTTAACGTGTGTTTCATTTCGTAGAGCAAAATGTAATAATGTCTGAAACTCATGTTAATCAAAGACCTTATGTCAGACATCAAATCTATAAACAGTTCAAAAAAGGGACTGACTTTGAAATTAATTGCTAGTTATTCCAGGGTTTGGGCCTCTTTTGTTCAGAAAATAACAATAAGTAAATAGTTTAAATACTTTCCATTAGATCTCATGGAATCCAGAGAACACTGTGACCGACAGTTCAACTGTTCCTAAATATAATGTATGTTCTATTTTTAGCACAGCCTGGAGGAGCTAAAAATAGCAACTGCTGAAGACAGCAGACTGACATATCCTTGCATGTGATCAAAATACACTATTTCCTTGTTGGTGATGCAACTACACGGGGAAAAACATAACAGAGATTAAAGTGCAGGTGAAAACAAACCCGTCAGAGTTTGCATGTACTTTGAGGTCATTTGGAAGTTTAATCATGCTTTTATGTGTTGACAAATTCAAAAGGTGCCCTTTAAAAAAAGACATTTTTTAATTTCCTAGAAAGATCACACTTAGCTAAGTGAAAGTATTCATTCAACAGTGGCTGCAATCTAATCTTTTGAGGTTGTATATTGCCCCTTGGAAAAATGTTTTCAGGCAATAAAGTTTGCACACGTAATTTAAATGACATACTTCAAATAAGATTTGTAACTTGGTTTTGCAGAAAAGTGTCAACTAAGCCATTAATGGTGCAGGTTGGGATTGAGATAGCATGACAGCAGGCTGTGTGATGCTTACAAACAGTTGTTCAAAACTTAAGCTTGTTTGTTGTTGAGCTTGTTAATCCTAATATCTACTCAGCTAATCACATGGCAGTAACTTTGTGAATTTAGTCATGTAGACATGGTCAAGATTACGTGCTGAAGTTTGAAACTAAGCATCAGAATTGACAACAAAGAAGATTTAAATGACTTTGGCATCCATGGCATGGCATCCACTGGGATTTTCCCACACTTTATCATTTAGTCTGAAAGAGAAATCAACCATGGTCAGTCTGCTTCAAGCTGATAGAAAGAAAACAGTAACTCAAATAACCATTACAGCTAATGAATATATATCACATATATAAACACACAACATGTCCAAGTTTGAAGGAAATGGGATAACTTTCTCTCTCTTTATATACATATGCACACATGTACTCATGAACACTTCTCATTTTACAATTTCACACAAAAAGTCTGTGTCAGGGAAAACAATGACTAGGAGGATGATCCTTTCCAAAGAAAAGGACGTAATGAGGGTGGATCCCAGAGAGTAAAATCAACACTGATTGAGAACACTGAGGTCTTTTTAGGAAGGAGACTCATAATCTCCTGTTGTGTTTCCAAGTTATTGTACTGACTAATTGTCAGCTGTCAACAGTCAATTGTCTAGTTCTGGTTGTATTGGACAACATGACATTGTGGCCATTTTCCTGAGGTACTCATGGATCTTTGTTGTTTTATGATGAAAAGTGGGTTCTGACACTCACTAGTCTTCGACCTTCCTCTTTCTGCTTAAAATACAGTTTCAGTGTGCTGGTTATCATCCAACTGCACTTCTTCAGTCTGAATGGCATTGCTGTAGATCTTAGTGGTATGGATCAGTGAATCAATGTCTCATTCACTCATGACATACAGCTTAATGTCATCCATGTAGAGGAGGTGGCTAATGATTGTGGTATTCCCTAGTGGGTATCCTTAGCCAGTCTTGATAATGATCTGGCTGAGGGGATTCAGGCACATGCAGAAAAGCAGTGGGGATACAGCATCTCCTTGGTAAATACTGCACTTGATGGCAGCTTGTGCAGTTGGTTTGAAGTTGGCCTCTATTGTTGTTTGCCACATCCCCATTGAATTCCTGATGAATGCTCTTATGATCCTGTTGATCTTGTACAGTTCTAGGCATTCCACGATTCATGTGAGAGGCATTGAGTAATAGGCTTTATTGTAATCAATCCAGGCGGTGCACAGGTTGGTCAGTCTGGTCTTACAGTCTCCTTGGGGGCTGAGGACTATCCAGCCTTCAGTTAGCCATTCCAGGTGTATCTCATCCATTAGCAGCTGGTTTGTTTGTGCTGCCAGATGCTCATGGAGTGGAGTTCTCTTTTTTTAGCCAGTAGGCATGAATCATATCAAGGCTTGGTGCTGTCCAACTCTTCATGCTTGAGACTCTGTCTTGGATATCTTCCACTGTGATGGTTAGTGGATCCTGTTCAGGGAAGTTGCTCTGGACTACTCTTAGCTCTACCAGCCATTGAGCATTGTTGCATTGTTGCTCCACAGAGTTGCATCCTTCTCCCATATGTTCTTCCATTATTGCTATCTCCAGCTGTTCTCATATTCCTCTACTGCCAATGAGAGTACACCTTGGTTGGTTTAGTGGAAGAATTCTGGTTTTCTCCTGGCTTCTTTCTCTCTGGTATACCTGTTCAATCTGTCCAAGACTGACACTGAAATTTGTCTGATGTTATACAGTTAGGTCTTTATATATTTGCACACTGGAAAAAGTTTTGTCTTTTTATCCGTTTACTGAAACTGTTCCAAAATGTTCCAATTATAGTTATATAATAGATATGGACATAATGTGTAGATTCCTGGCTTTCATTTGAGGGTATCCAGATTCAAATTGGATGAAGAGTTTAGGAGTTTCTGCTCCTTAACATGCGTCACCCTGTTTTCAAAGGGACCAAAATTAATTTGAAAATTGACGCAAAGGCTATTTCCTGGAAAGGTGTGAGCAATTCCTTCTAATTCTTCTTACGCCTGGATAGCAACAGGAAGATTGTTCTCATGGAACAATCTTTCTGTTGCTATCCGGGCATTGTGAGTACAAGAAAACAATGATAAGAATACATTGTACTTAAGTTTGCTTAGATGAGAGGGTCCAGCTGTAGATCGGAGAAATAGGAAAGGATTTGTGAATGTTTGTGTGTTTTATGTTGGTTTAGTTATCGGCCTGAGTCTGTGTGTAATTGTGTAGAGGGAGAGTAATTTATTGACACTGGGGGTCTGCCTGTCATAAAAGGAAATAGGAAGCCACAGTTGGGGGATGCTAGGACTGTATGGAACAGATAGGAAAGAGAGGAGAAGTCTGTTACCCTTGTCCCTGAATGTAGTAAAGGCTCATAACTGTCACAACTTAGAAGTAGGTTTGCAGGAGACCCTCCTCATGCTTAGCTGTAAGAGTAAGACAACAAGAGGCCAATGGCCCAGTGGAAACTCCCAGAGGGAAGTAGAGTGGGGGTCTCAGTGCTTGTGATCTGATAACCATGTTTTGTAGAGAAGTTTGGTGTAGCTTGGGTGAGGAGAGATGGACTTTTATGACCGGCAGGAAGTCACATATACAGAGACACACATAAAGTGCTTTAACTGTTACGACACACACACCACCACACACACTCACTCACGCAGGCACTCACGTGCTCACACATACATATACAAACACAGAGCTTTAGGTTTACAACACACCATGTGGGTTTTACGATGGAGGGTTGCTTCTATAAAACTGGTTGTAACAGACAAAGAAGTTGAGATCTGCAGAGGAATTGCCCTGTACATCTCCCCATCTAGAAGGTGAATGAGTGACTGAAGATGAATAAATGTTTTGTGAAATAACTACTGACTTCCAGTGTCGTCTCTGGAGGCCTGAGGAATAAAAAGAACTGGGGTGAAACTGAAAACGCAACAGCGTCTGACTGTATGCCACTGTTTAAATCACGGCTAAAGACTTATTTATTTAATCTTGCTTTTCCATCTAGCTAATATTTGGTGTGTGTTGACACATTTTTATCTATTATGCTTTGTTAATTACTTTTATGTATTATGATTGTCATGGTTTTATATTTAATACGTGCTGGGTCCTTTCTCTTTCTCTTTTCCCTCTCCCATCTCCCTTTTCCTGTCGTATTTTGTCAATCACCTTGGTATACCCTTGGTCTTTTGGTGTGCTTTATAAATAAAGTTAATCATTATTATTATTATTATTATGTCATTATCAATTAGGAAGGTAAAAGGCCTGGAGTGGATTTGAGGTGTGGTGCTTGCATGTGGAAGATTTTGCTGTGAACAGACAACAGCAGTCAGAGGAGCTCTACATTCAGGTAAAACAAGCCATGCTTAAGTTGCGAAAACGGAAAAAAAAATCTCTCAGAGAAATTGCTACAATAGTAGGCGTGGCGAAATCTACAGGTTGGTACATCTTGAGTAAGAAAGAAAGCAATGGTGAACTCAGCAATGCAAAAAGACCTGGACATCCATGGAAGAAGTCAGTGGTGGATGATCGCAAAATCATTTCCATGGTGAAGAGAAACCCCTTCACAACAGCCAACCAAGTGAACCACACTCTTCAGGAGGTAGGCATATTGCTATCCAAGTCAACCATAAAGAGAAGATTTTGTGAAATTAAATACAGACGGTTCACTGTAAGGTGCATGCCACTCATAAGCTGCAGTAAAGGCCTGGCAGAGCATCAAAAAGGAGGAAAACCACCATATGGTGACGTCCACGAGTTCAAGACTTCAGGCTGTTATTGCCATCAAAGGGTTTTAAACCAAGTATTAGAAATGAACATTAATTTCAGGTATTTAATTTATCCAATTACTCTTGTGCCCTTGAAATAGAGGGATTGTGTAAAAATGCTTTAGTTCCTTTCCTTTTTGTTCAGTCTGCTGAATTAAAACTAAAATGTGTACTTCAACTGCATCTGAGTTGTTTCATTTAAAATTAATTGTGGTTATGTAGAGAA